>NC_090941.1:287388098-288013098 GCF_040938575.1 Ambystoma mexicanum | reverse complement strand
ATGCTTTCCAATGCAAGTGGGTGCTCGAACTTGGATGTCTGTCAGGGGCAGACAATGTATAGCAGGGTTAGAGCTTTACATGTGTAAAGCTCTAACCCTGCATAATATGATAGTTTTTTTATAACACGCTTAATAACCAGAGGTTTCTATGCACAGACCCGGGGATCGAACCTGTGTTGACCGAATATAAGGTCAGACTTCAGCCGGGCAGAAGAGACCAAGACGTATTGTTTCTTTTACTCACACTTCCTTAGTGTGCCTTTCTTTTCCAATGACATGGGACATTGTATTTTCTAGATAGTGTTCACGCACACAAATTACTAACCCACATCCCATGTCACAAATATTACTCTCCAGTGAATGTCTAACTATGTACATGATTTTATGACACTATGGTTTGTAATGCAAAGCAATTATGCAAAGTAACCTTTGAACTACTGCATAAAAAAAGTAAATAAACAGCTTACATTAATAAGCTAAATGAAAAATCAAAAATTTGTTCTATATACTGTTTGAGTCATGTGTTTAATACCAGCTATCATGTTAGTTTGCTTAATGGTTGCCCAGAATGACATGTGCTCCCATTAGGGTCAATATAAATCAGTGTACTCCTAACTAGTTGCGTACAACCCTTAGACTCACAGAGGGGAGGACAACCCCCTTGTTACAGCTTGCTCCGTGTCGTCTTGCGTCCAAGGCGAGCACGTTGCCCCTGAGCTATCCTCCAGAGACATGTCATGTGCCCCACTCTGTGTCCTCTCTGCCACTGTGGAATGATGGAGCAGCTCATTCTCTGCTTTTCCTGTGGATGATATTCTCTACCTGCACTGCAACAACACCTGTTCTTGTGTTCCTTCAGACGGATTAGCATCCACTGACACTACAGCTGCAATCATGCCACTGGCTGCTATTGCACATGTCAGTACTGACATAGTATCTCTGACTATAAAAGCAGAGATCAGTCACTAGGCCGAAAGTCTACAATCAAACCCTACCCTTGGATGTTGCTGGTCCCTGTGCTTGTTCGTTTCTTTGGTCTTTTCCTATGTTCTAATTTCTGACTGCACCTCGTATAACATCTTTGATTACCCTGTTTATGTATTCAGGAGCCACAGGCCCACTCTACCAAGATATGTCCAATCAAAACGTACACTCAGATATCATAGGGCCACATTCAGTAGTCAGGCTGGTCCAGCCAAATGGTAACCTCTATTTGAAGGACATCATAAAATCTCAACCATTACATATGACTAGCAGGGGTTGCTTATACATTTATGTGGTTGCCATTGCCATCCCTTAGCAGGTTGTTTTCACAGGATCCTCAGTGATCAGACACAAGATCAGAGGTCAGTATTGGCAAATACACCTTGTAGCAATATTTGAAATTGAGCCTGCAGAATATTTCCGAAGGAAACTTGCAAGGAAAAACGCAAACCTGAAAAGAAATATTGAGCTTTACCCAAACATCAATTCACTTACTAACATACTTTCCCAACAACAGAACAAAGACCACCTTTCTACAACCAATTCAATCAAACCAACACATCAACAAATGCAGAGCACCTCACTGACCCAGCCTCACATACCTCTTTTTTAACATTTAGTTTGCAATGCGTAGGAGACTCATCAGGGAACCCAGTGTCACATCCTTCACTATGGTGATAACACACCAATTGTTTTCAAATTCTATAGAGACAGCCGTGAAGCTGAACTCCACCTCAAGTGATGTTTCACCCAAGTGGACACCATCATGACAGACAGCCCTTATATGCCCTCTCCCACCCAGCTGGAATCCCTATACTGATCCACTAGTGAGAAAAGATGGGAACCAGACCTTAGATGTTCAAAGTATCAAATGACCACAAAGTCCTTATGGAGAGACCTCAAGTGGTGGATCCCCACATCAAATCACTGGTTTTGAATGCTCCTTCTACTTGCAATCAATCAAATGCATCAGGTGTTTTCTCATTTTCCCACATAGAATGCTCACAGACATCAGCCCTGTTCTTTTGAGACAGTATTGTATTAGCAACAGCTATTTTTCCTTCCAAGAATTCCTTCTCAGAAAGCAACACATAATACAAAAAAGCTGCAAATTGACTATTGCTGTATAAGGGCATCCAACATGCCAGCACTGCATGCTCTACACAGTAAAATAGTTAGGCAGAGGATTCAATGCAAGGCATTTTTCATTACCCACCGGCCCTCTCCGAAATGGAGCTGGAAGTCATACAAAGGAAAAAAATACTTTACAAAACTAAAACAATGCTAATATTCAATAATCCCTGCCTTCCTGATGGTACCAAACCAGTATGATGTATTATGGTATGGTAAGGTGAACAGCTTTTGTAAAGTGCATCATTCACCTTGAAAACACATTGTGGAGTTAAAAGTTATAACTACGTATATTGAAGAAAAGAGATGGCGACAAGACAGTGATGGGACAGGTATGTTTTGAGAAGATGGCTTTACAGAAGATGATTGGTTGTCAGATGATGTTTAAGTGGCAAAAAATTCCAAAATAAGGCTTTAATAGCGGAGGACAGTCTGCCCGATTTGGCCAGTCTAAATGCAGAATGGCGTAGGGCAGGAAAGGTCAGGGAGACAACTATTTACAGTCTTGTTCACCAAGCTGTGAAATTTGAACCTTAAAGGAATCCACCCATCAAATAACCACCTCCTGTTCCTGGAAGCATTTCAAACTCTCGTCACTAGTTTCTAGCACAACCTTGGAATCTTGGCATCAAAGCTTCCAATCAATGGCCCACCTTGAATGCAATCTAAAGTGAATTACCAAACACAAGGGCCCTCACCCCCTGCACACAGATGCAGTATCATATTTTGGAAGTGCTCTCAGTTTACTTAACCTGCCGTGCAACCGGACTACAAAGTCCAGGTAAACACAACACACACTGGTCATTTCACCGAACCAATAAACCAGACAACCACAAACTAGACCTGAGGATGTTTGAAATGACATCAAAAGAAACACACACAAAATAAATAAAACTACCTGCTGTCCTTACTTAATTAGCTGGACAGATTTGTATTCAGTAAACACCATAATACCACACAGACAAAGGGGCTGCCCGGAAACAATATGTCATACATCACAGAGATCCAAAAGGGACACAAACTAAATTGGAGCTAACTAAAGCAATAGAAAGGTGCAATGAGGAAACAGTACCAGCATAGGATTCAAATAATGGGATGCATGCAAAGTACAAAGCAACCATTAGACATATGTCAATGGATACACAGTATTCACTTGAATTACATGGCATTGGACAGACCACATCCCGGTACGTCCCAAAAGCTGTAATTAATTATACCCAGCCTGTCATTATGATGGGATGATGGGCTGTAGTTGTTGTGGCTAGGGCAGAGGACATTAGGCATACTGCTTATTAGTTGCCTCAGTGCTGTCACCATTGTCTCTCAGTCAAGCATTGCCAATCCTTTATTTCAGGATCGTTCAGGACAAGGTAAAGAGAGAGGTTATGCTGATCTGTTCGGATCGTAATTAAATGTCTTGCTACCATTGTCATATGGAATGTGCATTTTTCAAGTGTGGCATTAAGAACACTGCACTGGAATCTTTCCAGAACTAACCATGCAGTTGATGTGTTCTTGTCTTGAGGGGAAAAAGTTCAATATAGAATTAGGGTATACTATAGCACATATGTCCTTTAAGTCTCACACCAATTCATTAATAAAGAACATGTATGTGGCTGGGGCATTACATAGCCCAAAGAGCACGCCTGCATACTCACATATTCTGTGCTACACAGGAAGACAGTTGTCCATATATCATCCTTGCATATACTTACCAAACTGTGTGACCGTCTAAGATCTAGTTTAGTGTAGCCATAAGAAGACTTTGCTTGGTCTAAAGAAATGTAATTATTATTATTATTGTGTTTTAGTTAAATTTGAACTTTTCACAAATGTTCATAACAATACATGTATATTACAGATATTGAAAACAAATACAAAGAAATGTAATCAAAGTCAGTGGATAACCTTTCTTTATTTTTACTGTGATATTTTTTTAAGAAATGTTCTACTTTTCTGCAGTATACATTGAATGTTTACATTTTCTCAAGGGGCAAGTGCCCCAACAATTTACATTGGTTTGGCAATACTCTCCGCTAGAGTTCTTTGCTTTTGTTTTATACCTATGTTATCATAGGTTGTGTTTTACCCCTTTTCTTATTTTATTGCTCACATAAATGATGATAAAGATGTGCCACAAAATGTATGAAGTCAATGCATTTTTCCAGTGGTTACACTACTCAGAAAACACCTATTTGAATACTTCTTACACTGCTGTGCAAAATAAGGACATTCTCTTATCCTTTGGCCAATTTCATTGGCATGCAAGTCAGCTTAATGTGACAATGTACTGTTTTAGACCCCCAATTACCCTGCTTTTGAATCCAGAGTGCATTATCTATACTTTGCACATAATTGCACCTGTGGCATACATTTGTTTAATCTGGTCCTTAAAGAGCAATCATACTATATAATAAAAGGCTAGATTTATGTTTTTCTGAAGCTGTCCTGCCCGCTTCGCCTATTATCGCCGCTAGAGGGAGCTGTTGCCTTATGCTTACAACAATAAGACTTCAAGTTTATCTTCCAGGTGGACAAAATGTGTATTCAACAATGATAACATACACTTACTTGCAGAAAAGTCCCAAGACAGGGATACCACCTTAACAGCATACTTAAATTTGCATACACTAAGCAAATATATAAATTTTTAAAAAATCATATAAACAGACATTCATGTGATTAAGCACTATTTCTCCAACAAAATAAATTACTTTTTTTCCAAAATGTATGTTTTATGTAATTGTTCATTGTAATATTTTATGGTATGTGTTATTATATCAATAATATTCTTCATGTATGTTTGAAACTTTATTTGACTTCAATTTACTTATTTCATTCCTACTTCAAATCATGCTGTACGTGAATTGTATTACTCTGGCATTCCTCAACATGACATATTTGAGTCCAAAACCTATAAGTAGAATCCAAGACAACGAGGAGCAGATACAACAATTGGCTGTATGTACTATGTTGAACTTTCAACAGATTCTGTGAGATTGTGTTTGAGGTTACTACTCCTCCACATAAAAGGAGCAAGATCCTTCACAAAAAAATATATGTTTTAGATTAACATAAATTACGTTAAAATACACTGCATAATATATTTACACTTTAAACATGTTTTCCTGTACGCACATTAGCCTGTGTAGATGGGCTTTTCATCTAGTTAGTTATAACTCTAGCTCTATTCCTGGCCATTCCATAAAACTACACAATATTCAGAAGGGACAGAGAAGCCTCTAGGGGTGGAGGAGTTGCCATCATAGCTAAAATTCAGCTTGGCATATGAGAACTCCCTAATCAACCATTCCCTGCAAGTGAACCGTTCTTTCAAACTATCTCTTACAGCCTCCAGCAACTTGACTATCCATCTCATTTACAGCACCCCCGGTCCATCAGCTATCACACAACTCCTCACCTCTATCACTAAACAAACCAGGCTCCCAAATCATGTTGCTCAGAGACCTTAACCTAGGTCTTAACAATGACAAAGATGATAATGCCTCAGCATTAGCCAAAGCCATCACTGCATTAGGTTTCTCGCACCGCATCATTAAGCCCACTCACAACAAAGGTAGACCTTGGACTGGTTGGCAGACATTAACTGTGATACCAAGATCCTATCTAACACTCCCTGCCCTTGGTCTGACAATCACATTATTACCTTCACCATCCAGCAGAACCCTCTCCCAGACCCAGTGACAATCCAAGCGCAATCTGCCTTCACGAAAAAAAATGTAACATTTCATCCTATCACTAGCTACACAAACCACTCTAGCTCAGACCCATCTGCGATGGTAGAGCTATATAATCAAACCCTAATAAACACGATACACAAAGTACCACCTCTTAGTTTGCGAGATGCTAAACCACTGGCCCACCTGATTACTTGGTACACTACCAATCTTAAAAAAATTGGTAGTACCAAAAGAGTAGCATAAGCCAATTGAAAAAAAATACCCAATGGTACGAACAAAGAGAGCTTAACCACTACCTCTAACAAACACAAAACAGCCATCATCAAACTAACAGTGCCTCTTACAATGAAGAATCACAAATGCCAACTCTTGCACTAAAGAGCTATTCGCTCTTCTTGGAGCTAGAATCTCCTGTGCCTCTTCCCGAATCTTTCCTTAAAGACACAACCTGGTGTACAAATATCCAAAAAGCCCTACTGAACAAAATCTCACTTCTACAAACAAAAATTGTAATTAAAAAATCTAGCCTCCCACCTAATATTCAATTACTGGAGCCAACTGATATTTCGCCAAAACTTAATACACAATTTGAGTTCTCCCAGTCTCCGTAACAGAAGCAAAAATAATAATATCGAGTCTCAAACCATCTGGATGCCAAGAAGACATCTGCCAAGGCTTATTAATTAAAGCGTCGGTGGAGGAGCTTGCTCCATTCATTACTACCCAAATGAATGCCTCCTTCAAAACAAGTACTGTCCCAACTAACCTCAAAAATGCCTGGATCCTTCCATTACTTAAAAAACCTAAGCTACATCCTAACAGCCCAACTAATTATCAACCCATTACAACTGTTCCATTCATACTCAAAATACTGGACAGGGCTGCCTACCTTCAAATTCAAAATCACTTAGAATCCAACAACATCTTGGGTCTTTGCCAATTCAGCTTGCTAAATCATCTCTTTCAAGCAATAAGCTTTGAATACTAAACCAACCGTAACCAGGGAAATCTGCCTTTAAGTACTGGTGGATACCAGCCCATAGAGGAGGAGGCCTTGGAGTAGTGGCATCCTCTATAATTAACAAGTATCAACACAACAGATCTGAAAAACGCATGGGAGTACTAGAGATATTCAATTAATGATGGACCCCACCATAATGTACCAATAGATTCTCATTTATGAACTGCTTTGGAGTTTCAGAAAGCTCAATGTTCAACATAACAAGGGAAACACACCTTGGAGTAGTGGCAGTCTCATATTACAACAGCAGTAATAAGCATGTAACAGAGGTGCCAAAGTCGAGGACTCTGTGGCGTGCTGTGCACCTCCAGCACATCAGTTGTTGCTCTTGAGTATCAGACCTAACAACTCAGCCCAGGGTATACTTAGAGGAGAAAAAACCATAGAGCAGGGGCACCGAGTACGCGGGTCCTCTGGGGCCTGGGCACCAGCCGGCAGAATGAAGTCAGGGCTGAGCGCCACCCCCGGGCCGGAGAGAAGAGACGCAGTATGGATGGCCCTTTGTTCCATCCATACTGTGTCTCTCTCTGGCGGCCCGGGTAAAAGCCGGGTAAAAAACGATGTTTAAAAATTGAGGGACGGATGCAAAGCAAGACGCTCTTGTTTTGCATCTGTCCCTCAATTTCTAAAAATCGTTTTGTTTTTGGTATACCTCTACATCTGTGCACCCGGGGGCACGGATGTAGAGGCACACCCAACCCAAAACGATTTTTGGAAATGGAGACACAGATGCAAAGCAAGTCTGTCCCTCCATTTCTAATGGATGTATTTGTACAACTGTGTGCCCCTCTTGGCAAGAGGTGTGCACAGATGTAGAAGTACACCCAACCCAAAACGATTTTTAGAAATGGAGGTATAAATGCAAAGCAAGTCTTTCCCTCCATTTCTAAAAATCTTTTTGGGTTGGATGTATTTGTACATCTGTGTGCCCGTCTTGGCAAGAGGGGTGCACAGATGTAGAAGTACACCCAACCCAAAATGATTTTTAGAAAAGGAGGAACAGATGCAAAGCAAGTCTGTCCCTCCATTTCTAAAAATCTTTTTGGGTTGGATGTATTTGTACATCTGTGCACCACCCTTGGCAAGAGGGGTGCACAGATGTAGAGGTACACCCAACCCAAAACGATTTTTAGAAATGGAGGCACAGATGCAAAGCAAGTCTGTCCCTCAATTTCTAAAAATCATTTTTGGGTTAGATGTATTTGTACATCAGTGCACCCCTCTTGCATTGCATCTGCGAAGGGAGGTGGCAGGGAGAGGGCAAATGAGACTGTAGATCTGGCTACATTCCATTGGCAACAGGCATGTCCCGAGCTGCCTGCTGTCCATAAGCTGCCCCTCAGGATGTTGGAAGCTGTGAGGGGGCGAGGGATAGAAGGCTCGAGCCTGTAGGATAGCAGAATCAGCAGGGTCTTAAAACCTGCTCACTCATTCTGCAGTGAGGGGCCATGGGGCAAATGAGCCTGATCCCACATACAGGGGGTTGTTACCCTTTATCTCTCCTGAATGAAAGAATGAGCTCTCTCAGGCACAAGTTATCACCCCTGCACACACAATGAATGAATATGGTAAGGATCTATAGATCGAGAAAACTGGAGTGAGAATTCAGAGTGTTTTAACAGAAATATAATTGTCTTCCCAGATGGGAGACTGACTCCATTAATATACATGGGGTCACTGAGATGACAAAGAGTGAAACTGTACGTTCAGTTGTGAGATTATCAGCAACGGGTATACTATGCTCCGGGGAGTGAGGTGCCCTCTCAATATATCACACTATTTAAAGGTGTGAGATCCATCCTGAATGCTTGCCCAAAGAGCCTTGGCCAGAGTTTCACACTGAAGAAGTGAGCATGTGATCCGGGGTCTGCAGCCCACACACAAGCATGGGATTCCCATGCACCCACTTGCGAGATTTGCACCAAATTAGTGAGATTGTGCTCCAAGGTAGGAGGCACACGCACAGTCTTTGCTCTGAGGTTTCACACACTCACAGGATGGGATGGCATTTTTTTCTCCCATCCTAGTTGTGTTGCTCTGCCTTTTGAGGGCTACTACAACCTGGATGATTATGGAGGGATGGCCTAGGGGCAGTTTTGGCCTACTGAAATGCAACTGGAAGGCTTAAACCTCCTTCTTACTTGACTTAGGTATATGCAGTACATGCTAGCCAATGTTTCCACTGTTCTGAAAACCCCCACACCTCTTGTACCAAGTTGGTGACTACGTGCAAATGCAGTCATATAACTGCTGGTGATGTCACTTCCTATATTTGGGACCCCCGGCTCCCCTGCCATAGAGTACCATCTTTCTCAAATGCAAAGATCAATATAAAATCATGAGAATGGAGATCATCAAGGGGAAACACCATGTAGAAATGGGGTGCCTGTAGCCTTGGGGTAGAGTTGCAGCAAGCAAGTCAAATATATCTGTTACAATACTCAAACAGCACATGCGCAGTCAATTCTGTAGTGGAACAAAATATGCATGAAGTCCAAGGACTGTGAGGGGAACGTCTTTTTAATAGAGCAGACAAGTTCAACAGATGGTAAACCCTGCACTATCAGCAGGATATATAAAGTGGATGGCCATAACACTTGCAAAATCGCATTTGCATTTAGAAACATACCAGCGAGAAAGGTAAAATGGGGAAAGGGCCAAAAAGGACAGTGGCCCGAGAACAAGGGAGCCACATCACATTAAACATGCTAGTGAACTTAATCAGTTTAACTGAAAAAGGTCTACATAAGCTTGCATAAGGAGATCCCACTAAGTTTGGACAAAATTATAATGACATAATAATGAAAATTAAGGCAGAGTACATGTTATGTTGGCAGGCTGAAAATGGAAGGATTATTTCAATTTAAGGCATGTAAACGCTGGTTGAACTGTGGCTCACCACCCATACCAGCATAAAAGTATTATGACTCTAATGCAATAATGTCTCTCAAAAGCTATGACAGGACCAGAATAAAAGCATTTGTCCACCAGGAACCCCAGGGTGCATCGGTAGCAGCACCTTTAAAGTACAAAAACAGCATCAAGACATCACCAGGAAACCAAAACTATTGTCTTTGAAAGGTCTTTCCACCTCCACAAGGGGCTTCAACTGGGCTGAGAGCAACACAGAATTAATCGCAACAGCACCAGAGGCACTCATTCCATCTGCCTGAGACTGCATGCAGAGGTGGTTGCAGAGGTGGCCTGATTCCCCCACTAGCTCCTGCAGTTAATCTGAGAGAAACATCCTCCATCCATCACACTCCATTAGCCACCTGCACCACCATAAAGTGTCAAACAGGGCACCTGGGCCAGGACTCCATCTCCTGGACTGCCCTGCTCTGTAGCCACATGCTGGTGGTCCTGCCTTCCCTTCCCACATTGGATGCTCCTAGCCACCAGTCCTTGACTCCTTGCCTTGGGGTAACTCAGCCCTAGGTGACCCAGCAAAGGGCAAACAACATTATCTGTGTCCTGCTTCCTGCTTGTGAGAACCAATGATGCCTTTGCTCAGCTCTGCCCTCACCATACACTGCTCTTACTATCTCGTCCTTTCTCATCTACCTCCTTTATTCCAATCTGCTCAAAACAATTTTGACTATCTTCTTATCCTTATCATCTCTTTTCCTCAACGCTGCTTCTCTTCTCGCCCACCAACTCTAACTTTCATCAAACTTACTATTCTCACATCTACCCCCAGCACCGCGTTACTTCGCAGGCTCAACTTAACTACGCTTCTGCATCTCACTCCCTTTTAATTTCTTTTTGGAATGCACAATATGTCTGTAACAAGTCTTCCTTTTCCTCTGACTTCCATCTATCCCTTTCTCCCTCTTTCTGCCTTATTACTCTTACAGAAACCTGGATTTCTCCTCAACCCTTGCCTACACCTTCACCTTCTCTCTGCCCATCTGGTAGAGGTGGTTTTGTAGGACTGTTCACATCTTCCAATCTCCTAACTCTCCACAACCACTACTCACTATGGCATTCAAAGGATATCTCTCGATTGGCCACTTGGTCCCGCTAGTAATGTATTGACCACCTCTCTCAACTGACTGACTCCCTTCCTCCCTATCATCACCTCATTGGCACTGGTGACTTTAACCTTCACACACTCTCCATTCCTTTATTCACTGACTTTAGTTCGCTTTGTGGTATTGCCATCGAAAGAGTTTTGAGTGAAACCCTTTCCATCGAAAGATTTTCAACACATTTTTTTTCCATCGAATGTATGTGTGTGTGGGATAAATGCATTTTTGGTAAAATAAAATTTGGGGAGGTTACCCCCACACCCTCCCTTTTTTACCTTTAAAACCCCACCTCAAACAAAATTAACCCTTTATCCCACACACACATACATTCGATGGAAAAAAAAATGTGTTGAAAATCTTTCGATGGAAAGGGTTTCACTCAAAACTCTTTCGATTAAAAGACCAGATACTCGTTAGTTCTCTTCTCCTTAACCACTCCCTCTCTTCTGTCCACTCTCTGCCTGCCCATTCAAAGGGTCATTCCCCTGACCTTAATCTCATTTCCTCTCAACTCTCCACCATTAATATCTCTACGTCTCCTTCTCCTCTGATCCTTCCATCATCTTTGCCTCAATCTCCACTCCTACTTCCACCCCTCTCTCTCCATCTACCATTACCAAGTGCAAGTCTCCCTCCTCCAAGTTCCCTATCTACCTCTCTGACCTACACCACTCCCTCTCCTCTAATGCAAAATTCACTGTTCCATCCACTGATAAAATGTCACTAACATTAATGCTCCCATCTCCTCTCACTTCCCTTTTCACTCCTAAACCCTCCTTCCCTGCCATCTAAACCCTGATAACAATAATGAAGTAAAACCATCACACTTGGCAAAGATCTAAACACTCCTTGGATCACCAACTCTACCTGACTGAACATCAAAACTCCTCCTGCTGTACGTGACTTCTATCTCTCTCATTTCAACTCAGTCCTCTCAAGCTCCAAAAATCACTCAACCCAATTTCCTCTCCTCCTAAACCCCCATCTCCTCTACTCTTTCTGCTAATGATCTAGCTCTCTATTTGGCTTCAAAAGTGTCCAACATTCAGAATACCCTTGCAAAATACCTTCTATCACTCCCAGATGCTCACCTTTCTTCATCAACTCTACCCTTCTCTCCTGCAGCAATGTCTCCTTTGCCCTCACTAACCCTAATGAGATTCTAGACCTTCTCCTCAGGGCTAACCTTTCATGTGCCCTCATCAACCCTCTATCCACACAGCTAGTGAAACTCAGATCTCCCAGTGTTTCCCCATATCTTACTTTCCACTTCAAGTCCTCTCTTGACACTGCCACTTTAACATCATCCTACAAGACTGTACTCTCACACCTCTGCTTAGGAAACCTGCCCTTGATCCTAACTGTCATGCCAAAGTTTGTCCTATCTCTCTTCTACCTCACTATTGCAAAGTCCTACAGCATGTAGTTTCCAACCGACTCACTGAGTTCCATGATAAACACAACATCTGGAAGCCTCCAGAATCTGGCTTCCGACCTCTGCACTCTACTGAGTCAATTCTCCTCAATGTAAGCAACTACATCTCTTCTGATTGTTATGCTAATTGTTCATCTATTCTTATTCTTATCAACCTCTCTGCTGCCTTCGATACCATCAACCGTTCTGACCTTCTCTCAACATTATCTATCCTACGCATCAGGGGGAGGGTCCTCACTTGGTTTGCCTAATATCTCACCCTCAGACACTTCCAGGTGTCCTGGAACAGCCTTACCTCCCCACTCACCCCCCTTAATATTGGTGTTCCCAAAGGGTCAGCCCTGTGTCCACTTCCCTTCACTTGGTATACTTCTGCTCTTGGCATCTTCAACTCCTCCAATGGCTTCTCCTATCAACTCTTCACTGATGACACTCAGATCTTCTTCTCCTTTCCTTCCTTATCTGAGGAGCCACAGTCAAAATGTTTGAAAAGTCTCTCTGCCATCAAATACTGGATGGCATCTCAATCGCTCATGCTCTACTTCTTATTAATATGAGCTATCTCTTCCTCTCCCCCTCTTCTATACTTGTCTCCAGGCTACCTTCCCTACTCAGCTTCTGCTCGCAACCTTGGTGTCATATTCGACCCATCTCACAACTTCTCCCAGTTCAACTCCAATCTGTGGCCAAACTTAATCTCCTCAACATCAGAAAAACAAGACTTCTTCCCTTCAACACTGCTAAGCACCTAATCTCCTCTTTAGTAGTCTCGATCTGACTACTGTGCAAGTCTACTTCATGGACTTCCCAACTATGCTTTTTCACCTCTCGACAAAGTTGGCAACTTTGTTGTCCGTACACTCGTCAACCTTCCCCACTTCACCTTCAACTCCCCAGCCAATTGTCAGTTAAGAGACAGAGGGCCCAATATAGAAAACAAGGAGGGTTCTGGGAGTCTCTCTACCGGCACAAACATGGCCTATTGACCTGTTCCTGGGTGGATGGCCTCCGGGAGAGTCTCAACCAAGTCTTTAGCTCACTGTCCCTGTCCCTTTCACAAAAGAGAAATAACCCTGCATATCAGTCTTTGTCCTGCCCTGGGGCAGTCCAGCACCGAAATGCTAGGCAATTCTCCTCTGAGCAAGAGTACCAAGAGCAACTTCAGACACGTGTTTCAGCCGAATCGGGCCTCATCAGTGAGGTGGTGCTGTGCCTCTCTAGAACAGTGAGCAAGGAGTCCACATCTGGATTCCTCTGGTAACTTAAGGTGAGAACCAAAGTTACTTAATATTGCAAAACACCATGTTCAAAACTATACACTGACTTGCCCCACCATACATATTGGCCCATTTCACTTCCTACTCTGTCCCTCACTCCCTACACACCCTCGCCTCACCACCTTGCCACCTCGAGTGTGCATTGTGCTCTCTCTCATTTCCACCCTCTTCTCGATCCCTTACTCTGGAATGTGTTTCCTCTCCCTCTCCACACTACTCCCACTCTATTTAAACCCAACCTCCTAGCTCTCCTCCTTGCTGATGTACGACTTGCATAGCATTCAACACCACCACATCTCTCTGATGTCCTATCCACGTACCTCTCTATGACAACCCCACAGCACTTATCCCTCGCCTCATTATCCTAACACTTAAGCTTTTTTTATCCACTATCCTGTTCCTATATCATGCTCTACTGGCCTTGACCCTGGTTTATGTTTCTACCCGCCTGCATCTGCTTTTATTTCCACATCCTCTCACTCATGTTTAAGGACACTTGTTCCTGTGCTCTTCTTCTGCACAAATCAATGTTAAGATGTTTCGTAAGCATTTTGTGTGGGCCAGAAATGCATTGTTTTTCTTGTAGTTTTCATTAAATAAACAAATACATACATTAAATAAACATTTAAAAGGAAGGTTTTGTTGGGATAGTCAGTTGAAAAATGCAGATGTCTCAAGGGGTATCAAAGTCCAGATTGAAAGAAATATGCATCCCTGGGGCATATTTTTCTTCAGTGAGGTTCCATCCTTCTGGTTCCATTAACTAAGGGAAACACCAAAAGGAGCTGAAGGTCCGCATCACAGGAAGCCATTACAGACAAGAACATAAGACTTTGTAGTGACTTATTCAATGACCTCATCATTAATGATGAGAGTCTCAAGAGAAAAAAGCTCTGATCTGCTCCCATGCCACCAGCTTCTTCAGGAACCAGTGGCACCTTCGCATTGCTCCTGATCAGCATTGTCTCATGTCAAAGTTTGGGATGGGTTAAGTCATGCATATTATCATTCTTACTCAGGTGAGGGAAAGTCAGCTGTATCACTATTCTGTGGCATAAACAGCACTGCCTTCCTATACATATAAAGGCTGATTAAAAGCAATTCCACCACTTCACCAAAGTGGAAACCCTGGCAATGGACTGCTGCATCTTCTCAAATTATAGGAGGGTTTCTCCATGTGCAGTAGCATCTGTCTGAGCTTCACATTTAGGATTTCCCTAGCAGTAGCATCAGTGGTAGCACTTTAAATGCATCATTTTATATCTCATCTGAGGGTGGACTTACAGTGTTTGGATGGGGAGTGGCGGGTGTCCATTCTTCACTGTTCCACCCACCATATTGCCCTTAGGGTCCGTTTGAAAAAACAATTCTTCACTGTTGTTGTAGGACAGTCTTTCAGCAGCACAGAAGATGCAGAAGCAGGGTGTACAAATTATGTAGCTTTGTTATACATAGGGTACAATTCCAGTAACTTTTAATTGTACATGAAGACAAGAACACACCCACCGGCCATCCTCAGGCATGCCAGTGCTGGTCTCATCTGAGACTCTCAGAATACTAACACCTCATCACCCGTCCAACTTTGACTGAGGTGTCATTCACTCACAGTCACCAATTTTGTAACATAATACAGGGATGACTAGCAGGACACTTGCACAAGAAGGCAAGACACTCAACTCACTAAAGACAAGACACAAGTATCATGTTCTACTAATGGACTTGACTACAGTGGTGCGTTTCTTCCTAGATAAAAGTAATACAGCCACACTCAAACACTACTACTGACACCTTTTATGCCTGTAAATCTGCCTGATTATAAATTGCAACAGACTGGCAGTGTTAATCCCTATTCATGGAGTCCCTATTGTGGATTTGGAGCTTTTACGTCGTTGGTGGTAACCTGGGGCAAATGCTGGAGGGGTTTCCTCCACTTTGCATCCAAATTCAGAATTTGGCAGTGCAATAAATGTGATGGTAATTCTGATCCCCCTACTTTATCACTGCCCAATCGAATTCATAATGAGGCCTAAAGGGGGAGCTGAGGGAGCAGCTTCCCAGTTATGGCTGCCAAGTTTTGGAATACTCTCCCTCCACACTGCAAAATAACTCAATCCTTCGCAAACTTGAAGAAAAAAGCCATCGCCTGGCTAACGCCTGGCTAACACTGAAGGACTAGCTACCACATCTAGAGTTCTTGACTACCCTAAGCTACCAACCACATCATTGCCTGCATTATTATTTTGTCTGCCTCATCACAGGGTTTTTTCCTGTACAAACCTCTACTGTCCTAACTCTCCTTCTACTAATTTGTAGATTATTGCCATATCTCTTATGTACTTCTTTTACAGATTGTAATGTGCAATCCGCTGACTTGTACTTTTATAACTGTTACGCCCTAATTATAAATTGCTGACTTGCACTATTGTAACTGTTATGCCTTAACTGTATTACTGTAACCACCTACCTTAATGCACCCAGATAGCTCTGGGTTTGGTGTGCTATAGAAATAAATAAACAAACAAACAAACAAACAACCATAAAGGCTACGCTGGACAATCCATATGGACAACTCCCAGGATGACACACAAAATGTAGCTAACATTGATAAAAAAAAGAACCAGCCTCTGTGAATTGAGAAATTCCATTCATGTAGGGTTTATGGTGCTAGAATAGAAGAAACAACTGCATCGATGTATGCCAAGGAGCTTTGCCCTGAAGAATAATTGGTATTGTATCCGCTGGGATTTGGGCATAGAAGCTGAATCCCTGGAAATGTGCCTGTGTTGTCCCAGGGATCCTTCACCAGTACAGGCATTTGTTGAGCTGGCACATTGCTAACCTGTTGTGCTAAAGCATCTTTCCTTCCTCTCAATGCTGCTACCTCCTGCTTTAAGGCTGCTGTCTCTTGCCTTGTGGTGGTCATTGCAGTCTTTAGGGAGGCCAAAGTCTAAATTAGTTCCAGCAAATTGAGCCTGAAGGAATCAATGTCATTCAGGCAAAGATTTAGAGGTGGGATTGGCAAACTGCCAAGATCCTGCCTGTACGTCCAAGGATTGCTGTGTAATCCCACATACCCACTGCCAGTTCTAGCCAGTTGTTACTATTAATAATCTTCAATGTGTCACTAGGTCCAGCTTGAGTAGTGGGGCTGTATTAGCTGTTGCTGGGAGGGGGGCAGAAGTTGGTCTGCATACTAGTCTGCACAGTGCTGCTGCCATAGTCTCCCAGTCACATACCATCAGACCTTTTATTCAGGATCCGTGAAGACAAGAATAACACATGGGCTAGGGTGCTTTTAGTGCAATGGTTCTTTTCTCCTTACTAAGCCCCTATGGCCATCTGTGTACCTAATATTATGAGGAGGACTGATCTCACACCTCTACGCCTTCCTTGTGATCAGTGCCCAGATATTGTCTCCTTAATTTAAGGGACGTGTTTCACAATTGAGGGGGCTCTTTTACTTCAGGGGGTTCCTTTGAAATCCTAGATATTGGCTCCTTTATCTTAAGGGGTGTGTGGGAATTTGTTTTTACGGCTTTTTTGCCGGTCTCTAAATGCGCGTGCCCCGCTTGTAGGTTTCTGGCATCAGATGTCTGTTGTTAAGGTTAGTTCCCAAATACCTAGGCCCGTTTAAGGGGGGGTGTCTGGAAGTTGTGGAGTTGATGAGAAGCCAATATGATGATTTAAGGATTAGGGACTTGGAGACACAGAACTAATAAACAATCACAAGCTTGGCTGCAGCCTTCACAACCAATTTGGTACAGGGACTGGTGATATTTTCGTAGGCCAGGTGAATGTTGGTTTGGTGTACTATAGTAGAACGTTGATGGCAGTAGATTGGTACATGTTAAAATGAGTTTCTTAATCAGTGCACTTTCAACATGTGGGGCATATTAATACAGGTTTTGAACAGCGGAGGGTTATTGTACTACAATAGATATGACATTTTGAGGATATCCAGGTTTATAAACGGTTTCCTAAATTTACCTACGTGACCTACTGACAAACTGGCAATTTTTTTAAATCAAATTGTTACATTTCGAGTGGGCTTTAATGGCCTGAGGACTAGATTCCACAGATGTGGTGATTGTACTCTTATGGCTGCTCCACCCAACCTGATTTTAGTTGGTGTGGGGGTTTCCAGAAATACTTCATTCAATGAGTAAAGGGTACGAACTGGGAAGTAACATATTAAGTGGTCACTCTGCAATGTGCTCCTTTAACTGCAAACATCGCTGTGAGCGATTTAACATTGCCTCACTGGAAATTACGTGCTCAATGTAGTGTGTGGGTTACTAGTGTGATATGCTCACAATGGTTGGTGTTTGAGAGTGCCCAAGCAGAGGCATTCTACAGCTTTTTCCTTCATGTAAGTCTAAATTTGTCCAGCATCAAATAGAGTCCATTGGCTTAATCTAGAAGTAGAATCTTAAGGTGGTCACGAGTTTTTACACTATGGGCGGAGCAAAAAATGGAGATACTCTTTAATGACCTTGAGGTGTCAGAAACTGTTTATTTCCACCAGCAATATCGGAGTAATTAGAAGGAGGTCCCACAGCTTTGATAATCCCTGAGCCTTAATATGTCTGAAGACAGGGGACTGGTGGTAAATGTTATCAGACAAATAGAGTGCACTGTAGGGCCTGGGTCTATCACTATCAAGGTTCTCTCAGACTTAAGTGAGTTTTGGGTCATCCATTTGCCTATGGCTTGGAGGCAATCAGTAGGTTGGCTAAAGTATGTTGGGTAAATCTATGGGTAAATGCCCTCTTTTCTGTTGTGAGGGGGCCTGCTCGTGAGGGACAAATCTATTGGAACATAATGCAGGTGAGTACAGGCTACCCCACCCATAGACACTATTTGGTACTTCTAGTGCAGCACAGTTTGACAGACATATTAATTAATCTGTCCTTATATGACAGGTAATAGTCACAATCTGGTAAAACAAAAGTTTCACCTGCTTCTAGGTCGTTTCCCTTTCGCGAACAAGTTCACCTCCACCTCCCAGATGAATTAAGCTATCATTTTTTTTTGGAGATAACTCGCCACAGTTGCATGCGAGGGGAGCGGGAACGGTTGTGCCCTTGGGGCACAACAATGCCCTCGCTGTTCAAGTTGAACCAACCGGGAATTTGCCCTCCCCCTCTGCGGATGAGTGTTCTTTGGGCAACGTCGATCTAGGTCCCCCTGCACCTATGGAGGAGGTGCAGTCATCCTCAACCCCAGAGGTTTCACTTTCTGTCTCCTTTGCGAATGACTCCTTTAATTTTCCTGTCATCTCACGCATACTCAACCTTCTGGACAACGGACATGAGCTTACCCATTGTTCCTTGAGCGAAATGCAAGGCTCATTAGGCTTTATGAAAGAAAAGATGGCCAAATTGGAAGGGTTTATTCTTGCAGAGGCGCAATCTAAGGCATTTTGTTATGCACATGTCGAAAAAATGCTGGCAAATGTGGTAGCGCCATCACCACCTGCATCCCTGCCTCTGCTACTACGATCACAGGGCTCTCCGACGGAGAATGTCTTGCCACAAAGATCGTACTCGCAGGTGATTCAAGGGGCTCACAAGGTTGGATTGGAACAGAGCAACCATGAGGCTATAGACCTGCTGGAGGTTGCCAAACTCCACCACGATCGGCTCCTCCAGGTCGAACATTTATTGTTCAACTTGGCTGCGAAGGACCCGTCCCTTAAGGACGCCGCATATCTAAATGGAGGATTGGAGCTTGCCAACAGGGCAGAGGAAACACCCGATAGTCCCTCTGCCTTGACGGATATTATCGACAGTCAGATCGTCCCAGATGATATTGTTCCTCCGCAGCCATGTGAGCTAGAGGTGCCACATTCCGAGCAAGCCGGAGGACATTTCATGTCTCGGAAGGCGAAGAAGACTTTCTTGCGAGCCCAAAAACGCCTAAACCTGGCGAAGGCCTCTCAGAAGCAAGTGGAAAAAAAAAGTGTCCTCAGTTTCTGGCTCTGAGCCTAGCATTGGAACTACCTCAGGTCTTAGTACTAATATGGAGAATGGCCAGGACGATTTAGTCTTGGATCTTCGTGATCTGAACGAGGAAAGTAAAAAACATCTCCAGATCAAAGTATTAAAAAGTGGCAATGTGCAGGTACTGGTTCCTAAGCCGCCCAGGACTCCTTCTGCAAAGTCTCAGCCTCAACTTCACTGCTTCTTTTCCAATATTGAAAGCAAAAAAGTGGTCATGTGGGCCACTGGTCAGGCTAAATCGGTACTCACTACAAAAAATGCCCATGAGTCTTTGCCTATTGCACTTCATCCGGAGAACCCGTCCCTTGCCCCAGTGGGACAGGATAACGTTGTCCAGGGGGGGCACGAGGAGGAGGCTATTGCTCACAGTCCTGTGTTTGTGCAGGTACATGTGGCTTTGCCACGGATTATGCCTGTTGTCGAGGACCTTGAATGTAAGCCTCTGTCGGGGGAGCCCACGGTTGATCTTTTGTCCCTTTCGGAAATCCCTAGGGACATGAAAGTGATACTTGGATGGTCCAGTAATCCGGACATAAATGGGCTTGCCAGGATTAACAGGTCCTTTCTGATGAATTCATTTTTCCAGATTCCATCGCTCAGAAATCTATCACCAAAGGATCTGGACTGGATAAAGCTTGCTGCACACAACAACCACAGAGTGCTGTGCAGAGTCCAATCCCAGATAATAGTGAAACTGATTTTGGACTTTAAAGACAACTTTGCATTATTGGGGCTCTCGCCCTGTCTTTTCGTGGACATGGAGTGTGCTTGGGCTTTTCTGGACTTTGTGATGCCAGCTCCTACTGTACATGCAGAAGGTCCGATAGCGGCCCCATTTGAGTCCCATGCCAACCAACTGACTTTGCAGCTTGCGTCGCTTACTCAGGCGTTAAGCGGCTTGTCATGGCTTGAACCCTTGATAAAAGTGGCTGCATCCCTGAAACCGCCTCCATCGGAATCATAACACCACGGGATTGCTATTGCATCCTGGAACTGTTGTGGTGTGAACAATCTTAAAGCATGGCATGGGAATATAGCGATTCACCATAGGCCGCACATTTTATTGCTACAGGAAACGATGACGCTAGAGGCTTTCGTGCTTGATGGGTACACATGCTTTAGTGTCCCTGCTTGCCGTCCTCATCTCAGACGTCCATCTGGTGGCATCGCTATACTTATTAACAACGCGTTGAAGGTGGACTCACGTACTTTGGGAAATACAGAGTCATGTATAATGGTGGAGATGACTTTCACTGAAGGCATAATTCATTCATTGCTTTTGTTGTCCATCTACTGGAACCCGAGCGCTGTCTTGTTGGATTCGGCTCTAGAGGCCCTAAATCAAATTTTGGGCACTGCAGCTCTGCTTTGTCCCAACCATGAAATTCTAATTGGAGGCGATCTGAATTCGTACATAGAATTGGAAGGCTCCTCCCGGCCATCCATGCATTCCACGCCCTATGCTCTGCAAGCCTTTGGTAGAGGAAATCAATGGGCCAGCTTCTTCGAAGCGTGGGCTATATATCCTATTCAATTTGCCACACACGCTATTAAAACCTTGTGGAAGCGTGGGGCTTCATCATCTCTCATTGATTACATGCTTGCCTCAGTAGTATGTTCTGGTCTGCTCGACCCCATTACAATTTTGAGCATGGGTGTGAGTGACCATCGAATGTTGACTACCTGCTTACATTTGAGGGTTGATTCATATGAAACCATGGAGTCCGCCACTATGGTGGAATGCGATAGGCATATTTTGTCTGTTAGTTGGCACTCCAGCATATGTCGCAAAATGGTGTTTCGGGTAAATCGGGACCTGCTGGTGATCAACGATGCCCACACAATTTTGCGCAACAAGGAAAAGGTCAACGAAATAAACTTACAGATGATCCGCTCTCATCTGGTTTGTCTATCTAAGGAATCTCGTGAACGGCGCCAACCACAAGCTCTACGTCCATATTTGGTAGAGGTTGCCAATTTAAAAACTCAAAAAAAAAGAGAGCTGCGGACATTAAGAGGCAGGCCGTTGGACCTAGCAAGCACAAAAAGGGAAAAAAATGCCATTATTGCTTGCTTCAAATCAAAGTTGAAGGCTGTGCGATATGTTGCATACAACCTTGCCAATCAATACATGATTGAATTGCTCTGCAAGAGGAACACGAGGGATCAATGGTCCATCCTACGTAATCCGTTGGGTTTGGTAGACAACCGTATGGTTGCTACCATATCTGGCCCCGTATGGAGATTATTCTTTCTCCAGAAATTTAAGTTGCCTCATTTACATTCAAGGCTGGAGTCTCTCAACCTAAAGCTGAAGTTTCCCTCTGTTTGTCCTTGGACCATCAAGGACATCATATGGGCAATCTCCTAAATTAAATTCTCGAGAGCTGCTGGGCCTGACTGGCTGCCACCCTGCATCTACAAGGACGACCCCCAGTTTTGGGCTAAGTATTTGCTGCCTTATTACCAGCAAATATTCCAATCTGGGAAAATTCCCCCATCGTGGCTTATGGCAATCGTGATTCCAATTCACAAAAAGGGTGCGTTAAACGACCCGTCAAATTTTAGGCCAATAGCCTTAATTGATATTTCAGCTAAGATCTTTTCAAGGCTGGTCTTGTGTGAATTGGAAGCTTACGTTAACACCGCCTGCCCCCTCTCAAAAGCTTAGGTTGGCTTTCGTAAAGCCATGGGCACGCAGCTTAATAAAACCATTCTTGCCCATTTGTTGTCAGCCTCGCGCATACAGCCGAACGGTACAATCTATAAGGCATCTTTAGATTTATCAGCAGCATTTGATAGCTTTCTACGCAATCGTCTTTGGCAGAAAATGCTGTCTTATGGTATTCCCTCTGATTTGGTGGAGATAATAGCTGCCCTTCATCAAAATACTTCTTATAGGGTGCGCATCAACTCAGAGGGCCTGTTATCCGACACCATCCCGACAAAAATTGGTGTCAAGCAAGCCTGTAACTTGGCCGCGGTACTCTTTAATCTGTACCTGGCTGACATCGAACAAATATGGGAGGGAACGAATACATTTCCCATAACTTGGGTAAGTTGCGTCTCCACTGGTTGGCATTCGCCGACGATGTCATCCTATTTGACAGAGTACCCTTCGGTCTCCAAAACAAACTAAACACTTTCTATGAGTATTGTAAACAGAACAACCTGACTATTAACCCAAATAAATCTCATATTATAGCTTTCTCTCCAAAGAAGAAAAATTTGAGATTTAAGTATGAAATAAATTCCCAGCCGATTTCAATGAGGGAAGAGATCATATACCTGGGGTACTCGGTGTCGAATGGTATGTCCGTCGGAAAGTGGCGCAAAGTGTTAGAGACTAAGCTCAACCCCTTGTCTGCACAGATGCGGATCATTTCCTCCAGGTATTGCAAATACTCGCTATTGCCTCTCTTAAATTACTATACTATGAAGGTTGAACCTATTCTACTTTACACACTGGATGTTTGCTTGGTACAGCTAGGGCCGTTACTGAATTTGCTCAAAGGTAAGATTTGGAAAAGGGTCCCAGGGCTTCCGGGGTATTTGCCCAATCCAATTCTCTTACACGAATTGGGACTTTATTCCTTAGCAGACTAACATGACCGGCGTAGGTTTAACTCATTTAGTAAAATTATTTTGCCTCCCGCCAATTCTCTATATGAGGATTTTAGCCGAATGTTAAATGAAGGCCATCCTATCTCTATGGTTGAATTTAAGTCACATATGGGGGTGATTTTGAGATCTCTGAACATGATGCAACAGGATCTAATTGACTCTCCACGGAAAGTCAAAGCTAGATTTTTTCGGAACGCATGGGCGCGTAACATAGACTTGATCTCAGGTTACTCCTCATTTTATACCTATGCAAAATTTAGGCAGGCTGTCTCGCCCCGTTTGCCATACCTTCTGTGTTTTCCCAACCACCACGTCAGAAGGACTTACATGAGATTTTGGCTGGATCTTATCCACACTGGAGCCCGAATTGGCAATTGGACTGGCTATAAAGGGTTGGGGCAGTGGGACTGTTGTCGGTTCTGCTCTATAGTTGGGGAGTGTGAAACCTTGCAACACTTGACTATGTATTGTACCCACTTTGCTCCTCAAAGGCTCCGTTGCCTGGGATCTTTTTTTGTCTCAAATTCTAGCATGGAGCGTCAGTTGGTTTGGCTACGTTGTATGTGGGGCCAGTCTAACTCCACCATGTTAGCTATAGTGAGACTTGTGAACATAATAGAGAAAGACCTTCTGTGCTTAAATATATCGTTAATAATGAGAGAGGCAATAGAGGCCTAACTGCCGCCTAGACCACCAATACATTTTCAACATTAACACTTCTATTGGCATCGTTGAGGCTTATCAGAAATAGGTGAGAGGCAAATGTCTTGGTTGCCACTTGAAATACATTGTTG
This sequence comes from Ambystoma mexicanum, assembly GCF_040938575.1. Taxonomy (NCBI): domain Eukaryota; kingdom Metazoa; phylum Chordata; class Amphibia; order Caudata; family Ambystomatidae; genus Ambystoma; species Ambystoma mexicanum. Next base: position 287,989,098 of record NC_090941.1, on the reverse strand, counting down.
TTATTCTTTCAAAACCTGAATTGGAATGAGCTCAACTTGTTGAATGGGCGATCTCAATGGTACTGAGTCTCTTTGAGTAGTGTAGAAACTTGCAATTACTATGCGTAAAAGACATCTGAAGTAATACTCGTTTTTTTTTCTTAACTGTTTTAATGTAGCATTTGTCTGATGAACTTTTAAACCTGTTTTCTGTATGTCTAGATAGGATAGTAGTATTCACAGTTTGTGTTGTACACATTTCAATAGAATATTGTATGTTGTATTTATGTTGAATAGGAATAATGCTTTGTTTGTTTTGTTATTCATGTGAAAACCAGAAAACTTGTGTTAAAGATGTACATTTATTTTTTTACTACCAAAAAACAAATAAAAAATAAAAAATAAAAAAAGTGTATTCATAGTATAACAAAAACACTGAGTTTGGAAAAACATGAATTTGGTGAGGTTAGTGGAAGTGACTTAGTGTGTTGGACTTATATAAGTGTATTGGAATCATTCAACACACTAAGGGGCCGATTCATGGAACAAACGTGCGCCGAAAATCTTCGCACAAGCAGGCGCAAGCAGGCGCAAGCGGAAAAAAACAGGCGCACGCGCACGCGTGCGATTCATGGAAGTCCCTGCGCGTGTACACCTCGGGATGTGCGCCAAACCCGTGTATGGCGCACAAGTCACTGCAACATCCCGAAAGGCGTGCGCGACGCGCACAGTGAAAGCGCACAACCTCGGCGCATACACCAGAAAGTGGGCGGGACACGGGGCGTAACGCGCGGAATGGGAAACAACGCGCGAAAATAAGGGCGTAACTGGGGATGTACTGCAGGGAAGCAGACGGAACACCCACACGCACTCAAACCACACGTATTCATGGAATCGAATAGGGCAAAGCCACGCACAGCCAAAGACACGCACAAGCTGAAACACGTCCGCCACACGAAGGCAGGCGGTAGAGTCCCAGCGCATCACAAAAGTGGCAACATACAGCAATTGGGCCTGTGCGAGCGGGGTACGTGTATTTCGGGGGCGCGCGGGAAGTTACACACGCGATTGAGCGGGGTACGTGTATTTCGGGGGTGCGCGGGAAGTTACACACGCGATTGAGCGGGGTACGTGTATTTCGGGGGCGCGCGGGAAGTTACACACGCGATTGAGCGGGGTACGTGTATTTCGGGGGCGCGCGGGAAGTCACACACACGATCTCATCAGGGTACGTGTATTTCAGGGTGCGGGGGAAGTATCCCACGCAACATCAGCAGGGTACGTGTATTCCAGGGGTGCGCAGGAAGTTCCACACGCGATCTCATCAGGGTACGTGTATTACAGGGGTGCGCGGGGAGCAGCACACGTGAATTGCACGTGTGGGTCCTCCCAGGTGTTCCCTCTACAGCCTCCACGGCCCCTGCAGGTGGCTCACACCACAGGGGCCTACCCAGCACATGTCCTGCAGGCACCCCATCCACCATGGCCATGCCCACCAGCCAACCCACATGTCAACTTGCACTACTGCCCACCAACGCATGTCCCCCTGCACCCCCAGCCACCAGGGGCACCCTCCACCAGGCCCCCACCCATGTCTCCCACCACCCCCACCCCCCAGCCACCAGGGGCAGCCTCCACCAGGCCCCCACCCATGTCTCCCACCACCCCCACCCCCCAGCCACCAGGGGCAGCCTCCACCAGGCCCCCACCCATGTCTCACCACCCCCACCCCCCAGCACTGTGGGGCACCCACCACCAGGCCCCCACCCATGTCCAACTCATGTTCCCCACCACCCCCGCCCCCCAGCACTGTGGGGCACCTGCCAGCAGGCACCCACCCATGTCCAACTCATGTTTCCCACCACCCCCACCCCCCAGCACTGTGGGGCACCTGCCAGCAGGCCCCCACCCATGTCCAACTCATGTTCCCCAGCACCCCCACCCCCCAGCACTGTGGGGCACCTGCCAGCAGGCCCCCACCCATGTCCAACTCATGTTCCCCACCACCCCCACCCCCCAGCAGTGCAGGGGCACCCACCACCAGGCCCCCACCCATGTCTCCCAGCACCCCCACCCCCCAGCCACCAGGGGCACCCACCACCAGGCCCCCACCCATGTCTCCCAGCACCCCCACCCCCCCAGTCACCAGGGGCAGCCTCCACCAGGCCCCCACCCATGTCTCCCACCACCCCCACCCCCCAGCAGTGCAGGGGCACTCACCACCAGGCCCCCACCCATGTCTCCCACCACCCCCACCCCCCCAGTCACCAGGGGCAGCCTCCACCAGGCCCCCACCCATGTCTCTCAGCACCCCCACCCGCCAGCCACCAGGGGCAGCCTCCACCAGGCCCCCACCCATGTCTCCCAGCACCCCATCCCCCCAGTCACCAGGGGCAGCCTCCACCAGGCCCCCACCCATGTCTCCCAGCACCCCCACCCCCCCAGTCACCAGGGGCAGCCTCCACCAGGCCCCCACCCATGTCTCCCAGCACCCCCACTCCCCAGCCACCAGGGGCACCCACCACCAGGCCCCCAACCATGTCTCCCAGCACCCCCACCCCCCAGCCACCAGGGGCACCCAACACCAGGCCCCCACCCATGTCTCCCACCACCCCCACCCCTCAGCAGTGCAGGGGCACCCACCACCAGGCCCCCACCCATGTCTCCCACCACCCCCACCCCCCCAGTCACCAGGGGCAGCCTCCACCAGGCCCCCACCCATGTCTCCCACCACCCCCACCCCCCAGCCACCAGGGGCAGCCTCCACCAGGCCCCCACCCATGTCTCCCACCACCCCCACCCCCCAGCCACCAGGGGCAGCCTCCACCAGGCCCCCACCCATGTCTCACCACCCCCACCCCCCAGCACTGTGGGGCACCCACCACCAGGCCCCCACCCATGTCCAACTCATGTTTCCCACCACCCCCACCCCCCAGCACTGTGGGGCACCTGCCAGCAGGCCCCCACCCATGTCCAACTCATGTTCCCCAGCACCCCCACCCCCCAGCACTGTGGGGCACCTGCCAGCAGGCCCCCACCCATGTCCAACTCATGTTCCCCACCACCCCCACCCCCCAGCAGTGCAGGGGCACCCACCACCAGGCCCCCACCCATGTCTCCCAGCACCCCCACCCCCCAGCCACCAGGGGCACCCACCACCAGGCCCCCACCCATGTCTCCCAGCACCCCCACCCCCCCAGTCACCAGGGGCAGCCTCCACCAGGCCCCCACCCATGTCTCCCACCACCCCCACCCCCCAGCAGTGCAGGGGCACTCACCACCAGGCCCCCACCCATGTCTCCCACCACCCCCACCCCCCCAGTCACCAGGGGCAGCCTCCACCAGGCCCCCACCCATGTCTCTCAGCACCCCCACCCGCCAGCCACCAGGGGCAGCCTCCACCAGGCCCCCACCCATGTCTCCCAGCACCCCATCCCCCCAGTCACCAGGGGCAGCCTCCACCAGGCCCCCACCCATGTCTCCCAGCACCCCCACCCCCCCAGTCACCAGGGGCAGCCTCCACCAGGCCCCCACCCATGTCTCCCAGCACCCCCACTCCCCAGCCACCAGGGGCACCCACCACCAGGCCCCCACCCATGTCTCCCAGCACCCCCACCCCCCAGCCACCAGGGGCACCCAACACCAGGCCCCCACCCATGTCTCCCACCACCCCCACCCCTCAGCAGTGCAGGGGCACCCACCACCAGGCCCCCACCCATGTCTCCCACCACCCCCACCCCCCCAGTCACCAGGGGCAGCCTCCACCAGGCCCCCACCCATGTCTCCCAGCACCCCCACCCCCCAGCCACCAGGGGCAGCCTCCACCAGGCCCCCACCCATGTCTCCCAGCACCCCCACCCCCCAGCCACCAGGGGCACCCACCACCAGGCCCCTACCCATGTCTCCCACCACCCCCACCCCCCAGCAGTGCAGGGGCAGCCTCCACCAGGCCCCCACCCATGTCTCCCAGCACCCCCACCCCCCAGCCACCAGGGGCTGCCTCCACCAGGCCCCCACCCATGTCTCCCAGCACCCCCACCCCCCAGCAGTGCAGGGGCAGCCTCCACCAGGCCCCCACCCATGTCTCCCAGCACCCCCACCCCCCAGCCACCAGGGGCAGCCTCCACCAGGACCCCACCCATGTCTCCCAGCACCCCCACCCCCCAGCAGTGCAGGGGCAGCCTCCACCAGGCCCCCACCCATGTCTCCCAGCACCCCCACCCCCCAGCCACCAGGGGCAGCCTCCACCAGGCCCCCACCCATGTCTCCCACCACCCCCACCCCCCCAGTCACCAGGGGCAGCCTCCACCAGGCCCCCACCCATGTCTCCCAGCACCCCCACCCCCCAGCCACCAGGGGCAGCCTCCACCAGGCCCCCACCCATGTCTCCCACCACCCCCACCCCCCGGCAGTGCAGGGGCAGCCTCCACCAGGCCCCCACCCATGTCTCCCAGCACCCCCACCCCCCAGCCACCAGGGGCAGCCTCCACCAGGCCCCCACCCATGTCTCCCAGCACCCCCACCCCCCCAGTCACCAGGGGCAGCCTCCACCAGGCCCCCACCCATGTCTCCCAGCACCCTGTTAGGGAGAATTCTCTGTTTAGGGTGAATTTCCTAACCTAGTGAGTCCCCCAGCAGCTTTGCTGGATTTCTGGAGTTTGTTTTTTCCATCCTGCCAAGATTGAGACTCTTTACTCCCACTCTTGAACATGTATGTGTGTAATTCCTTTGTAATGTCAATGGGTTCGATGGGCTATGGGGTCTTTTACTCCATAGGGTCTCATATGTTTTTCTATGTGTGTTACACCGCACCCTACGTGTCGTAACACGGGGGCGCCCTAGCGGGTCCCCCACCATAGACTCCATACCCGGGGACTGACTACTGTCTCCCCGGGCATGTAAAGTCACCATTGGCTTTACTAGACCTAAATTTACTAACAGACCTAGTACCAACCATCTTATTGTGGACGTACTAGTAGGGGTAATTCGATTACTCCTGGATCTGTTACTAGAGGGGGCACTGTCCCGTCCCCCCTCGTCAAGTTTTGGCTGGTGGCAGTGGAAACTACTTGTTATGTTCGATCCCGAACATAACCCTATGGGATTCGTCCAATTGTTGGAGATTGATACTTTTTCTCATTAATCTCTGACGTACCACCGATCTACTTATCTTAAATAAGTTTATCGAGTGGTATTTTCTGCCAGAACTCGGTTTTAAAATGGCGTCTGTGTTCGTCTCTGTGACTCCTAAACCAAAGGTTGAGCCCTTTGTTCCACTTTTGGCGGGCCTCTGTACAGAGACCCTCCAAAGTGGTGCCATTCTGTCTGGGTTACCTCAGGGGTGTGGGAGAGGGTTTAGGCACCCTGGACCGAGTTGCCTTGACAACTCAGGTCGCACTCTGGAGTGATTGGCCCAGGTGGTGAGCCTTCCCGCTCACCACTTAGCATGTGTTGATTGACAGCTAGGCTGAATGAATGAGGGTCGTCTGCATAAAAGCAGGGCTTTTGGGATTGGATCTTCAGAAGTCGCCACAGGACCTAAGAATCCGACGAGGGTAACACTGAGCCGACCTGCACGACGACACCTCCGGTGGAGCCCTGCGGAACCAACTCACCACTTCCCGACGACAGAGGAGATCTCCCTGCCGGAGAGTCTCTTCCCCTGACTGGTGGGAACAACCAGTCCCCTTTGCTTTTTATTCGCCTCAGGACGCAGTGGTCGAATTGCCCGTGCAGAGCACCTCGGCAACCGGATAGCCACTACCCCAGTACCGCGACCAAAAGGTGGTGCCTTGTAACGGAGCACTCCGCGGCTGGTCTCTTCCCTGGTGGTGCACCGGACTTTACTTTCCTTCGACGACGAGATCATCTATACTCTTGGCCAAGACCCGACGTGCATCCACCACCAGGAACAACTGCCCCCGCCGGAGCTGCCCTCCACAACAAGGTACCGTGTCCGCCTGGCTTCCCTTTCGTTCGGTTCGAGTGAGGTGTCTGAATCCTCTCCGTTCCGCCGGGTCGCCTCCAAGCTTTGCTCATTCTTTGTTCTGAACTGGTTCAACCTGCCGATAACAATTTGCTATAAAGACTTGAATGCATCTCCCCTAGAGACTTTTTGGGACATCGCGCCTTGCCTCTCTCCGAGTGGGCCTGGCCTCTGAACTTTATGATCTATTGTGATTCTTGCCTTCCTGCCTTGCATTTTATCCGCATAGGATTGAACTGTGTTGATTTCCTAACCTGCCTATCTTTTTCTCTCCCGTCCTAACTAATATTCGAGTGTCATCTAGGTTGAGGTATACACCTCTGTCTGAAAATAAGTGGTACCGGTAGAACCTAGAGTTGTCGATATTTTGCTAGGGGGATTGATCATTTTCTACTCCGTAGAGTATTTGTGTTTGATTTGTTTGCCGGGATTTGCTTTAGTGTTTTCCATAGATGTTGTGTTATAAATAAATAACTTACTATCTTTACACTAAGCCTCGTTACGTGTTTGCTTGTCTTGCTGTGAAGAATTGCCCTATGTTGTATACTCCACATACTGACCAACATTTCTTGAGAGAAGTCTGACTGCGCAGCCACAGCTACCAAGTGAATCTGTGTGGTGCAGACTGCTACCAAGTAGGTTCACCGCCAACGCCTGTAGTCCTAAATCTTTTGCAGAGGTCCCAGAGGGAACTGCACAGGTTTCCGCCTAACTCTGGTGTACAGCGGTGGGATTTGTATCGAGTATACAGTTTAGAGTGCTTTTCGACGCTGTAGGATAACTAACCACAAAACTTAGCACTAAAAAGCAACTTTCAAAAAACATGTCTACGATGGAAACTTACAGTCAAGAGTCTTTGTCAGGTGAAAATACTGAGAGTTTGCGAGCTCTCTGTAGGCAAGAGAATCTTTCTGTAAGAGGCAAGAAGTTAGAACTAATAGAGAGATTGCTGGCGAACCAAAGTCTGGGTACTGGTTCAGAGGAACCAATCTCTCCAGCAACTGTAGATAACATTAATGGTGTTGATCTGAATCGTAATTCTGATGATAGCGATGAAGAGGCTGACGAGGACGGAGAGGCTAACGAAACTGTCTCCCCCGCTCCTCTACCTGCCTTACCAGCTGTGCCTACAGGGCCCATACCAGGTCCCACAAGTAACCCTGCTTATTTTCAACTTGAAAAAATGAAGCTCGAATTAGAATATAAACGGTTCTTGGCTCAATCTGAACGAAACCAAGAGCTCGAGTTCAGACGGATGAATGCCCAGTCTGAGCAGAAGCAAGCTGAGTTGAGACTCAGAGAAATAGAACTTAATCACGAGTTAGAAATGAAAAAGTTGTCTATGGAAAATGCTTCTCTCTCCTCTGGTTCCTCTAGGAGCTCCAGTCCCAAAAGACCCCGGATGCCGAAGGAATTAGAGGGTATGTATGAACCGAGATTGGATGTGTTGGATTGGTTGAAACTGTTTGCATACAATCATGGGCTCCAGGACATCACCGGGAATGCGTTGCTTCCCTGGTTGTTCTCTAGGCTCCCTCCTGTTGCGACTGATGTGGTAATGGAGTTGGGGGAGGCGGATAAGACGGATTACGAAAGTGTGAAACTAGCTTTGATAGCTAGATTCGGGAAGACCCCTTCCCAGTATCTTAAGAGGTTTAGAACCCTCAAAAAGCATGATGGTACCCCTTGGGCTACTTGGGTGAGTGAAGGGTTGAAAAACTTAGAGGGATGGATTAAGGGTTACAAAGTGAACACTTATGAGGGTATGAGAAATCTTTTTATGTTGGAGTCTATTTATGATGCCTGTTCTCCTGAGCTCAGACAGCACTTGGCTGATTCGAAGGAATGGGATTCCAGGGCACTAGCTAAGGCTGCTGATTTGTGGGTTGCCAACAGGGCTTCTCATAAGGATTCTGGGGCAACTCAGAAAAAGGATGAGGGAAAACAGCCTAAAAAAGACTCAAAAGAGCATTTGAATAACTCACATTCCAAAGAGGGCCCCAAACAAAACCAGAAGGGTAAGCCACCCGGAAAACCACAGCAGAATAGTGGGTCAGAACAAGCCTCCATTCCAGAAAGCATTCGGTAAATGCTTTGTTTGTGGCTCGACTGACCACGTGAAAGGAGATCCCAGATGTAAGGGTAAACCTTCAGGGGTCCAGCTTGTCTCCTTAGCCTTCGCTCCAGAGGAGGAAGTCCAAATGGCAAGTGGAAACTTTCTACTGCTAGCTGACGAACCCATTGGAGTCTCAGCCAGCGTTTCTTTAGTATCTCTGGGGTTGTGGGAACAACAGAATTTAGATGTCTATAATTCTAACCCCGATAATACTAAAGAGTATTATAAGGACAGTGTCCAGGTGAATGGTCAGGAGACTCCTGCCATTAGGGACACTGGGGCCAGCATAACTGTGGTGGATAAATCGTTTTTTCAGGCTGAGGATGTTGCTAAGGCACCCAAACGCCTCACCAAGTTAGCTGGAGGACCTGTGCAGATGCTTCCCCAATTACCAGTTCTCATCCAGTGTAACGACATGACTGTGAAGATACCTGTCAGCATACAGAGTGAGGTACCAGGACGCGTACTGTTGGGTAACGATTTGAAAACTCTCGGAGTTGTATCGCATACTCCCAGACCTCCTAGTAAACGGTTACAGGAGCTAACCAGACCTGCAAGAGAGAGGACTATGCGCGGTACTCTTGGGGAGATGATGAAGAAAGAAATCACTCCTGCTCCACTGGAATTGTCGGCCGCTGTCTCCAAGAAATCAGAAGCGAAGGGGAAACCTAAGACTTCTATCCCGAAACCAGCAGCCAGCATTCCAGTGCAGCCGACACGGACTTCCCCGCGGTTGTCCAACGTCACACCCGTAACTCCACCTCCAGCCGAGGCTGAGAGGGAGGTACAACCCTGTGTGGTAGAATTAGACTCTGAGGAAGAGCTAATGGAAGGCCAGGAACTCATTGGAGATCTGGATCCTGTTGACCATCCTGAGCTGCAGTCTTTACTGGCAGAAGGTGGATCCAGCAGGGCAGACTTCAGTAAGGGACAGAGAGAATGTCCAACTCTGGAAGGTCTTCGCCATCAGGTAGAAGCTCAGGCTGAAGGGCAAGAGCCTGGGAAATACAGGTTGCACTGGGAAGATGGCCTCTTCTACAGTGAACCGACCGAGTCTGCACCTGGAGACTACAAACGCCTTGTAGTACCCCAAGAGAACAGACCACAGTTCTTGCAGTTAGCCCACGAGATTCCTTTGGCTGGTCACTTGAGTTTCAAGAAGACTAAGGAAAGGCTCTCGCTTTACTTCTATTGGCCAAAGATGGGGGCCGAAGTAGAAAAACACTGCAGGAGCTGCCACACCTGCCAGATCTCTGGTAAGGTTGGGTCCAAGAACGTGGCACCGTTAGTGCCTCTCCCGGTTGTGGGAGTCCCATTTGAGAGCGTAGGGATTGACATCGTTGGTCCCCTTTGCTCCTCCAACCTCCTCAGGCAACAGGTTTATACTTGTTGTAGTAGACCATGCTACTAGGTATCCTGAGGCAATTCCTATGAGGACTGTTACAGCTCCGGCTGTGGCTAAGGCCCTCCTTGGTATTTTTACCAGGGTCGGGTTTCCTAAGGAAGTAATCTCTGACAGGGGGTCAAACTTTATGTCCCACTACATGAAAGCCATGTGGAAAACCTGCGGAGTAACTTACAAGTTCTCAACGGCTTACCACCCACAAACCAATGGGTTGGTAGAACGGTTCAACCGAACCATGTAGAGCATGATAGGTGCTCTAGAGGAACCCCTTAAACGTAAGTGGGACCTTCTATTGCCATGCCTTCTCTTTGCTTATAGAGAAGTCCCTCAGGAGGGAGTAGGTTACTCTCCCTTCGAACTACTCTATGGTCATCCCGTCAGAGGTCCATTGTCCCTGATTATGGAGGGGTTGGAGAGTGCTCCTTCCCCCAAGCCAGTCAGAGTGACTGACTACGTGATAGGTCTCCGGAGGAGAATGTCGCACATGATGACGGAAGAAAGCGATAACTTGAAAGCTGGACAAGCATTGGTCAAGCACTGGCACGATCAAAAGGCTAACATGGTTGAGTTCGCTCAAGACCAGCTTGTTCTCGTTATGATCCCAACAAGGCAGAGGGCCTTGCAAGATAAGTGGATGGGACCCTACCGAGTAGTGGGTAAACTCGGAGAGGTTAACTATCTGGTGGACTTGGGCAATCCCAAGGAGGCTCCGACAGTCTTTCACACCAACCGACTTAAAGCGTATGTCTCACGACCTGATGTAGGAGCGTTGCTTCTAGCATCATCCGAGGAAGAAGAAGAGAGTGAAGCTCTTCCGGATCTCCTCAGAGGCTTACCTTTAGATGAAAAAATTGAAGGAGTGAATCTCTCCTCCAATCTGACACCCGAGCAACAAGAAGAGTGCAAATCTATGTTGAATCAGTTTGCCTCTCTGTTCTCGCTTTCACCAGGCTTGACCCCTTGGGGCCAGCACGACATACTCACTGGTGACTGTCTGCCGGTCAAAAGCAGAGGATACCGTATGTCAGAAAACGTACGAACCCACATCAAAGGTGAGGTCAGCAAGATGCTTGATCTCGGGGTAATAGAGCCCTCTACTAGTCCATGGTCTAGCTAAGTTGTGTTAGTACCAAAGGCCGGATCTAAAGAGCTTAGATTCTGCGTGGACTATAGAGCTCTTAATGCAGTCACCACGACTGATGCCCACCCTTTGCCAAGAACAGATGAGTTGGTGGATAAACTTGGCGCCGCCAAGTTCCTCAGCACATTTGACTTGATGTCAGGCTATTGGCAAATAGCCCTGACAGACCATGCCAAGGAGAAAACTGCATTTTCTACCCCCGTTGGCTTATACCAGTTTAAGGTAATGCCTTTTGGACTGAAGAATGCACCTGCTACGTTTCAACGGATGGTAAACCAGGTTCTGAATGGGATGGAGGACTTCTGCATGGCATACTTGGATGACATCGCAGTGTTCAGCAATTCCTGGGAAGAACATGTAATCCACCTGAGAGATGTTTTGCAGGCTCTTGGACGAGCCAATATGACCATAAAGGCAAGTAAATGCCAAATTGGACAGAGTAAGGTAGTCTATCTTGGGCATGAGGTAGGCGGTGGAGAAATAAGGCCTTTGCTCAGTAAGATTGAAGGTGTGCAAAATTGGACAACACCGACTACTCAAACCCAGGTGAGAGCCTTCCTAGGCCTCACTGGGTATTACAGGAATTTCATAGAGAACTATGGGACCATAGCTTCTCCACTGAATGTCATCTGCTCGCCCAAATTTCCTAAAAAGGTTAAATGGAACGAGGAGTGCAATCAGGCTTTTGAAAACCTGAAACAGGCTCTTTGCCAAGCCCCAGTACTCAGAGCTCCTGATTACCGCAAACACTTCATTGTGCAGACAGACGCTTCCAATGTAGGGATAGGTGCCGTACTCAGTCAACTGGATGGGAAAGGTAGGGAGCAGCCCGTTTGCTTCATCAGCCGCAAGCTGAAGGATCCTGAAACAAGGTGGGCAACAATCGAAAGAGAGTGCTTTGCTATCGTGTGGGCCCTGAAGAAGTTTAGGCCGTACTTGTATGGTTCTACTTTTGTTATTCAGACTGACCACCAACCCTTGAGATGGTTAATGCAAATGAAAGGGGAGAACCCAAAACTATTGAGATGGTCGATCTGCCTGCAAGGGTTTGATTTCACCATTGAGCACAGGTCAGGGTGTCACCACCAAAATGCTGATGGTCTCTCTAGGATGTATGTCATCGACTAGAGGTATGAGATTCATCCAGAAGTGGATTAAATCCTCCTGTCCCTTAGTCTGGGGGGGGCGAGTGTTAGGGAGAATTCTCTGTTTAGGCTGAATTTCCTAACCTAGTGAGTCCTCCAGCAGCTTTGCTGGATTTCTGGAGTTTGTTTTTTCCATCCTGCCAAGAGTGAGACTCTTTTCTCCCACTCTTGGACATGTATGTGTGTAATTCCTTTGAAATGTCAATGGGTTCGATGGGCTATGGGGTCTTTTACTCCATAGGGTCTCATATGTTTTTCTATGTGTGTTACACCGCACCCTACGTGTCGTAACACGGGGGCGCCCTAGCGGGTCCCCCACCATAGACTCCATACCCGGGGACTGACTACTGTCTCCCCGGGCATGTAAAGTCACCATTGGCTTTACTAGACCTAAATTTACTAACAGAACTAGTGCCAACTATCTTATTGTGGACGTACTAGTAGGGGTAATTCGATTACTCCTGGATCTGTTACTCGAGGGGGCACTGTCCCGTCCCCCCTCATCGAGTTTTGGCTGGTGGCAGTGGAAACTACTTGTTATGTTCGATCCCGAACATAACCCTATGGGATTCGTCCCATTGTTGGAGATTGATACTTTTTCTCATTAATCTCTGACGTACCACCGATCTACTTATCTTAAATAAGTTTATCGAGTGGTATTTTCTGCCAGAACTCGGTTTTGAAATGGCGTCTGTGTTCGTCTCTGTGACTCCTAAACCAAAGGTTGAGCCCTTTGTTCCACTTTTGGCGGGCCTCTGTACAGAGACCCTCCAAAGTGGTGCCATTCTGTCTGGGTTACCTCAGGGGTGTAGGAGGGGGTTTAGGCACCCTGGACCGAGTTGCCTTTGCCAACTCAGGTCGCACTCTGGAGTGATTGGCCCAGGTGGTGAGCCTTCCCGCTCACCACTTAGCATGTGTTGATTGACAGCTAGGCTGAATGAATGGGGGTCGTCTGCATAAAAGCAGGGCTTTTGGGATTGGATCTTCAGAATTCGCCACAGGACCTAAGAATCCGACTAGGGTAACGCTGAGCCGACCTGCACGACGACACCTCCGGTGGAGCCCTGCGGAACCGACTCACCACTTCCCGACGACAGAGGAGATCTCCCTGCCGGAAAGTCTCTTCCCCTGACTGGTGGGAACAACCAGTCCCCTTTGCTTTTTATTCGCCTCAGGACGCAGTGGTCGAATTGCCCGTGCAGAGCACCTCGGCAACCGGATAGCCACTACCCCAGTACCGTGACCAAAAGGTGGTGCCTTGTGACGGAGCACTCCGCGGCTGGTCTCTTCCCTGGTGGTGCACCGGACTTTACTTTCCTTCGACGACGAGATCATCTCTACTCTTGGCCAAGACCCGACGTGCATCCACCACCAGGAACAACTGCCCCCGCCGGAGCTGCCCTCCACAACAAGGTACCGTGTCCGCCTGGCTTCCCTTTCGTTCGGTTCGAGTGAGGTGTCTGAATCCTCTCCGTTCCGCTGGGTCGCCTCCAAGCTTTGCTCATTCTTTGTTCTGAACTGGTTCAACCTGCCGATAACAATTTGCTATAAAGACTTGAATGCATCTCCCCTAGAGACTTTTTGGGACATCGCGCCTTGCCTCTCTCCGAGTGGGCCTGGCCTCTGAACTTTATGATCTATTGTGATTCTTGCCTTCCTGCCTTGCATTTTATCCGCATAGGATTGAACTGTGTTGATTTCCTAACCTGCCTATCTTTTTCTCTCCCGTCCTAACTAATATTCGAGTGTCATCTAGGTTGAGGTATACACCTCTGTCTGAAAATAAGTGGTACCGGTAGAACCTAGAGTTGTCGATATTTTGCTAGGGGGATTGATCGTTTTCTACTCCGTAGAGTATTTGTGTTTGATTTGTTTGCCGGGATTTGCTTTAGTGTTTTCCATAGATGTTGTGTTATAAATAAATAACTTACTATCTTTACACTAAGCCTCGTTACGTGTTTGCTTGTCTTGCTGTGAAGAATTGCCCTATGTTGTATACTCCACATACTGACAAACTTTTCTTGAGAGAAGTCTGACTGCTCAGCCACAGCTACCAAGTGAATCTGTGTGGTGCAGACTGCTACCAAGTGGGTTCACCGCCAACGCCTGTAGTCCTAAATCTTTTGCAGTGGTCCCAGAGGGAACTGCACAGGTTTCCGCCTAACACACCCCCACCCCCCAGCGACCAGGGGCAGCCTCCACCAGGCCCCCACCCATGTCTCCCACCACCCCCACCCCCCAGTCACCAGGGGCAGCCTCCACCAGGCCCCCACCCATGTCTCCCAGCACCCCCACCCCCCAGCCACCAGGCGCAGCCTCCACCAGGCCCCCACCCATGTCTCCCAGCACCCCCACCCCCCCAGTCACCAGGGGCAGCCTCCACCAGGCCCCCACCCATGTCTCCCAGCACCCCCACCCTCCAGCCACCAGGGGCACCCACCACCAGGCCCCCACCCATGTCTCCCACCACCCCCACCCCCCAGCAGTGCAGGGGCAGCCTCCACCAGGCCCCCACCCATGTCTCCCAGCACCCCCACCCCCCAGCCACCAGGGGCAGCCGCCACCAGGCCCCCACCCATGTCTCCCAGCACCCCCACCCCCCAGCAGTGCAGGGGCAGCCTCCACCAGGCCCCCACCCATGTCTCCCAGCACCCCCAACCCCCAGCCACCAGGGGCAGCCTCCACCAGGCCCCCACCCATGTCTCCCAGCACCCCCACCCCCCAGCAGTACAGGGGCAGCCTCCACCAGGCCCCCACCCATTTCTCCCAGCACCCTCACCCGCCAGCCACCAGGGGCAGCCTCCACCAGGCCCCCACCCATGTCTCCCACCACCCCCACACCCCCAGTCACCAGGGGCAGCCTCCACCAGGCCCCCACCCATGTCTCCCAGCACCCCCACCCCCCAGCCACCAGGGGCAGCCTCCACCAGCCCCCCACCCATGTCTCCCACCACCCCCACCCCCAGCAGTGCAGGGGCAGCCTCCACCAGGCCCCCACCCATGTCTCCCAGCACCCCCACCCCCCAGCCACCAGGGGCAGCCTCCACCAGGCCCCCACCCATGTCTCCCAGCACCCCCACCCCCCCAGTCACCAGGGGCAGCCTCCACCAGGCCCCCACCCATGTCTCCCAGCACCCTGTTAGGGAGAATTCTCTGTTTAGGCTGAATTTCCTAACCTAGTGAGTCCCCCAGCAGCTTTGCTGGATTTCTGGAGTTTGTTTTTTCCATCCTGCCAAGAGTGAGACTCTTTTCTCCCACTCTTGGACATGTATGTGTGTAATTCCTTTGAAATGTCAATGGGTTCGATGGGCTATGGGGTCTTTTACTCCATAGGGTCTCATATGTTTTTCTATGTGTGTTACACCGCACCCTACGTGTCGTAACACGGGGGCGCCCTAGCGGGTCCCCCACCATAGACTCCATACCCGGGGACTGACTACTGTCTCCCCGTGCATGTAAAGTCACCATTGGCTTTACTAGACCTAAATTTACTAACAGAACTAGTACCAACCATCTTATTGTGGACGTACTAGTAGGGGTCATTCGATTACTCCTGGATCTGTTACTCGAGGGGGCACTGTCCCGTCCCCCCTCGTCGAGTTTTGGCTGGTGGCAGTGGAAACTACTTGTTATGTTCGATCCCGAACATAACCCTATGGGATTCGTCCAATTGTTGGAGATTGATACTTTTTCTCATTAATCTCTGACGTACCACCGATCTACTTATCTTAAATTAGTTTATCGAGTGGTATTTTCTGCCAGAACTCGGTTTTAAAATGGCGTCTGTGTTCGTCTCTGTGACTCCTAAACCAAAGGTTGAGCCCTTTGTTCCACTTTTGGCGGGCCTCTGTACAGAGACCCTCCAAAGTGGTGCCATTCTGTCTGGGTTACCTCAGGGGTGTGGGATGGGGTTTAGGCACCCTGGACCGAGTTGCCTTGACAACTCAGGTCGCACTCTGGAGTGATTGGCCCAGGTGGTGAGCCTTCCCGCTCACCACTTAGCATGTGTTGATTGACAGCTAGGCTGAATGAATGGGGGTCGTCTGCATAAAAGCAGGGCTTTTGGGATTGGATCTTCAGAAGTCGCCACAGGACCTAAGAATCCGACGAGGGTAACGCTGAGCCGACCTGCACGACTACACCTCCGGTGGAGCCCTGCGGAACCAACTCACCACTTCCCGACGACAGAGGAGATCTCCCTGCCGGAGAGTCTCTTCCCCTGACTGGTGGGAACAACCAGTCCCCTTTGCTTTTTATTCGCCTCAGGACGCAGTGGTCGAATTGCCCGTGCAGAGCACCTCGGCAACCGGATAGCCACTACCCCTGTACCGCGACCAAAAGGTGGTGCCTGGTGATGGAGCACTCCGCGGCTGGTCTCTTCCCTGGTGGTGCACCGGACTTTACTTTCCTTCGACGACGAGATCATCTCTACTCTTGGCCAAGACCCGACGTGCATCCACCACCAGGAACAACTGCCCCCGCCGGAGCTGCCCTCCACAACAAGGTACCGTGTCCGCCTGGCTTCCCTTTCGTTCGGTTCGAGTGAGGTGTCTGAATCCTCTCCGTTCCGCTGGGTCGCCTCCAAGCTTTGCTCATTCTTTGTTCTGAACTGGTTCAACCTGCCGATAACAATTTTCTATAAAGACTTGAATGCATCTCCCCTAGAGACTTTTTGGGACATCGCGCCTTGCCTCTCTCCGAGTGGGCCTGGCCTCTGAACTTTATGATCTATTGTGATTCTTGCCTTCCTGCCTTGCATTTTATCCGCATAGGATTGAACTGTGTTGATTTCCTAACCTGCCTATCTTTTTCTCTCCCGTCCTAACTAATATTCGAGTGTCATCTAGGTTGAGGTATACACCTCTGTCTGAAAATAAGTGGTACCGGTAGAACCTAGAGTTGTCGATATTTTGCTAGGGGGATTGATCGTTTTCTACTCCGTAGAGTATTTGTGTTTGATTTGTTTGCCGGGATTTGCTTTAGTGTTTTCCATAGATGTTGTCTTATAAATAAATAACTTACTATCTTTACACTAAGCCTCGTTACGTGTTTGCTTGTCTTGCTGTGAAGAATTGCCCTATGTTGTATACTCCACATACTGACCAACTTTTCTTGAGAGAAGCCTGACTGCTCAGCCACAGCTACCAAGTGAATCTGTGTGGTGCAGACTGCTACCAAGTAGGTTCACCGCCAACGCCTGTAGTCCTAAATCTTTTGCAGTGGTCCCAGAGGGAACTGCACAGGTTTCCGCCTAACTCTGGTGTACAGCGGTGGGATTTGTATAGAGTATACAGTTTAGAGTGCTTTTGGACGCTGTAGGATAACTAACCACAAAACTTAGCACTGAAAAGCAACTTTCAAAAAACATGTCTACGATGGAAACTTAAAGTCAAGAGTCTTTGTCAGGTGAAAATACTGAGAGTTTGCGAGCTCTCTGTAGGCAAGAGAATCTTTCTGTAAGAGGCAAGAAGTTAGAACTAATAGAGAGATTGCTGGCGAACCAAAGTCTGGGTACTGGTTCAGAGGAACCAATCTCTCCAGCAACTGTAGATAACAGTAATGGTGTTGATCTGAATCGTAATCCTGATGATAGCGATGAAGAGGCTGACGAGGACGGAGAGGCTAACAAAACTGTCTCCCCCGCTCCTCTACCTGCCTTACCAGCTGTGCCTACAGGGCCCATACCAGGTCCCACAAGTAACCCTGCTTATTTTGAACTTGAAAAAATGAAGCTCGAATTAGAATATAAACGGTTCTTGGCTCAATCTGAACGAAACCAAGAGCTCGAGTTCAGACGGATGAATGCCCAGGCTGAGCAGAAGCAAGCTGAGTTGAGACTCAGAGAAATAGAACTTAATCACGAGTTAGAAATGAAAAAGTTGTCTATGGAAAATGCTTCTCTCTCCTCTGGTTCCTCTAGGAGCTCCAGTCCCAAAAGACCCCGGATGCCGAAGGAATTAGTGGGTATGTATGAACCGAGATTGGATGTGTTGGATTGGTTGAAACTGTTTGAATACAATCATGGGCTCCAGGACATCACCGGGAATGCGTTGCTTCCCTGGTTGTTCTCTAGGCTCCCTCCTGTTGCGACTGATGTGGTAATGGAGTTGGGGGAGGCGGATAAGACGGATTACGAAAGTGTGAAACTAGCTTTGATAGCTAGATTCAGGAAGACCCCTTCCCAGTATCTTAAGAGGTTTAGAACCCTCAAAAAGCATGATGGTACCCCTTGGGCTACCTGGGTGAGTGAAGGGTTGAAAAACTTAGAGGGATGGATTAAGGGTTACAAAGTGAACACTTATGAGGGTATGAGAAATCTTTTTATGTTGGAGTCTATTTATGATGCCTGTTCTCCTGAGCTCAGACAGCACTTGGCTGATTCGAAGGAATGGGATTCCAGGGCACTAGCTAAGGCTGCTGACTTGTGGGTTGCCAACAGGGCTACTCATAAGGATTCTGGGGCAACTCAGAAAAAGGATGAGGGAAAACAGCCTAAAAAAGACTCAAAAGAGAATTCGAATAACTCACATTCCAAAGAGGGCCCCAAACAAAACCAGAAGGGTAAGCCACCGGGAATACCACAGCAGAATAGTGTGTCTTCTGGTGCCAAACCGGAAGGAGGTCAGAACAAGCCTCCATTCCAGAAAGCATTCGGTAAATGCTTTGTTTGTGGCTCGACTGACCACGTGAAAGGAGATCCCAGATGTAAGGGTAAACCTTCAGGGGTCCAGCTTGTCTCCTTAGCCTTCGCTCCAGAGGAGGAAGTCCAAATGGCAAGTGGAAACTTTCTACTGCTAGCTGACGAATCCATTGGAGTCTCAGCCAGCGTTTCTTTAGTATCTCTGGGGTTGTGGGAACAACAGAATTTAGATGTCTATAATTCTATCCCCGATAATACTAAAGAGTATTATAAGGACAGTGTCCAGGTGAATGGTCAGGAGACTCCTGCCATTAGGGACACTGGGGCCAGCATAACTGTGGTGGATAAATCGTTTTTTCAGGCTGAGGATGTTGCTAAGGCACCCAAACGCCTCACCAAGTTAGATGGAGGGCCTGTGCAGATGCTTCCCCAATTACCAGTTCTCATCCAGTGTAACGACATGACTGTGAAGATACCTGTCAGCATACAGAGTGAGGTACCAGGACGCGTACTGTTGGGTAACGATTTGAAAACTCTCGGAGTTGTATCGCATACTCCCAGACCTCCTAGTAAACGGTTACAGGAGCTAACCAGACCTGCAAGAGAGAGGACCATGCGCGGTACTCTTGGGGAGATGATGAAGAAAGAAATCACTCCGGCTCCACTGGAATTGTCGACCGCTGTCTCCAAGAAATCAGAAGCGGAGGGGAAACCTAAGACTTCTATCCCGAAAACCAGCAGCCAGCATTCCAGTGCAGCCGACACGGACTTCCCCGCGGTTGTCCAACGTCACACCCGTAAGTCCACCTCCAGCCGAGGCGGAGAGGGAGGTACAACCCTGCGTGGTAGAATTAGACTCTGAGGAAGAGCTAATGGAAGGCCAGGAACTCATTGGAGATCTGGATCCTGTTGACCATCCTGAACTGCAGTCTTTACTGGCAGAAGGTGCACCCAGCAGGGCAGACTTCAGTAAGGGACAGAGAGAATGTCCAACTCTGGAAGGTCTTCGCCATCAGGCAGAAGCTCAGGCTGAAGGGCAAGAGCCCGGGAAATACAGGTTGCACTGGGAAGATGGCCTCTTCTACAGTGAACCGACCGAGTCTGCACCTGGAGACTACAAACGCCTTGTAGTACCCCAAGAGAACAGACCACAGTTCTTGCAGTTAGCCCACGAGATTCCTTTGGCTGGTCACTTGAGTTTCAAGAAGACTAAGGAAAGGCTCTCGCTTTACTTCTATTGGCCAAAGATGGGGGCCGAAGTAGAAAAACACTGCAGGAGCTGCCACACCTGCCAGATCTCTGGTAAGGTTGGGTCCAAGAACGTGGCACCGTTAGTGCCTCTCCCGGTTGTGGGAGTCCCATTTGAGAGAGTAGGGATTGACATCGTTGGTCCCCTTGATCCTCCAACCTCCTCAGGCAACAGGTTTATACTTGTTGTAGTAGACCATGCTACTTGGTATCCTGAGGCAATTCCTATGAGGACTGTTACAGCTCCGGCTGTGGCTAAGGCCCTCCTTGGTATTTTTACCAGGGTCGGGTTTCCTAAGGAAGTAATCTCTGACAGGGGGTCAAACTTTATGTCCCACTACATGAAAGCCATGTGGAAAACCTGCGGAGTAACTTACAAGTTCTCAACGGCTTACCACCCACAAACCAATGGGTTGGTAGAACGGTTCAACCGAACCATGAAGAGCATGATAGGTGCTCTAGAGGAACCCCTTAAACGTAAGTGGGACCTTCTATTGCCATGCCTTCTCTTTGCTTATAGAGAAGTCCCTCAGGAGGGAGTAGGTTACTCTCCCTTCGAACTACTCTATGGTCATCCCGTCAGAGGTCCATTGGCCCTGATTAAGGAGGGGTTGGAGAGTGCTCCTTCCCCCAAGCCAGTCAGAGTGACTGACTACGTGATAGGTCTCCGGAGGAGAATGTCGCACATGATGACGGAAGAAAGCGATAACTTGAAAGCTGGACAAGCATTGGTCAAGCACTGGCACGATCAAAAGGCTAACATGGTTGAGTTCGCTCAAGACCAGCTCTTTCTCGTTATGATCCCAACAAGGCAGAGGGCCTTGCAAGATAAGTGGATGGGACCCTACCGAGTAGTGGGTAAACTCGGAGAGGTTAACTATCTGGTGGACTCGGGCAATCCCAAGGAGGCTCCGACAGTCTTTCACACCAACCGACTTAAAGCGTATGTCTCACGACCTGATGTAGGAGCGTTGCTTCTAGCATCATCCGAGGAAGAAGAAGAGAGTGAAGCTCTTCCGGATCTCCTCAGAAGCTTACCTTTAGATGAAAAAATTGAAGGAGTGAATCTCTCCTCCAATCTGACACCCGAGCAACAAGAAGAGTGCAAATCTATGTTGAATCAGTTTGCTTCTCTGTTCTCGCTTTCACCAGGCTTGACCCCTTGGGGCCAGCACGACATACTCACTGGTGACTGTCTGCCGGTCAAAAGCAGAGGATACCGCATGTCAGAAAACGTACAAACCCACATCAAAGGTGAGGTCAGCAAGATGCTTGATCTTGGGGTAATAGAGCCCTCTACTAGTCCATGGTCTAGCCCAGTTGTGTTAGTACCAAAGGCCGGATCTAAAGAGCTTAGATTCTGCGTGGACTATAGAGCTCTTAATGCAGTCACCACGACTGTTGCCCACCCTTTGCCAAGAACAGATGAGTTGGTGGATAAACTTGGCGCCGCCAAGTTCCTCAGCACATTTGACTTGACGTCAGGCTATTGGCAAATAGCCCTGACAGACCATGCCAAGGAGAAAACTGCATTTTCTACCCCCGTTGGCTTATACCAGTTTAAGGTAATGCCTTTCGGACTGAAGAATGCACCTGCTACGTTTCAACGGATGTAAACCAGGTTCTGAATGGGATGGAGGACTTCTGCATGGCATACTTGGATGACATCGCAGTGTTCAGCAATTCCTGGGAAGAACATGTAATCCACCTGAGAGATGTTTTGCAGGCTCTTGGACGAGCCAATATGACCATAAAGGCAAGTAAATGCCAAATTGGACAGAGTAAGGTAGTCTATCTTGGGCATGAGGTAGGCGGTGGAGAAATAAGGCCTTTGCTCAGTAAGATTGAAGCTGTGCAAAATTGGACAACACCGACTACTCAAACCCAGGTGAGAGCCTTCCTAGGCCTCACTGGGTATTACAGGAATTTCATAGAGAACTATGGGACCATAGCTTCTCCACTGAATGTCATCTCCTCTCCCAAATTTCCTAAAAAGGTTAAATGGAACGAGGAGTGCAATCAGGCTTTTGAAAACCTGAAACAGGCTCTTTGCCAAGCCCCAGTACTCAGAGCTCCTGATTACCACCAACACTTCATTGTGCAGACAGACGCTTCCAATGTAGGGATAGGTGCCGTACTCAGTCAACTGGATGGGAAAGGTAGGGAGCACCCCGTTTGCTTCATCAGCCGCAAGCTGAAGGATCCTGAAACAAGGTGGGCAACAATCGAAAGAGAGTGCTTTGCTATCGTGTGGGCTCTGAAGAAGTTTAGGCCGTACTTGTATGGTTCTACTTTTGTTATTCAGACTGACCACCAACCCTTGAGATGGTTAATGCAAATGAAAGGGGAGAACCCAAAACTATTGAGATGGTCGATCTGCCTGCAAGGGTTTGATTTCACCATTGAGCACAGGTCAGGGTGTCACCACCAAAATGCTGATGGTCTCTCTAGGATGTATGTCATCGACTAGAGGTATGAGATTCATCCAGGAGTGGATTAAATCCTCCTGTCCCTTAGTCTACGGGGGGCGAGTGTTAGGGAGAATTCTCTGTTTAGACTGAATTTCCTAACCTACTCAGTCCCCCAGCAGCTTTGCTGGATTTCTGGAGTTTGTTTTTTCCATCCTGCCAAGAGTGAGACTCTTTTCTCCCACTCTTGGACATGTATGTGTGTAATTCCTTTGAAATGTCAATGGGTTCGATGGGCTATGGGGTCTCTTACTCCATAGGGTCTCATATGTTTTTCTATGTGTGTTACACCGCACCCTACGTGACGTAACACGGGGGCGCCCTAGCGGGTCCCCCACCATAGACTCCATACCCGGGGACTGACTACTGTCTCCCCGGGCATGTAAAGTCACCATTGGCTTTACTAGACCTAAATTTACTAACAGAACTAGTACCAACCATCTTATTGTGGACGTACTAGTAGGGGTAATTGGATTACTCCTGGATCTGTTACTCGAGGGGGCACTGTCGCGTCCCCCCTCGTCGAGTTTTGGCTGGTGGCAGTGGAAACTACTTGTTATGTTCGATCCCGAACATAACCCTATGGGATTCGTCCCATTGTTGGAGATTGATACTTTTTCTCATTAATCTCTGACGTACCACCGATCTACTTATCTTAAATAAGTTTATCGAGCGGTATTTTCTGCCAGAACTCGGTTTTAAAATGGCGTCTGTGTTCGTCTCTGTGACTCCTAAACCAAAGGTTGAGCCCTTTGTTCCACTTTTGGCGGGCCTCTGTACAGAGACCCTCCAAAGTGGTGCCATTCTGTCTGGGTTACCTCAGAGGTGTGGGAGGGGGTTTAGGCACCCTGGACCGAGTTGCCTTACCAACTCAGGTCGCACTCTGGAGTGATTGGCCCAGGTGGTGAGCCTTCCCGCTCACCATTTAGCATGTGTTGATTGACAGCTAGGCTGAATGAATGGGGGTCGTCTGCATAAAAGCAGGGCTTTTGGGATTGGATCTTCAGAATTCTCCACAGGACCTAAGAATCCGACGAGGGTAACGCTGAGCCGACCTGCACGACGACACCTCCGGTGG
The DNA here is from genome assembly GCF_040938575.1 of Ambystoma mexicanum. Classification (NCBI taxonomy): domain Eukaryota; kingdom Metazoa; phylum Chordata; class Amphibia; order Caudata; family Ambystomatidae; genus Ambystoma; species Ambystoma mexicanum. The sequence goes on along the minus strand of NC_090941.1, from coordinate 287,965,892 downwards.
AGCCCTGCGGAACCGACTCACCACTTCCCGACGACAGAGGAGATCTCCCTGCCGGAGAGTCTCTTCCCCTGACTGGTGGGAACAACCAGTCCCCTTTGCTTTTTATTCGCCTCAGGACGCAGTGGTCGAATTGCCCGTGCAGAGCACCTCGGCAACCGGATAGCCACTACCCCTGTACCGCGACCAAAAGGTGGTGCCTTGTGACGGAGCACTCCGCGGCTGGTCTCTTCCCTGGTGGTGCACCGGACTTTACTTTCCTTCGACGACGAGATCATCTCTACTCTTGGCCAAGACCCGACGTGCATCCATCACCAGGAACAACTGCCCCCGCCGGAGCTGCCCTCCACAACAAGGTACCGTGTCCGCCTGGCTTCCCTTTCGTTCGGTTCGAGTGAGGTGTCTGAATCCTCTCCGTTCCGCTGGGTCGCCTCCAAGCTTTGCTCATTCTTTGTTCTGAACTGGTTCAACCTGCCGATAACAATTTGCTATAAAGACTTGAATGCATCTCCCCTAGAGACTTTTTGGGACATCGCGCCTTGCCTCTCTCCGAGTGGGCCTGGCCTCTGAACTTTATGATCTATTGTGATTCTTGCCTTCCTGCCTTGCATTTTATCCGCATAGGATTGAACTGTGTTGATTTCCTAACCTGCCTATCTTTTCTCCCGTCCTAACTAATATTCGAGTGTCATCTAGGTTGAGGTATACACCTCTGTCTGAAAATAAGTGGTACCGGTAGAACCTAGAGTTGTCGATATTTTGCTAGGGGGATTGATCGTTTTCTACTCCGTAGAGTATTTGTGTTTGATTTGTTTGCCGGGATTTGCTTTAGTGTTTTCCATAGATGTTGTGTTATAAATAAATAACTTACTATCTTTACACTAAGCCTCGTTACGTGTTTGCTTGTCTTGCTGTGAAGAATTGCCCTATGTTGTATACTCCACATACTGACCAACTTTTCTTGAGAGAAGTCTGACTGCTCAGCCACAGCTACCAAGTGAATCTGTGTGGTGCAGACTGCTACCAAGTGGGTTCACCGCCAACGCCTGTAGTCCTAAATCTTTTGCAGTGGTCCCAGAGGGAACTGCACAGGTTTCCGCCTAACACACCCCCACCCACCAGCCACCAGGGGCAGCCTCCACCAGGCCCCCACCCATGTCTCCCACCACCCCCACCCCCCAGTCACCAGGGGCAGCCTCCACCAGGCCCCCACCCATGTCTCCCAGCACCCCCAGCCCCTAGCCACCAGGGGCAGCCTCCACCAGGCCCCCACCCATGTCTCCCAGCGCCCCCACCGCTCCAGTCACCAGGGGCAGCCTCCACCAGACCCCCACCCATGTCTCCCAGCACCCCCACCCCCCAGCCACCAGGGGCACCCACCACCGGGCCCCCACCCATGTCTCCCACCACCCCCACCCCCCAGCAGTGCAGGGGCAGCCTCCACCAGGCCCCCACTCATGTCTCCCAGGACCCCCACCCCCCAGCCACCAGGGGCAGCCTCCACCAAGCCCCCACCCATGTCTCCCACCACCCCCACCCCCCAGCAGTGCAGGGCCAGCCTCCACCAGGCCCCCACCCATGTCTCCCAGCACCCCCACCCCCCAGCCACCAGGGGCAGCCTCCACCAGGCCCCCACCCATGTCTCCCACCACCCCCACCCCCCAGCAGTGCAGGGGCAGCCTCCACCAGGCCCCCACCCATGTCTCCCAGCACCCCCACCCCCCAGCCACCAGGGGCAGCCTCCACCAGGCCCCCACCCATGTCTCCCACCACCCCCACCCCCCCAGTCACCAGGGGCAGCCTCCACCAGGCCCCCACCCATGTCTCCCAGCACCCCCACCCCCCAGCCACCAGGGGCAGCCTCCACCAGGCCCCCACCCATGTCTCCCAGCACCCCCACCCCCCAGCCACCAGGGGCAGCCTCCACCAGGCCCCCACCCATGTCTCCAACCATCCCCACCCCCCCAGTCACCAGGGGCAGCCTCCACCAGGCCCCCACCCATGTCTCCCAGCACCCCCACCCCCCAGCCACCAGGGGCAGCCTCCACCAGGCCCCCACCCATTTCTCCCACCACCCCCACCCCCCAGCAGTGCAGGGGCAGCCTCCACCAGGCCCCCACCCTTGTCTCCCACCACCCCCGCCCCCCAGCCACCAGGGGCAGCCTCCACCAGGCCCCCACCCATGTCTCCCAGCACCCCCACCCCCAGCAGTGCAGGGGCAGCCTCCACCAGGCCCCCACCCATGTCTCCCAGCACCCCCAGCCACCAGGGGCAGCCTCCACCAGGCCCCCACCCATGTCTCCCACCACCCCCACCCCCCAGCCACCAGGGGCACCCACCACCAGGCCCCCACCCATGTCCAACTCATGTTCCCCAGCACCCCCACCCCCCAGCACTGTGGGGCACCTGCCAGCAGGCCCCCACCCATGTCCAACTCATGTTCCCCAGCACCCCCACCCCCCAGCACTGTAGGGCACCTGCCAGCAGGCCCCCACCCATGTCCAACTCATGTTCCCCACCACCCCCACCCCCAGCACTGTGGGGCACCTGCCAGCAGGCCCCCACCCATGTCCAACTCATGTTCCCCACCACCCCCACCCCCCAGTACTGTGGGGCACCTGCCAGCAGGCCCCCACCCATGTCCAACTCATGTTCCCCTCCACCCCCACCACCCAGCAGTGCAGGGGCACCCACCACCAGGCCCTTCACCCATGTCTCCCAGCACCCCCACCCTCCAGCCACCAGGGGCACCCACCACCAGGCCCCCACCCATGTCTCCCAGCACCCCCACCCCCCCAGTCACCAGGGGCAGCCTCCACCAGGCCCCCACCCATGTCTCCCAGCACCCCCACCCCCCAGCCACCAGGGGCACCCACCACCAGGCCCCCACCCATGTCTCCCACCACCCCCACCCCCCAGCAGTGCAGGGGCAGCCTCCACCAGGCCCCCACCCATGTCTCCCAGCACCCCTACCCCCCAGCCACCAGGGGCAGCCTCCACCAGGCCCCCACCCATATCTCCCACCACCCCCACCCCCCCAGTCACCAGGGGCAGCCTCCACCAGGCCCCCACCCATGTCTCCCAGCACCCCCACCCCCCAGCCACCAGGGGCAGCCTCCACCAGGCCCCCACCCATGTCTCCCAGCACCCCCACCCCCCAGCCACCAGGGGCAGCCTCCACCAGGCCCCCACCCATGTCTCCAACCATCCCCACCCCCCCAGTCACCAGGGGCAGCCTCCACCAGGCCCCCACCCATGTCTCCCAGCACCCCCACCCCCAAGCCACCAGGGGCAGCCTCCACCAGGCCCCCACCCATTTCTCCCACCACCCCCACCCCCCAGCAGTGCAGGGGCAGCCTCCACCAGGCCCCCACCCATGTCTCCCAAAACCCCCACCCCCCAGCCACCAGGGGCAGCCTCCACCAGGCCCCCACCCATGTCTCCCACCACCCCCACCCCCCAGCCACCAGGGGCAGCCTCCACCAGGCCCCCACCCATGTCTCCCAGCACCCCCACCCCCAGCAGTGAAGGGGCAGCCTCCACCAGGCCCCCACCCATGTCTCCCACCACCCCCAGCCACCAGGGGCAGCCTCCACCAGGCCCCCACCCATGTCTCCCACCACCCCCACCCCCCAGCCACCAGGGGCACCCACCACCAGGCCCCCACCCATGTCCAACTCATGTTCCCCAGCACCCCCACCCCCCAGCACTGTGGGGCACCTGCCAGCAGGCCCCCACCCATGTCCAACTCATGTTCCCCAGCACCCCCACCCCCCAGCACTGTAGGGCACCTGCCAGCAGGCCCCACCCCATGTCCAACTCATGTTCCCCACCACCCCCACCCCCAGCACTGTGGGGCACCTGCCAGCAGGCCCCCACCCATGTCCAACTCATGTTCCCCACCACCCCCACCCCCCAGTACTGTGGGGCACCTGCCAGCAGGCCCCCACCCATGTCCAACTCATGTTCCCCTCCACCCCCACCACCCAGCAGTGCAGGGGCACCCACCACCAGGCCCTTCACCCATGTCTCCCAGCACCCCCACCCCCCAGCCACCAGGGGCACCCACCACCAGGCCCCCACCCATGTCTCCCAGCACCCCCACCCCCCCAGTCACCAGGGGCAGCCTCCACCAGGCCCCCACCCATGTCTCCCAGCACCCCCACCCCCCAGCCACCAGGGGCACCCACCACCAGGCCCCCACCCATGTCTCCCACCACCCCCACCCCCCAGCCACCAGGGGCAGCCTCCACCAGGCCCCCACCCATGTCTCCCACCACCCCCACCCCCCCAGCACTGTGGGGCACCCACCACCAGGCCCCCACCCATGTCTCCCACCACCCCCACCCCCCAGCAGTGCAGGGGCAGCCTCCACCAGGCCCCCACCCATGTCTCCCAGCACCCCCACCCCCCAGCCACCAGGGGCAGCCTCCACCAGGCCCCCACCCATGTCTCCCACCACCCCCACCCCCCAGCCACCAGGGGCAGCCTCCACCAGGCCCCCACCCATGTCTCCCACCACCCCCACCCCCCCAGCACTGTGGGGCACCCACCACCAGGCCCCCACCCATGTCTCCCACCACCCCCACCCCCCAGCAGTGCAGGGGCACCCACCACCAGGCCCCCACCCATGTCTCCCACCACCCCCACCCGCCAGCAGTGCAGGGGCAGCCTCCACCAGGCCCCCACCCATGTCTCCCACCACCCCCACCCCCCAGCAGCGCAGGGGCAGCCTCCACCAGGCCCCCACCCATGTCTCCCACCACCCCCACCCCCCCAGCCACCAAGGGCAGCCTCCACCAGGCCCCCACCAATGTCTCCCAGCACCCCCACCCCCCCAGTCACCAGGGGCAGCCTCCACCAGGCCCCCACCCATGTCTCCCAGCACCCCCACCCCCCAGCCACCAGGGGCAGCCTCCACCAGGCCCCCACCCATGTCTCACAACACCCCCACGCCCCCAGTCACCAGGGGCAGCCTCCACCAGGCCCCCACCCATGTCTCCCAGCACCCCCACCCCCCCAGTCACCAGGGGCAGACTCCACCAGGCCCCCACCCATGTCTCCCACCACCCCCACCCCCCCAGCAGTGCAGGGGCACCTGCCAGCAGGCCCCCACCCATGTCCAACTCATGTTCCCCACCACCCCCACCCCCAGCACTGTGGGGCACCTGCCAGCAGGCCCCCACTGTTAGGCGGAAACCTGTGCAGTTCCCTCTGGGACCACTGCAAAAGATTTAGGACTACAGGTGTTGCGATGAACCCACTTGGTAGCAGTCTGTACCACACAGATTCAATTGGTAGCTGTGGCTGAGCAGTCAGACTTCTCTCAAGGAAAGTTGGTCAGTATAGGGAGCATACAAGATAGGGTAATTCTTCGCAGCAAAACGAGTAAACACGCAACCAGGCTTTAGTATAAAGATAATAAGTTATTTATTAATAACAGAATGTCTACGAAAAATACTAAAGCGAACCACGGCAAACAGATCAAAATACAATTACTCTGCAGAATGGAATCAAGCTCAACCCCCTGAAACACGATATCGACAACTCTAGGTTTTTACGGCACCACTTATTTGCAGACAGAGGTGTATACCCCAACCTAGATGACACTCGAATATTTTTGTGAGGAAGGGAGAAAAGAAAAAGGCAGGTAACGAAGTCAACACGGTTCGTACTGAAGCGGGTAAAAGATGCAAGGCAAGAAAGCATTAATCACACTAGATCATACAGTTCGGCGGCCAGGCCCACTCGGTGAGAGGCAAGGCACGATGTCCTGGAAAGTCTCTACGGATGATGCACTCAAGTCTTTGTTAGCAAATTGTTTAGCGACAGGTTGAACCAGTTCAGAACAAAGAGTGAATAAAGCTTGGAGGCAACCCAACGGAACGGAGAGGAATCAGATACCTCACACGAACCGATCGACAAGGGAAGCCAGGCGGTTACGGTACCTTGTTGTGGAAGACAGCTCCGACGGGGGCAGTTGTTCCTGGTGGTGGATGCACGACGGGTCTTGGCCAAGAGAAGAGATGCTCTCGTCGTCGAAGAGAAGATGTCCGGTGCACCACCAGGGAAGAAACCAGCCGCGGAGTGCTTCGTCACAAGGCACCACCTTTCGATCACGGTGCAGGAGTAGTGGCTATCCGGTTGCCGGGTGCTCTGCACGGGCAATTCGACCACTGCGTCCTGGGCGACCAAAAAGCACAAAGAAGAAGAAGACTGGTTGTCCCCACCAGCCAGGGAAAGAGCCTCTCCGCCAGGGAGATCTCTTCTGTCGTCGGGAGATTGTGAGACGATTCCGCAGGGCTTCACCGGAGGTGTTGTCGTGCAGGTCGGCTCAGCGTTACCCTCGTCGGATTCTTTAGGTCCAGTGGCGACTTCCTGAAGATCCAGTCCCAAGGCCCTGCTTTTATGCAGACGTCCCCCATTCATTCAGCCTAGCTTGTCAATCAACACATGCTAAGTGGTGAGCGGGAAGGCTCACCACCTGGGCCAATCACTTCAGAGTGCGACCTGAGTTGGCAAGGCAACTCGGTCCAGGGTGTCTAAACCCCCTCCCACACCCCTGAGGTAACCCAGACAGAATGGCACCACTTTGGAGGGTCTCTGTCCAGAGGCCCGCCAAAAGTGGAACAAAGGGCTCAACCTTTGGTTTAGGAGTCACAGAGAAACACACAGACGCCATTTTACAACCCGAGTTCTGGCAGAAAATACCACTCGATAAACCTATTTAAGATAAGTAGATCGGTGGTACGTTGGAGATTAACGAAAAACAGTATTAATCTTCAACAATGGGACGGATCCCATAGGGTTATGCCCGGGGTCGAACATAACAAGTAGTTTCCACTGCCACCAGCCAAAACTCGGCGAGGAGGGACGGGACAGTGCCCCCTCGGTTAACAGATCCAGGAGTAATCGAATTACTCCTACTAGCACGTCCACAATAAGATGGTTGGTACTAGTTCTGTTAGCAAATTTAGGTCTAGTAAAGCCAATGGTGACTTTACATGCCCGGGGAGACGGTAGTCAGTCCCCGGGTATGGAGTCTATGGTGGGGGGACCAGCTAGGGCGCCCCCGTGTCACGACACGTAGGGTGCGGAGTGACACACATAGAAAAACTTATGAGACCCTATGGAGTAAAAGACCCCATAGCCCATCGAACACATCGCCCATTCAAAGGAATTCCACACATACATGTCCAAGAGTGAGAGGAAAAGGGTCACACTCTTGGCAGGATGGGAAAAACAAACTCCAGAAATCCAGCAAAGCTGCTGGGGGACTCACTAGGTTAGGAAATTCAGCCTAAACAGAGAATTCTCCCTAACACTCGCCCCCCCAGACTAAGGGACAGGAGGATTTAATCCACTCCTGGATGAATCTCATACCTCTAGTCGACGATATACATCCTAGAGAGACCATCAGCATTTTGGTGGTGACACCCTGACCTGTGCTCAATGGTGAAATCGAACCCTTGCAGGCAGATTGACCATCTCAGTAGTTTTGGGTTTTCCCCTTTCATCTGCATTAACCATCTCAAGGGTTGGTGGTCAGTCTGAATAACAAAAGTAGAACCATACAAGTACGGCCTAAACTTCTTCAGAGTCTAATTCTACCATACAGGGTTGTATTTCCCCCTCAGCCTCAGCTGGAGGTGGAGTTACGGGTGTGACATTGGACAACCGCGGGGAAGTCCGTGTCGGCTGTATCGGAATGGAGGCTGTTGGTTTCGGTTTAGAAGTTTTAGGTTTCCCTTTGACTTCGGTGTTCCTAGGGACAGCGGCCGCCATTTCCGATGGAGCAGGAGTGATTTCTTTCTTCATCATCTCCCCGAGAGTACCGCGCAGGGTCCTCTCTCTTGCAGGTCTGGTTAGCTCCTGTAACCGTTTACTAGGAGGTCTGGGAGTATGCGATGCAACTCCGAGAGTTTTCAAATCGTTACCCAACAGTACGCGTCCTGGTACCTCACTCTGTATGCTGACAGGTATCTTTACAGTCATGTCGTTACACTGGATGAGAACTGGTAATTGGGGAAGCATCTGCACAGGCCCTCCAGCTAACTTGGTGAGGCGTTTGGGTGCCTTAGCAACATCCTCAGCCTGAAAAAACGATTTATCCACCACAGTTATGCTGGCCCCAGTGTCCCTAATGGCAGGCGTCTCCTGACCATTCACCTGGACACTGTCCTTATAATACTCTTTAGTATTATCGGGGATAGAATTATAGACATCTAAATTCTGTTGTTCCCACAACCCCAGAGATACTAAAGAAACGCTGGCTGAGACTCCAATGGGTTCGTCAGCTAGCAGTAGAAAGTTTCCACTTGCCATTTGGACTTCCTCCTCTGGAGCGAAGGCTAAGGAGACAAGCTGGACCCCTGAAGGTTTACCCTTACATCTGGGATCTCCTTTCACGTGATCAGTCGAGCCACAAACAAAGCATTTCCCGAACGCTCTCTGGAATGGTGGCTTGTTCTGACCTCCTTCCGGTTTGGCACCAGAAGACACACTATTCTGCTGTGGTTTTCCCGGTGGCTTACCCTTCTGGTTCTGTTTGGGGCCCTCTTTGGAATGTGAGTTATTCGAATTCTCCTTTGAGTCTTTTTTAGGCTGTTTTCCCTCGTCCTTTTTCTGAGTTACCCCAGAATCCTTGTGAGTAGCCCTGTTGGCAACCCACAAGTCAGCAGCCTTAGCTAGAGCCCTGGAATCTAATTCCTTCGAGTCAGCCAAGTGCTGTCTGAGCTCAGGAGAACAGGCATCATAAATCGACTCCAACATAAAAAGATTTCGCATACCCTCGTAAGTGTTAACTTTGTAACCCTTAATCCATCCCTCTAAGTTTTTCAACCCTTCACTCACCCAGGTAGCCCAAGGGGTACCATCATGCTTTTTGAGGGTTCTAAACCTCTTAAGATACTGGGAAGGGGTCTTCCCGAATCTAGCTATCAAAGCTAGTTTCACACTTTCGTAATCCGTCTTATCCACCTCCCCCAATTCCATTACCACATCAGTCGCAACAGGAGGAAGCCTAGAGAACAACCAGGGAAGCAACGCATTCCCGGTGATGTCCTGGAGCCCATGATTGTATTCAAACAGTTTCAACCAATCCAACACATCCAATCTCGGTTCGTACATACCCACTAATTCCTTCGGCATCCGGGGTCTTTTGGGACTGGAGCTCCTAGAGGAACCAGAGGAGAGAGAAGCATTTTCCATAGACAACTTTTTCATTTGTAACTCATGATTAAGCTCTATTTCTCTGAGTCTCAACTCGGCCTGTCTGAACTCGAGCTCTTGGTTTCGTTCAGATTGAGCCAAAAACCGTTTATATTCTAATTCGAGCTTCATTTTTTCAAGTTCAAAATAAGCAGGGTTACTTGTGGGACCTGGTATTGGCCCCGTAGGCACAGTTGGTAAGGCAGGTAGAGGAACAGGTGAGACAGTTTCGTTAGCCTCGCCGTCCTCGTCAGCCTCTTCATCGCTATCATCAGAATCACGATTTAGATCAACACCATTACTGTTATCTACAGTTGCTGGAGAGTTTGGTTCCTCTGAACCAGTACCCAGACTTTGGTTCGCCAGCAATCTCTCTATCAATTCTAACTTCTTGCCTTTTACAGGAAGATTCTCTTGTCTACAGAGAGCTCGCAGACTCTCAGTATTTTTATCCGACAAAGACTCTTGGCTGTAAATTTCCATTGTAGACATGTTTTTTGAAAGTTGCTTTCGTAAAGTTTTGTGGTTAGTCGTCCTACAGCGTCGAAAAACACTCTAAACTGTATGCTCGATACTAATCCCACCGCTGTACACCAGTGTTAGGCGGAAACCTGTGCAGTTCCCTCTGGGACCACTGCAAAAGATTTAGGACTACAGGTGTTGCGATGAACCCACTTGGTAGCAGTCTGTACCACACAGATTCAATTGGTAGCTGTGGCTGAGCAGTCAGACTTCTCTCAAGGAAAGTTGGTCAGTATAGGGAGCATACAAGATAGGGTAATTCTTCGCAGCAAAACGAGTAAACACGCAACCAGGCTTTAGTATAAAGATAATAAGTTATTTATTAATAACAGAATGTCTACGAAAAATACTAAAGCGAACCACGGCAAACAGATCAAAATACAATTACTCTGCAGAATGGAATCAAGCTCAACCCCCTGAAACACGATATCGACAACTCTAGGTTTTTACGGCACCACTTATTTGCAGACAGAGGTGTATACCCCAACCTAGATGACACTCGAATATTTTTGTGAGGAAGGGAGAAAAGAAAAAGGCAGGTAACGAAGTCAACACGGTTCGTACTGAAGCGGGTAAAAGATGCAAGGCAAGAAAGCATTAATCACACTAGATCATACAGTTCGGCGGCCAGGCCCACTCGGTGAGAGGCAAGGCACGATGTCCTGGAAAGTCTCTACGGATGATGCACTCAAGTCTTTGTTAGCAAATTGTTTAGCGACAGGTTGAACCAGTTCAGAACAAAGAGTGAATAAAGCTTGGAGGCAACCCAACGGAACGGAGAGGAATCAGATACCTCACACGAACCGATCGACAAGGGAAGCCAGGCGGTTACGGTACCTTGTTGTGGAAGACAGCTCCGACGGGGGCAGTTGTTCCTGGTGGTGGATGCACGACGGGTCTTGGCCAAGAGAAGAGATGCTCTCGTCGTCGAAGAGAAGATGTCCGGTGCACCACCAGGGAAGAAACCAGCCGCGGAGTGCTTCGTCACAAGGCACCACCTTTCGATCACGGTGCAGGAGTAGTGGCTATCCGGTTGCCGGGTGCTCTGCACGGGCAATTCGACCACTGCGTCCTGGGCGACCAAAAAGCACAAAGAAGAAGAAGACTGGTTGTCCCCACCAGCCAGGGAAAGAGCCTCTCCGCCAGGGAGATCTCTTCTGTCGTCGGGAGATTGTGAGACGATTCCGCAGGGCTTCACCGGAGGTGTTGTCGTGCAGGTCGGCTCAGCGTTACCCTCGTCGGATTCTTTAGGTCCAGTGGCGACTTCCTGAAGATCCAGTCCCAAGGCCCTGCTTTTATGCAGACGTCCCCCATTCATTCAGCCTAGCTTGTCAATCAACACATGCTAAGTGGTGAGCGGGAAGGCTCACCACCTGGGCCAATCACTTCAGAGTGCGACCTGAGTTGGCAAGGCAACTCGGTCCAGGGTGTCTAAACCCCCTCCCACACCCCTGAGGTAACCCAGACAGAATGGCACCACTTTGGAGGGTCTCTGTCCAGAGGCCCGCCAAAAGTGGAACAAAGGGCTCAACCTTTGGTTTAGGAGTCACAGAGAAACACACAGACGCCATTTTACAACCCGAGTTCTGGCAGAAAATACCACTCGATAAACCTATTTAAGATAAGTAGATCGGTGGTACGTTGGAGATTAACGAAAAACAGTATTAATCTTCAACAATGGGACGGATCCCATAGGGTTATGCCCGGGGTCGAACATAACAAGTAGTTTCCACTGCCACCAGCCAAAACTCGGCGAGGAGGGACGGGACAGTGCCCCCTCGGTTAACAGATCCAGGAGTAATCGAATTACTCCTACTAGCACGTCCACAATAAGATGGTTGGTACTAGTTCTGTTAGCAAATTTAGGTCTAGTAAAGCCAATGGTGACTTTACATGCCCGGGGAGACGGTAGTCAGTCCCCGGGTATGGAGTCTATGGTGGGGGGACCAGCTAGGGCGCCCCCGTGTCACGACACGTAGGGTGCGGAGTGACACACATAGAAAAACTTATGAGACCCTATGGAGTAAAAGACCCCATAGCCCATCGAACACATCGCCCATTCAAAGGAATTCCACACATACATGTCCAAGAGTGAGAGGAAAAGGGTCACACTCTTGGCAGGATGGGAAAAACAAACTCCAGAAATCCAGCAAAGCTGCTGGGGGACTCACTAGGTTAGGAAATTCAGCCTAAACAGAGAATTCTCCCTAACACCCACCCATGTCCAACTCATGTCTCCCACCACACCCACCCCCCAGCCACCAGGGGCAGCCTCCACCAGGCCCCCACCCATGTCTCCCAGCACCCCCACCCCCAGCAGTGCAGGGGCAGCCTCCACCAGGCCCCCACCCATGTCTCCCAGCACCCCCAGCCACCAGGGGCAGCCTCCACCAGGCCCCCACCCATGTCTCCCACCACCCCCACCCCCCAGCCACCAGGGGCACCCACCACCAGGCCCCCACCCATGTCCAACTCATGTTCCCCAGCACCCCCACCCCCCAGCACTGTGGGGCACCTGCCAGCAGGCCCCCACCCATGTCCAACTCATGTTCCCCAGCACCCCCACCCCCCAGCACTGTAGGGCACCTGCCAGCAGGCCCCCACCCATGTCCAACTCATGTTCCCCACCACCCCCACCCCCAGCACTGTGGGGCACCTGCCAGCAGGCCCCCACCCATGTCCAACTCATGTTCCCCACCACCCCCACCCCCCAGTACTGTGGGGCACCTGCCAGCAGGCCCCCACCCATGTCCAACTCATGTTCCCCTCCACCCCCACCACCCAGCAGTGCAGGGGCACCCACCACCAGGCCCTTCACCCATGTCTCCCAGCACCCCCACCCCCCAGCCACCAGGGGCACCCACCACCAGGCCCCCACCCATGTCTCCCAGCACCCCCACCCCCCCAGTCACCAGGGGCAGCCTCCACCAGGCCCCCACCCATGTCTCCCAGCACCCCCACCCCCCAGCCACCAGGGGCACCCACCACCAGGCCCCCACCCATGTCTCCCACCACCCCCACCCCCCAGCCACCAGGGGCAGCCTCCACCAGGCCCCCACCCATGTCTCCCACCACCCCCACCCCCCCAGCACTGTGGGGCACCCACCACCAGGCCCCCACCCATTTCTCCCACCACCCCCACCCCCCAGCAGTGCAGGGGCAGCCTCCACCAGGCCCCCACCCATGTCTCCCAGCACCCCCACCCCCCAGCCACCAGGGGCAGCCTCCACCAGGCCCCCACCCATGTCTCCCACCACCCCCACCCCCCAGCCACCAGGGGCAGCCTCCACCAGGCCCCCACCCATGTCTCCCACCACCCCCACCCCCCCAGCACTGTGGGGCACCCACCACCAGGCCCCCACCCATGTCTCCCACCACCCCCACCCCCCAGCACTGTGGGGCACCCACCACCAGGCCCCCACCCATGTCTCCCACCACCCCCACCCCCCAGCAGTGCAGGGGCACCCACCACCAGGCCCCCACCCATGTCTCCCACCACCCCCACCCGCCAGCAGTGCAGGGGCAGCCTCCACCAGGCCCCCACCCATGTCTCCCACCACCCCCACCCCCCAGCAGTGCAGGGGCAGCCTCCACCAGGCCCCCACCCATGTCTCCCACCACCCCCATCCCCCCAGCCACCAGGGGCAGCCTCCACCAGGCCCCCACCAATGTCTCCCAGCACCCCCACCCCCCCAGTCACCAGGGGCAGCCTCCACCAGGCCCCCACCCATGTCTCCCAGCACCCCCACCCCCCAGCCACCAGGGGCAGCCTCCACCAGGCCCCCACCCATGTCTCACAACACCCCCACGCCCCCAGTCACCAGGGGCAGCCTCCACCAGGCCCCCACCCATGTCTCCCAGCACCCCCGCCCCCCCAGTCACCAGGGGCAGACTCCACCAGGCCCCCACCCATGTCTCCCACCACCCCCACCCCCCCAGCAGTGCAGGGGCACCTGCCAGCAGGCCCCCACCCATGTCCAACTCATGTTCCCCACCACCCCCACCCCCCAGCACTGTGGGGCACCTGCCAGCAGGCCCCCACCCATGTCCAACTCATGTTCCCCACCACCCCCACCCCCCAGCACTGTGGGGCACCTGCCAGAAGGCCCCCACCCATGTGCAACTCATGTTCCCCTCCACCCCCACCACCCAGCAGTGCAGGGGCACCCACCACCAGGCCCTTCACCCATGTCTCCCAGCACCCCCACCCCCCAGCCACCAGGGGCACCCACCACCAGGCCCCCACCCATGTCTCCCAGCACCCCCACCCCCCCAGTCACCAGGGGCAGCCTCCACCAGGCCCCCACCCATGTCTCCCAGCACCCCCACCCCCCAGCCACCAGGGGCACCCACCACCAGGCCCCCACCCATGTCTCCCACCACCCCCACCCCCCAGCCACCAGGGGCAGCCTCCACCAGGCCCCCACCCATGTCTCCCACCACCCCCACCCCCCCAGCACTGTGGGGCACCCACCACCAGGCCCCCACCCATTTCTCCCACCACCCCCACCCCCCAGCAGTGCAGGGGCAGCCTCCACCAGGCCCCCACCCATGTCTCCCAGCACCCCCACCCCCCAGCCACCAGGGGCAGCCTCCACCAGGCCCCCACCCATGTCTCCCACCACCCCCACCCCCCAGCCACCAGGGGCAGCCTCCACCAGGCCCCCACCCATGTCTCCCACCACCCCCACCCCCCCAGCACTGTGGGGCACCCACCACCAGGCCCCCACCCATGTCTCCCACCACCCCCACCCCCCAGCACTGTGGGGCACCCACCACCAGGCCCCCACCCATGTCTCCCACCACCCCCACCCCCCAGCAGTGCAGGGGCACCCACCACCAGGCCCCCACCCATGTCTCCCACCACCCCCACCCGCCAGCAGTGCAGGGGCAGCCTCCACCAGGCCCCCACCCATGTCTCCCACCACCCCCACCCCCCAGCAGTGCAGGGGCAGCCTCCACCAGGCCCCCACCCATGTCTCCCACCACCCCCATCCCCCCAGCCACCAGGGGCAGCCTCCACCAGGCCCCCACCAATGTCTCCCAGCACCCCCACCCCCCCAGTCACCAGGGGCAGCCTCCACCAGGCCCCCACCCATGTCTCCCAGCACCCCCACCCCCCAGCCACCAGGGGCAGCCTCCACCAGGCCCCCACCCATGTCTCACAACACCCCCACGCCCCCAGTCACCAGGGGCAGCCTCCACCAGGCCCCCACCCATGTCTCCCAGCACCCCCGCCCCCCCAGTCACCAGGGGCAGACTCCACCAGGCCCCCACCCATGTCTCCCACCACCCCCACCCCCCCAGCAGTGCAGGGGCACCTGCCAGCAGGCCCCCACCCATGTCCAACTCATGTTCCCCACCACCCCCACCCCCCAGCACTGTGGGGCACCTGCCAGCAGGCCCCCACCCATGTCCAACTCATGTTCCCCACCACCCCCACCCCCCAGCACTGTGGGGCACCTGCCAGAAGGCCCCCACCCATGTGCAACTCATGTTCCCCAGCCAACATGTCATCACAATCTAGATCCCTGGTCCCTATGGTCAGCCTCCAAATGCAAAACACCCACCCGAGTATTGCATCCACCCACTCATAATTTGCAATTACATCACAGAACACCAATTGCAAGTTCCGAAACAAGCACATTTCCCTCACATACACCCAATGGGTATCAGTGAATCTCAAAACACATATCATGAAATGCATGAAACCAATGAGATACCACACATTGAAGTTCACCAAAAAAATATATGTATTAAAGGAAACATAAATAGAATAAAAAATGAAGAAACAGAAATGTGAATGCACAAAAATCAAAAGAAGCATGTCCGTGAAAAAAAGCAAAACCAAAAATAAAATTCCAAAGTAATGTTGTCCAAAGTCAATGTCCACAAAACAAAATCCAATGGGAAAAAAAAGAAAGCCATTGCTCCATGGTTAAAAAGTGAAAAAAAAATACAATCTAACAGTGAACTATGTACATGGCAACAAGCCAGGGTCCATTATCCCAACAAAAGAAAGGAACCCTATCTAACTACACTAACTAATAAAATAAACTATATACAAAAATGTGGCCAATGTCCGAAAGGTCCAAATAAAATCAAAACTAAAATGAAACCTAACACTACCTACATAACTATGTACAAGGGCAGCGGGCTAGTTTCACGGCTCACTTGTGGATTTCCCGGGCCAGGGCATCATCGAACTCCTCCTCAATGTCCCGGAGGCGGTCCTCCTCCATGGCCCCGAGGGTCCGCAGGGCCGTCGACGTCTCCACCTCCAAACCTCTGCGGATTGCCTCGAGGCACTCGGCCCGCCTCAGGGCCCTCCGCATGGAGTTCTCCGCCCTGACCATTGTGAGCCGTGCCTCTTCCGCCCGCTGCCGCTCCGCATCTATGGCGTGGCCCAACCCCTGCCACACGGAAGACACTCTCTGTCCTGGGTCCTCCTGCCCTCCGGCCGATGCCTGCCCCTCCGATGTTGAAGGCCCCGAGCCTTCATGGCTCCCACCACGTTGCAGCTGCTGCTGTGCCTCTGCCCGTGCACTGCCTCCTGCTGCCTGCACATCCTCCGCCGGCTGGGGTGCAGTCGTAGATGTGGCCACCCCTGCTGGACGTCCGACTCCCGACTGTGGCAGGGATGCCTCCTCCACCAGCCTGGCCGCACTGTCAGAGGCAGCTCCACAGGGCACCCAGGTGACTGATGGGTGGGAAGATGGCACAAAGGACGACTGGCGCGTAGGGGGTCCAGTTGAGGAGGGGGTCGTAGCAAGCCCCATCAGACGGAGGAATCCGGCCTGGGTGACCTGTCCCAGCAGGCTGGCGTGGTCAACGAGCCATTCGAGATGACGTGCAGTCTCTTCATGAAAAGACTGCAGGTCACCTCGCATGGCCCGTTGACGCAACGCCACACCAGCCAGGACAGGCTCAACCCGGACCTGGATAGCCACGTCCGCAGGCAGAGGAAGGCCAGTTGACGTGAGCTCATCCCCTGCCTGAAAACGGGTCTGGACGTAGGCATCCCTGCTGGTGCAAGATGATGCAGGGACAGGATCAGGGACAGGATTGCACACAGGCACCTCCGCGGCGGCCTGTGCTGCCTCCTGTCCCTGGTCCTGCACTGCACCACTAGCACCAGTGGGATCCCCACCTCAGACCCCGTCCCTGGTGCTTGCACGGCCTCCTCCTCTACCAAACCCCGCACCAACATGGATGACTCCGTGCCATCTTCCCCTGTTGGGCCCTGTGGGGTCCCAGCTGCCCCTTCTGCTGCCGAGGAGTCCAACTCCAACCTCCGCCTCTTGGACCTCCCCCCGGCAGCTGCGGCCTGGGACGCGGCACCGGACTCCTCACTCCCCGACGAGATCACAACATGGGAGGGGAGCCGGGCCTTGCGTCTCCGGCTGGCGGTGGGATCCCCGCCGCTGTGCTCCACAGCACCTTCTCCGCCCTCTTCATCAGTTGACGCTGCAGACAGGGAGAAACAAAACACAGGCATCAGGGCACTGTACAATGGACACATACACACATGACAGTTGTACATGAGTGGCATTGGCAAACCTCAGACATGTCATCACAATCCCCAACACACATGTCATTACAACTCGCACACATGAGCCATACCACAGCCATATCGCAATTGCCACCACCATCCATACACATACAACAGCATGAGCAGCCAAAGGTGAGCCAGACATCACATGCAACACAGGAAGTGCACCACACATGTACACACACCACCACACTTGCATGCATGTGTACACCTCTGCCAAGTGTCGCAGTATTCAGACAGGCATCCATGTCACATCTGCCAATCTGGCTTCCACATACCGCTGTCACATGCATCCATGTTGCATCACTGTTGCACCCTTGTCAAATACACACACATGCACATGTACACAGTGCTGATACATGCAGCCAAAAACAACATACATGCGTGACATCATGAACATGTCTACTTACATACACATTCATTGAAACATGTGTGCCCACACAACTGCATTTGGCATGCAAGCCTACACACACAAGCACCATCCATGTCTCACATATTCCAGCCCTCGCATGTGTCAGCCCCACGGCCCTGTACACCCCCACCCATACTCGACCCCATACAAACAGATGTGCAACCTGCACACTACTGAATAATCACCACACGCACTGCACACAATCAGGATGCATGTACACTCACCGCTCGACTCCAGACGGGTCTGCCTCTCAAGGACCTGGAAGTGGAGCGCTGGGGATATGCGTTCCAGGACCCTCATCTGTTCTTCCGACAAGTGGCCCCGGCGCCCCTTGGCATCCGCTGCCTTCAAGAGGCGCCGGGCTTTGTTCAGGGTCCTGGACCTGAAGTCCTCCCAGCGCTTCTTGACATGTTGTAAGTCGCGGACTGCCACCCCCTCCGCGTTGATGGCAGTCACGATGTCAGTCCAGATCCGAGTCCGTCCTTCCTTGTCGGCGCGGGAACTTCCGAAGAGGGCATCATACTGCCCCAGGACTTGCTCCACCAGGACACCAACTTCGGTGGCACTGAAGCTGGTGCCCCTCTGCCTCTCTGGCCGGGGGTTGTCAGTGGTCTCAGATGGTGTTTGCCCCGACATGACAACCCCAGAGGCAGGAGTGGGTGGGCAACTGGGTCCTGGGGCTGGGCTGTGGAGCGATGGAATCCCAGTCGGGAGTCTTCGGTTCCAGCAGGGGTGGTCACAGCAACAGCACCCCTGGCTGATATGCAGGCAGCAAATGGTAGGGCACGTGGGCAGCAGGCAGTCAGGCAGCAGCAGATGGCAGGTGGGAGCGTGCTCGGGGCTCTGGGGGGCAGTAGTTTGGCCTTCTGGGCAGGAGCGTGGTCTTCCGTGTGCTTACGCGTGGCCAGCTTGATACGGAGTGATTTGGCACGTGAAAAATGTGCACGTCAGCGTGTAATTCGAGGAAAGGCCCTTAGCGCGTAAGCGCGTCTGCACGCATACGCATTTTCATTGGACAGAAGGCCCCTCAAGCGCAAGCGCCCCTGTGACGTGACGCGTACAGACGTGCATGGGCATTTCAGCGCGTGTGAAAAACTGCACGTCCGCGTGTAATACGAGGAAAGGGCCCATGCGCGTAAGCGCTTGTGGAAAACTGCACGTCCGCGTGCAATACGAGGAAAGGCCCTTAGCGCGTATGCACGGCAGCACGCATATGCGATTTCATTGGACCAAAGGCCCTTAGCGCATGAGCGCGTCTGTGACGTGACGCGCGCGGGTGTTTCCCTCATTGCACGTGATGACAGAACACACGTGGATTTCCACCAATCGCGTGTGAAAGTTCCCGGCACCCCGGAACACACGTACCCAGGCTAATCGCGTATGGAACTTCCCGCGCACCCCGAAACACACGTACCCAGGCCAATCGCGGTTACGGTCACTCCCCTCCGATCACACGCGATGACACTCGGACCTACAGTCTTACCACGTATCTGAATACGGGAAACCCGCGCACGGCAAAAGACGTGCACAGGCGTCAACGCGTCCACCCACACAAAGGCAGGCGGAGGCGTCCCCGTGCACAGCATAAAACAACGCGCAAACAACAAACGCGTATATACAGCTACGATGAATGCCCCATTTGTCGCTGCACTGATCGTGGGACACCGCAGGAGGAGGAGAATAGCCAGGGCACTCATTTTCGCACCACGGACAAGCCTTTTTGGGATGCCTGACGACCAGGTCTACGGCAGGTATAGGTTTCCACCCCATATCATCCTAGACCTGGTCAGGGAGTGGGAAGATGACCTCACATCCCCCACCCTTTGCTCCCAAGCATTGAGCCCCTTGGAGAAGCTGCTCAATGTCCTGCATTTTTTGGCCACTGGGTCATTTCAGCGGACCACTGCCATAGTGGGGGGGTCTCACAGGCCACGCAGTCACGCTGCCTACACCAGGTACTGGCAATCATGACAGCGCGCCCCTCAGTCCGCAGGCACATATACATGCCCAGAACACCCGCAGAAAGGCAGGCCGTTGTCCTGGATTTTTTCAGGGTGGCACACTTCCCCAAAGTGCTCGGTGCCATAGATTGCACCCATGTGGCCCTACGTCCACCTAGGGCCATTGAGCACATCTACCGAAACCGCAAGCACTGGCATTCCATCAATGTACAGGTGGTATGTGATGCAAAGGGAATCATCACCTCTGTCTATGCAAACTACCCTGGCTCCACCCATGACAGTTTCATATACAGAATGTCCGCCCTGAGCCGGGCCCTGGAAGCTGGGCAGCATGGCGACACATGGCTCCTAGGTCAGTACAAATGACCTTGCACATGCATGCAAGTCACACACAGACAAATATCCAAACCCTAATAATCTCAACTATTATCACCTCCCCAGGGGACAGTGCCTACCCTCTGAGCAACCACATGATGACGCCAATCCGGAACCCCACCACACCACCCCAGGTAAGATACAACGCCGCCCATATTGCAACCAGGGGCATAGTGGAGCGCACATTCAGAGTGCTCAAGTCACGTTTCCGCTCCCTTGATCGCTCTGGTGGGCAACTACTCTATGCACCACCAGTAGTGTGCAGGATCATTGTGGCAGCATGTGTCCTGCACAATGTTGCAACACGGCAGGGCGTCCCGGTGGACATGGTGGTGCCCCCACATCCCCAACCACAGGCACAGGCGCTGCCCATGGGAGGGGACAGGGCACGTGGCGAGGAAGCCCGGACCCAGCTTGTGGCCACATTTTTCACCTAAACTCCCACCCCTGCGGAGTGCACACAGGCCTGGCACATACCAGGTGACAATCGATGATAACAAAGAGACAGTCAACTGTCACAACCCTACCACCCTGAGATAGTTGCCATGGAAGTGCCACATCGTCTGCATCCCTAGCTACTTAAACACAAGCTATCCTGTGTGACCAAAAGGCACTCATATGACATATGACATGACATGGGCCATACACAAGTATTCCAAGGCGCAATGAGGCAGGGAGGGGGGAACAAGGGAACACAGAGAACGGTACTACTAGGCCAGGTGTCATTGAGATCGTGCAAGTGCAGGGGTAGGGGGAATGGGAAAAGTGCAAGGGGAAGGGTGGGGGGGAGTCCAGTACAGGGGAAGTAGCCCAAAAAAATAATACATAGGTCGCCTGGTGGCAACTACAAAGGTAAGTGCAGACAAGTGCTGGGAAGGGAGGGCTGTAGGGATAGAGAGACAGTACTGCAGTGCAGCGGTTGCCAGGGAGGCAGTGCAAGTGGAGAGTGGCTGGGCCAGGGACCGAGGTCGGTGAGAGTGGCCCAGTTGCAGCTCCTGTGCAGTTCCAGTGAAGAATTCTGCAAGGGAGAGGCAGAGAGTAAGCAGAAGCAAAGAGGAAGGTCTTGAGGTGCTTCCAGAACTGGAGATGGTTCCCCTCAAGTTCAAGTCAGGCCGGAAGTCTGTTCCAGGGGGAGGGCCCTGCTGTGGAGAGAAATCTACCCCCAGCTAGTTGCTCTGAGAAGCGGATGACCCGGACATGCAAGGTGTGCATCACACAAACCTGCAAAACAGGCCATGGCCATCACTGTCATGTCACTCAAACCCTCCCAAACATCAACATGAAATGGCAAGCAATACCCATACACCAACGCAGTAACGATAAGGTACACATTGCCATGTCCTAAATGTACAGTGACATCGGACACTGCTGCCTGACCCGGAATTAGATGAAATGACAGACCAACAAAATCTCCCACCCAAAATAAGTCATTTCCAAATGCATTACAACATTCGTAGACGTAACATCACAATGAATGCCTGTCTACATGCACATTATGCATTGCAAAATCAACACTGCAGCTCATGTGTGCAGTGTCCTACGCCTGCATCACACTGCTCAGCGCACAGCACAGTGAACAGCCATTGTGTGTGATGCACACCCTGAGCATCACATCTAAGTGACAGACCACGTCAAACATCAAATTAGGCATGTACTGGATCCATAATCGGTCACAGAACATGTGCTGCCGGGACACAGTGGGCACCAGAAGGCAAACAGTGTACACGTGTATATGCAAGGGTGGGAGTACATGTAGTGCATCAGAGTGCAAGTGTGTGGTTCTGCAAGGACATGCACTCCACATATGCATGTGCACTCAAGTGACCATCAGTGTTCCCTACACATCACATGTGAACATCCACCATGTGTACACCCCAGCATGTCAAACCACAACTATCCCCTCGCACCTGAAAGGAAAACACAACACATGAACAGGCATTGATCAGCAGAACACAACATGTACATAGGATACCACCATTACTATGTCAGAGTTCCAATCACACTGCAGGGCAAGGCAACTATCAACAACAACCCCCCCTCCCTCACAAATGACCATGACCCACTGAACAACTGCACCTGGTCATGGAGCCTCCAAACCTCAATTCCACCTGGCCACAGGATCACCTTTACCCTTCGTCACCATCTCCCACCTTGTGTGTAAAAAGATGCCTGAACCCTCAGAATCCAAACTCATTTCCAAAATCACAAAATCCAAGGCATAAAAACGAACCCGAACACCCTCCAGTAGATGACTTGACGTAGCAGTACCTCACAAAGGCCAAGTACTACCACAATGATGCAACAACCAAGGTAGCACAGCAAAACAATGTCACGACAGGATGTGAGACATGTGTGGTACATGACATAGGATGATGCACCATGAATGGATGTGTACTGTCACAGGTCCCCTGTACAGGCGCGGGAGTGTCACGAAACAACCACCCCCACCATGTCCCGGGTGCCTGCAAGGTCAAACTCACACAGGCCCCTGAGACCCTGGTGGGGAATGAGGTTCAGGGATATGCAGTCGGGACAGGTGTTGACACACTGGATGACTGGAATGAGTGGCAGGAGAGGGGAGGAGGGATGACACATGAAACTAGGGAATGCACGAAAATGTACAACCTGCATGAACACATACACAATCCAAACAAACTTGGACATCATTGTCATGGCCTTCTGTAGTCCAGGCTCAGGAGTACGAACCAACCACCCCCTCTAGGGTTTTGGCGCCTGCAAGTTCGGGGCTTACACAGGCATCCGCAACCCCAGTGGGGAAAGAGGGTCAGGGAACGTTGCTTGGATAGGCACGGGAAGCAGGAACACCGGGTAGAGGGTACAGGTTTCAAAATTGCATAGGATCACGGGTGATTAGGGAGAAAAAACATACCAAATTGAACCACACATACATCCATGCATCAGTACACTCCCCAGCAAGCCTATGCAGAGCAGTTCGTAAGAAAAACAACAAGACACTTAGCTCTGGTTTTGAGTGCTGGCCTCCTGCCTGCGCACTCTCAGGTCCGGTTACAGGAGCACTGCAATGCTGCAAAGAGAGCCACAGTCAACAACCTGTACGTGCCAATTACACAAAAACACAACACCAAACATGCCCCATAGCAACAAACTACTCTACAAACAGACAATCTGTGCTCGATGCTTCGTACCCATATATAACATCACCCCTGTGACGGGTCATACACAGTCAATGCAGTAAGTCAGCTGCTGGTGGATGCGTGGCAAATGGAACACCAATGTGTCACAATTCACACAACATGCAATGTTCCCTGGGTAAGCAGACAGACCCATATAGCAAGCCATGACTACAGAGCAAGTTGCGTACCACCATGACCGAAACAAAGTTGGCAGTGCATTTATCATGAAGTACGTGGAAAAGACATGCACTGCACCCGAGTATGTCCCTTGCTGTATGTCCCTGTGAGCTGCCCCTTTCCATGTCTCGGAAGGCTACATGGTTGATACAAGTGCCTCAATGGACCTTGGTGTACCGGAGGGTATGTGCCACTGCCCCTGCATGTGTCCCAGACAACCCTACTATCAACAGCCATCAGTCCACAAACACATCTGAGCTGCATTGTGTGCTTCAACACCAATATTCGTCTACGCTCACCCTCAGTGCTGTGACTAAACCTGCACGTGCAACTCGCCTGGTGCAAGCTTTGCTGTGTCGTTGCCCCCCTGTGATGCTCACCTTGCCTGGAGTTCCTTGGAACATGTCAGCAGTTCTAGGATGTGGGTCTGCAATCACTGTGCCTCTGCTTGTGCACACATGTGCATGTGGGCACCAACAAACGGGTCCAGAATTCCGTCGTCCAATGGGCCATGTCTGCTGGCAAAGGTGCTCTGGATGCTCATCCCCTGCAGAAAGGGCATGAAACACATGATTAATGCTTCAACGTCATCTGTGTGTGTCTCATCAGGCATCTCATTACTTGACCATGTCAGAGAGTCACATCACGAATCACACCATCAGTCCGTCTTTCACCTCCAAAGTGTGGAACACTATCTACAGCATGAATTGCAACAAGCACGTGTACAGGAAAGATATGAAACATACTACACAATGCATAGCAATCAATGTCCACATTAATCATGACACACCCCATCTAGCAAAAGCTGAACAGTGGACAATGACACCTAAATCATCCCCACTAGGGGTGTCAACACAAGTCACACAGCACCAGACATGCCACAGATATGACAGTCCAAAGCCCTTGTGTAAAATGCTGTAACACCGAACCATCCTTGCGAGCCCATGGATAAGGGAGGCAGGAGTGGCATATGTGAGTCAAGGACCCCAAGCAGCAAACACATACACAAGACAACCATGAAGGGCCCAGCTGGAACAGACAGTGGATGCCTTCAAAAGCCACAAAGCACCGCACCGTCACATGAAAGCACAATAGACTAGCAATTTTAAACTAACTCAACTATTAACTAATTACACTAACTATGGAAAACCTACATTACCTATTTAAACTAACTATCAAACAGAAACTTAACTAACTAAACTAAAAGAAAAATCAAAAATGGCCACATACGACCCGGGGGGGAGGGGAGGCACCCAGGAGGGGGGAGGTACAGGGTGCTGCTCAACATCCACATGCGATGATGCTGAGCCAAAAAAAAAATCCTCCATGGGCTCAACGCCTGCACAGCACGACCTATGTGGGAGATAGATGGTCGTCCGAGTCTGGCTCATCCTGGAAAGGAGGACGTGGCACAGTAGCCTGGCCACGCCTAGCTGCACCTTGCCCCTCGTCGGCAGCAAGTCTGCCGGATGGGTGAGCCTGGTTCTGTGTGGTGATGTGACGTAGGTCTGCATGCAGAACCTCACGTGATACACGTGCTCCCTCTTGCAAGGTAGCACGTGTAACACGGAGTTCCTCCTGCAAGGCCTGGCTGGACAACCGCTGCACCTCCCGGCAAGCCTGTAGCTCAGCCGAGATGGTATGCTCAAGCTGTGCAAACCTCTCCTCTGCCTGCTGCCTCTGGGACATCATAAGGACACCCAGAGTGGATCTGAGGGAAGCATACTCCTCCCTCAGGGCATCCATGTGCGCCTCTGCATGAGCAGCAATTGCTTGACGCAGAGACGACATTTCAGCCTGACGTGCCCTGTCTGAGGCCGCCATGCCCAGCCTGAGCGAGCGGGCCATGGACCGTGCCGCCTGCTGCTGGAGAAGCACCTGCCTAGCAGGGGGGAGCACAGATCGGGCCACACGCTCCATGCTCTCAGCGATGTTCTCCATTGCTGCCCCCTGCCGTTCGGAATTGGCAGTCATGTCTTGCTCCCACTCAGTATACAGCGGTTGCGCGCGGCGACCGTGTTGCCGGGGGTCCTCGCTGTGTTGGCACCACCTGCGGCTGCACGACTACATGCCCCCGTCGACGTGATGTCCCAGGCACACCAGTGACTGGTGTGGAGGGTGACCCTGCGTCCCGATCCACCACGGGCGGAGGAACCAAGACTGTCTGATCCCTCAGTGCAGGTGTCGCAGACAGAGGAGTGTCCACATCAGAATCACTCACCCCTGACACATGGACTTGATGCTCATCCAACTCAACATGGACGTCAGAGTCGTCATCAATGCTGGACTCATAGGCAGCCAGAGACAAGATGGACTGCAGCACTTGGGGGTTTTCGTGGCCTACCACCCCACGACCCCCACTAGTGCCGGGTTGATGTGGTGTTACCAACCCTGTGTCTGGCATGACAACACCATCCTCCGCCTCCATTGCGTCATCACCTGAAAAATAGAGAGAAAAAGCTCAATACACATGTCAGAAGCACACGACACACACACACACCGACAGCAAAGGCATCCGGCAGACATGTGACACACAACATATGACCTGGCATGCATGCTGGGTCTACTTTGAATAGCTTCTGTGATCAGACCTGTTGAAAGGTGGCAGTTTCCATGGAAGTGGGTCTATGCAGTGCAGAAAATGTGTACGCCACTCACTACCTACATGTACAAGCACTACATGGTGTGTGCCAAGAAATGTGAAGGCAGTGCAATGTCAAATTCAGACATCACGTGCATTGTGCATTCAATGTGTACCATGTCTAGAAGCCAAGCACCCCTCCACCCCAGTACCAAAGCAGGGATGCCTAGCATGGTATCAAAAGGCTGACCATACACCTGTGTATTGACAGGCAGTGTTGACTGGCATCAACAGCTTAATGTGATTCAAATTACAACACTGCAAATGATGCTGGGACAGTGGGCAGGACACATGATGAAAACTCCGGAGGCCGCCCACGTGTGAAGAAGACACAAGAGTTGGACAGAGTCATTGGCCATTGAACAGGCTGAGGCCTGTGAGCCACACAGATTGTCAGGGCCTAAACATGTGTGCAACGCAGGACTGAGCCACAGTTGACATGGGGAGGCCGATGAGATGGCAGGCAATGTATGTAACCAAGGACTCATATTACAGTGATCATCCAGTCAAGGACACATAGGGGCATGCATGCAATGCACATGGAGCATGAATGGGCACTCATGTCCCTGCGGGACATCTGACCCATGCACAGTACAAGTGAGATACCCTGCATCAAGTACTAAGGCTGTACCACACGGCATATGTCTGGCAGATTCTACGCTGGAAGTTAACATCTACACATGACGCATGAACAGGAAAGTACACATTGGCAAGATTGAAGCAGACCAGTGCAAAGGTGGAACTGGGGTGCAGAGGGGCGGAGGAGGGGCAAGGGAGCATGCCTACATGGAGTCCCCGCATGCAGGCAGAGGAGACATGCATCACGGAAGCATTGCATTACTTACACATCAGAACCATGTACACGTCACATGTAGTGGCAATCATGCACAACACATCCCACAAGTGAAACACACACGTCCTCAACAAACACGCATCAATACTCAATGGACTGGGCATCAAAGTCCAGCATCTCTCCCACTCCTTTACCAATTCAGGTGGTATGAACTCCGCAACGAGAGCCTCATGCGGAGTGAGTTCTTCCTCCTCTGGTGCAGGCCCACCGCCAGTCACCAGAGTCAAGTTGTAATTTGAGGCACGCTTGGCCTTAGTGCTGCGCTTGATGTCATTCCAACGCTTTTTGCACTCCTGCGCTGTGCGCACCTCATGGCCGAATGAACTGACATGTTCCGCAACATGCTTCCAGTGGGTGTCACGTTGGGCAGCCGTACTCTGACTATTGGCACACACTAGCATGTCACGGCTGTGGCCCCGCACGTAGTCCACGAGGAAGTCCAGTTCCTGCTTACAGAAAGGCTTCTTCCTCGACGTGCAGGAGGTCGTGGCTGTGTGTGGGGTCCCAGCCTGTGCTGCAGGTGCAACCTTCCTCCTCTTGGACTGTGGCGCAGACCCTGGCTGGCTAATGCCGCCCTGACCAGTATGGCCAGTGGGTTCGGTGGATTGAGCCAAGGGAGTGGCAGGTGGAGGGATGACCAAAGGCCTGACTTGTGTCAGTGGCAGCTGGGTGCCCACTAACGGACCCTGCGCAGCAACATCAGCTGTGGCAGGGTCATTGACCGCAACGGTCCTGGTTGGCGGACTCACAACCGGGGTGCTGTTGGGTGCATCTGCCCCTGCACTTGCCAACACCCGGCTGTTCGGGGCAGCAGATGACATGACTGCCCCAGGGACACGTGTCTTGGTCTGAGCAGCCCGGCCTGCCCCTATGGTTTCCCCCCTGGCCTGTTGGAGATCTACCAAGGGCTCTTCAAGTGCCAACGCAGCCTGCGCTGGCAGACCCTGAGCCTGGGTGGCGGTGTCCACAGCTGCACCTGCAGCTACCACTACCCTTGGGCCCGTGGCAGTCGATGGAACGGACTGCCGGGTCATATGGGTGCCAGTGCCAGATGCAGGAGCTGCATCCCCCGGAACCACAGAGGGTGGTGGCATGGCTGCACCGACACATGGCACAACATTGTGCTCAAGTGGCGCACCCCTCCTCTTCCCCCTCTGTGGCTGCCCTGGACACCCTGGAGTCCCCCTACTCCCTGGTCACCACGGCCACGTCCCCGACCACGCCCGCCATGAGGAGTACGTCCAGCTGAGGCGCCCCTCACCTTTGGTGGCCTCCCAACCATGGCACAGATGTAGTAGTGCTGGCACAGATGGAGTGGTGCCAATGGGAGGTGTACACCACAATTGACCTGGGCAATTGGGGTGAAGGGGGTGGGAAGCAAGATGTTAATAGCCCCCCTGCACCTGCAAGGCTGTATGTGACCCCGGTGTTGTGGTGACGGGTCACGCAACGCTCAGGCACCCCAAAACTGCAGTAAAACCGTGCACGCAACCCTGCAGCCTACGTGCGTGGATTCAACCTCCCGCAGTACGCGGTGGCACCCAGTAACACGAATAACGCGTACGCGTGGGACACGCAGGCTACTATGACATTGAAAATGGGTGCGATACACAGGGGCACCCGCAGTGGGAAAAAGAGCGTGTGCGACTCACCGTCTGACTAGCGCGATGCAGAAAAACACGCATAGCCAATACCCACGACAAAAGAAGAGATATGTCCTTGATAGCTGTGAAGTTGTGATGGCGTGCGAAACAACAGGAAGCAGCAACACACGTCGGTCTCCATGAAAGGCACGTACAGCGAACTGCTGGGCCTGCTCACCTTTAACCCGTGCTGAGGGAAACACACGCACGCGTCACGTCACTTACGCGCATGGGCCCTTTCCTCGTAATACACGCGGACGTGCAGTTTTTCACGCGCGCTTACGCGCATGGGCCCTTTCCTCGTATTGCACGCGGACGTGCAGTTTTTCACGCGCGCTGAAATGCCCATGCACGTCTGTACGCGTCACGTCACAGGGGCGCTTGCGCTTGAGGGGCCTTCTGTCCAATGAAAATGCGCATGCGTGCAGACGTGCTTACGCGCTAAGGGCCTTTCCTCGAATTACACGCTGACGTGCAGATTTTTCACATGCCAAATCACTCCGTATCAAGCTGGCCATGCATTAGCACACGGAAGACCACGCTCCTGCCCAGAAGGCCGAACTACTGCCCCCCAGAGCCCCGAGCACGCTCCCACCTGCCATCTGCTGCTGCCTGACTGCCTGCTGCCCACGTGCCCTGCCATTTGCTGCCTGCACATCAGCCAGGGGTGCTGTTGCTGTGACCACCCCTGCTGGAACCGAAGACTCCCGACTGGGATTCCATCGCTCCACAGCCCAGCCCCAGGACCCAGTTGCCCACCCACTCCTGCCTCTGGGGTTGTCATGTCGGGGCAAACACCATCTGGGAACACTGACAACCTCCGGCCAGAGAGGCAGAGGGGCACCAGCTTCAGTGCTACCGAAGTTGGTGTCCTGGTGGAGCAAGTCCTGGGGCAGTATGATGCCCTCTTCGGAAGTTCCCGCGCCGACAAGGAAGGACGGACTCGGATCTGGACTGACATTGTGACTGCCATCAACGCGGAGGGGGTGGCAGTCCGCGACTTACAACATGTCGAGAAGCGCTGGGAGGACTTCAGGTCTAGGACCCTGAACAAGGCCCGGCGCCTCTTGAAGGCAGCGGATGCCAAGGGGCGCCGGGGCCACTTGTCGGAAGAACAGATGAGGGTCCTGGAACGCATATCCCCAGCGCTCCACGTCCAGGTCCTTGAGAGGCAGACCCGTCTGGAGTCGAGCGGTGAGTGTACATGCATCCTGATTGTGAGCAGTGCGTGTGGTGATTATTCAGTAGTGTGCAGGTTGCACATCTGTTTGTATGGGGTCGAGTATGGGTGGGGGTGTACAGGGCCGTGGGGCTGACACATGCGAGGGCTGGAATGTGTGAGACATGGATGGTGCTTGTGTGTGTAGGCTTGCATGCCAAATGCAGTTGTGTGGGCACACATGTTTGGATGAATGTGTATGTAAGTAGACATGTCCGTGATGTCACGCATGTATGTTGTTTTTGGCTGCATGTATCAGCACTGTGTACATGTGCATGTGTGTGTATTTGACAAGGGTGCAACAGTGATGCAATATGGATGCATGTGACAGCGGTATGTGGAAGCCTGATTGGCAGATGTGACATGGATGCCCGTCTGAACACTGCGACACTTGGCAGAGGTGTACACATGCATGCAAGTGTGGTGGTGTGTGTACATGTGTGGTGCACTTCCTGTGTTGCATGTGATGTCTGGATCACCTTTGGCTGCTAATGCTGTTGTATGTGTATGGATGGTGGTGGCAGTTGCGATATGGCTGTGGTATGGCTCATGTGTGCGAGTTGTAATGACATGTGTGTTGGGGATTGTGATGACATGTCTGAGGTTTGCAAATGCCACTCATGTACAACTGTCATGTGTGTATGTGTCCATTGTACAGTGCCCTGATGCCTGTGTTTTGTTTCTCCCTGTCTGCAGCGTCAACTGATGAAGAGGGCGGAGAAGGTGCTGTGGAGCACAGCGGCGGGGATCCCACCGCCAGCCGGAGACGCAAGGCCCGACTCCCCTCCCATGTTGTGATCTCGTCGGGGAGTGAGGAGTCCGGTGCCACGTCCCAGGCCGCAGCTGCCGGGGGGAGGTCCAAGAGGCAGAGGTTGGAGTTGGACTCCTCGGCAGCAGAAGGGGCAGCTGGGACCCCACAGGGCCCAACAGGGGAAGATGGCACGGAGTCATCCAGGTTGGTGGGGGGTTTGGTGGAGGAGGAAGCCGTGCAAGCACCAGAGACGGGGTCTGGAGGTGGGGATCCCACTGGTGCTAGTGGTGCAGTGCAGGACCAGGGACAGGAGGCAGCACAGGCCGCCGCGGAGGTGCCTGTGTGCAATCCTGTCCCTGATCCTGTCCCTGCATCATCTTGCACCAGCAGGGATGCCTACGTCCAGACCCGTTTTCAGGCAGGGGATGAGCTCACGTCAACTGGCCTTCCTCTGCCTGCGGATGTGGCTATCCAGGTCCGGGTTGAGCCTGTCCTGGCTGGTGTGGCGTTGCGTCAACGGGCCATGCGAGGTGACCTGCAGTCTTTTCATGAAGAGACTGCACGTCATCTCGAATGGCTCGTTGACAATGTCAGCCTGCTGGGACAGGTCACCCAGGCCGGATTCCTCCGTCTGATGGGGCTTGCTACGACCCCCTCCTCAACTGGACCCCCTACGCGCCAGTCGTCCTCTGTGCCATCTTCCCACCCATCAGTCACCTGGGTGCCCTGTGGAGCTGCCTCTGACGGTGCGGCCAGGCTGGTGGAGGAGGCATCCCTGCCACAGTCGGGAGTCGGACGTCCAGCAGGGGTGGCCACATCTACGACTGCACCCCAGCCGGCGGAGGATGTGCAGGCAGCAGGAGGCAGTGCACGGGCAGAGGCACAGCAGCAGCAGCAACGTGGTGGGAGACATGAAGGCTCGGGGCCTTCAACATCGGAGGGGCAGGCATCGGCCGGAGGCCAGGAGGACCCAGGACAGAGAGTGTCTTCCGTGTGGCAGCAGTTGGGCCACGCCATAGATGCGGAGCGGCAGCGGGCGGAAGAGGCACGGCTCACAATGGTCAGGGCGGAGAACTCCATGCGGAGGGCCCTGAGGCGGGCCGAGTGCCTCGGGGCAATCCACAGGGGTTTGGAGGTGGAGATGTCGACAGCCCTGCGGACCCTCGGGGCCATGGAGGAGGACCGCCTCCGGGACATTGAGGAGGAGTTCGATGATGCCCTGGCCCGGGACATCCACAAGTGAGCCGTGAAACTAGCCCGCTGCCCTTGTACATAGTTATGTAGGTAGTGTTAGGTTTCATTTTTTTCCTTGATTTTATTTGGACCTTTCGGACATTGGCCACATTTTTGTATATAGTTTATTTTATTAGTTAGTGTAGTTAGATAGGTTTCCTTTCTTTTGTTGGGATAATGGACCCTGGCTTGTTCCCATGTACATAGTTCACTTTTGGATTGTATTTTTTTTCACTTTTTAACCATGGAGCAATGGCTTTCTTTTTTATTTCCCATTGGATTTCGTTTTGTGGACATTGACTTTGGACAACATTACTTTGGAATTTTATTTTTGGTTTTGCTTTTTTTCACGGACATGCTTCTTTTAATTTTTGTACATTCACATTTCTGTTTCTTCATTTTTTATTCTATTTATGTTTCCTTTAATACATATTTTTTTTGGTGAACTTCAATGTGTGGTATCTCATTGGTTTCATGCATTTCATGATATGTGTTTTGAGATTCACTGACACCCATTGGGTGTATGTGAGGGAAATGTGCTTGTTTCGGAACTTGCAATTGGTGTTCTGTGATGTAATTGCAAATTATGAGTGCGTGGATGCAATACTCCGGTGGGTGTTTTGCATTTGGAGGCTGACCATAGGGACCAGGGATCTAGATTGTGATGACATGTTGGCTGGGGAACATGAGTTGCACATGGGTGGGGGCCTGCTGGCAGGTGCCCCACAGTGCTCGGGGGTGGGGGTGGTGGGGAACATGAGTTGGACATGGGTGGGGGCCTGCTGGCAGGTGCCCCACAGTGCTGGGGGGTGGGGGTGCTGGGGAACATGAGTTGGACATGGGTGGGGGCCTGCTGGCAGGTGCCCCACATTGCTGGGGGGTGGGGGTGGTGGGGAACATGAGTTGGACATGGGTGGGGGCCTGCTGACAGGTGCCCCACAGTGCTGGGGGGTGGGGGTGGTGGGGAACATGAGTTGGACATGGGTGGGGGCCTGCTGGCAGGTGCCCCACAGTGCTGGGGGGTGGGGGTGCTGGGGAACATGAGTTGGACATGGGTGGGGGCCTGGTGGTGGGTGCCCCACAGTGCTGGGGGGTGGGGGTGGTGGGAGACATGGGTGGGGGCCTGGTGGAGGCTGCCCCTGGTGGCTGGGGGTGGGGGTGCTGGGAGACATGGGTGGGGGCCTGGTGGAGGCTGCCCCTGCACTGCTGGGGGGTGGGGGTGGTGGGAGACATGGGTGGGGGCCTGGTGGAGGCTGCCCCTGCACTGCTGGGGGGTAGGGGTGGTGGGAGACATGGGTGGGGGCCTGGTGGTGGGTGCCCCTGCACTGCTGGGGGTGGGGGTGGTGGGAGACATGGGTGGGGGCCTGGTGGTGGGTGCCCCTGGTGACTGGGGGGGTGGGGGTGCTGGGAGACATGGGTGGGGGCCTGGTGGTGGGTGCCCCACAGTGCTGGGGGGGTGGGGGTGGTGGGGAACATGAGTTGGACATGGGTGGGGGCCTGCTGGTAGGTGCACCACAGTGCTGGGGGTTGGGGGTGGTGGAGAACATGAGTTGGACATGGGTGGGGGCCTGCTGGCAGGTGCCCCGCAGTGCTGGAGGGTGGTGGGGAACATGAGTTGGACATGGGTGGGGGCCTGCTGGCAGGTGCCCCACAGTGGTGGGGGGTGGGGGTGGTGGGGAACATGAGTTGGACATGGGTGGGGGCCTGCTGGCAGGTGCCCCACAGTGCTGGGGGGTGGGGGTGGTGGGGAACATGAGTTGGACATGGGTGGGGGCCTGCAAGCAGGTGCCCCTGCACTGCTGGGGGGGTGGGGTGCTGGGAGACATGGGTTGGGGCCTGGTGGAGGCTGCCCCTGCACTGCTGGGGGTTGGGGGTGCTGGGAGACATGGGTGGGGGCCTGGTGGAGGCTGCCCCTGCACTGCTGGGGGGTGGGGGTGGTGGGAGACATGGGTGGGGGCCTGGTGGTGGGTGCCCCTGGTGGCTGGGGGGTGGGGGTGCTGGGAGACATGGGTGGGGGCCTGGTGGAGGCTGCCCCTGGTGACTGGGGGGGTGGGGGTGGTGGGAGACATGGGTGGGGGCCTGGTGGTGGGTGCCCCTGGTGGCTGGGGGGTGGGGGTGCTGGGAGACATGGGTGGGGGCCTGGTGGAGGCTGCCCCTGGTGGCTGGGGGGTGGGGGTGCTGGGAGACATGGGTGGGGGCCTGGTGGAGGCTGCCCCTGGTGACTGGGGGGGTGGGGGTGGTGGGAGACATGGGTGGGGGCCTGGTGGTGGGTGCCCCACAGTGCTGGGGGAGTGGGGGTGGTGGGAGACATGGGTGGGGGCCTGGTGGAGGCTGCCCCTGGTGGCTGGGGGGTGGGGGTGGTGGGAGACATGGGTGGGGGCCTGGTGGAGGCCTGCTGGCAGGTGCCCCACAGTGCTGGGGGGTGGGGGTGCTGGGGAACATGAGTTGGACATGGGTGGGGGCCTGCTGGCAGGTGCCCCACAGTGCTGGGGGGTGGGGGTGGTGGGGAACATGAGTTGGACATGGGTGGGGGCCTGCTGGCTGGTGCCCCACAGTGCTGGGGGGTGGGGGGGTGGGGAACATGAGTTGGACATGGGTGGGGGCCTGCTGGCAGGTGCCCCACAGTGCTGGGCGGTGGGGGTGGTGGGGAACATGAGTTGGACATGGGTGGGGGCCTGCTGGCAGGTGCCCCACAGTGCTGGGGGGTGGGGGTGGTGGGGAACATGAGTTGGACATTGGTGGGGGCCTGCTGGCAGGTGCCCCTGCACTGCTGGGGGGGGTGGGGGTGGTGGGAGACATGGGTGGGGGCCTGGTGGAGGCTGCCCCTGCACTGCTGGGGGGTGGGGGTGCTGGGAGACATGGGTGGTGGCCTGGTGGAGGCTGCCCCTGCACTGCTGGGGGGTAGGGGTGGTGGGAGACATGGGTGGGGGCCTGGTGGAGGCTGCCCCTGCACTGCTGGGGGTGGGGGTGGTGGGAGACATGGGTGGGGGCCTGGTGGAGGCTGACCCTGGTGACTGGGGGGGTGGGGGTGGTGGGAGACATGGGTGGGGGCCTGGTGGTGGGTGCCCCACAGTGCTGAGGGGGTGGGGGTGGTGGGAGACATGGGTGGGGGCCTGGTGGAGGCTGCCCCTGGTGGCTGGGGAGTGGGGGTGATGGGAGACATGGGTGGGGGCCTGGTGGAGGCTGCCCCTGGTGGCTGGGGGGTGGGGGTGCTGGGAGACATGGGTGGGGGCCTGGTGGAGGCTGCCCCTGGTGACTGGGGGGGTGGGGGTGGTGGGAGACATGGGTGGGGGCCTGGTGGTGGGTGTCCCTGGTGGCTGGGGGGTGGGGGTGCTGGGAGACATGGGTGGGGGCCTGGTGGTGGGTGCCCCTGCACTGCTGGGGGGTGGGGGTGGTGGGGAACATGAGTTGGACATGGGTGAGGGCCTGCTGGCAGGTGCCCCACAGTGCTGGGGGGGGCGGTGCTGGGGAACATGAGTTGGACATGGGTGGGGGCCTGCTGGCAGGTGCCCCACAGTGCTGGGGGTTGGGGGTGGTGGGGAACATTAGTTGGACATGGGTGGGGGCCTGCTGGCAGGTGCCCCTGCACTGCTGGGGGGGTGGGGGTGGTGGGAGACATGGGTGGGGGCCTGGTGGTGGGTGCCCCTGCACTGCTGGTAGGTGGGGGTGGTGGGTGACATGGGTGGGGGCCTGGTGGAGGCTGCCACTGGTGGCTGGGGGGTGGGGGTGGTGGGAGACATGGGTGGGGGCCTGGTGGAGGCTGCCCCTGGTGACTGGGGGGTGGGGGTGCTGGGAGACATGGGTGGGGGCCTGGTGGAGGCTGCCCCTGCACTGCTGGGGGGTGGGGGTGGTGGGAGACATGGGTGGGGGCCTGGTGGTGGGTGCCCCTGCACTGCTGGGGGGTGGGGGTGGTGGGAGACATGGGTGGGGGCCTGGTGGAGGCTGCCCCTGCACTGCTGGGGGGTGGGGGTGGTGGGAGACATGGGTGGGGGCCTGGTGGAGGCTGCCCCTGGTGGCTGGGGGGTGTGGGTGCTGGGAGACATGGGTGGGGGCCTGGTGGTGGGTGCCCCTGGTGGCTGGGGGATGGGGGTGCTGGGAGACATGGGTGGGGGCCTGGTGGTGGGTGCCCCTGCACTGCTGGGGGGTGGGGGTGCTGAGAGACATGGGTGGGGGCCTGGTGCAGGGTGCCCCTGGTGACTGGGGGTGCAGGGGGACATGCGTTGGTGGGCAGTAGTGCAAGTTGACATGTGGGTTGGCTGGGGGTCATGGCCATGGTGGATGGTGTGCCTGCAGGACATGTGCAGGGTAGGCCCCTGTGGTGTGAGCCACCTGCAGGGGCCGTGGAGGGTGTAGAGGGAACACCTGGGAGGACCCACACGTGCAATTCACGTGTGGTGCTCCCCGCGCACCCCTGTAATACACGTACCCTGATGGAATCGCGTGTGGAACTTCCCGTGCACCCCTGAAATGCGCGTACCCTGCTCGCACGGGCCCAATCGCGTGTGGAACTTCCCGCGCACCCCTGGAATACACGTACCGTGATGGAATCGCGTGTGGAACTTCCCGCGCACCCCTGGAATACACGTACCCTGCTGATGTCGCGTGTGAAACTTCCCCCGCACCACGGAATACACGTACCCTGATGAGATCGCGTGTGGAACTTCCCGCACACCCCTGAAATACACGTGCCCTGCTGATGTCGCGTGTGATACTTCCCCCGCACCCCAAAATACACGTACCATGATGAAATTGTGTGTGGAATTTCCCGCACACCCCTGAAATACACGTACCCTGCTGAAATCACGTGTGGCACTTCCCGCGCACCCCTGAGATACGCGTACCTCCAATCGCGTGTGGAAATTCCCGCGCACTGAAATCGCGTGTGGCACTTCCCGTGCACCCCTGAGATACGCGTACCCTGCTCGCACGGGCCCAATCGCGTGTGGAAATTCCCGCGCACCCCTGAAATACACGTACCCTGCTGAAATCGCGTGTGGCACTTCCCGCGCACCCCTGAGATACGCGTACCCTGCGGAAATCGCGTGTGGAACGTCCCACGCACCCCTGAAATACGCGTACCCTGCTCGCACGGGCCAATCGCGTGAGGTACTTCCCGCGCACCCCATTGATACACGTAGCCCGCTTGCCGTGCTGGTACAGGGTTAGCGCAGCCCTTTGCGCTGGATTGGGTATATTGATGGCTTTTCCCTGCGCGAGAGGCGTTCTTGGGGGCGTAACTGGCGCTGCTGCAGGGTCGCTGCGCCACTGTGCGCCACGGCTGGTTTTGGTGGCTGGAATCCATGAATACGCTGTGCGCGGAAACGGATTTTAGCGCACGCGGCTGGCGCAGGGATTTGCACGCGCACACTGTGCGCCAGCCGCGTGCGCCACTTGTGCGCTGAATTCTATGAATTACCCCCTAAGTCACTTGTACTAACCTTACCATATTGATGTGTTTTGAACCTCAAAGTGTTTAAACAAGTTGAATATATCAGAACTATCGTTAGATTTTGATCTATCTGTTTTTATTTGGTGTTTGTTCTATACTATGAATACACTTTTGTTTTAACAGATTGTGACTATTACCTATCATATAAGGACAGATTCATTAATAAGTCTGTCAAACTGTGGTTCACTACCAGTACCAAATATTGTCAAAGGGTGGGGTACCCTGTACTCACCTGCTTTATGTTCCTAAAGCATGTTGGTTACAGTGATTTCGTTTTTAGGATGATTTGTGCAGTTATATAATTTGAAGCTGAATGTTTATTTAACATTTATGAGAGGGTTTACATAGGCATTAAATACCATCAATGACAATGCCAAGCCCTGTGACACCCTGCTCACATATGTTATGATTTTAAGAGGGGAGTAGAGGCAGAGCCATCATTTTGAAGGTGGCAATGAATACAAGCCCAGCAACAAGCCAATGCCATGGAGGCCAATATCTTCAAGGTCATTTGACAGGATGTAATAAAGTCTGGCACCACCACCAAGAGCTCTAAGAAGCAGAGCATTGCACATTCCTTGTACACCAGCAGCCTGAGATTCTGCACCTGCAAAATCTAGACTTACTCTGGTTAGACCAGAAGCAGGTTTGGAGTATGTTAAATACGTTGCTACTGCCCAAATATGACTGGAGTTGACTATTATATATAGATGCAGGAAGGTTGCTCGATAAGTCCAGTTTGTGATGGTCTGACATTTCTGATGTACATAGCACTATGTTGGCTTTCTCACTAAGCAAGGCACCATGGCTGTTTTTATGTAATTGGGGACTTTGGGGGGCAACTCCCAATGGCAAGGGTGCATTTAAAATAATAAGTATATTGCTAGCCATTGGCGTATATATATATAGTCAATGAAAAAACTTTGTTGCTTAGCTTACCATAACTGGCGAATTTCAGGGGTTTTTCGGTTTTACTTGGAACCATAACGGCCCTTTAACAAAAATGTTTAATTAATTTAATAGGTTTTTATTAGTGCAACTTTACCATAACGTCTCTTTAACAAAGTTTTTTCATTGAATTTCATAGGTTTTTATTAGTGCAACTTAACCATAACGTCCCTTTAACAAAGTTTTTTCATTGAATTTCATAGGTTTTTATTAGTGCAACTTATCCATAACGTCCTTTTCAATAGATGAAGACCACTAGCATCCTAGGTCCTCAAAGTGGGAACCCCGGGTGGTATAAAAAAGATTTTTCTTCCCAAACCGGTACGCCTGCGGTGTCCCGGTGTAGGAAGGAAAATCTTTTACAAGATGGCCACCATGGAAAGGGAAGGCGGGGTGTATAAAGAGAACACAACAGGGCATCAGCAGGGGGAGGGGGGAACAAGAGGTCAACAAGGGGCATCATAGGAGGGGGGACAAGAGGAAGACACGGGGCTTGAGCGGGGGGAACAGGAGGAAGACACGGGGCATGAGCGGGGGGTGGGGGGGAACAGGAGGGAGACACGGGGCATGAGCGGGGGTGGGGGGAACAGGGGAGACACGGGGCATGAGCGGGGGGTGGGGGAACAGGAGGTAGACACGGGACACAGGGCATGAGCGGGGGGTAGGGGGAACGGGAGGGAGACACCGGGCAGGAGCGGGGGGTTGGGGGCAACGTCAGGTAGACACGGGGCATGAGCGGGGGTGGGGGGGAACGGGAGGTAGACACGGGGCATGAGCGGGGGTGGGGGGAACAGGTGAGACATGGGGCATGAGCGATGGGTGGGGGGAACAGGGGAGACACAGGGAATGAATGGGGAGTGGGGGGAATGGGAGGGAGACACGGGGCATGAACAGGGGGTGGGGGGAACAGGGGAGACACAGGGCATGAATGGGGGTGGGGGGAGAACAGGGGAGACACGGGGCATGAGCGGGGTTGGGGGCTACAGGAGGGAGACACGGGGCATGAGCGGGGGTGAGGGGGTACAGGAGGGAGACACAGGGCAAGAGCGGGGGGTGCGGGGGAACGGGAGAGAGACACGGGACATGAGTGGGGGTAGGGGGAACGGGGCAGACACGGGACATGAGCGGGGTTTGAGGGGGAAAAGGAGGGAGACACGGGGCATGAGCGGGGGGTGGGGGGAACAGGGGGGACACGGGGCATGAGCAGGGGGTGGGGGGGAACAGAGGAGACACGGGGCATGAGCGGGGGGAAAAGGAGAGACACGGGACATGAGCGGGGTGGGGGGAACATCAGGTAGACACGGAGCATGAGCGGGGGGTGGGGGGAACAGGGGAGACACGGGGCATGAGCGGGGGGTGGGGGGGAAAGGTGGGAGACACAGGGCATGAGCGGGGGGTGGGGGAAAAGGAGGGAGACACGGGGCATGAGCGGGGGAACAGGGGAGACACGGGGCATGAGCGGGGGGCGGGGGGAAAAGGAGGGAGACACGGGGCATGAGCGGGGGGTGGGGGGAACAGGAGGGAGACACTGGCATTAGCGGGGGTGGGGGGGAACAGGGGAGACACGGGGCATGAGTGGGGGGTGGGGGGGAAAGGAGGGAGACACGGGGCATGAGCAGGGGGTGGGGGGAAAAGGAGGGAGACACGGGGCATGAGCGGGGGGTGGGGGGAACAGGAGGGAGACACGGGGCATGAGCGGGGGTGGGGGGGAACAGGGGAGACATGGGGCATGAGCGGCGGGTGGGGGGAAAGGCGGGAGACACGGGGCATGAGCTGGGGGTGGGGGGAACGTCAGGTAGACACGGGGCAGGAGTGGGAGGTGGGGGGGAACAGGGAAGACACTGGGCATGAGCGGGGGTGGGGGGAACGGGAGGGAGACACTGGACATGAGCGGGGGTGGGGGGTAGCAGGGGAGACACGGGGCATGAGCAGGCGGTGGGGGGAAAGGAGGGAGACACGGGGCATGAGCAGGGGGTGGGGGGAACAGGAGGGAGACACGGGGCATGAGCGGGTGGTGGGGGAACAGAGGAGACACGGGGCATGAGCAGGGGTGGGGGGAACAGGGGAGACACGGGGCATGAGCAGGGGGTGGGGGGAACAGGAGGGAGACACGGGGTATGAGCGGTGGTTTGGGGGGTACAGGAGGGAAACACGGGGCATGAGCGGGTGGGTGGTGGGGGGGAACAGGGGAGACACGGGGCATGAGTGGGGGTGGGGGGGAACAGGGGAGACACGGGGCATGAGCGGGGGGTGGGGGGAACAGAAGGGAGACACAGGGCATGAGCGGGGGGTGGGGGGGAACAGGGGAGACACGGGGCATGAGCGGGGGTGGAGGGGAACGGGAGGGAGACACTGGACATGAGCAGGGGGTGGGGGGTACAGGAGGGAGACATGGGTCATGAGCAGGGGGGTGGTGTCATGATCTCTGCTTCCAAAAGGTCAGGTTTTTCCCAACTCCCTTGGAAGCAGATCCATAACCCAGGTTCCGAGTGCCAACCAGTCCCAATTGGGACCTTTTGGACCCAGTCCTGGCGCCAGTGGCACCAGGCTCATAAATATGCCCAGTCCCAGCGCTGGAAGCGCCGGGCTCATAATGCTTGGGTGGACTTACCTGCAGCAGACCATGCTGCTTACTTGCCTGCCAGTTGAGCCTCTGATCCTCTTCTGTTTGGAACTACTTTTCCTGTTGGGTGGGGCAGGAGCCACTCCCTAGGTTCAGAACACTGGAACTCTTCTGGAAAGCAGGAACTCTTTTCTTACCTAGGCGTGGCTGTGGAAGGAGACACCTAAGCACTACAGGAGGCTATTTAAACCACACCCGAAGGATGAATCTTGCTTTGCGTTATTCTGCATCCTCTGCAGCAGAACGCTCATCGTGTCTTCTGCATCTGATCCTGGGCCTAAGGAAAAAGGCTTACCATCCTGAATCCAGTCTTCAGCAACACCTATAAAGACAAGAAAGAACAGGTTAGCATTACGGTCTTCAGTGACATCTCTTCACTTACCTGGTCCATCGGCTGTCACCAACGCCTCGCGCTGCATTCCGACATCTGAAAGACAAAGGCTAACCTACTCTTCGTGCGCTCCGGAGGTCTTCACACTGCATCCCGCATCTGAAAGACAAAACAAGGTGCGTTTAAAGACATTGGGGAACTTTAATACTCAAGTGCCATTACTCCTTTCCACATCTAACCCAGTGGGTATTCCGGCACCCTGCAGCCGCTCCGAACTTGTACCTGCAAAATAAAAAGACAGTTAGAGCGCATCGTGAAGCAGGCAACAAGCGCTTACTTACGTGCTTCCAGGCGCTTCTATTCATCACACGGGCTCCATCTTCAACTCACTTCAGCCCGTCATCCACCATCGCCGGAACCCTGCAAAACAAGAGACATCATTACTAAAGACTTTAAAGACATTAGAATTACTCGAAACTTACCGTTCGTGCAGTAAACGACGGACAGCAGTCCTCTGAATTCAAGAGGCCTGCTCCCCTTATCCAGTGAAGAAACTGGTTACAGCACCCTGCCCCGAGGCAGATGGAGAGCACGGCGTTCACTTACCTAAGGTGAGAGCGTTAACCTTCGGGGTTCTACAGGAGAAGAGAAAGGGAAGAAGAGAGAGACATTTAATAACCCAGTTCATTAATCCCATATTTTCTATCTGCAGACATCTTACCCTTCGAGTCAGACATACAGTGCACAGAGGTCTAGCCCAAAGAGCCAGCCGTGTGTTACACATCACCTTTGAAGATACGGTATACGCCCAGTCAAGACCGGCGCCTCTACGGGAATCAGGTGAGCGTTACAGGTGGGGGGGAACGGGAGGGAGACACGGGGCATGAGCGGGGGGTGGGCGGGAACA
Organism: Ambystoma mexicanum; assembly: GCF_040938575.1. Classification (NCBI taxonomy): domain Eukaryota; kingdom Metazoa; phylum Chordata; class Amphibia; order Caudata; family Ambystomatidae; genus Ambystoma; species Ambystoma mexicanum. The sequence continues at coordinate 287,923,933 of NC_090941.1, read as the reverse complement.
GGGGACACACGGGGCATGAGCGGGGGAGGGGGGAATGGGAGGGAGACACTGGGCGTGGGGTGGGGATTAACAGGGGAGACACGGGGCATGAGCGGGGGGTGGGGTGAACAGGGGAGACACGGGGCATGAGCAGGGGGTGGGGGGAATGGGAGGGAGACACTGGGCATGAGCATGGGATGGGAGGTAACAGGGGAGACACGGGGCATGAGCGGGGGGTGGGGTGCACAGGGGAAACATGGAGCATGAGCGGGGTGGGGGGAACAGGGGAGACAAGGGGCATGAGCAGGGGATTGGGGGGGAACAGGAGGGAGACACGGGGCATGAGCAGGGGGTGGGGGGAACAGGGGAGACATGGGACATGAGCGGGGGTGGGGGTGAACGGGAAGGAGACACGGGGCATGAGCGGGGGGAACACGGGAGTCACGGCGCATGAGCGGGCGGTGGGGGGAATGGGAGGGAGACACGGGGCATGAGCGGGTGTGGGGGGAATGGGAGGGAGACACGGGCATGAGCAGGGGTTGGGGGGAACAGGGGAGACACGGGGCATGAGCAGGGATGGGGGAACGAGAGGGAGACACTGGGCATGAGCGGGGGTGGGGGGCAACGGGAGGTAGACACGGGCATGAGCGTTGGGTGGGGGAACAGGGGAGACACTGGGCATGAGCGAGGGTGGGGGGAAAAGGAGGGAGACACGGGGTATGACCGGGGGTGGGGGGAAAAGGAGGGAGACACGGGGCATGAGCGGGAAATGGGGGGAACAGGGGAGACACGGGGCATGAGCAGGGGGTGGGGGGAAAAGGAGGGAGACACGGGGCATGAGCGGGGGGTGGGGGGAACAGGAGGGAGACAAGGGGCATGAGCGGGGGTGGGGGGGAACAGGGGAGACATGGGGCATGAGCGGCGGGTGGGGGGAAAGGAGGGAGACACGGGGCATGAGCTGGGGGTGGGGGGAACGTCAGGTAGACACGGGGCAGGAGTGGGAGGTGGGGGGGAACAGGGAAGACACTGGGCATGAGCGGGGGTGGGGGGAACGGGAGGGAGACACTGGACATGAGCGGGGGTGGGGGGTAGCGGGGGAGATCCGGGGCATGAGCAGGCGGTGGGAGGAAAGGAGGGAGACACGGGGCATGAGCACGGGGTGGGGGGAAAAGGAGGGAGACACGGGGCATGAGCGGGTGGTGGGGGAACAGAGGAGACACGGGGCATGAGCAGGGGTGGGGGGAACAGGGGAGACACGGGGCATGAGCAGGGGGTGGGGGAACAGGAGGGAGACACGGGGTATGAGCAGGGGTTTGGGGGGTACAGGAGGGAAACACGGGGCATGAGCGGGCGGGTGGTGGGGGGGAACAGGGGAGACATGGGGCATGAGTGGGGGTGGGGGGAACAGGGGAGACATGGGGCATGAGCAGGGGGTGGGGGGAACAGGAGGGAGACACAGGGCATGGGTGGGGGGGAACAGGGGAGACACGGGGCATGAGCGGGGGTGGGGGGGAACGGGAGGGAGACACTGGACATGAGCAGGGGGTGGGGGGTACAGGAGGGAGACATGGGTCATGAGCAGGGGGGTGGGGGGAACGGGAGGGAGACACGGGGCATCAGCGGGGGTGGGCGGGAACAGGGGAGACACGGGGCATGAGCGGGGGAGGGGGGAATGGGAGGGAGACACTGGGCGTGGGGTGGGGGTTAACAGGGGAGACACGGGGCATGAGCGGGGGGTGGGGTGAACAGGGGCGACACGGGGCATGAGCAGGGGGTGGGGGGAACGGGAGGGAGACACTGGGCATGAGCATGGGGTGGGAGGTAACAGGGGAGACACGGGGCATGAGCGGGGGGTGGGGTGAACAGGGGAAACACGGGGCATGAGCGGGGTGGGGGGAACAGGGGAGACAAGGGGCATGAGCAGGGGGTTGGGGGGAACAGGAGGGAGACACGGGGCATGAGCAGGGGGTGGGGGGAACAGGGGAGACATGGGACATGAGCGGGGGTGGGGGTGAACGGGAAGGAGACACGGGGCATGAGCGGGGGGAACAGGGGAGTCACGGCGCATGAGCGGGCGGTGGGGGGAATGAGAGGGAGACACGGGGCATGAGCGGGTGTGGGGGGGAATGTCAGGTAGACACAGGGCATGAGCGGGGGTGGGGGGAATGGGAGGGAGACACGGGCATGAGCAGGGGTTGGGGGGAACAGGGGAGACACGGGGCATGAGCAGGGATGGGGGAACGAGAGGGAGACACGGGGCATGAGCGGGGGTGGGGGGCAACGGGAGGTAGACACGGGCATGAGCGTTGGGTGGGGGAACAGGGGAGACACTGGGCATGAGCGAGGGTGGGGGGAAAAGGAGGGAGACACGGGGTATGACTGGGGGTGGGGGGAAAAGGAGGGACACGGGGGGCATGAGCGGGAAATGGGGGAACAGGGGAGACACGGGGCATGAGCGGGGGGTGGGGGGAAAAGGAGGGAGACACAGGGCATGAGTGGGGGGTGGGGGGAACATCAGGTAGACACGGGGCATGAGCAGGGGGTGGGGGAAATGGGAGGGAGACACGGGGCATGAGCAGGGAGTGGGGGGAACGGGAGGGAGGCACAGGGCATGAGCGGGGGGTGGGGGGAACAAGAGGAAGACACGGGGCATGAGCAGGCGGTGGGGGAGAATGGGAGGAAGACACGGGGCATGAGCGGGGGGTGGGGGGATCGTGAGGGAGACACGGGGCATGAGCGGGGGGTGGGGAGGAACAGGGGAGACACGGAGCATGAGCAGGGGGTGGGGGGACCGGGAGGAAGACACAGGCATGAGCTTACTGTGCAGACGGCAGATCCCGCTCCTCGGCTCTCTGCAGGCCACCATGTGGCGATGGCGTGAGGGGGGGTGGTGGAACAGAAGAGAGACATGGGGCATGAGCGGAGGTGGGGGGACAGGAGGGAGACATGGGGCATGAGCTGGGGGTGGGGGGAACGGTAGGAAGACACAGGCATGAGCAGGGTGGGGGAACGGGAGGAAGACACGGGGAATGAGCTTATTATGCAGGTGGCCAATCCCGCTCCTCGGCTCTCATGCAAACGATAAACAAAGATGGCGGGCGTCTTTCAAAATACGACGCACTGCACGCTTCACCGCAGCCAATGGGAGAGCACGTCACATGTCCACGGTCATCACACAAGCCGCTTGCCCAATCCCTGTCCTCTCTGCGGAGCGAATAGGGAAGTGTGTCTGCGAAGCGGACACAGATATCACTAATTTTTTTCACTTACATTTTTGACATTTAAAAAAAATCTACTGGACGGATTTACACCAAATAAAAAAAGCATGCTTTCGGGACCAAGCCGCCACTCCTGCCGCAAATTTGGGCTGTAGGCCTGAGCAAAGTTTTTTCCCATTATGTCTATGGGAAAAAAAAGAAGTTTTGGGACCCCTCTATAACTTTGCCCCCCCTCGACCAAACCTCACCAAACCTTGCAAAGAAATTCAGAGTGGGCCATATACTTTTTTTGCAAAGTCTGGTGAGGATTCGTCCAGGGGGAGCGAAGTTATAAACCGCCCAAAAAGTGCTCTTCCTATGGAAACATCATCAATGACATTTGTGATGTCATCTTTAATGTCCTGGGTGTTAGTCTTAGCAGTGCACAATGGTGGCGCGAGTTATGGTTGCTTACCTTACCATAACTGGCGAATTTCAAGGGTTTTTCGGTTTTACTTGGAACCATAAGGTCATGTTTTACTGAATTTCATAGATTTTTGGTAGTGGCACCTAACCATAATGTAAACAAACATCTGACTTCAATGCACACCTTCCGAAGAATGCCACATGACCATATGCTGGTGCACAGCATGGTGCCATGTCCGAAAACCCGTACACACTTCACAATAAGATCTGTGCATTGTGGACAGTGTGGAAGTACATGTTGTACTGCTGTAGGAACTTGCAACTTCAACATTTCCCTTGCACAACTCCAACACCTATTCGTACGCAGCCTTTTCCAATCTAGTACACAGTACATCATTTTAGCAAAACTGCTATTTATCTTAAAACGACATCCGCTAAGGGCATCCCTCCTCCTCAAGAATCAGCACCACTGCTGTAATGAAAGAGCATGAGAAACACTGCCTCTAGCTTACAAATAAAACACGCACAACATTTTCCCCCGTCCACCTACCCCGCCATATTACTGTTTGGTGCCTCTTTCCTCAGTTCCGTCTGCAACTTTCGTTCTTGACTATCCTCCCAAAAAAAAGCCATCCATAAACTAAATAAAAGTTCCTTTATGATCCACCTTTCACAGGTAAAAAAGGGAACTAAAAAAAAAACGCATAGACTCCATCTACTTTATATTTTGCAGTAAAGTACATAGACGCAATAAGATTTTCCAACATTTCCATTTGCAGTTTGTGTTATGCTAATGGGAATATTGTAGAGTTCATCCTCCGTTCCAGGGACTGGAACGGTGGATAAAGGGCCAGCAGGCCAAGTTATCAGCCCAATCGAAGCGAGAGTACATAACGAGGTCTCTGGATCATTACCCCCCTTTCACCCCTAAAATGGGGGATGAATGCCATTAACAATCTAGATTTCCAAAGCAGTAACCCGTGCTGCTAAAAAAGATGATTATTTGTCCACAACCGGGACGCCTCTGGTATCCCGGTTTAGGAAAGAAAATCCTTTTCCAAGATGGCCACCATAGAAAGGGAAGGCGGGTGTTCCATACAGGGCCCTTCTTTGCTTTCCATTGCAGCCTGCAAAAAGCAAAAAGGAAACCCTGTGACGATATTACCATGAGCACATTTTTCTTCCTTTACAAATGTATCCTAATTTGCAACAACTTTACCACAAAGCCAGTCCCAGGTGGACATGGCCACACTAATCCTGACCTTATACCATGACCCTGACATTCTGCCCACTGCCCATGACTACAGCCTACCCCTCAGTGACTGAAGCTGTACCGCTATTTTTTTTTAACTACATTATGACACTTGTCAAATACGAAAACACTGCCACATCTCCAACACCATGTTTTCGATCGTTTTCAATCAGCCTTACGCAAATTTACTGTAAATCCACCCAGGTTTTTTTTTTTTCAAAACTGTCAAAAGAATACACAAATGATTCGTCATATTAGGTGTGCACAAAATCCCAACAAACTTTGTAAACTCATTCGCAATCACGTCAGAAGTATTCCAACCATCAGCATTAACCCTCACCTCCCCACACATTATTTCAGAAGTTTCACAAGTGCAAAGGTCAGAGAATATTATTATCCCGAGGGTTCGACCATGCATTTCTTTACAAACGTTGATCTATCGCAAACATTTTCAGTGCACCTTACCTCATTTTTCCTCTTTTAGAAACATACAAGATCTGACAGCAGAGCGTGTCCACCTTGTGCTAATCTTGTCCATTGCTGGATCTGGCTAAGATAAATTGCCCTGACGTCACTAAATCATATGGCCCGCCTCTGACCCTCACATAACCAACCCTACTGATATTCAATACCTTTCTCGATGACGTTCCTCTCCAGCGTAGACAAATGCGCCCATAAGCACCTACGTGCCATGACGCAGAACCTGAAAACGAACACACATTGACTTACAACATAGCACATCACAATTAGAAATAATAAAGCAGTTTTGTAAAGAAAACAGTAACACTTTACAATTTGTAAAGTACTTTTATTTCACAATAAAGTGTATGAGAACATCGGACTATTCCCATATGCAAGCAAATTGCAAAATTGTTTCTGCGCTCGTGATCGAAAATGTTAATCGTGAGGCACACGTTGTTCTTTTCCCATACACAAAGTATTCTTTTTCGATAAAGGAACCGCTTCGGTCACACAGTGAATTCCAGGGCATCGGCATGAACTTGGGCCTAGACCACCATAAAAGATGTTATGTTACTCCTAAGCGCCAATGCAGCGTATGGACACATGGGCTCTGCGCGATCGTCCCACATAATAGTCACTGTGATGCAGCCGTTCACGAGTATGTGCACCTGGCGTGCAAAAAATCCATCACTTGGCAACTGGAATCCATGGCAATCGCAGTAAGGCAGCAAGTAACTATTTGGAAAACATAACAGAAAATATGTATCAATAGCCACCCTTTATTACAATAAATCTATTGATTTCTTAATTCGGCATACAGTTTAAAGTAACGATTACTACACACAGCAAACAATTTCAAAAACGAGAAAAAGAAAGTGGAAACTGATACACAAATCGATGTGGTCATAAATGACATTTTAAAGAAATATTAGCGTTGAACATGGGTGAATCTAGTGATAGTCTACAAACGCTGAGATTCTGGACTCCCCATAACTACAAAAAAATGACAACTACACAGAAAGATAGGACTTCAGTTACATTGCCAAAATTAATGTTCAGGTAATAAAAATATAAATCTCGTTCCTGTTTAGAGTCGTCAAAAGCAAACTTACACGATATTGACCGTCTCCATTCTCTTTGTGAAACCCAGACAGCAATGTGCTTGCACCAAAGAATCTTCATGAACTGATGTTGCATGTGCCTTACAAACGTTTGGAATGCATAACCTTATCAAATCTGCCTTATTGCAAACTTCCACTCCCTGCACTCTTACTGAATATTCCCTTTCGCTCAAGGTTAAAAAACAATTGACCCTTATGGGTTCACTCCCATGCGTGGGCCTCCTTAGCACGCAACCAAAAAAGCAAAGCCAGTGACCTTCACCCAGAATCCAAATACATTCTCACTTTGCAACAACATGGCTCAACGCATTCATGAGAACTAGTACTCCCATACACTTGCAGACCCGCTGTTTCCATCAAACACTGCAGGTGGCTGCCTCAGATTTCAAACTCTAGGGTGCCAGTCTGACTGCAATATTATTTTAAATACATTGTAACACAGACTCATTAATTCTTCGCCTGTACTTTACGGACATTATATTGAGCAACAACTTCAAATGTACCGTATGACTTTCATGACAAAAAACACCACTTTCTTTCTTCCTACTGCCACATCCCATCCCAGCCTCATCACCCTCACCTTCCAAGACAGTATTTGATAAGTTTAACAAGTGCAATGTTGTGTTTTTTTATATGTTTTAGCGCGATGTACGCAGACACCAAAACACGGATGAAAGATGGTGGGCGCATCGGAACAATCTGACGCACTTCACGCTCTTCACCAATGAGTGAACGCGTCACATGTCCGCGGACATGACGCGAGCCCATTAGCCAATCGTTATCTTGTCGGTGGAGCAAACAGGGAAGTGTGACCACGGAGCGGACATAGATATCACTAATTTTTTAGACATACTTTTTGATCATTTTAAAGAAAACTACTGGACGGATTGTCAGCAAATTTACAAAAGCACGCTTTCGGGATGAAGCTCCGGCCACAAATTTGGGGAAAATCCATCCAGCGGTTTGGGCTGTAGGCGTGCGCAAAGTTTTTCCCCCATTCAGTCTATGGGGAAAAAAGATGTTTTGGGACCCCCGCTATACATTTTCCCCCCCTGGACCAAACTTTGCAAAAGAAATTCTGAATGGGCCATATACTTTTTTTTGCAAAGTCTGGTGAGGATTCGTCCAGGGGGAGCGAAGTTATAAGCCGCCCAAAAAGTGCTCTTCCTATGGAAACAGCAACTTAACCATAACTACACAGCTACTACCCTGGCTGTGTACTGTGAGAAATGTCTGTGTAGTGAGTCGAGGAAAGGGCTGTTCTCCTGAATGTTTTCATTTAAAAAATGCGCGCAAGGTTGGGGTCCATGGATGTATCAATGGATGGCCGATTAGTTGCAAGTAATGAGCTACCTGTTGACAGGAGCAGTGTATTCCCCAAATGTAGCCAGCCAGTACTCTATCAGAGATCTCATGAGTAGTTTGGTTGAATAGTTTGAATCATGGTTGCCAACTGCGTTACTGTTCCTGTGATCGAGCAGGGTCAAAAAGGATAGGATTGGGGTCCTACATTTCTGTGCAATTTGAATAGAGTGTTGGTGGGTAGAGCGAGCTGTACTCCATCATTTCTTTAGTTAATAATTCCTTGTTGGAGCAAAGTATCTATGTTTTGTAGTATGTATTGTGCCTCATTAACTGGCACTTGGTTAATTAATTTTAATCCCTGTGCCCGGTTATTTCTAATTAACATTTTCTTTCACGTATGCTTCCCTCACCAGATGGCCTAGCCAGCATGCTTAGTGCTTGTAGCAAGATATATTAATGTAATTAAATGATCAGGCCATCTGATCCGGGTTGGATATAACGTTTTGTTTTGTTCCAGATAAGAAGTAGATCATTAAACTTTCCGTGTCCCAGCACCAATTACCCGGGGGAATTCATTTTCCAAGTTATGTCCTCAAGGATATTGGTGGGTATTTTGTGGGGTTTTGCCTTTGGCCGTTACTCGGTTAAAACAGATTATTTTGAGATCCGATTAGGTGCATCAGTTTAAATATCTCTTTCCCCTTGGTATGGCATCTGTGTTAGCCTATGACTAAGCAGGGAAGTATGCCCACTTGCAGAAGTAGTGGGTTGCATTCCTATGCAATGTCTTTTCTTCTTTTTTAAAAATTTCTCATTTACTGAGGCTTGCTTCTAATCTTATTATGTCAGGAGAGTTTGCAAATATTTTATACGATGAGGGATTATGTCTATGCAATATTGTATTCTGTTGTTTGTGGAAAGTTTGCATCAAATTGTAACACAATAAATAAATAGTGCTTATCTTTGTCGTGTATACTTTTTTCCTTCCTCTCAAAACTCTTGAAAGGGTTGTCTACTATCAAATGTTTCCTTCTCTGACACCCCACTCCTTACTTCCTTTTACTCAATTGGGATGCCACCCTGCTCACTCTATGGAAAGTGCCCTCTTCATGTCACTAACTCATGTCCACTTAACATAATAAGTGTTTCTCTACCCTCTTTCTCCCAGCGCTCTCAGAAAAATTTGACACGGTAGACCACACCACTTTGCACTCTGCTCTTACTGCTCTGGGATTCCTTGACTCTGTAAAGCACTACTTACACTCATAGCTCTCCAATCAGACTTACTTGGTTTCTTGGGCTGGTCACACATCTTCTCCTTGCACACTCCTCTGCAGTGACCCAAAATGCTCAGTCCTTGGTCCTTTGCTATTCTCAATCTACACTGTTCCCTTTTCCTCCCTCATTGAATCCTTTAAGCTCTCACGCCGCTCCTGTGCAGGCTACTCCCTGATATTCTCTTTCAGTTGTGTGTGACTCTCTCCTCTGTTTTCTCCTGTTCAATCCTGAATGTCATTTGTATTTATCATTTTATTTATTATTGTATTTATAGAGCGCGGACATAACTTGGAGAAGCAACAGAGCGCTTTACAGAGGTATACAATGCAGATACATAACAGAGTACTTTACAGAGGTATACGACAGTACAGATGCATAATGTCATCACACTTCCTACATCTCAATCCCTCTACAACAGAAATCCTCTTTTTCCCACCATCCTCTCCATCCCCTTTACAATCTCCTCCTGGACTCTTTATCCCACCTTCCTCTATATCTTTTACCTCTTCTGTGCGTAATCTTGGCCTCATCTTTAACTCATCACTTTCCTTCTCCAACTCTTATATTTCTTCCACTGCTTGTATTTGTCCATTTCACCTCTTCAGCATCTGCCTTAACCTGTCACTTTTTGTTTTTCCTGCTGCTAAACGTATAACTTTCTCTTTAATCTTCTATTGCCTTGACTACTGTTCTGCTCTTCTCGTCGGCCTAAACTCCTCCTACCTTACTCCTCTTTGCTCGGTCTTTCACTCTATTTGCCTTCTTTTCTCACTTCCTCCTCGGTCTTCCAACATCCCTTATCTTCTGTCGATCTTGCTTCTCCCCTATAATTTCTGTCTCCGTTTGCATTTTCTTTGCCTTGCCTTTAAATGCTATAACAAACTGGCACCTCCCTACCTTTCTGCTCTGGTTTCACAACACTTCCTGCCCACTCCGTTCACCACATCTTCATCTTGTATCTTTCTCTAAACCTCCCTGTGCTCTTTCCCATTTCTCCTCCTTGTCCCTTCTTGCACCCAAACTTTGGAACTCTCTTCCTCCTGACTTTCATTCCTCCCTATCTCGTCTTATCTTTCGTACTGTCTAAAAATCCACCTTCTTTCTTCCCTTTCCCTTTCCTAAAACCACTGGTTTGTTGATTTGCTTTCTCATCATTTCTTATTTTGTACCGTTATTGTAAAGTGTGTTCAACGTTTTGGTGAAAGTGATATATAAATGTCAATAAAATACAAATTAGCAGAAGTTACATCAATTTCTGGGCTCCCCAATGCGACGGTTCATATGACCCGCAGGTTTGCCATTTCACCAAAATGCCAGGGATAGCAGAAGTGACATCCCACGACCCTTGACCCCCTGATGATATCAGCAGAAGTGATGTCATTTGACCCAACCCCTAATTGACATCACGGGAAGCGAAGGAACATGACCTTTTGCCTCTTCACAAAACAGGAAGGGGCATCACATAGTATTGTTCCTAAGTACACAACAAAAAATATGTTTATGATATCATTATAATGTGATCTACACTTCATACAAAAATGGATCACCATATGTATTGATGATATGGGCCCATATTACCAAATGACTGTGAATGCAAGCAGACGTCCAAGGCCAAATGATTATGATGTGTTATTATATAGCACTTACGCTTAAGCGCTTTATATATAACAAATATACATGCAATATCACCCAACCTGTGTTGGTACTCATTTATCAACCTCAGAAGGATGAAAGGCTGAGAGCTGAGGTGTTTAAGAACAGACTAAATCATGGACTCAACCCCTGAAGTGTGCTTGATATAAACCTTTAATGAGTCTAGCAATTATTGTATAGAATTCCAGAAAGACAAATTATTTGTTATTCCTATTCTTTCTTATTTAGGGTCACTGCTCAAAGTGTTACACTACTGCAACTCCCTTTTTTTTCAAGAAGTCTGAACAAGAAATCCAGGACACTCCAGAAACAAAGAGGCACATGGCATTGGCCACAGCCAGCCCAGGAGCTTGCATTTATAAAAATAAAAAAAATAAAAAGATCTTTTTTTAGGGGTAACAAGGGAGACCATAGGGGCAGCAAGGGAGACCTCAGGGGTCGCAGTTACGACACCTGGTGACACCGAAATGTCGTCCTTGAACCAGTCCCATCGGTGGAGCGGTTCAGATAACCGTCACATCGGTGGAACGGATCATATGACCCGTCACATCGGTGGAGGACAGAAATAGCTCTGCAAGGTTATAGGCTGCTAAATCGAACAAAAGCTGCTGTAATATAGGTAGGGGGGATGACCTTACCGAATACAATATTTGCCCATTCAATTAATTTGTAATGTGATACGGCACATTTGGTAATTGCGGGATGATTGGCGAATTGACTATTCACTTGAGGGGGGGTGCAATATCTCACAAAGAAAATTAAAGTTTGTGATTGTGAATGATTTAATTCAAACGCCCTGTTTAAAACGAAGCTACCTGCTTGTGAAGAAGGCCTTTGTTGGCCTCTAGTTTTAGCAACATTTTGAAAAGACACAGGGATGCTCAGAGTTGACGCTGCAGATACCTGCAATAAAAGGCCACTGTGTATCCTAGTACAGTCATTTTTACCATACTGCCAAATAATTCTAAATGATGCTTTAATATTGTCACCGAAAAACGCCATTTTAATCATCAGTCAGCCCTTTCACTTCACTGTAAGCCTTTTAATTGATTGACGTTTAATCACAGCCTTTGTATTTTACCGTCCTTGTCTCATAAGTGGCCATTTTGTCTTTACCATGGTTTAACAGCTGATGAAAAAGATTTAAGGAAACCGATAAAGTTAAGATTGGTTAATGGCCGCTTATAAAAGAATATTACACTTCAAGGATCCATCGCACAGATGCGAGGCTCAGTTGTAGAAATGTGCACTGGGTTTATTAAATTACAGCACAAATCTTCAGTCGTCTGAATTATTGCGCATGTTGGTATTGTTAGGCAAATGGGGAGACGTTATTGCTTCCAGTTGTTCTCGTTGCTGCGCTGTAATGCATTTGGAGACAGCTGGCGCAGGGCTCTGGGCACATGTATGGCGAGAGCAGCTGCAGAGTACGGGGCCCCAAGCGAAGGCCGGGCCGCGCCGAGTCAGTTGTGTAGTGCTGGTCGCACGGCCTCCCGAAGACTCAAGCCAAGGAACCATTCTCCAGCACAGCTACTGTCATATTCGCTGGACCTCATTAGTAGGAACACTTAATTAGATTTGTTTACACTGTTAATGCGTATTCAACAACTTTTTTAAAAGTGTTTTAGTGAAGGCAGGCCTCTGTGAATAATGTTCTGCATCATTTTGTCCACCACATATTTTATTTACGTGTATATTTACTTATTATTTTATTTTTGTTTTGAAAAGAGCTAGATTTCAGCATGCCGCCTCAGGTTCCCTGAGGGTTCGGGGCGCACCAAGGGGTTAGGAAACCATTCGTGGCCACCAGCAGCTGGCCTTCCAGGATATCAGGTAAACAATATTTGTATGCCTAGTATATTTGAATGTTAGTTGAAGGGGCCTCTTTTTGGGATGGGATGGTGTTGGGGATTCTTGGTTTCACGTTCTCGAAAGACATAGAGGAAAGACTGATCTGTTTTTCCTCAATGCGTGTATCACCTTTGTGCGAATCCCATTTTAGGCCAACAATGATGATATGCGTCCTGGCAAGGTTTGTTTTTCTCTGCGCAGCCAATCTTGAAAACAAAATGGACTCTTGCCATATATGTTCAGAAGCAGGGGCTGCAAGCCTTTTCATGTCTGTTGCACATTCTTGCACTTCCTTTAAGGCAGCGTGGCTTTCTTTATGCACGCTCTGGTGGCTCCACGTGCAGCGCTTTTTGCTGAGCTGGGCAACGGGGTGGGAGTAGACGGGTAGGGTGGCAGAATGCTCTGAATCAACCTATGGAAACCCCCAATAATGTCTTGCCTGGACCCATGTAATAATTTGCGTTAAATGCTGTTTTCCCTATCTTGTCTCAGTTCTCCTCGGAGAGAACCCACTACATTAGTACTTGCATAAGGTTTTTCCCAGTGCGCAGGCCAAAAGCGCGATTATTCTGTAAAACTTAAAGAAGAGCTACAGGAAGCGGAAGTGATCATTCATGTGTAAATACACTTGAAAACAACTCGTGATTATGTGCTTTTCTTTTTATTTGCAAGATTGTTGTAAAGAATTGAGCTGTTACACATCACAAACCATTCACTACCTTTTTCTGAGAACGTGCATTCACTCCTAGAACCTTTCCCGAAAGCATTTGCACAGAAAAGCTGTGATAAGAAAATACACTGTGATATGGCCCATGGCACACTGTGGACCACCGGGCACAACACAATCCTTAAAACCACTTGTGAAGACAGCCTTTTGCATGAGGTCGAATTTTATGACATGCATTCACCTCTAGTAGAGGGGCACACATTGGACAGGGAACCACAAAGTGCAGCACAGCAGGCAGCAACAAAGTTCCTGTCACATTCTTGAACATCACACAACTCATTGGCCCTCATTACGACCCTGGCGGAGATCGTGGTGCAATATGCACCATGGAGCACGGCGGAAAGCTGCCGATACCGCCATGGGGGTTGGCGGATTTACCGCCCCATTCCGACCTTGGCGGGGCGGTAAATCCCCATTCCCCATTTTACCCTTCCCCATTCCCATTTTTGCCCCATAGGGTATAATGGGAGTGGGGAAGGCGTTAATTACGCCACCGTAAAATACGGTGGCGTAATTAACAACAAGGTCCCGTAGCGCCATGGATTTCTCCGCCCGGAAAAACCAGGCGGAAAACGGCTCCATGGCGCTACGGGAACTCGTAGTAGGGCGGACGGGTCCGCCGCGAATACCGCTGGCGTAAACCCACTCCGCCAGGGTCGTAATGAGGCCCATTGACACATTATCCCTTAGGACACCCTTCCTTCCAGCACCATTAAAACCATGCATCTAGACCAAGGGTCTGCAACCTTTGGTTTGCCACATGTTTCAGACTACACTTCCCATGACATCTGGCTATTGACTATGCTGGTTAGGTATGATGGGAGTTGTAGTCCAAAACATCTGGAGAGCCAAAGGTTGCAGACCCCTGATCTAGACGATATCCATGAACAGAATTGAGCAGCTACCAGACTCAACAACTACTCATAGCACTGAATATGTGCCAGCTCCATGCAGATATTTGAGGTCACATAGGCCTCAGGTCCTCCAACCAAAGGAGACAGTGGCGACTCTCAATAATTCAAACAAGTGCAGCACCACAGGTGGCCAGTAATCATTCATGCAAACATGCATGGTAAGCAGTTCTGGTTAGTGCATTCTCAAAGAAGTTTGTTAGATACCTGCTCCAATATTATACTGAGGAAGAAAAGCGCCCAAGCCTCAAAACCTATTGAGGGTTTAGTAGTGGGAGCTCCCCAAGACAGTTATAACAGTAATGCGTTAATATGGTACATTTTACTTTACAACTCTCAGTAGAAATAAGGCAAGCAAACACAGGATTTGCAGACAATTCTGCTGAGGAACAGAGAATACTTAGGAGGATATTTCTAGCTGTGTACACAGAGGCATTGCTCAGAAGTACCTAACCATCTATGTGCACTTTGGAAAATGTTGCACTTGATAGAAACAATGGATTCACAGCAGGCACATATTTGAACCACATCACCGAAGTAGCGCTTGACACAGAACGCCAGTATCTCACTGAGAAAATCAGCATCCATTAAACAATTGCCAGTAGAACTTGTATCTTCATCAACAACTGTAGGAGGCGATATAATGGACATACGTGTTCGTGAGCCAGATATTACAATATAATAATAATGTCTATTGTTTGCTAGCATGCAATAATAATAATAGTAATATTAATAATAATAATAATAATAACAATGCTAATAGTAATAATAGTAATAATTAAATCACATTTGAAGATAGCACGTCAGGAAATATTCTACCAGTTAATTAGCACTGAACTAGTACGTATTATTTGTGCACGCCTTTTCATGATACTCAGTTTATTTACCTTTCAAGGACGAAGGCCAGAGTTGGCCTTGCTAGGAACCACACCTGTATCATGTTGGCTGCAAAAAGAAGTCCAAGGCAAGAGCTTAACTCACTGAGCTATCTTACAAGCGTTTTCCATTTGCAAAGGTACTTTCAAAGGGGGCTATAAATAATCTCAACGTGTTGTTCAAGTAGTCAAGTATCTGTACATTGATGATCACATTTGAGAATATCATCTGAAATGAAGTTCACTGATATTGAATAAATCACAACAGGCTAACAGAAAGATGCCAAGTGAACTAAGAGTGATTTTGACATCTCTGGCAGATAATTAGTCAATTATGGTGAAACGTGTGAATAAGAGAGAACTATTGAGGCAGGTACAACAACATCAATAATTGTACTGTCCATTAACTAAAGACCCGACCCGGCTGGCTATGGAACACATTGTCAGGATCAATGATGAATGACCTGAGAATGGCTGGATCACTGGGAAAGAGGATTAGCTCCTTACATAGAAAGACTCA
This sequence comes from Ambystoma mexicanum, assembly GCF_040938575.1. Classification (NCBI taxonomy): domain Eukaryota; kingdom Metazoa; phylum Chordata; class Amphibia; order Caudata; family Ambystomatidae; genus Ambystoma; species Ambystoma mexicanum. Next base: position 287,908,376 of record NC_090941.1, on the reverse strand, counting down.
GGGATTCTGGCACTCCCTAGGTTGCCAAAAGTACACAAAGATATGCAGCACCCTTCAAGTGACCCAAAATGTCTTGATGTTTGCTTCATTTTAAAACTTGTCACAGTTTGGAGACTATATGGCCCTCATTACAAGTCAGGCGTTAAGGGTTTAACGGCGCCGTCGGCGCCGTTAACCCTTAACGCCTGATTCATACTTTAACGCCTGCTTTTTGCAGGCATTAAAGTCCAAGGCCCTCATTACAACTCAGGCATTAAGGGTTAACGCCACCGTTAACCCTTAACGCCTGATTCTGATTTTAACGCCTGCTTTTAGCAGCCGTTAAAATCCATGGCGCTAATCTGCCATGATGCTAATTACGCCACCGTAATTTACGGTGGCGTAATTAGCGCCTTCCCCACTCCCATTATGCCCTATGGGGCAAAAATGGGAATGGGGAAGGGAAAATGGGAAATGGGTATTTACCGCCCCACTCACCTTGGAATGGGGCGGTAAATCCGCCATCCACCATGGTGTAAACATAGTTTACACCATGGTGGTAAAGTTGGTGTACTTAGCACCAAGGTTGTAATGACCTCCCAAGGCGCTAAGCGACCTTGGTGCTAATTACGGCACCGTAATTTACGGTGCCGTAATTAGCGCCTTCCCCATCCCCATTATGCCCTATGGGGCAAAAATGGGAATGGGGAAGGGCAAATGGTGAATGGGGAATTACCGCCCCACTCACCTTGGAATGGGGCGGTAATTCTGCCATCCACCATGGCGGAATCCGGCATTGGACCATGGTGCTAATAGCACCATGGTCCACCGCCTGACTTGTAATGAGGGCCTATTTCATTAAATCATTGGATCATTTGATCCCCCTTTAATTGGGATTTAATGCATCTGATATATTTGGTCGAAAATCTGTCATTCGATAGAATAACGTGTATATATTGGTACCAATGGATGTCATGAACTTCTATGCCGACGGGAGGTTCTGGAATCTAAAAACAGGGTTCAGAGAACAGGAATGACAAGAGGGTACCGATGAGGTTCCTAATTTAGCTTAAAAACAGTCCTTGTGAGGAATTTTTCATTTAAAAAACAACAACAAAAAACGTAATGCTATGTTAAATGCATTGGTATCGCCAATCTATTTACAGCACAATATGAGAATAGCGTGTTCTCAAGAATGAGCACCTTTGGAATCAATATATTGATTAGAGAGAGTTATTGACAATGTGGATTACGAGGTAGGCAGTGGATCCTCAAGTTCGACAAATGTTTAAGGCTTGTCCACATGCACAAAAAACACATTAAAGTTGTGATGCATTGGGGCAGAGTACAAATTGCCTTCTTTGACCTTTTGATTAGATATGAAGATGGACAATGTTCATGTCATTGTTCACTAAACATACCGATAAGAAGACTCTTTTCTTTTACGACATCTTCCATCCTATAAATGTCCAATGGAAACCTCCTTATGGAGTTTTCAGAGGATTTGAGGGATCTGAAGCAGATATAATGCTATGAAAGGGGGACAGGGAAATTGAAGCTGTCTCCTCTCCTTTTCTTGTGCAACCTGCTTTCCTTCTTCATTGACTGCAAATTCTTCAAAAATCTGCAGCCAGGCTGGCCACTGGTGCTGCTCGCTATTCCTCCGCTGCTTCCATTCTGAATGGCCTGCACAGGTTGGCCATGGCTAAAAGGATTAGGTTTCAGGCCCTTTGCCTTATTCATCCAGACTTTTACAAAACAGGGCGTGAAAATCTCCAAGTTAAATTTGTTCAGTATTTTCCTCTCCACTCTTGAGTTCTTTTTTCTGTGGCCACTCATCAGTTAAGGAACACAATCGACCCCCTTTTCACAGACTATATATGCGGGGGGATACCCCCGTAACCACCCATAGTCCCCCCAACATTCATTATTTACTTTACCCCATCCCCCACATATATATTTTGAGAAATGGGGCTAAAGAAAATAATAAATTCGGCATTTTTGGCCGGCGCAGTAAAGCCGGCGTAGTAATTGTATGCTTCCGCTAACATAACATAACACAACACAACGTAGCATACATACTCAGAGTGGGTAATTTCACATGTCTGAAAAAGGCAAGACACTATGACAGGAATTCCCTTTAGGTTTCCAAAACACAAATGGAAATTATGGCTAGGTTTGTATGTGTAACAAGATGCTGGCTGTTGAGTAATCAGATTTCACAATTAATTAAGACACATTTGCACCTAATGAATGTCCAAGTCCCAAGTTCAGAAACATTCCTATTTGCATTTAGCAGAGAAAAACATACAAGAATAGTGAGAATAGACAGAGAGTGACATTGACAAATTCTTCATGGGCTTCTCTGTCTGGGGTCACGTTGCCTGTGGGAAATCCTCCTTATTTAGATTTAACACAACTTTTAAAGGATTTGTGTGAGGTAGAATAGCATGACAAGGACAGAGAATTATCAATCACAGAATGTAATTCTCAGCATATCATGGCAATGTGGATTAATATACACAGGCACACAATGAGGAAGATTAACATCCGTTTTGGTGAACAGAGGTCAAGAATTAGGAGTGGCACTGTCACTGCTAAGTTAGTTTGACACGTTGTTTACTTTACACTCAGAGATGTCTGTCTCTGCTTGATGGTAATTGAGAAGATGACACAGAAGGAGCGGCAACCTGTAAAACAATTCCACGCATGGGAAACCTATTGGATCCCTATTACTGAACCCTTAATGTGAGTTTCAGTAACTGCAAGAAATTATACTACCATGTATAACTATTATCACACTTTTATTTGTTTCAGGCCACCATGCAAGTTCTTAGGGTTAATACTGCACACTGTTACTTTATTTTTAACAAAAGGTAAGTAGTCTAGCTATCCACCATCCTCTACTAGAGGTGCACACATTATGATGATCCAGGCACAGGATCTGAAGTCTGTTCCAGTAGAGTGCCCCAACATGCCGATCAATGGTGGCCGCATCCTTGGCTAACTAGAATTTCAACAGAATTTACTGAGGGAGTGCGATGACCAGTTTAGTGGTCTGCATTCATTGAGCAGGGCTCTGATGACATCATGACACTCAAAGTCTAAAATACTGAAGAGTCCCATCCAACATGGCGTTGTGGGGCAAGCAGGATGCTGACAAGTACTCGAGGCCTTCAGCTCATCAAAAGAATACTAAGATATGGGCAAGTCTCTGTATTGGGGTTGATGTTTTTCACTAAAGGCCCTCTTTTTTCTTCTTTTGATAAATGGAGTGTTTTACTTCTGAAAGGCATCTCAGGTTTGACGGAACATGGATGATAAATGATCCAGTGGTATCTCCTTTATGTTCTTGGAATACAACTCCACCCCAAACTACTAGCAGGATTGCAGAGGATTGACCATTCTGGCGATCAATTGTATACTATAGTTACTCATTATTATTACATCCATACACTGGGTTTTGTGACATTGTACGAGATTGACATAGAGGTTCCTTATTATTTATTTATTATAGGGATTCTCTCCCACAAGCTGTATTGTATCATGCATTGCAAGACAATTGCCACCCGGACAGAGCACAATAGATCACCTGCTACATTAATATTATTTAAGTTTATATTCGTATAAGAGATCAAGATATTACCTTTTGAGGTTAATATTTGTTCTTTTACATTTTGCTTTCTTTTTGTTCAGTTTTTCATTAGTGAAACTTTCTTTTCCAAAGTTTATTTGAAGACATCCAGACCAAATTATTAAATCTAGTTCATATTGTCCTATTTCAGATTCAGTGAGATATTCTTTGAACAAAGGCAGGCCTAGAGCTGGATAATAGCTCCAGAATACAATTGGACACTATTAGGGATTATGACTGTCAATTTCTCACTTTGAAATCCTTGTCGAACATATTGGAAAGTGTTTTATTGTTTTGCTGGAAATTCCAAAGTGGACCTTGCCAGTTTTCTCTGCAAATTATTTTGCCACTTTCAATATTACTGTGCTAGTTTCACAAGTCCCCTGTTAAGCACATATCAACACTGCTCTCTTGTGCAGTGACAATCTCTCCAATATGACATCCCAGGTAGTGTTACTATTGTCCCTCATACAAGCCTCGTGGTAGTTAATACCATCACATGGCCCCAAAAGACATTGCTGTGTGTGGCAGTGCCTCATTTGTGAGTTGCAATGGGTACCTTTCATCCAGTTTATAACAAGGTTCCCTACACATACACACAGACACACAAACAAAATAAACATTCCATTCAATCACATATGAACATTCATCATCAACCACCCCAAACATGTGCACGCACACACACACACAGACATGACCAAACACCTCACAGTCACTATCTATCCAAATCCACCAAAATGGATCCATACAAACATACATGCACCCTCAAATCCACACACACATGCACACATGCCACCCATCAACACACACACAACCAACATCAAATCATCCATCCATTCACACACAAAAATAAAGACAGCCCCTGGCACGTATGAAGGCACAACTAGTCAGTCCACAAATCCAAGCCTCCTTCATCCAAAATCATCCTCCTCTTTAAATTGTCTTCCTCAAAAAAGTGATCCTCGTCCCTCCCACAAATACCTGGACCCTCTTCTATCGCTCAAAAGCTTAAAACCGCTCCTTCATACAAAACCTGAAGCCTGGTGCGTCTTCCAAACAAGTAATCAGAAATCATATAGAGCCACATAATCCTTCTTTCACTCTTTCACTTATTCCCATGCTCAAGGTAACTTTAACATCTGCAAAGTTAACACACATGGGGACAAGCTTTCATGGTGTGGGCAGTTTGGCGTGGGCAGTCGTGTCACTTTCCCAACCTTGAGTTAACTCCATGATGGTGGTTTGCTGCAGTCGCACAACATAATGCATGATCTTTGAGATGTGTTTTTGGATAACCTTGTCCGCAATGTAGATAATCTTAATTGTCTCTTTTCTCTGTGTTTGTTCTCTTTCCAACTTATAATAATGTTTGCTGTTTGACATCATTTAATGATGATATTATGGATTATGTGTATTTCTAATCCTGAAATTTCAACTCTTATATTGTTTTTACCATGAATTATGATACTCACTGAATACTCACAATTTGCTTACTTTCATGTCTTTTCTTGGACCCACTTTTCGGGTGATTTGTTTGTGATTATTGGTTGGATCAGTGTATTTAATTGAGACACAGCCTTGAAAAAGACCAGTACAATGGTCGAAACATGGGTTGACTGTCAAGTTTTTGTATTTTCAGGCAGAGAGTTTCTGCATGGATTTCTCTTTGGAAGATGCCGTGGGTTCATTTGATTTTGTACCAAACACTTCAAATTGTTTTGTATTTAAAACTTTAATTTGGATCACCATGCATCCTTTGCATGCGCATTATTATCAAAGGTCATTAGCCTCATGTTTTACCTTAGTGGACCTTTTCGGGCTTGGTCTCTTACCCAGACACATGCTGCGAGATATATCATTATGATTTCCTTTTGATTCAATCAAGTTTTGACCAGCACAGGTGACCACATAGTTCGAAGCCTGCCCATTTTTTGCCATCTACCAAACAAGATGCTCCCAGCAACCCAAAAGCTGGACACAGATCCTTAACTCAAACATGCCCGTCCTACTCCCCCAAATACTTAACTGCCCATCTGCCCCTAGCAATCATGACCATTATCCCTCACCCAAAAATCTGACTTTTTGTTCCCAAATCAAAAACATAACCCTCCTCTGATATCCAATAACATATCACATTCCCTGATTCATTCCCAAAAATGTGAATCTACTCCATCACCTAAAAACTAGACTTCTTTACTCATCTAAAAGCCTGACTCAGTTTCCACCCCATAAACCTAGCCCTCGACTCTCACCCAAATACATAACCCACACTCTCACCCAAAAATATGCAACAAATGAGCCTTTGCCCACACTCAAAAGTCACACCCAAAAACCTTATCCTCCTCAGTCACACAAAACATCTAAACGTACACAATCACGTAAAAACATAAAGATTACTAACACATACATGCATAAACACAAACGCACACACACCTGATCCTCTTCCTTCACCCAAAAACTTAGACCCCCCCTAAAAACTGTCTGTTTCCCTGTTTACTTCCTGAAAAATGGTCTCTCATTTATTTGGGAAAACCCTACATTTCCTACCTTTCCCAGAAATATGTCCCATCTGTCCCAAAACCACTACCCTATTCAGTTTTTCAAACTCTGGCCACACCTTAGAACCTAAAAACTGGAACTCCTCATGATAAACATTTCCTTCCTTCCCACCCTAATAAATGTACAATCTACCAAAAAATGTATCCCCAAAAACATTAACCACCTCCTGTCATCCAAAATCCCTTACCTCTCCAAATACTGACTTAAGCTCTTCATCCGAGCAACTATGCATCTGCTTTCCAAAACTCTACCTTTCTACCCTTTCCAAACCCCCGTAGCCTTGCAAACCTTCCAGCCTATATTTCCCAAAAATAAATGTTATTTCATTATTCAATTAAATGACTGTCCCCTTTTGCTCACCCACAGAAAAAACAACCCTTCCCCGTCATCCAAAAGCCTGTCAATTCTCGTTCACCCAAAAACCTTATTCTCCCCATCCAAATTCATAGCCCTCCATTTGACCACAAGACCAGAGACCCACCCTTTAGCGTAAAACCTGACCCTCTTCTTCCATCCCAAATTCCAGTTCTCCTCCCTCACCACAAAATGTAATGATCTTCCTCCCTCAACAAAATACCTTGACCTGCACCATCACCCTAACAATGTGCCCTCCTCTGTTACACCTACATCTAATGGCCTTCACCCCGGGACTATACATTTGATAAGGTGGCAGTCAGGGAGGTATCTCCCTAGCTTCTGCACTCTTATATTCCTCGTGAGTTGGTGTCGCTGTATGGAGACACCTGTCCTAAGCCTTCATTTATAGGGTATGCAAGCCCTGGAACAGCTGCACAATGACTACAGCCACTCCAGTCAGTCAAGATTGCTAGTGCACAGTGGATGGTGCCAAGGTCAACTCGGGAAGCTCAACGAATTGGCATGAAGGTATGGAGGCAACATTCTAGCCTGATCTGAACTGATTCTCTTCAATTAGTTAAAAAGCTGGTGCTTTGCTGTCAAGCATGTCCTCTCTTTTCCTCAGAAAATGAGCCCTCTGGCAAAGGAGGCGAGATAGAGTGCCTTATGGATAAAACAACGTGCATTTACATCCGCCTCCCCTTTTCCATGATGATGGCTATTTGTAAATTACCTTCAAAGCATGACAGAGGCTAATGGGGATGCCCTGTACTTCCGCCTTCTTGATTCCTCTGGCCAATGAAATGCTAGCTTCGGCTTCCAGGACATAGGTGATGGGGATATAGAATCTCCAGCTATGCCTGGAAAGTGGCAAGGAAACCATCACATGGTTTTATCTTCCTGGATCCCTCAGAGAAAGAAGATCGGGCATTACAGTGATCTCATGGGCAGTGCACACGCTTGCAAGGTATGGCTGTCCAACAGGTCTGGCGCTGTGGAAACCGGTTATGAAAGGAGACATGGAAATTATTCAGCGTGACGCTCATTATGCCTGTTTAGGTCATCAGAGAATGAGGCTTTATCAGAGATGAGGAATGGCGCCAGGACAGCTACTCCTGAAAATGGTATCTGAAAATGGTATTGTACAGAAAGATGCACACTGATATGGTCTCTTAACAAGAGTGGCGCATATTGGGATATGTGATTTGGAGCATACTGAATTAAACAAATATAATGAAAAATATACATGGGAAATAAAATATATTTAAGAGGAATATTTCAAATTAAAACTGAGACTAAAGGCACGTTTGTGGAAGGTGTTATGTGCACATTACTTTTCCTACTGAACAGTGACAGTGACACTCATGTTGGATATTTTTCTCGAAAAGCGCAATAGTTTTGTTGTTGTCGGTGGGACATGGAATCCATGATTATCCGCTGAACTCCCCACAAGAGTTCCCTGAGCAGTGCATATGGGTTAACATTGTTTTTTGGCAACGCCCCCCTCATTGCAGAGGCCAGCTATTCTATTATAGCGAATAATCTGCAGTTGATTCGCCTGATCGGTCTCTCGTGATGAAACCATGAGGACCTGTTCGATTTTGACACGGGGTGCTCAAACTTTCCATAATGTAGGATTTTCCAAGGGTTGAATCCCGCCATCTGTCACATTGAGGAGTTTGAGGCACGTCGTCCAATTGCAAGGACTAAGACTTGAGAGGGTAGATTGACCAGCCAATCAGAAACAATTAACCATTTTAAGACAGGTTTGGGGGTCATTATAAAAAGCTCAGCTTGCTTCTTGCTTCATTTGTGGTTTTCGTTTGGCTGTTGATGCTCACTAATTGGTCATTTTGGAGGTATTGTGGATTGCTTTTGGTGAGTTTAGGAGTGTTCTGGAGTGTTTCAGAGGAGTTTGCTTGTTGTTACTGGTGTTTTTTGTGTTTCCTGATTCCTGTTTTATCCATGTGTGTCTGTCTATGTATGCTCTTCGGACTCTCTCTCCAATCATCAATGTATACCATTATTATATATTTTTTTAATTAAAACAGAAAATGCATTCTAATATGTTCTAATACATTTCCTGTCCTGTTTTGTAGATATCCTGTTCTGTGCTGGTTCACCTTTCCTAATGTGTGTGTGTTTCGAGAACCTTTTCCCACTGAATGAGTCTTGTAAGAATCCTTTTGGTTTTCTTTGTCACTGGTTTTCTGTTGTGCGCATTAAGACCTTGTGCACATTAGATACTTTAGTCACATTTATGTTTTGGACATCGGGCCTATAGGTAACCTGTCATTTTAATGTGTGGGTGTATTGAGGAAGAAGATGAGGAGCTGGAATACCCCTCTTCCATGTCTGAGGTTCGGGGACTGAGCCAGGAGGAGGAGACTGAGTCTGAGGAACAGCAGAGAGAGGTTGAGGCAAAGTATGAGCTGAGGTGGACAGTGGTTGGAGAGGGTGACAGTGGTTGAGTAGAGGAATATAGTGGTTAGAAACGGGCACAGGGGTTGAAGAGGATAAAAGAGTGGTTAAGGAGGGGAAGATGGAGCATGAAGAGGAGGAAGTGAAGCACAATGTGGGGGAGATGGAGCATGATGTAGAGGTGATGTGTGATAACGGTAGAGTCACTAAAGGAGTTCCTTCAGATGGTGGGTGGGTACCTTGACCTTGCAGTTGGTGGGGAGGAGGAAGAACTCCAGGAGCAGCAGTAAGAGGTAGCCAAAGATGAGAGGCCAATGGTAGAGCAGCAGCAGGTGGTGTAGCTGCAAGACACTGAAGAGGCAGGAGCCAGAGTTGGTGTTGCAGCGGATGGCACAGGCAGATGTCATTGACGGGCACCACTGCATTACTGCCAGCGGATGTAAAGGAGGCAAGGAGGCCTCAGGACCTGCTCACAAGGGTAAAGTGAGGTCATCAAACACCCCCGTCCATGAAATAACTGGCCATCTATGCCTCAGAGTTGGATTGATTCAGATTTGTGGAGGGTGTGACTGTTGGGGGGAGGCAGGCAGTGTATCAGGCATCCTCTGCCAGAAGACAGTTCATCAAGGTAACTGAGTAAACGGGCCTTGGGCACATCCTTGAGGCACAAACACTGTAGGTTGTGGCATAGAGATGTGTGCCAACAGCGCACATCATGTGCCACAGGTGCAGCTAATGCAGCACCCTCTTGCAGTGGTGACAGTTCCTGCAAGGGACTGTTAGACACACTAGCCCACCACGGGTCACACTCTAACAAGTGACCTCCATCCCCCAACTCTGATGATTCCCAGCCGCCATCTCCCTAGTGTCCCTTGTTTGGCCCAGCACAGCTGGAACCAGTGAAACCTTAAACAGGGACACGTTACCCCCATTAGAAATGCAGCCTCATTTTGGTGGTGATAGAATTCGGGGTGAGGAGCCATTTGGGTAGAACACAGAATACAGAGAGGAATGCAGGAACATACTTCCTGCAGTGCCCGACCTCTAGGAGTTGGTGGAGGTGTTTGATGCAATAGGGGCGGATGGCATGGATAAGCACATGCTCCTGCACCACACAACCCAGTCCTAGATGTCTGCACATGAGGGTAGTAAAGGGGTGACATGGTGCACTGGGAGAGTGCAAAAAAGCATCAGTAGCGGTTCTTCTTATTGGTTGTGCCAAATACATTGAGGTCTGTAAGAGCAAACCTAGGACTAGACGAGTGGCTTTGCTGGCTTGCATAGGCAAATAGATTGAGCCAGAACCACCACTGAAGCCAATGTGGTTGTTGAGTGGACAGACGTCAAGAATGTCACACTATTTAGAGGATGCTGTTTGGTTCCAGTGGTTGATAGAGCTAAATAAATTCAGCCTGACTCTCCAGATTGTAGGTGTAGTATTAGGTTATTGGATTGAGGCTCTGCTGGTTGGTAGAGAATAATAGACTGAGGCAGAACCACTACTGAATCTGATGTTTATTTTAACCGGACTGAAGGAATCAAGATTGTATCTCTATGTAGAGGATGTTGTCTGGCTCCTCTGGTTGGTAGAGACAAATAAATTAAGGCAGAACCTGTGAAATCAGAGCACAGTAGTAGGACTCAGGAAGCGGCTTTGTTAGTTAGTAGAAATAAATTGAGAATGAAAGAAAAACTAAAAACGGACTTTTGCAATGCATGCATCCACCACAGAGACAAAGCCTCTGCCATCTCTGCCCATGCCACTCCATCATGGGGCTGTAGCGGTCTCGCACACAAATCTGCATCATCTGCGGAATCTGGTGAGTGGTCTTTCAAGCATTGGGCCTTTTCTAGTGGTATAGGATAGTGTACAATTGTGTCCATTACCTGTAACTGAGAGGACGGTGGCTTCTCTGCCCCCTATCCTTTTTTCCAAGCAAGCAGATAATACATGTTATAGCGTCCACACAGGAGAATTGACCAAATTATCAGAGTGAGGCGGGATTTGCCAGAGTGCCCATTCTTCCCTTGCGGGTTATTCTCAGTGGCAACCAAGCTTAAAGAAATCTAGTGCTGGGTAGCCCACACAGTAGAAAGCTTGACACAGGGCCATGCGCCTTCGAGGAGGGTCTCACTGGAGAAGATGGTCTAGGATTTCAGGAGCAGACATTGTTGAATAGGATGTGAGCCCAGAGCCAAGGTACTTTCCCTCTCGCTGTGCAGAACATGAGTGAAAGGATTCCGTTACAACGGTAAATTGGGCACATCCACTCTGTGTTCGCTTTCTCGATACAAAAACTGCAACATAGCTTGAAGACATAGATACACGCTTCAAAAATATAGCCATAAATTAAGCAAAACAGTTACGTAAGAAAACATGTAAAATATTAACATAAACAAAACTTGTTAATTTTAAAGTTTGTCTTCTGCACTTCATTAACCTCTATGTGCCCAGTTTTCCTTTTTTTTTAACTGATGTTGCGTTGTAAATTGTGTACATCTCATGTTTAATAGAAATGTTGAACGTTTCCTTTTTAACTAGCATACCTCACCAAATAATTCTCTTAGTATCAAACGTCTATCTATGTTTGCGCATTAGAATGTGTATGAGAGGTATTTTGATTGAGTGCCGAATACTGCTAAAATAGATCAGGTTGGAGTACAGCACAGATATCTGAATGGGGGCAGGCCTCTATCCTGTTTACCTCATGCATGTTTTATGGCGTACTTAAAAATATAATAAAGCTAGCATAGGGCCATTTTTATTAGGGACCATGTTTTTAATGCACCACACAGCCATTAGTAACCGTCTGTAAATAGCAGAGTTTTGCTCATTGATTCGCAACTCCGAGGCCGGCTGGTGTCTTTTGGGAGGCGGGAATGCACTATAATGTGCTGTATGCAGAAAAATAATATTGGAGGCGTCCGCTAATGCAAGTGGGAATACCCACTGCCTCCAGTTCATAAAAAAGGGGACACAGATTTATGTTTTATAATATATATTATATTTGGCAACATTACAGAGTTAAACTATTGGAGGCTAAGAATGCAGTAATGACAACCGTAGCCGTGTTTTTTCCTCTTCTACAGCATATTAGTAATAATATCTGGTGCGCAGGACTCTGCACATAATATAAGAGAAGCCTCCTGGCTTTTTGAGAACGGCTTGTCCTGAGAAGCGGCGAGTGGCCTTGCCGAGAAGGATTTGTCCAATGTGGCGAAGGTCATGGCCTGCAAGCAGAATTTGCTTTGGGCACTCTGGCTCGGAAGCGTGGCCACGTAGTATAGAAATCAGGTAAGGTAGTCACAATGGCATAGAATGCCATTGGTACATGAACTGGAGCTAAGGGAGAGTAAGTGACGTTTTGCCTCTGGAGCAATAGTCTTTATGCTACTGCAGCAAAACAATGGGGGTCATTACGAGTACGGCGGTAAGGGGTTAACGGCACCGGTAAGGATGCCAGTGCCGTTAACCCCCTAACGCCGCATTCCGAAGTCCCTTAGCGGGTCCCACTAGGGCCGGCAGGTTTTACCAGCCGCCCTTAGAGGGACCCGTTAAGGGACCAGGGACTTAATAACGGGCCTGCAATTTGCGGGCCCGTTATTAGCTCCTTCCCCATTCCCATTGATCCCTATGGGGGCTCGAATGGGAATGGGGAATGGTTTTCGGAATGGGGACTTACCAGGTCCGCAAGGGTCAGATGTCGCGATAAATCCCCATTCCGACACCACGGACCCGGACACGGGTTTGGAGGCAGCCATGGTGCTATTAGCACCATGGCTGCTTCCAAACTCGTAATGACCCCCAATGAACGCAACCGGCCAGCAAAAGCACTGTTTTGCATAGATCAGGAAAAACAGGGTGCAGAAATAACAACTGTTCCACAGGATACGTTATGTGTGTATCTAAGTCAGTCTGTGATGTCCCATGTTATGGGCAATTGTAAATCAGCCCTTTAAAAGACACAGCAGACCAGCTCACTGGGTGTTCTTTGCCTCTGTCATTTCGATGGTGAGTTCCTAGATGAAAGGGTCATGGAGCAGGGTTTCTGTTCCTCATGTTTTCCAATTTCATGCAGGAACTCTGCACGTGTCTCCTCCTGCATCATATTTTCACACTGGCAGAGATGCATGGATTCCCTACGCATTCTTCATGGCCATTTCTTGCATGCATGTCCATGGTAAAGGAGGACCAATCAACTGCAATTTGCATCGGGCGGAACGTTAAATGGAGTCGTCAAAGCGAACATAATGCCTCCATTTTTATGCAGACGATCGGATCACACAATGAGATCAAAGATAAGCTTCATCTGAGCTTAAGGTACGTATAACACACCACTTTGATGGACACCTTCTGCAGGCAGGGCTATCCATCCACACATATTAGAATGCAGCTATGACAAATTTGGTCTAGCTGCACACTTGTGTGTTCGATGCCTTACTGCAGACTTGCCGTAACACCTCTGCCATTAGAATACAGCGACAACCTACAACAAATTCAGTCTAGCTAGACACATAACGTGTCTCTTTTACTAGCAAACTCTGGTGACCTCCCACAGCACTCATGCATGTGCCTGCCCTCTTGGGTTGCTTACTGGAGCCTAGCCAGCCCACCTAAATCCTAATCTTGTCCAAATGCAAACACGCATTCTAACCTCTACGAGAATTTCCCATACTCTGGGAAATTGTGTTCCCACCACAAGCGCGTTTAGATTATAGTAATGGTAAAAGACGCAATATAAAAGGTGACTACAATACAAACAATTTAATGCTCTGCCCCATTTTGGTATTCTGACGAGATGGCAGAGGGGCACGGAGTGGAGATAACATCTTTGGTATGCTCACCTTCTCGTGAGTGCTCTTCACTGTATGCCTGCAAGAGAATTTCATGCAGGTGAACAACTAATGGGTTCCTATGCAATCCGCCTTCCATTAGCAACTGCTTATGAGCAAGTGAATTTAATAGGAATCCATTAATAAACATCACCCGCAAAGGGTATTGCAGATGGCATTTACAATTCCAAGAGACTGAGTGGAAAAATGAAACAGTAAAAGTGAGTTTGCCTTGCTTTTACTCTCCTTGTCCACTCCATCTCATGGACATTTAAAATTGCATGCAGGGGATCACACAGCACATACATGATAACGTTAGTGGTCCCCTGTATGCAATTGCCAAGTTATGTAAAATGAGGCTGATTGTTTTTCAATGGAGGTCCCCACTTGCTTTGCAAGTGGGCATGAAATGATCAATTGAGACAAAGATGTATTGAATACCAGGTGTAAAGACAGCCTGGAAAGTACCAACATTCGACCGAGGTTCTGAAGCTAGAGAAATCTGGATTCAAAAAAAGGAAATAGAAAAAAGTGAAAGGCAAAGCCCAGCTTTATTAACATCCACATAAAGTAGGGACAGCATACAAGCACAAAATGGTGTCACTGGTGGATTTATCAAAAACATTAGTAATTATACTATGAATGTGTCATCCAAAACATCATAACATAATATCACTTTACAAAATCTATGGGTTCTGGGTATTGGTTGAGGGGATTACCTACTATACATTATATACGGGTTAAACCTCTGATTGGATAACAACAATCTGATGGCTCCTCCTGAGACCACCTCTAAAGTGATAATAATAAAAAGACATCATTGCTACAATAAACTATCGGTTAGCCCAATACATACTGGGTGGCCTAGCATTGGGGGTTTTGATTGGTTGGCTTTCTACTGACCAAACTTGGGCAACTGACAGGTCACCAATACATGAGCCAGACAGGAGTAGGGGGAGAGAGGTCCATGCACTGCTTTCCTTTTCTAGGCCATGAGCCAGGGTGATCTCTTTGTAGTTGGCCTTGTGTGGCATCTAGTGTCTGGAAATGTGCATAAGGAGTGAGGCAGGTGTTTTATCTGTTTCTGTTGCTAATGAATAGACAGTGTTCTTCAGTTATGGGTCAGAAGTGGTGAGATTGTGTTTGGAATTATTTCACCTGCATTTTTGGGGATTTTAAACTAATATTAATGTAAATGTTATGATTCCTTTTAACCCATACAGACACTCTTGGGTTATTATTAATGGAGTCTTTTGGCTTCTAATTGTCCTGTCCCTGGCTTACAATGGTCAGCTGTGCTCTTCCAGGCTTTTAACTAGACAAGGAGGGTTCTCCTTGTGCTGGGACCTATTATCTTGTGCATTCTCTGAAACATTCTCAAACGCTCCCTAATTTCTCAGCAACCTTGGTTCTGGTTTCTACCTGCTGTCTGAACTGTATACTGATCTGAATTTGTGTAAAGCAGCATTTTGAGTTCTCGAGAATCTTTAAGGCCTTTCATTTACTTGTAAGCGTGCTGCGGCCTCCATTTTGGAAAAATATGGCTGCCCAATACTCTTGCATTTCTGTGTTAGTGAGCTACATTCTTGTATCATTCATGTTGCATTCAGTTTATACCTTGCTTCTGGTAGTATTCTTTGTGTCTTTGTTGATGCCATGTTGATATTCTTCATGTATAAATGCATATATTATCTAGTGTTTGTGTCCTTCATTCGAAGTGCACATTTGCTTTCTGTCTAATGCATGCACATGTGTCACGAGCCTCGCCCAAAACCCCCTCTGGCAAACCCATTGGCCAGGTGGAGTCAGGACTTGGGCCTCTAGATCTGGCATCCTCTTCAAAAGCCCTTATGGGGCCAGTCCTGGCACCTATGGCGCCAGGCTCATACACCATGAAAGACAATGTGCTTGGGAACTACTTTATTGTATTGTCAGCCAACATGGAGGCATCCACATAGCTTGGTTCCTAAGAACCAAGCTACGCGGTCTAGTGTTTTGAGTGTGGTAGCCTAGGGACTACTTTACCTGGACTATTTTGTTGGGGCTATTTAAACCACATCCGAGCAAGACAACACGCTTTGCGTTACTTTTCAGCTTGCAACGTGACGCTCACTTTGTCCAGCTATTCCCTCGAACCTCGGAGAAGCAGAACCTGCAAGGAGACAAAAGGAACATCATTAGCAGCAACATCTTACCTGCAGTCTTCATCCTTAAACACTCACAGCTACTGAGAACAGCTTCCTCGAATCTGCACGCCTCCCGGACAGAACGACCTGAAAGAGGAAGATAGAGGCAACATTAAAGAAAGCAGTAGAGACATTTACAAATTACGAACTGCTCAAAAGGCTTACCTGGCTGGTCACCTCTCGGCTGGCACCACTCCGGGCATTCCACTCGCACTGAAGAACACCGCGACCTATAAGGAAGGAAAACACAGGTTAGCAAAGGCAAGACTTTGCAGCGCTGCGCATAGCGCTTACTTGCCGCATCATAGCACTATTAATGCGCCATCATTTACTAGCGGGGCTCAACCAAGACAGTTCGCCGCGGTGAAGAGACATTTTAAACAAAGAAAGGCATGCAGGATAGCAACAAAACTAAAGAACAGCAATAAGACCTACCTGAACAATATCAAACAGGCCGGCGTCAGTGAAGTAACTGGACCACACTCGCCCACGAAAGACAACGCGCCCCTGCAAAGAAGGCAGGATGGAGAACATGCCTAGTTCTACCACAAGGTGAGGAGAGGGCGCCAGAGGGACTGAAATCATACGGGGGCGGAGGGAGGATACTTACCCCAGTCGGTCAGTCTTGAACACAGTCCTCCTGTATTTTCAGGCAGAACCTTCCCCGCAGACCACATCAGGGCAAAGCTGAGAAGCACACCAGCGAGTAACCCAGCTGGGTGGCGTCCCCGTGGATACCAGGTGAGCGTAACACATGTGTTGCTTCATTGTCGGTTAGTTTATTCTTGCCCTCTTTAGCTACGATCACGTCCATCTCCTGGTTTACCTGCCTGGGATATGGGTGGTACGGTTGCCTTAGTGAGTAACATTTCTCACCTATGCAATATTAGGCTCGTGAAGTGAGTCACATTTCTCACCTATGCAATATTAGGCTATTGAAGATGTAACCAACTTCCTCCCAACATTCTCCCCTCTGTTCGAGTACTCATCCACGTTCTCCTGGTTGCTCTCCCTCAAATAGGGGTATTTGGGCATCCATATCTTCAGTGCTTAATTTGTGGGTGTATTTGCCAGAGCCCAGCCCTGCAGTTATTTCTGAGACCCGGCCCTTATTTTCTCAGACTGTCTGATTATGATGCAGTCTTATTGACAACTTTGTTATTTTAACTCTCAGTTTTTGCCACACAGCAAGCAACAACATTGTACACTGGCCACAGTCTCTTCATTCTGGGCTCTCTCATTATTAATCATGAACATGTGGACCCAGGTGGGCAGGACAGAGCTAGTTATCGATTTTCATGACTAGCAATGAGCTGGAAGGTGATAATGCTGGTCGTGCCACACACTGCTCCAGTCATCCTGCATAACAGTTGTGCAGCTAAACTACAGTAGTAACCAGCAACATTACCAGTGCATTTAGAGAACAAGAGGATGGTCACCAGCCAAAAGCACCAACACAAGGGCAATGGAAGAGAAAATGGCATTGCCCAAGAAGAGTGCCTGTCATGAGTGTCATGAGTGTCAACCTCTGCACAAAGAATTTGCAGTATTTTACAGGTAAGGTCAACAGTTCAGTAGTGTTTCTTTTCCTGCATTTGTTAGTCAATTTAGGAGGAAAGCACATTTTCCACTTTTTTCGGTGGATAGCTGTTCAATATTTTCCACTTGCCTAACTGTTAACAATGAGGATGTGTTTAAAGAAGCACTACAAGATTTGTCTTAAACTAGTATACTATGTTATTTTATATTGATTGGTATCTACAAATTGTAATTCTGAAATAGTTAGCACATCCTTTACCCACAATAGGTTGTGGAAGCTGCTGCTTTAACCCTAAGTATACCACCACTGTGGGGAACAGCCATGGATGGTGGCAGTAGTGGGCTCAGAGTTGTCCCCCTCGCCACCCCGAGTGTTAGACAATATTTGGGCCCTGACACTTATTGTTTTACAAATTAAGCCCTGCAATCTTTGTCACCCCCTCAAAGTGCCTGTATGTCTTACATGCTTGTCCACACTCCAGGTCATATAGCAGCATTCTCGATTGGAATCACAATATACAAAGTGCTCAGTGTAATTGTGAGGATCCTGAGGACAAATAAACCTTGATAATGTAGGGGTGATAGTGCTTTCCATTGCTTGGGCACAGGGTGTGTCATCTGTTTGGGTATACTTATGCACGTGAGCATTCACATTTATTACTATTTTCATTCCAACTGCTCCTTTGGTTGCTCTTTTGCAACTGCTTATTGCTTTTCTTACAACTCAAAAAGTCAGTACTATCAGTGCTACTATTGGCTATTAATTTCTGTAATGCATTAGCTAGCCAGGTGGTTATCCAGGACAACAGGTAGCTAAATCAGTCATCATTTGCAATCTCTTCCACCTCTTCCACCATGTTTGTGTGTAGTTCTGTTAAGATAATTATGGCCTTTGCAAGGGTTCCATTTTCCTCATGGTGGGAGAGCCATATGTGCAGCAAGAAGGCCCAATTATTTGACACACGTCCCCTTCCAAGGCCATTTATAAATCAAGAACATACCTGTTCTGGACGGTCATAAGCCTAATGGCCCTCAGCTCCTGCTGTATGGCATTGAATCCTTTTACAGTTGCATCAATTGTTTGCAACGACTCCCATCTGGTTATTTGTAACCATTTTGCATTTGTGGATGCCTGCAAACTGGAAGAAAAGAAGGATATAAAGAACATTAATGTCTTACTGATTAACATATGCTCATCTGTTATGTCATCATGGGTCTCTACTGATTTGGCCAAAAAGTAGCTTTCTCTTTTACTGCGTTTAAGGGTTAGGGACCTTTTGTATCTTAAGTGTGCATCCATTTGGGGGAATTTACCAATCTGTACTTCACTCTGAGGTATTACTAGGGCTGATGTACTTATTGTCACCAGAAAACCCACCCCTCCCCAATTTGGAGGGAGTTGCATGTAGGCTTTTGAAAAACAGGCCCAATAGTGGTCCATGAGTATGGCGGTGCCCAGGTTCATACCTGGTATATCCATGATGCATTTTTCATCCCTCATTTCTACCAACTTTCACCTGGCCATTGTTTTTAAAACATAATGTAGCCTTTTATATGGGTACTATGGGTAAGGGGCCTGCTTCATCCTCTACTCATGTTAAGAGTTTGGAAGTTTGTTTCCATTCTCCACGGCATCCTTTATCTGCAATTTGTATTTTATGTAAATAGTCTGACACTACTGCCTCTGTTCTACATCCCACTCCACTGACACATCCCTCCAGGAAGAATACATTTCCAGTTATTTGCAATTGTGGTCTGTTAAAACAGAATGTGTCTGTCATGAGGCACTATCTGGACCTCTCCTGTTTCTGGACCTGTGAGGATATATTTTAGAACCTTGCTGGTAGGTAATTTATCTATCAGATGTACTTCAACATTATCCATCAAGTGTTTCTCGTTCTCTAGAATGGTTACAAAACTGCTTTTGTCTGAAGCAGAATCACTTAAATAGATGAAATATGAGTTAGTACCATGCCTAGCGAATACTATGTTTGCATTCTAATTCGGTGGTGTTTGAGTCTAAACCCTGGGTGGAGGTACCATTGAGAGCTAACTGTCAGAATGATCTCTTGTCCAGCAGGTCACTGCAAATAGCAGTACCACCAATGCATTATATAGTTAAGGATGTGAAAGATTGGGGGTTGTTGTCTGGGAGCCTGTCGTCAACTTTTAAAAACCCTGTTACCACGAGGGTTTGGTCTTTAGCCCCTTTCTCGAAGTACCCATATGACTGCTTTTAATATGAAATTCAAGAGGATTTAATAGTTTCATTAACAACAAGTTTATGAAGGGCATTTTGCTGGAAAGACATATGATCCTGTTACAAGATACATGGCTGACAAAGCCAATTTCTCTGGATGGGTTCATGATCGCCCAGCAGATGGCAACACCAAGTTTGGGGGTCGGGCTTTGGGCACCCTTTTAAAAATGGTGTGTAATACAGTATTTAGCTAAATTGAAATAATTAGAATTTTACCTATGGCCTCTTACTAGTAAAGGCAATACCGAAAGGACAGTCTATAACTGCTCCTTTATTTATTTTGAATAGTTACTGAAATCCAATGCGATTTTCCTTGGATACCTTTCTTTTGGGTGTTTTGGAGATATGTGAAAACATTTGCGTTGCGTTAACAGGATCAAATGTACTTTTAGCTGGAGACCTTTCCTCAGATTTTCAGGAAATGTCCTGTGTAAAGGACCCTGTCAATTCATTTGGCCACAAATGGGGCAATCTCTTTAAGGCCTGGGATTTGAACATTGTGAATGGTAATGTGGTGGGAGACATACCAGCTATGCCGACATGGTATATGGGCGCTACCTCTTCCTATCTGGATTATTTGGTTTTATCAGCCCCATTGTTTAAATGTTGTGAATCATTAATTGTTTTATAAAAGTCAAATAGGGATCAGAGACCACTTAGGGTGGTTTTATCTACTCATTTGTCTACTTCACAGGGAGTAGCTCCTGTTGACTACATTGCCCACCCAAAGGGACATCGTCTCACAAAGAAAGTGGGTACCAAAATCACATTTTGTAACAAAATTGGTAAAAAACTAAACTTGATAACTATGGAAGAAAAATACTCTGTTTTATCGCCCTGGTCTTTCAATGACTTTGCAGCTGAGTGGAGTGATCAAAGATTGAAAATAAATGGCACACATGGAACAAATAGACAGCACTTTGTTGAGGACATTCAGCTAAAGAAACAAGCACTAAAACGTACTCTGAGACGCTCATATTAGGAAAGCAAAGCAGGAATATAAAAATTGGTAGAGAGTGAGAAAATATATCATAAAACAGAGGGAGGGTGAGGCTATGTTACATACAATCCTCTCTCAAAGTACCAGCAATGTCTGGACTTTGGTTGATGATTCAACCGTATCTCAGGCTCATTTGCAAACTAATGCAGTGTCAGAGAAAGCTTGGGCGAATCATGTAGAAAAGTCATATCAATCGAAGTCCTTCTCTTCCTCAGCAGGCATCCCGCAATGTAAATGGTTGCTTACATTTTCAGTGGATGACATTGAGTGTTTGATTAAAAAGTCCTCAAATTCAGAGTCCAGTAGTCCAAGTGGGCTCAGTAATGCTGTATTTAAATGTAACACATCCCTATGGGATGATATCTTGAATTTTCTCTTTAATAAAATCCTGTAAACAAAATCCTTTCAGGAGTCATGGAAAAGGTCATAAATTGGCCCAATTTACAAGAGGGTGATAGGTCAGTGCCTATGAGCTATTGCCCTATTGCCTGCTTTGCCCTGATAGTAAGCTATTTGCATCTTTGATACACTTGGAGTCAGAGGATTTGGTGTCCTCAATGAGGAAACTTAGTGAATTGCAGGTTTCCGCGGGGGGATGAGGGCAACAATTAATGACTTCCTGTTGAATTGCTTCCAGGAAAAAGCGGCAGTGAATGATGGGCCCCCAATTTTTGTTGCAGCCATAGACTTGTCCCAGGCTTACAATACTATTAAACATAATCGTTTGTGGGAGAAATTAAAAAATTGCATATTCCTTTGCATCCTTTGGCCTTATTAATAGAAATGTATAGGGACACTATAGTTCAGGGGAGGAAGAATGGGAAGGGGTCCCTGATGGAGGAATTTAAGACATCTCGGGGACTCCACCAGGGTTGTTTATTCGCGCCCAGCCTATTCAACTTTACCTGGCTGATTTGGAGCTACGACTGGAGGAGCATACTGTTACTCCGCTGAAATTGGGGTCCTCACTCATTTGTTGTCCTATGCTGATGATATTTTGTTTGATCAAACCCTGATAGGCTTACAAAGATTAATAAATACTATAGTAGAATACACACGTGAAAACTATTTGATCATCAACAGCAAGAAAATGTGCATCTTTAGATTTTCTGACCAAGTGTCCAGACCAATGGTGTTTACATGAAGAATACAAGATTCCCTTATTACCCCTTTGAAAGTTATTAAATATTTGGGGATTGTGTTTTCAATTTCAATGAATAAGCATGTTGCCTTGGATAGAGTCGGGTGCAAAGCATTGCAGGAAGTAGCACAATTAAAATGGCTGTAGTCTAGATTTTGTAAGTTTACTATTAGGCCTTTGCTGGAATATTGCAAGATGAAAATTGTTCCACTGTTAATCTGTGTGGCCAGGAGGTGACTTGGTCTCCCATGAAATTGACTGGGATAACCTTGAAACGATTATTTGGCAGAAGGTTTTTAATTTACTGACTTGCGTGCCAATGACCACATTAAGATTTGAATTAGGTTTAATCTCACTAAAGCATTGGTTCCAACTGAAAACTTTAATACTATTTGGGAAACTATTAAGACCGCCCATAGGGTTCCATTTGAAGATTTTGAAAAGGTGGTGTTTGAGGAAAATCGGGAGTGTCCTATTAGCCGGTTTTACCTTTTCACAATACCATTCTAGGCGAGATGTGTGGTCCCACGGAAATTTTATGGAAAGGTCTGGCTTTGGTTAAGAAACTCCTGGTTAAGAAACTCCTGTTTCGCAAGGATTGGGCAGACACCATAAGTCGAATGAAAACTTATAAATGATATAACAGTTTATCGTGTTGTGACAAAGCAGAGAGTAAATTACCAAAATATCTTGAGAATGTCCTGCATCCGTTTTGGAGATTGAGATTTTGTAGGTTCGGATTAAACGTTATTTTGATGGGGGAATTTCTTTCCATATGGGTGGGGGAGATGCCCTCATTTAAGGGGTGCTCATTGTGTAAAATGGATGGAGTCACTCAGAATAGAGAACATATCATTTTAGAGTGTACAGCCGTCCATAACGAGAGATGTAGGTTTTTAGGTAGATTTGTAGATAACCCGAGTTGGCTTACCACCAAGGATCTCTGGAACTGGGTCGGTAGTGGACATGAGGTGGCCATAACCTTTGCAATGTTGACATTTCTGGTCAGAATTGGTATGGTAACAATAAAGGAAGGATGACCTGAGTCAACTTGATATGCGTAGATTTGTAAGGATATGTACTGGTTTATGAACCTGTAAGAGCGTAGGCTTTATTTAATTTAGTATGGAGATGGAAATTAGCAAAATCAATAATTATTAGCTTTGTTAGTAAAATATATGTGAATTATATGTGGTTTATACGAATCTTAACTCTTTTTAATGTAATTTTAACAACAAATAGTTAAGTGATTAATATTGCTGAAATGTAGATTTGATAATGTTAATGTGTTAATGAAGTATTTTTAATGTAATCTTGATTTTTATGTAATTCAAAATGTGTTGGGTCTGATTATGTATGTAAGACTAACTTGGTTTAGCCAATTCGCAATGAAGAAAAAATAAAAGAAAAAAAGGCACTATGTAAATGACTACTACAATACAATACAATTTAATGCTCAGCCCCATTTTGGTATGCTGATGTGATGGGGGAGGGATTTGAGATAATATCTTTGCTATGCTCATGCTGTAGGTCTCGTGGAGCACCTCGCTTTATGCCTGCATGAGATTTTCATGCAGGTGTACAACTTATGGATTCCTATAGAATCTGCGTCCCATTAGCAATTGCTCATGAGCAATTGAATATCATAGGAATCCATTAGTAAACCTCGCCTGCAAAGCAAATTTTCAGATGGCATTTTAATTTCCAAGAGACTGAGTGGAAAAATCAAAAAGTAAGTTAGTTTGCCTCGCTTTTACTCTCCTTGTCCACTCCATCTCATGGACATTTAAAATTGCATGCAGGGGACCACACAGCATGTAAGTGCTAACGTTGGTGGTCCCTTTTATGCAATTGCCACCTTATGTAAAATGAGGCAGATTGTTTTTAGATGGAGGTCGCCACTTGCCTTGCAAGTGGGCATGCAATGATCATGGGGCATTGTCTGCATGCAGACAATGATGGCATTGAATCCCAGGTCCTGCCAATATTCCTGTGCCATTAGCCACTCCAAGCAGAGGGTGATCAAAATGCACTGGTGCAGACCTGAGACCAGTGGCGGCTGCTATTGTAGGGCAGCAGGGCGCCACCCCCCCAAAAAGAAGAGCAAAAAGAAGAGCAAGAGAAAGCAGAGCAGAAGCACAAAGATTCAGAAGAATCTCTTCTGAATCCTCTTGCATTTGCGGCTGCCAACAGCGCAGGGGCGCTGTGGCAATGACATTGTCCATTGGAACTCCTACGGGCGTCGGGCTGGTTGCCATAGCGGGGCGCGTAGTGTTTTACTCTGCTTTTCACTATAGCAGAGTGTGTGGAGCTCGTAGCTCCATGCACTCTATGTGAGCCTTTTCATTAGTAGGCTGCTGGGGCGCCTGAGGGGTGGCCCGCCAGTATAAAGATTCCCTCCCTCACTAGCTACAGTAATGTCATTGGCTGTTTTCCAGCCAATGACAATCCTTGCATTGGCTGGCAAATAGCCCATGACATTACTGTATCTTTGCAGGTGGTGGCGCAGAGTGTGTACATGCGCCTGCGCCACCTTCACACTTCTCTCTGCCTGACGACGAGTGGACAACGACCTGCTGCCCTGCCCAGACTAGAGATGAACTGGGCCCTTGTCGGCGGTAAGTACCTACTCACATTGGCCATTGTTATGAGGTGTATTTTTTGAGCGCAATGTTTTGTACGCGAGTGAAAACTTGTGACTACTGGCTTTTTCAGTAAATAACGTTTACAACGATTTAATACACACAAGTTATTTTTTTAAATTGTGGCTAAAACTGCAGCTACTTAGCAAAGTGTGATAGAGGGCTTGGCATACCTACCCACTGTTTCGGGCGTGTGTAACACGGTCCCTACAGTCAGCACTAAAAGACGTGTAGGCCACGGCCTACACGTCTTTAGTGCTGACTGTTGGGCCGTGTATGCAACTTGGGGCCTTGTGTCACACAAGGCCCCAAAGTTGTGTCGGAAAGCTCGGCCAGCTTCTTCTCAGGGGGTAAAAGGGGGGGCCCTAGGATTGGATGTTGGGCCCTAGGATTGGATGTTGGGCACATAACCAGGCGGTCACTGCTGCACGTGGGTAGGGTCGCCTATTGGCAGGTGCAAACTGACATGCCACCAGCAGCCCTGGGTGTAAGAGACTTTTTGAAGCTTTTAAAAATGTTCCCTTTAATTTACCAATGTTACAGGCACTGGCCATAAGTTCTAGTATACCGATTCTTTGGCTATAGTGCTTGCTGCCCTGCTTCACAGCACACATGTTCAGCCATCGTAATGGTAAACAATCAATTCCAGAAGGATGAAACACAAGAGGTAGTTCTTTCTGGCTTGAACATGATGGGATGTACATTGTGAACTTTCACCAATGTGTCTTGAAAGTAGGCTTGAATGCGTGACTGTGGGTTGGCATTCTCTTGTATAGTAACTTAAAATAAAGCATTGTGATTTCACCTAAAAAGTGTACTTTTATGATCCATGCTTTAGGTCACTCAATCAAAATAATATATTGAAAGTAATGTTATGATTTTGTTTTGTTTCTGTCGAGTGAGCCCTTAGCTTGGTGGGGGTAGGGAGAAGGTCAGCCAGCACATTCGGCGAGGCAGCCCTAACGCAGCAGGCACCCAGCAGTCAAGTGAATGCCCACTCACTAATTACTGGTCAGTCTGCCCCGTGTTGGATTTCACTCCAGGTGGGGTAGGTCTGGGCTTTTCATACGTTCACGGTCGATATTTTGGGAGCTTTGGATTTGGCAGATGATTTTGTTTTGACTGCGTTGGACTTGGTTTCAATTGAATTGGTTATTTATAGCGCGCTTATTACCGAAGAGATTTTTAAACGCAGACCTGGGACTTCGAACCTGCATTGCTCTGCATCATCTTGCTTCCAAGAGGAGCCCGTTTCCACTGAGCTTTACTACCTGTGTTGGTTGTGTTCTTTGGCATAAATCCTTGATGTGGAGCTTGATAAAAAAGCTTACCAGTCTGGCTCTTCCAGGGAAGGAATTGGGCCGGAAGGGTAACTCGGGCAATGTCCTTGTTTTGGAAGCAAGACAAAGCAGAGCAACACAAGTTTGCATCCAAGTTCCGAGTTTAGAGGCTGGTCTCCGGTATTGCGCGCGTTATAAAAGATGATTTAACTAATTAACATGACAGAGCTGTGCTCCAGCAAAAACCTTCTTGCGAGTTTCTTTTGTTTGGATTCTCAATACTAATTGCATCTGAAAGTCGTCCTTTGCTCACCAGGGCAGCCCAAACTCAAACAAGGAAACAATCCAAAGCTGTATGTATGTCTCGTGCTTTGCACACATTTCACTATATCATGCCGAGTGCGCATTGAATGCTCAGAAGGAATGTACATTTGAACTACTCTCCCAGACATGTTTGATAAATTGATGGTCATTCTTATGTTCCCAAAATGCACTATGTTTTTATGCAAAGCAGCCAGCATCCTATATTCCTGGCACCCACATTAATCGACACCTCGTTCCCCCTCTCAGTCCTGCCCACACCACAGACAATCCACCTGCCCTCCCACCCCCAACCTGATACCCCCAACCCCTGCATGCGCAAAGTTGGCAAGGGGAGGGAGTTCCCACAGTAAATTGTGTCAATTTCCAGCTGTGGGCTCTACTAATTAAAGCCTTATGATGAGGTACACTAAGATGCAGAAGGACTGCATTCGCCCCTTTACAGGAGACTGGGGGAGGGGAGGGTTGGCTGACTACCCTTAGTCACTCAGGGCCATGGGCCCTGTGGTGAGGAACTATGTTTGTATGCACCAAGTGATTCTTGTGGCCTATATTCTTCTCCTTCCTCTCGCCCAGTCCGGATGTAAGACTTCAGTGAAGTGCTGCAGCTATTTCTAATGTCAGAAATTATGCAGGCCAGGGTTTTGCCTGGCAAAAGCTTAAAACGTACGCACAAGCCAAACATTTTGGCCTTGTCAATGCTCGTGTTTGAACAGGACCTCAGTGGCTTTGCCAATGCTGTTTTTTATCAGGACTTCAGCGAAGTACACGCAGTGTGCTTATAAAATCGGGTGCCTGAAGGGCTGCAGCAAATGAATTTTGTAATGTGAGATCCGCAAAGCGCACATTTAAAGCCCCAGAACGAAAACATTATAGAAATGTATATATTGGCGTTGTACAACTGATGACTGGCACATGGTGGTAGTTGCTGGTACTTTCTTTACACATTGTACTAATGAGTACTATGGTGCAGCTTCAATGTTACAAGCAGTTGACTCTCTCCTTCATGTCTGAAAACCATTTTAATACTGCTCTGAGCCTATGTTGCCCTTTCTCAGATCAGTCTCTCGCTTTCTCTTTACAGACCATCAGCAACACCTTACATGAACAAATCCAACCAATCCCACCTTAGTAAGAGGATGAACACATATGCCAGAAACAGCATGACAAACATATGTTTCCATCATTACTGACTATATAATGAATTTCTTTTATGCATACACCATAGTACCAGCTATTCTCAATACAAGCTGCTGTAAAATACACAATCACACTTGCACACGTAAGAATAATGTACCACCATTAGTATGTAAAACCTAATGCTTTTTGTCATATTTCGGTGGGTTTTTTGGACAGTAAATTGCACATTTTGGAGGCCATTTTCCCAAAGTTTTCACGGGGGAGAACCCCACCGCACCCCCCTTGGGGGGGGTGGGCTCACACGCTGCACTCGCTCGCACAGAAATTCACCTGAGGAAATTTACGCCCCACCGGTTTTCAAACTCACCAGCTGCCACTGCCTGAGACACAGGCGTTGTCTGCTCTGGTGAATTTTTAGCACTTATGAAAACGAGCATGGCAATGTTTGCACCATCTCTCTCGACAAACGGATTGACGTTGCATCTATTATTTCTTTACTCCACTAATGTAAAACACCCAGATTTGCGCACTACGTTTCTGCTCGAACCACGACATTCATTTACGTTTCAATAAATACAAGTAGGACTACAAATCAACTAAATAAATGATTTACACCAGAGGTTAAAGAATGCAATATTATGGAAACTTATGCTGCCAGAGAATGGTTTGAGACTACAATATTTTATTATGAAAAAGAATGCATGCATGTAATTGGAAAACAGCTCATGGATATAGTTGTCCTTGAGCTGGAGCACAGAGTATTTTAAACCTTTTGGTTGTCATCAGGAAGCTTAACTTTGTTTCAATAATATGTGGCAACACAAAGGAAAATGCTTATTTTCTATAAAAATAAAAGGTTGTCTTTGCTGTGCAGGTCAAAGTGAGCAATTGTTGGAGATGCAGTTTTGCTTCTGTTTTCTTCTTCTGAATACCTTTGTTTTGAAACTTTGTGTACAGCTTGGAATATTGACATTGATATTGGGCTGGCCCATGGGGCCTACAGACAGCCTTTTAAAAATCATCCCAGAATGCCAACAATAATATGTGGCTCCTGCATTGGGCAAAGCGCCAGTCGGTACTTAACTGTGGATGTATTTAAAATGTGTATAGCAGTCAGCATCTGAGCAGAATAGTGTCGGAAGATTTTTCCTACCACTGTCTCGATGACTCGAAGCCTTATCAAGCCGTTATCAAAACGTTTCTTTTTTTAATGCTTGCATCGAAATCTGGCTCTGGGACTCTGCCTTTCTTTTCTCCATTGTTGTTAGTGCCAATTTCTACTCACTCATGGTGAATTGTCTTATTTTGCAACACCAACAGGATTTTGATTCCGTGCCATAAGTAGTTTAAAGACAAAGGGGGTAATCACAAGTTGAGCAGTACGCCGGCGGTAAATCTGCCGGGATACCACCCAATGCAAATAATTACCACAACTTGTTCTGATCCCAAGTTTGCAGCAAGGCTGTAAATCCCAATAGGACGCTATGGGGCATTTGCGGTGCATTTCCCACGCATTTACCATGGTGCAGATTGCAGAATGTCGGCAGATTTAGCACCAGCTCAAAGCTTGAGATGAATCTCCCAACTTTCTGCCCAAACTGGGCATTACAGCCACATTTTGACCACTCTACCCAACCACGGATGAGCCCCAAATGCTGTTATACTGGTGCTGAAATGTACCCGAATGTACTTCTCTTGCACTGACTTAGAAGATGCTGTTGTGTTTCTCCGGTTCTGTGTGCAATTGGATGGATAAGGCAAGGGACATAGATTGATTTTTTGTATGCTGTGGACAGGGCACC
This sequence comes from Ambystoma mexicanum, assembly GCF_040938575.1. Classification (NCBI taxonomy): domain Eukaryota; kingdom Metazoa; phylum Chordata; class Amphibia; order Caudata; family Ambystomatidae; genus Ambystoma; species Ambystoma mexicanum. The sequence continues at coordinate 287,879,282 of NC_090941.1, read as the reverse complement.
AGAAAGGGAAAAACATGTTTTTGAAGATGTATACTTTTTTGGAAGTACTACCAATTTTATGGACATGGAGGCTCACACAACTATATCCTGGGGGATTGACGTGGCCCTCCCCCATTGGCCAATTTCCAGGATATACAAGCGCTATGGGCTGGAATATCAGTAGAGCCCAGAAATTGGCTAATGAGGGACACCTCTTCATTCCCCTGGGGTCACTGCACTGGCAGCTCGGCTGTTAGCGTGCCTCTCCCACTGATAATGGGAGCGCAGTGCTAACAGCCATTCTGCCAGCGCCACTCTCCTCCTCGCCAAGGTCAAACCTGACAGATGCAGCACGACCACCGAAATCACCTGTCCCGCTACTTACCTTGTTAATTGGGGGCACATCCATCTGCCCCCTTGCTGCCTGCAGTCTTTGCTGGTCTGCATCTGGCAGATGCAGTCTGGCTGGTTTATGATCACTGCCCCTCACTCCTTTTCACGCTTGTAAGTGGTTGCTGGGAACTAGCCATTTCCTAGCAACCATTCCAAGCAGATTGCCTTTTTCTTTGGTTTTGTTTACAACCCCCGTTCAACTCTGCAAAAATTGTAGAAATAGCTTTATAGACCACACACTCACACCGTACTGGTTAAGAAGCACTTTCTGTGCTCAGGCTTTTAACTCAAATTTCAGGGCCCATTACTCCAGGTACGTCCCTCAGGCTAGGTCTGTCCAGCTTGAAGCTCTTAAAACTCACCTCTTCACCTAACCAGCCACTCCAGATGAACCCCCCCACTACTCCACCATGCTGTATATTATCATGTACAACCTTGTACTCTTTGCAATGCAACGTTGTTACTATTTTGTAAATGTACCTATTACATCGATGATACATGACTCGCCTTCACTGTATGACATTGCAATGCCACCTCGCTACCATTCTGTAAATTCTCCTATCACATGCCTGCTACATGACTCAAAATGATTGTATGACAGAACTCCACTTCTTGACTTGTACCTGTAACAGTGCTTCAGTGCCTCAGGGTTGCTTGCACGCTTTATAAATGAAATATATAAATAAATTAGACAGGAAATCGATTATATGTGAAATTAAGCTGAATAGAGGAAGGAACTAGACCGTTCCCTCGTTGGTGGGATGCCTATCCCTATATCTGGTGTGGCAGCACTGACCTAAAAGGAAAGAAGAGAACAAATAAAAATTAGGAAACATTCTCTAGTTCAAAACGGTTACTTGATTTGTAAAAAGAATTCTGACATGCCTGTGTCTATTTGTACATTTCGGAAGAAAATAATTTAAATTGTATTATTTAAACAAATTGCTATCTGGAGGTCTTTCAAATATGGGACTATTACCCAATAAGTAGTAAGTAGTTCACCACTTTCTGCGGTGAGTGATTCCTGCATAATCGGGACTAAGATCTGGTAGATACATATGGCCATTGGATTGGGAGACCAGTTGCACTCTCTTTGCACCGTTGTCAAACGTTCTCTACATCAATATACCAGAAAGGCATGAGTTAGGTTCATTTTCTGTGTCTCCATGCCACCTCGCATTGAAAGGGGCCCCTAGGGTTCCCTCGTGCTATGGAAACAAGGCAATAACCATATACGAAAAGATGCGCCAGACACAAGGTTCAAATTCCCAATGCTAGGGTTTATTGCAAGCAAAAGATAGTATCAATTGGCCAATTTTGATCTCACGCCCCGCGATGTGAGTTTCCTAGACCTCGAGGGACGCAAGAGAGCGAATTACGCACATCAGTTACATATATACAAAATGCATATCATACAATCAGCAAAGTCATGTTCAACACCCCTCTTTATTAAGTTCCTTTGAACTCGGGATGACGATGGACATATCCGATGAGTATGACGATTGTAATGCTTTCGATGTCTATTCTAGTAACAATGTGCAATTTAGAAAGTGTGGAGGCATCTTTTAGAACACAGTGCTTCTGTTCTTGGAAGCAAGCTGCACACGGGGGAAGAGCCACATTCCAAGCTTTGCTATCTATGAGGTACTATTCGTGTCCTGGGAGCCGACACGTTCTAAAGGGTTTTGCGAAGGGGGGCCGTAAGAAAAGCATAATTCAAGCCTTTAACTGTATTATTCTAACATATTCTACCATCGTACGAGACTGGCTGGCAGCTGTGAAGTGATTAAATGCCCTGCAGCTTCCTCCCAAGGCTACAGAGAGGGAGCGTGGGCATTCCTCTCTGGGCTACTCATGAGGAGTTTCAGCAAACTCTTCAGTCCCACGACCTTGCCCTTTCATATTCAGACAACAATGTTAACAGTTGAGCAGATTAAGCAGAATCCGCAAGAATTGTAAGCTGCAAAGCAGTTTTTAGACAGAAAGCAATGAGCAATGGTTAACAAGCAAAATGGCGATTCTTGCTACATTTAAAATGGCCGCTCCTTGGTCAAGCATAGCAGTTTATACTTCTATAATTCGGTGCATAAGATGGTTGGCCCACGGCCATCAAGTTACATCTATTATTCAATTGATTTTTCCAGATTGACAAACCCTCCTTTTGGCCGTGTGCCAAACGTCTTATTTATTCATTGTAACCTCCTCTACTGAGGATAAGTCTGGGGTATCTACATCTGAATCATCTCCATCATTGTCTATTGCCATGAATTGTTTTACTATTTTTGTTTCCTCAGTGTCTCTGTTATTCCGGCCATGTGTTTGTTTTCCTCTCGACACCATGTGCATACATCCCTTAGTACATCCATCAGTTATTTCAGTGCACACTATTGGTAAGCATTGTATGCAACAGCAGCATGTTATGAATATCCCGAGTACCATCATTAGTATTGAAATTAACTTCCATCCCCAAGACCGCAATAATCCCCAAACCAGGATCCTATCCCCCAACCCCCTTCTTCAGTAGAGAGTGTGGAACTTATGACATGTAATTTCCAGATTGCTTTAAATATCGTAGGGGAGTAGTCATCTATATACACAAAGCACACAGTTTTTACGAGCTTGCAAACTCCCCCACGATCAACTAATATTATATCGAGAGCCATCCTGTTTTGAAGTGCCATTAGTCTTATTCCTTTTTCTTCTAATGTCATATTCAATAAAATATCCGTTGTGGAATCTATTGTTTTTTGTAATATTCCAGACAGTTTTCTTATATTGTAAGAATGTTCTATTTGGGACAAGAACTGTATAAATGATTTGGCTATATCCATTGCTATCATTCCATCCTCACTACTCCTTTGAGTTCTACCTTTCGTTCGTGTGGCTACTTCTGCTGTATCCAAGAGGAACACTCCTGGAAACAGTAGACCTAGGTAGCATTTACCTCCCCAGTTTCTAGGTAACCATGGATATGCTTTTTCTCCACATATAGAATAAACAGGGTCTCCCACGTACACAGGTTCTATTTCATGTTTTAAAACCACTGTGTTCAGGCAGTTGCTAAACGATCCTACTTTATAGGAACCCTTTTTCTATAGACATAGGGGAGCAGTTTTGGGGCTGTGATCCACTGTATAGGCAGGGGGCATAGCATCTTTGTTCCATTCATCCCTCATCCGAAATGTCATTACGGATGTTCTTTCTGCTGGCAGGGTTGGTCTATTCTGCCTATGTAATCTATCTAGTCTTGTTATTTTTCGTGTATTCTTTCTCATGGGTTCTAGTGCAAACACGCAAACCTTTTGAAATATGGAAAAACCCACAGGTCCCATGATTACTTCCTCAAATTCATTCATATTGGTCTCATCTAGCTGACCCGTATTACTCTTGTTCCATTTCCCAAAGAACATTGCACTTAATGTTACTTCACATGAATAAATCAATGGCAATGGTTGTACATACCAGCCTATCCCTTTCCCTCCGTGCTGCGGTAAATGGGCGCAAACCCAGCAATCTTTTTTTCTTTAAAACCGCATGGGTCATGTTCATGATGAGCAACAATGTATGGTTGCCGTATCCTTCTCTGTGTCTCTCTTCCATTGGGGGCAAAGTACCAGTGATTACATGAACCGGGCTTTCAGTAGCTGCTTTTGGCAAAAGTGTTTCTAATGGGTGTACGTACTCCAGGAACCATGGTGTAATGGCTGTTATTGTCGGTACTATCATACTTAAAAAACATAGCAACAATGTCCAAATCAGTACCTTATTCCTTTTACCATGTTTTTTTCCTAAATGTACAGTCTCTAAATCTATTATCTTTTCAGCAGGGGTGCAGGAGGAAGCTGAAACCGGTCTTGACTTGTTCTTCATCGTCCTTCTTCTTGCTGGCAAAGTTCGTCGTGAATGTCTCTCGTTCTTGATGCTAGAAAAGTTCAACGAAAAATGTCACAGTTCAATTCTGCCAGCCTTTTCACAGCCTGGATCATTTATCCACTCCGAGCAAGATTAGTTATTGTTTCTCCCACTGCTCAGACAATTTCTGAACAGTTCTTTATTGATAGAGTACTATGTGCATTCAGCTTGTCCCGCTCTGGCTTAGGACACATGTACTCCATCAGCCTCAGTACTTATGTGCGTCCAGCTTGTCCTGCTCTGGCTCCTGACACATGTACTTTTATAAACGCACCGAGGAGCCGTGAGTCTTGAATTGTCCGACTTGCACAATTCTCACACTTCTCTCCTCTACGCCCCTGGTTCCTACTCCCTCCGTGAGTAGAACCAAAGGTAAAAAGAAAAGCACCAAAGATCTGTGGATCACTTTGCCTGTCGAGGCCGCAAATTATACCGATTCACTCCTGGTATTGTATGATCCGTGAATAGTGCCATTGCATTTCCAGTATCAGGCTCAGCGTCAGCCTGTGGCACAATGATGGGCAGCGATGAGCGTCGTGGCAATGATGTAGTTTCTTTCTTTGGCTTTGGTGCATTCGCGGGAACTGGTGGGTGCCAAAGGGGTACACGCGTTGTTTCTGCTTGTGTTTGCAATGCAGGGTTTCTGTTTCTGTTTCTGTAGGAAGGAGGGTTTGTGTCGCTCGGCAGTGATGTTGTTTCCGCTGAGCAACGTTGGGGCACTTTTCGCCCTTTCCCCTTACTGGCAGCCTCCTCAGGCTCTGTTTCGAGTTTCACTTCTCGTTTTCTCTTTGTTTCAACTTTCACTTCTCACTCAGGCTGATGCTGTGGCACTGGACTGGCAACAGTTTCTTTCATTACTGAGACTGCTTCCTTTTTCTGGTCGTCGGAAGTTGTCAGCAGTCCTGGGAATCTTTTGGCATGTGTCGCATGGATCCATGCCTTTCGTCCGTCCACTCGGATGGCCGTCTGTGTTGCCAAAAGTACTTGATAGGGGCCGCGCCACCTGGGTGCTAATGCTGTCTTCTGTTCAAAGTCTTTGATTAACACCCAGCTTCCAGGCTCCAGTGAGTGCCCCGGTCCGGTATATCGCATTGGCAACGCCTCCTGCACCTGCTGATGAATCAAACGCAACCTTTGTATTAAAAGTCCACAATAAGTGCTTAACATAGGGTGCTCGACCTCACATAATCTTTTGGGCTGTGGTGCGCACCATACATTTGCTGGTCTCCCCATTATAATCTCATAGGGGGAGAGCCCAGTCTTAGCCTGCACAGACGTGCGCATACACAACAGCGCTAGGGGTAATGCATCCACCCAACTCAACTTTCTCCCAGCGCAAATTTTTTCTATCTTTGACTTCAAGATTCCGTTGTGTCTCTCCACAAGCCCAGCAGAACTGGGATGCCTGGAGCTGTGGAATTGCTTCTCTATTTGCAGACCTGCACAGATCTGTAGCACTACTGCGCCCACAAAGTGGGGGCCGTTGTCTGACCACAGGACACGGGGCATCCCAAACCGGGAGAAATATTCCTTTAGCATTACTTTTGCTGTGGACATGGCAGTACAGTCTTTTAAAGGATATGCCTCCACCCACTTGCTGAATGCACAGATTACCACTAACACATACTTGTAGTTCTGGCACCTTTCCATTTCTATGAAATCAAAATGGACCACCTCAAACGGCATAGAGGGAGGGCCGAAACTACCTGCTGGAGTCACGGTTCCCTTCCCTACATTGTGTTGCAGGCACGTAATACAATTCTGCACTAGCCTTTCCGCATTTTTTTATGTGCTCATTCTTCCATACTGTGGATAAATGCTGTACCATCTTCTTCGCGCAAATATGGTTAGGGCTATGTGCCATTATAACCATTGCAGTTACGTAACAATTTGGCAACATCCAGTTCTTTGTTTCCTTGTCCACCCAACATCCTTCCAAATCTAACTCAGCAGAGCCCTCAGCCCACCCCTGAATCTCTTCGGTCGTGGCCTCAGCCTGCATTTCTTTGACTGTGGCAACTCCATTCTCTATCATACAAGGTACTTCCTTGGTCTGTACTGTCATCATTTTATTCCCCAAATCTGTGGCTGTTTGCTTCGCAATCCTGCCTGCAAACGTGTTTCCCTCTCCCACTCTACATGTTACTTTCTTATACGCCTCGCACTTCACTATAGCTAGGCGCTTTGGAAACGTGAGCGCAGACAACAATCGCACAATCAAAGGTCCATGCTGAATCCTGGCTCCATGTGATGTCAAGAAACCCCTCTCAGCCCAAAGTCGGCCAAAGTTGTGAACCACGCCAAAGGCGTACTGGCTGTCAGTATAAATATTCACGTTCAAATTCTCAGAGAGTTCACAGGTTCGGGTCAGTGCTATTATTTCTGCGGTTTGCGCCGAATTGTAGGGGATTCTTCTGCTTTCTACAACTCTCTTTAGGGTAGTAATTGCATATGCGGCCGTTGATGTGCCATCAGGTAATTTAAAACAAGAGCCATCACAAAATAACTCCCCAGCTGGCTCTTTTTTGTGGGATATCGCTCAAATCAATCCTTCCCTTTGTTTCTTCTTCAGTGATCATTAAACAATCATGGGGTGGTGATTCGTTGTCACCAATTTCTGCTATGGGCAGTGGCATTAATGCTGCAGGATTCAATGCGCTACACCTCATAATTTGGATGTGGGGTGCAAACAAGATGAGCTCATATCTTGTCAGTCTAGCTGAGGTGAGGTGTTGCGTCTGCGTCCTATTTAATAGAACGTCTATAGCATGTGGCACCATCAGAATTAAAGTGTGCCCTAATACCATTCCTTCCGTTTGTTTCACTGACGCAGCAGCCGCTGCGATGGATCGCAAACATCGTGGTAGTGCGCGTGCTACAGGGTCCAACGTGCAAGAAAAATAGCCGCACGGCTTATTTCTTCCACCTTGTTCCTGTGTCAAAACCGCCAATGCCCATCCTTCACTCTCACTCACAAATAGTCTGAAGATCTTTTTATAGTTTGGAGTGCCTAAAACTGGCGCAGCACACAATGCAGTTTTCAATTGTTCAAGCGCTTTCTGACATTCGTCATCCCACTGTAAAGGCATCTTTGCATCCTATTTTGTCAGTTTTATCATCGGCTTCACAATCAACGCAAAATTACTGATCCACTGCCGACAATAAGAGGCCATGCCTATTACAGCTCTCACTCCTTTTTGAGTCTTTAGAATAGGCATACTAGAAATACTTTTTATGCGTTCTGGTGTTAATCTTCTCCCTTCTTTCGAAAGTAGGTATCCCAAATAAGACACCTCCTTCTGATTATACTGGAATTTCTTCAAACTTGCCTTGTGACCATGGGTCGCTAAGTGTGTCAATAGTAATATAGTACTTTCTTTGCAGATCTCTTTCGTGTCAGCAGCTAATAACAAGTCATCTATGTACTGCAAGAGTACGCAACCTTTGGGTAATTCTAGCATGTCTAGCTGCTCTTTTAGCGCTCTGCTGTAAATGCTCAGGCTTTCTGTGTATCCTTGTGGAATGCGTGTGAATGTGAATGATAGAGTGAACGCAAACAGATATCTACTGCTTTTATCCACTGGGAGGCTAAAGAATGCGTTCTTCAAATCGACTACACTAAAGTATTCTGCAGTGGCCGGTATCATTGTCAGTATTGTTGTGACATCTGGGACCAAAGGGAATTGTGGGTCTACCACTTTGTTTAATGCGCGCAGATCAATTATGAAACAATAGGGTACCTCATTACTTCCTTTCTTGTAAACTGGAAGAATCGGGCTGTTGCACGTGCTACCTGCAATTTCCTCAACCACCCCTAATCTCACCAGGTTAGTAACAATGCTTTTCAATCCCTTCTCACCTTCAACAGAAATTTTATACTGGGGAATTCGTGGTAGTGTTACACCCTCTTTCAGAGTTATTTTTGCTGGCTCTATTTTCAAGCATCCTACATCGTTATCATGCATTGCCCACAGACAGGTTGGTACTCTACTTAGCTCTTCTGGCAATTCTTTTGACATAAATTCCGTCACCGGTGCATCGTGAGGCCACATCGTGAGGAACACCCTGTCTGCCGTAATATGTATGACTGCCCCCAATTTTCTCAACAAATTTAATCCTAGCAAGTTCTCTCCACAATTTTCTGTCAAAAGAAATGGACACTGTTCCGTAAATGGTCCTATTGTAATTGGGACAGCTTCGGACATGGGGTTAATTACTGGTGTACCTGCGAACCCTACAGAAACATTCTTCTGCCCCGACAGTGGTATCTCCGGAACCAAGTGGTGGTCTATCGAGCACTTCTGTGCCCCTGTATCTACAAGGAAATGGTGCTCCTTATTCCCGACTCTCATTTCTACGTAGGGTCCTCTCTGATTCACGGGAATAGACACTGGTTCCGACCCCTGTCGTGGGTTGTCCTATCACAAAAATAACACATCATCCGATGTGTAGTCACCGCTACTGCTATAATACGTGTTTGGTTGTGTATCAAAAATATTCCCATTTCCCCCTCGATGTCCTCCACTCTGATCATTTCTCTGTTGTCCCTGTCCGCCCTGATTTTGGTTCGAAACACTTTGGTTCAATGTCTGGTTCTGTTGTGCTTGGTTTTGACCATATGATTGGGTTTGAGTACCTCCATTGGTATATCCCTGCTGCTGCTGATTATTACTTCTGCTTGGGCCATTTGACCCCTGATGTCCTCTATGAGGCCTTCTCTGACCAAACCCACCTCTATTCTGTAGGTGCGGGCATTGCGCTCGCCAGTGTCCTTCCTCCTTACAGTACGCACATTGATTTAATCCCAATGACACCCCATGCATATTATTCAAATTTCCCTGGCCTTCTGCGTTTCCTCTACCTCTATTATATCCAATGACCTGCTATAGTAACATCCCTACTATCGTTTGCATCGCTTCTTTTCCCATCTCCAATGGGTACGCATTACATATCTCACTTACTTCTTTTACTGACGTTCTTTTGTTCGACATCCATCACATTGTTTCCCCTACCCATACCTGCAATCTTTGTTTATCGCCTATTTGTCCCGGTACCGGCAAATGCTTTGTACCACCTGGAAAAACTCTCGGCCATGATTTTTTCATATTCAACCTTGATGTCTCCTTCCTACCTTTCTTAATAAACTCTCTACTATACTCAGGTGTAGCAAACATTTCAGCATATCTGTCTTCCATTTCATTTTTTACTTCAAACAGTTTGTGCACAAGTTTTCTTACATCCTCATCTCTTTGCTCACTGCGTGCTAACTTATTCAAATCTAACAACCGCTGTGGCGGTAAATTCCCAAGTATCTTTTTCCATTCTCCCACCAAAATTTCCCCCATGCATTCCAACACTACCTGTCTCTTGTCTCTTCTTCGGTACCCATACAATGAGGCCAATGCTGCCGTCTCATCATTTCCTTCTATGTACATTTCTGCCTCTTGTCGTAATTCAATCTTTCTCTCTTTGCTGATCGCGCTTCGAGTTACCCATCCAAACCCTGTTCCTTCAGCCCCGCCTCTCGCCTCCCCAGTCTCCCCAGAGGGGCGGATGGTGCTGAATCTGTCCCTAGAGTGGGAGGTGCGGATGGGACAAGTGGCACAGGTGGCATCTGTGAAGGTCCTTGCTGGGTGCTGGGAAATTGTGTGTCCGCGGTCTGCGCTTGTGGGAGGGCTCGCGCTGTGGGCAGGGCTTGGGTTAACGCTTGTGTGAGGGGAAGTGCTTGGGCTGCGGGAGGGGGTATGAGAACTACTGGTTGGGCCTGCGCAGTCACTACTGGCGTGTTTGGTTTCGATTCTGGTTTTGGGCCTCGACCCGTGTTAGTTAACAAATGTTCCATTAATTCATCTGCTATGTGTAGTTCCCACTGCGGGTATATTCTGTCTATGTTCATCTGGTCCCGTCTCCCTTCCCGTCTTAGACTCTCAGTCCACTCCTCCTCTTCCTTCTCTTCTGCTATCTCAAGCTTCGTTTTGTGCCTACGCGCATGCTTCTCTCTACTCCTTAGTCGGAGCATTGCTTCCCTCCTCCAATCTTTGACAGTCTCAAAAGCTGCAGGTCGTGCTTTCTTTCTAATCAGCACCCTTTCTAGGTTATCTATCCTCCCAATCTCAAAAATACCATTAATCGGCCACTGATGGTCGGGTTGCTTTCTAGTTTGCCTATGCCAAATCTCACAAAATATTATTGCACCCACACCATATTTTGCATACATATCATAAGCCGGCGTTTCCCCAGGCGGTGCACTTTGGCCATATTCCAAGGACTGTCTACCGCAGCTGAAAAGCCCTGCTAAAGCGGACAGTACTCCAGACATGTTTCTTTAGCCTTCCCCTTTGGTTAGCCACTTTTATCTGGATGTTTGAGTTTGCAAAATCAACACTCTACCAAAAATCAGGTTTCTCTTTGAATCGGGGAATGACTCACCTGATAAAACAAATCGCCTGTTCTAATGCAACCTCTCCCCACGTCGTGTCTGCGCTTCTCTGGCTTCTGCCTCGTTTCGGGACCCTCTCCTCCTTTGCCCTCTGGCCCGGTATGTCGATCAGGGATCAGATGTGTGCAGATCTGCGGAAGGAATCTCTCCTCTCTTCTACAGGGCGCCCCGTACACTTCTTGTTCTTCCGCCTTGACTCCATTACAACATATACGATTGGGCAAGTGGGGGAGGGTCCCTATTCGGGCGCCATCTTGAAAGGGGCCCCTAGAGGTCCCTCATGCTATGGAAACAAGGCAATAACCATACACGAAAAGATGCGCCAGACACGAGGTTCAAATTCCCAATGCTAGGGTTTATTGCAAGCAAAAGATAGTATCTATCAATTGGCCAATTCTGATCTCACGCCCCGCGACGTGAGTTTCCTAGACCTCGAGGGACGCAAGAGAGCGAATTACGTACATCAGTTACATATATACAAAATGCATATCATACAATCAGCAAAGTCATGTTCAAGACCCCTCTTTATTAAGTTCCTTTGAACTCAGGATGACGATGGACATATCCGACGAGTATGACGATTATAATGCTTTCGATGTCTATTCTAGTAACAATGTGCAATTTAGAAAGTGCGGAGGCATCTTTTAGAACATGGTGGTTCTGTTCTTGGAAGCAAGCTGCACACGGGGGAAGAGCCACATTCCAAGCTTTGCTATCTATGAGGTACTATTCATGTCCTGGGAGCCGACACGTTCTAAAGGGTTTTGCGAAGGGGTGCCGTAAGAAAAGCATAATTCAAGCCTTTAACTGTATTATTCTAACATATTCTAACATCGTACGAGACTGGCTGGCATCTGTGAAGTGATTAAATGCCCTGCAGCTTCCTCCAAAGGCTACAGAGAGGGAGCGTGGGCATTCCTCTCTGGGCTACTCATGAGGAGTTTCAGCAAACTCTTCAGTCCCGCAACCTTGCCCTTTCATATTCAGACAACAATGTTAACAGTTGAGCAGAGTAAGCAGAATCCGCAAGAATTGTAAGCTGCAAAGCAGTTTTTAGACAGAAAGCAATGAGCAATGGTTAACAAGCAAAATGGCGATTCTTGCTACATTTAAAATGGCCGCTCCTTGGTCAAGCATAGCAGTTTATATTTCTATAATTCGGTGCATAAGACGGTTTGCCCACGGCCATCAAGTTACATCTATTATTCAAATGAAGGGTATTCATTTTTCCAGATTGACAGCATGCTTTGACATCATTTTGAATTAACACGCCAAACAGCTAGAGGTAAATAGAGTACACCAGCATTAGCAATGATAAACATGCCTTATCCGTAGCCTCACTATTGAAGGACTATGGGTTGACATAAAAAATTACTACCCCTACAAATACCAAAGGTAGGACCTTAGATTGGGTTGCCGACCTGAATTGCAACATCACTATCACTAATATAACACCTCAATCATGGACGGACCACCATTTAATTACCTTCTCTGCCTCGCTTGACCTCATCCACCCTAAAAAGATAGTTATGGCACCACCTCTCCCTACTAGGAGCAAAAAAGACACTACTGTGGAAATGTTACCACCACATCTCCTCCCTACTCTCAACAATCTTACCAACAATACAGACCCCACCCTACTAGTGGAAACATTCAATAGCGCCATGACAAAGGCACTAGACACTATAGCACCTGTCAAAATCTGCAAAGGCAGACAGACATCTCACCTTAATAATTGGTTCACCCCACATGTAAAAGAACTAAGGATTCAAAAAAGAAATTTACAATCAATTTGGTGCCACTTACCTACTGAGGAGAACAAAGCTAAGCTAACTAACCACTCTAAACTGTACAAAAAGGAAATAATTAGCATAAAAAAGAATACCTTTAACAACAGAATGTCTTAGGCCAAATCAGAGACTAAGGAATTATTTTCCATTTTACGCAAAATTGAATCACCAATACCTCAGGTTGATAATATCCCTAAGGATAAGCTTTGGTGCACTAATATACAAAATGCACTATCAGATAAAATTACCTCCCTCCAAATCAAAATTGCCAAAAAGAAAGCCTCTCTGCTCCTACCGGCTGAGTCCTCACCTTCGCAGCAACCACCTCTAAACCTGCATAATAGCACCCCCCCCCCACCCTTCAGCTTCAAGAAAATATCCATTACTGAAACAGAAAAAATCATACTTTCACTTAGACCCTCCAACTGCAAAGGAGATAACTGTCCATCCCAAATTATAAAGGATGCAGCTAGAGACTTATCCCCTTTCATCTCGAAGCTCATCAACGCCTCCTTTAAAACGAACCATATACCTAATGATCTCAAACAATCCTGGGTGTTACCATTGCTCAAAAAACAAACAGTAGACCCATCTATACCAACCAATTACAGACCTACCACCACAGTCCCCTTCCTACTCAAAATTATTGACAGAGTAGCCTACATACAAATACAGGACTACCTAAAAGCCAACAATTTACTAGGCTCACGCCAGTCTGGCTTCGGCACCCTTCATGGCACAGAAACAGCCTTGATTGACCTCAAGACCCAAATTGACGAGTTGAAGGACAATGGGAAATTAGCTATGCTACCCCTCCTTGAGCTATCGGCAGCCTTCATCCTGGTGGATCATACAGTCTTATGGAACCATCTCAGGTCAGCTGCCCATTTCTCAAGCGATGCCATAACCTGGGTGCAATCCTTCCTTGTGAACCGTGCAATGAGAGTCTTCTCCCCTCTAGCAGCTGCTGACCTCATACAAGTCTCCTGTGGAGTTCCTCAGGGATCATGTGTAACCCCCACCATGTATAACATCTTTACTAAACCCCTCTTTAACAAGATGGACAGATTGGGTGTCACCTACACTAACTACGCAGATGATAATCAGATCCTCATCCCCCTTTCGGGCAACTTTCTGAAAGACTCGGCCTTGGTAAATAAGATATACCTCCTCATTCAGGCATGGCTGCTTGAATGACGATAAAACTCGTTATTGATCTTAGGCTCTGAGAGGCCATTAAAAAAAACCTTAACTCCAGCTAAGCCTCATTCAACATCGATGATAATGACATCAAAGTGTTGCCTGCAGTCAAAACCCTTGGCTTCTATCTCGACTCTGCACTCAACCTCAAAAAGCAAGTAAACTCACTAGCATCATCAACGGCATATACTTGCAAATTGATCCGAGCCTGCAGACCATTTCTCTCTGAAACTAGTTGTATTACACTAGCCAATGCACTTATTCTATCCAGACTGGAGTATTGTAATGCTCTATACTCTGGATCCAATAAGTACATTATTGTTAAAATTCAAAGACTCCAAAATAATGCCCTTAGAGCAGCTTTAAACATCCCGAATAGAGAGCATATCTCTTTTTTTAGTTTTTTAAATTTTTTTTATTTATTTATTTATTTACAAGTATATACAGAAATGATATCATACCAACAGACAGAAACTACAGATGAAAAAGCATAAAAACAAAAAATTAAAAGAAATCATTAAACACATTCCAGATATTCTCATACAAACACAATTTACATTTCAATTTGTAAATCAACTTTTCTGTCCTAGACAGGCAGTGCATTTCCTGGACCCATTCCTCAAATGAAGGAGGGATCCGACCTTTCCATCCTCGAAGAATTAGTCGCTTAGCCACAGTGAAAGCTCTAAAAATCCATTTTTTAAGGGCGGAACTGACACAGCCAACCCTGAGTCATCACCTAGAATCACCGTCCTAAAATCTAGGACAGACCCTCCACCCGAAGCCCTGTCACACACATCACAGACTTTATTCCAAAAATCTCTGACTCTCACACAGCTCCATAGCATGTGTTCCAGAGACCCAACTTCCTGGATGAAACCCCAACAATCATCATTGTCAGTCATGCCTCTTTTATACAGTGTTTCAGGACACCAATACACACGATTCAGAATCTTAATTTGTTGAGACCTTTCACTCAGATTCAGTGAACACAAGGAGGCATTACCACACATATTCTGCCAGGCCTCAGATCAATTTCAGACCAAATTCTCTCGCTCCACACTCCCCTGTCATTACTCTGATAATGTGACACAAATAGCTTTTATAACCTACTGGCTAAACCACCTTCCTTTCCGTTAGAATCCATCAGAAAAACAGTCATATCCAAAGAGTCAGACCAGTCCACTTCACCAACAGACCTCTTCAGGCGTCTATAAGCAGAGTCCGACAAGCCCTCAAAACTCCATCTCTCTCTCAGCTCAGCAGCAGTCAACCACCGATCACCATTCCCCAAATCAGAGACCTGTTTAATATCCATTAAGAACCATTCAGGCCAAAAAATAGTCTTGGAATTATCCCTAATCCTAGGATTCAGCCAGATAGAGGCACTCCTGGATTTAAATGCGTCACAACCTAGCAATGAAAAAAATTTCAATCCATGAGTTGCGCAAAAATGACGTTGCTAACATACTATCCCCAGGTATTAGTGGTCAACAAGGCTTCGGGCCTAGCGGCCCATACGCATTCAACTCTGCTACCGCCCAGCTGTCCAAATCACCATTCAAAAATGGAACAAAATAATCAACAGAAAAGGCCAAATGGTAGGCCCTAAAATTCAGAACCCCTAAACCACCTAAATGGACAGGAAGCTGCAACTTCCATAGACTAAGTCTAGGTGGTTTTCTGTCCCATAAAAATTCCTGAACAAGACGGTCTAGATCTCTCCAATAACAACTCTTAATTTTCAGTGTTGGACAAAGGCAACACTTCTGACTTCAAGCGGTTAATTTTGTATCCTGAACAATCGTGATAATCAGACAAAATCCTCATCAGACAGGGCAGGGGCACTTCCAAATTCTGCAGCACCAACAAGAGGTCATCCGCATAAAGCCAAGCCTTTTGCACAACACCCCAACAATCAACACCTTGTAAATTCGGTTCATTTTTGATGCAAACTGCAAGAAGCTCAAAGTCTAAAATGAATAACAGAGGAGAAAAAGGACAACCTTGACGCGTGCCCCGCTTCAAACAAAAAGGTTCTGATACCACCCCATTAGTTTTAACATCAGCCGTTGGACTGGCATATAGAAGAGCAACCCAAGAAATAAATTCTTCACCCAGATTTATCCTCCTCAGTACTGAGTACAAGTAATCCCAACTGACCCTGTCAAAAGCTTTCTCTGCATCAAGGGAAAGGACAGCGGCATCACAGTCCATTCTATCCGCCATTTCCATGGTAAGTAACAATTTCCTGATATTACTGGACGTATGCCGATTTTTCATGAATCCAGACTGTTCCTCATCAATCAAAGCAGGCAGGAACTGTACCAGGCGCATAGCAAGAACCTTGGCAAGAATCTTATTATCGGTATTGATAAGGCTGATTGGACAATAACTAGTCGGATGATTACAGTCCTTACCTTTTTTCAAAAAGAACGAAATAGAAGCATGGTTAGTACTTTTAGGCAACGTCCCGACCAGTTTGCTAGAAACAAACATATCTCTCAAAAGCTCTAAGGCCGAGTTCGGGAGGATCCTATAAAACTCACAAGGGAGGCCGCCTGGGCCTGGGGATTTACCCTGAAATCGCACTTTTGATCTCATCAACCGTTATCATATCACCAAGAAGATCACGTTCAGTATCCTGAATCCTAGGCAAATTCAAAGTAACAAAGAAGTCTGCACCCCTACCAGTTATACCCGCCTCATTGCTATACAGATTCTTGTAGAAGTCACGAAAAATCGAGTTACTTTTATTGGGATCAAATGTAATTCTACCCTCCCGGTCAACCATAGAAGCAATTGCTGACTCTGAAATCCTTTTCTTCAACTGGTATGCCAGCCATCTGTCACAACGTTCTCCCTTTTCGAAATAAGTACACTTAGAATAGAACAAGTCACGCTCTGCCCTCAGCGACAAAAAGTCTTCCATTTCTTTAAGTTTTTTCAAAGTTGCCAATTTTACTGAATCAGTTGGATCAGGCGTCAGATCCCGAGAGAGCTCACCAATACGTAGATTAACATCACGCCTCTTACTCTCCTCCTTTTTCCGTTTACCACTAGACAGCCCTAAACAAACACCACGCATACATCATTTAAAGGCTTCCCACGTATTCGCCACACTGATCTCTTCTGAGCGATTCTCCATAACAAAATAGTTTGCTTCCGAAACAATCCGCTCCAAAATATCATCATCCAATAAGATAGAGGTGTTCATCTTCGATGAGAAACTTCTTTTACACTGAAATTTAAGTCTCAAATGCATCTCAACAGGGGCATGATCACTCAATAAAATATTACCAATACCACTAGAGACAATACTTTCGGACACCTTTCCACCAGTAAAAATCATATCCAGTCTAGAAAACACACGATGCTCACTAGAAAAGAAACTGTATTGACGTTTGTCCAGTTTCTCCAGACGCCATGTGTCTTTCAAATTGTGTTCCTCCAAGAGTGATCTAAGCGCTTGATGATGATAATCACAACGCAGCACACGCCTAATCTGATTTCTATCTAGCATAGGATCAACCACAGTTTTAAAGTCCCCCCAAGTAGAACATTAGAATTATTCAAATCTAAAAGGGTTTGTGCTACCATTCTGAAAAAGGAGCCGTCATCCACTGTAGGAGCATACACATTGCAGAGAGTTAACAATTCCCCCTGAATCTCAACCAACAAGGCAATCATCCGACCATCCTCATCCGCACACTTGCGTAAAACTTTCATAGGTAATTTCTTCCGAAACAAAATGGCCACTCCCCTTGACCTTGATGAAAAGGAAGAGCCATAAGCAGAACCAACCCACTCCTTTTCCAACCCAGAAATCTCATCCACCAATATATGAGTCTCCTGTAAGAAACAGATGTCGGCGTGCATGTCCTGTAACATGTGAAACACTTTCTTTTTCTTTAGCATATTATTGATCCCATTCACATTCCAAGAGACAATACGTAGATCATTAAATGCCCCACCTGAGCGGGAAGTCATCATTATACCATGAAGATCTAAAACATCAAAAGTAAAAACAAAACAAGCATATCTCTGCATTCAGAAGAGATGCTCATTGGCTTAAGATTAAGGACAGGAGCTCCCTCAAAACCCTTTCTCTCACCTCTGAGTGCCTTAACAACATAGCACCACCTCACCTAGCAGAGAGAGTTGTCAAGAGAATATCTGACCGACCCACAAGATTGTCCAACGCCTACACCTTAGAGGTTCCTAGATACAAACGGACTACAGCCGGCGGCTCCAGTTTCCTGGTTATAGCCACTCAATCTTGGAATAGACTCCCTTTAGATCTTAGAACTGACCAACCCTATTCTAGATTTAGACGGAAAGTCTTCATCTGGCTATGGACTAAAGATGCCTAACCGTACATCCTAATGGTTCCCTCGCCCTACCTACTCTGGACTACTCTCTCCAAGGACTACCCTACCTGACTATATTAACTGCATTTGTTCTTTGAATCACTTGCCTGTATCTTGGTATATCTATCGGGACCATTGGTCACTGCAAACTTGTGGCAGTATTGATGTTTCTTGATTTTAACCTTGTTTATCATTCTATGTATGTACCGACCTTCCACCACTGTAACTAAGCTTCCTAAGTATCCTTGTATTGCTTGCGCCCAGCTACCGGAGGGTTTGGTTTTGCGCTATACTAAATAAACAAACAAACAAACAAACAAACAAAAATACTCCTGCAGGCATTTTTCGCATGTACCCACCGCAGTTGCTTAGTCATCCTCTGTATTTGCAGAAGTGATCAGTAACATACCTATTCCATCTCCCCAGGCAGCATTCTCAGGCCATCTCTGCAGTACATAAAGCACCATCACACAATGAGAGATGGTGGTATGAAGCTGGGAGCAACTTGGATACCACATCCTTGCAGGCTGTGAGGAAGTCCGCTCCTTTCTTCTGCCGACTACCATGGCAGTGACTCTGGGGGCTGTGCCTAGCTCCCACCCTGAGCCAGTGCATGTTCAGCCTTATTTATTTTACTTTTTCAATTTTGCTTATTGCTTTGCAGCACACATTTATTTTAATGTTTTTAAAAGAGGAAAACAATACAGGTTTCTTTATGTGGGCTTGTGTTCCTACAAAAAAAAAAGATAATAGGAAATGTGGTTACATCTTTGAGAATGAACGTCCTTTGGACTTGCCGGCTTGTTGTGAGTCTGTTCCATCCTTAGTTCAGTAGTTCAGTTGTGTCGCTCACACGATAAATAGAGCCTCTTCTTTGTGTCAAGGCTATTGGCTGGAAACAGAGCGTTGTTTTCTTGTCAAGGTGATTGAGACTGTTGTGTGTTTCAGTGAGTGTTAAAAGCCGTTTCATTTGTGGTATTCTTCTTTGGTACATTGAGAACTTGAGAAAGGGTGGTTCCTGAAAGATGTTCCACTGGACAGTTAACATGTTTTTTCACATTTTCTGCAAATGTATAAATTTTTTTAAATGTTTTATTTGAAATGATCATCAATAATCTGCTTGTCTTTAAACTCATGGGTATTTCACTGTAAAGAGGTACAGACACATGGACTGCGTACCAACTGTACCTAGGAGCCTTAATATTATCAGAGGTATAGCGCTGGAGAAGCCTGTATTTTGTCAAGAGCAGAGTGTTGAGTTATTATAAAAAGTAGAGCCACAAGTGAGTATGGATATTAGCAATACTAATGGCGGTCATATGCTGCTAAGTACAGCATCTAACAGTGATTGGATATTTGACTTAGATATGGGATTATCAAGAACACAGTTGTGAATGATTGCTTGTAACATAGCTCTGAATGTGTCTGAGTATTATCAAGATCAGTCTCCCGAGTGACTCATTGCATCACGAAGAGTGGAGATCTGAGTGATTTTAGATATGTTCAAGGCCAACGCCATTCATACAGCAATAGTATAGGAATATGCACAGGCTGACCAGTTTAACTGACTCTGCACTATCTTAAAAATTAAAATGTAACTTTGTAAAGACCCATTCTTAAAAATGTCCATAATTTATGCCAGTCTTCAGTTGTTTTCTAGATTTTAAAAAACAACAAATGTTTATGTTGCATTCCAGCATTAAAATATTATTTATTTCAGCATTTAACTATAATAACTCATGGGGACATGTTTTTCTGCATAGATAAGGAGTGAAAATAAAAGAATGCACAAAGAAGAGTACACAATTCACATTTTCTCAAAAATAAATATATTAATTCATAGATATCAAAATGTTGAATTCTATGACTGTATGCTAGAAGTCGCGTTAGTAGCGGGAAAGGAGATGGCATGTCACAGGCCAAGATGGGGCATTTTGTGACCGCCCTTTTTATGCAAAATTTAAAAAATAAATCTTTGCTGATTTCTTAAGGTAGGTAGTGAACAGCGATTACGTTTGGTCTTCCTCCAGAAAGTCGGTTCTGGTGACTTCTCAGCACTAAGAGTCCCTTGATGGAGAATATGCTCTTTGTAAATAACCAGAACCCCAGATAACAAGTCCTATATGCTACCCACATATTTCGAAAATGTGACTTTAAAGACACCAATGGATATAATTTTTAAAAAACAAAAAAGTCTTGAGGAGTCACACAACCACCACACATGTGCCTTCAAATTGATATTAGCTTGTGCGCTACACTTGGCTGTTTAGTAGTGTCAGGGTTGAATATAACGTTTATGGTTTTGGTAAGGTGACACCATGGGCCATCAAACCCACTCTAAAAATTGTTCTTGCACATCTCATCATCCCTGTATTCCAAATCCTGCTGACCTTTCATCTCAGCGTCCTTGTGTTCCATCTCATGCTGACCCTTCCACACTCCCGAACAGAACATGCTCCTAAGGTGATCCACTTGCTCTACTTGTTTGACTGCTGCACTAAGGAAAATGTTTTCACTGGGGTTTCTAAGAAGGGTTTTACAGTGAGTGTTGCGGGGGACTGTCTCTTTAAGACAGCCCTCCCGAGTGAGCATCAGGCAGAGGAAGTGACGCAACGAGGACGAGAGCTGGGGGGAGGGGTAGAGGAGGTTTCTTCAGTTCCAGTTTGTAAATGAATAAAGAGGTTGCATGTTCTTACGCTGGTGTCTGTCCTCCTTTCAGACGGCCTTGCCCGCTAACATTTGGTGACGAGGAACACTCCCACTCACCAGTGGTCCTCCTTTGCTGCGCACCAGTGATCCCACTGTGCACCTACCCACATGAGACAGCGATCCTGCTTCGCTCTCCACCGCGGTCCTCCCGCATGAGACAGCGATCCCGCTTCTCTCTTCACCGTGGTCCTCCTTCTTACTATACAGGCGTTCCATGGTATTCCTGCCTGCGGGAGTCGGCGATCCCGCTGCGCCCACTGACGACATCAGTCTGGCCGTGTGCCATCCATCTGTGACCACCCCTCACAACATAGCAGTGAAGCCCGATCCCGGGCCCCCATGCATCGTTGAGCAGCATTTACCCAGGGCCCTGCAGTCCATCCGGCCTGAGTGGAGACTGAACACATGTGCCGCTCGCAACCGCATTGGTTCAGTATCTACAGTGAAGCCCCTCCACACAGTCAGGGGCAGTGGCAAACCACACGTGCCACCCATAAGCAGCTCATCTGGCACAAAGTACATCCAAGCCTGGAAAGCACATGATCAGCCTGCAGCTGAACCACAAGCCAAGCCTACAACCACAGCAGGTGGGTGCCGTCCCTCCCCCATTGAGCCAAGTCAGTGCGCTCATCAACTCGACAGTGGACAGTGGACAATGTGAGTGCACAACAGCAGACTGTGAAAGGTCCCCGACCCAAACCAGGGATTCCCACCTAAATAACACCTCAGTACCACCATGAGCACGTACCCTGATCGTGCTCGGCAAGCCCCACAGCCCCCTGCAACCGTAATGCGGTCAACGGCGACGGCATGGCGCATGCCCCCACCTTTCTCCATGACCCCTCAAGCAGACAAAGGCCCGAGGTGGGTCGAATGGCTCGAGGATTTCAACAACTTCATACCCGCTGCAGGCGAGGAGTCCTCCCCACGCCTACTCAGCATGTTTATCAACACGACTGGCACTGAAATAAAAACATTAATCAAAACCATCCCGCCAGCAGAACACACTGATTTTGCAGCCCTAATAACAGCCCTGAATAAAAGACTGGTCATAGAACCCAGCAGGGACTATGAAAGATATATGTTTAAGCAATGCACCCAACATGCACCCAACATGGTGACGAAACAGTGGACGAAATCTAAGG
This sequence comes from Ambystoma mexicanum, assembly GCF_040938575.1. Taxonomy (NCBI): domain Eukaryota; kingdom Metazoa; phylum Chordata; class Amphibia; order Caudata; family Ambystomatidae; genus Ambystoma; species Ambystoma mexicanum. The sequence continues at coordinate 287,857,345 of NC_090941.1, read as the reverse complement.
GGCACACTGCCAATTCGACTCATTTTCTCTTGGAGAGGCCATTTGCCTAAGAGTCATAGAAGGGTGCCTGTTGTCCGCATTGAAAAAGCAGCTTCTCAAGAAACCCCTCACCATTGCAGAAGTTAGCGAAACGGCCAGAATCCTCGAAAGAGTCGATAAGCAAGCCACCCAGATGACCAGCACGACAACACTCAAACAAGAGAGAAACAAAGTTATAGCGGCAGTCCACACAGGTAGCAACAGAGTGAGTGAAAGGAACAATGGATCAAACTACGCATCAACCCCACAAATGCAAAGACAATGCTACAGGTGTGGAATGGCTTTTCCCCATGCCTGTCATGCCTTGCACTCACTGAAAAGTGTGGAAATTGTGGCAGGGAAGGCCATTTCCAATCTGTCTGCAGAGAAGACGAATTTGTGAACCTCATCATGGACGAGGACGAGGCACGGGAAGCACTAAAGACACCGGTAGACATCTGTGTCAAACGATTCTGTTTTCTCATTGACTCAGGGGCCACAGTAAACATCATGGGGGAAAAAGAATTCCAACAACTTCAGAACAAACCCCTACTAACGCAGACATCACCGGAATATTCCAATGGGGTGCTGACACTCCTCTACACAGTGTTGGGTCGTTCAAAAGAAAACTCATTTATGGCGACAAGTCAACCACCACCATAATACACGTAATAAGGAGCCTGACCAAAGGCCGATACCTGCTGAGCTACAAAACAGCTTCCTGCTTGGGCCTAATAAACATTCATGTACAGGAAGGTGACACCATAGCTCAACTGCACTTCAAGGCAAAACCCAAGAACACATATACAACATGGACCATGCACCACCCATGACCCCAACCATCACGAAGGATGACATCCTGAAGGAATTTCCACGTCTATGCCAAGTCCTAGGCAAAATGAAGGGTCCACCAGTCAAGCTACACATTGACCCAGCAGTTTGCCCGGTCCCACAATACCCGCACAGAGTTGGGTTCCACCTCCAAGAAGCGGTCTTAAAGGAACTCAACCAACTCCTGCGTAATGACATCATTGAACCAGCAACGGGACCGACACCATGGGTTTCCTCACTTGTAATCGTCCCAAAGGAAGGTGGTCGCCTACGACTGTGCGTTGACATGAGGGTGGCCAACACAGCCATCCAAAGGGAACGCCATCCAGGACCCCAGATCAAAGACATGATCGTCTAACTGAACAAGGCTGTCCTGTTTTCAAAGTTAGATTTGAACCAAGGGTACCACCAGTTGGTACTCATCCCGATTCGCGAACAATCACCACATTTGTATCCCATGATGGACTATTCCATTATAAATGACTGAACCTTGGGATACCGTCAGCAGCTGAAATCTTTCATGAAACCCTCAGGCAGATCATACAACCTGTAAAAGGGACCTTAGATTACAGCAATGACATCCTCGTCTTTGGGAAGACTCACAAAAAACATGATGAAGCACTCTGCGCCACTTGCACAGCAGTACAAGACACTGAACTGACTCTTAACCTAGAGAAATGTTGATTTAGTAAGCCCAAACTCAAATTCTTCAGGCATATTTTCTCACCTGACGGGGTGACCACTGATCCAGACAAGGGGCCTCTTTACGAGGTGGGCGGAATGGGTTTACCGGCACCGGTAATGGTGCCGGTGCCGGTAAACCCATTCCGCCCTATTACGAGGTTCCCTTGCGAGACCCGCTCAAAATGTCTGGTCAGACCAGATGTCCTTTATGGATCCCGCAAGGGGACCAGGGAACTAATAACGGTCCCGTTATTAGCTCCATCCACATTCCCATTGAGCCCTATGGGGGCTCAAGTGGGAATGGGGATGGGTTTTTTGAATGAGGAATCTGGACCCGATTTTAGAGGCAGCCATGACGCTAATAGCACCATGGCTACCTCCAAACTCGTAATGAGGCCCAAAAGTCTCTAACATATTGCACCTGCAGAAACCTGAACAGGCGGCCGATGTAAGATCGTTCCTGGGGATGGCCCGATACTGTGCCCGTTACGTACCACACTTTGCCACCATCACTGAACCCTTAAGGCGCCTGTTACAAAAAGAATCCCTGTTTACCTGGACAGATGAATGCCAAGGTGCTTTTGACACCATTAAACAAGCCCTTGCCGAATCCCGGAAGCTAGCTTACTTTGATCCCGATTGGCACACTTAAATTGTTGTAGATGCCAGCCCAGTGGGCCTAGGGGTCATCCTTGCACAAACCAGCGGCCTGGACACCTACCCGAGGCACCTAGTAGCCTACGACAGCAGGGCATTGGCTCCCCCTGAATCAGCATACTCCCAGGCAGAGAAAGACAGCTTGGCGGCCGTCTGGGCCTGTGAACACTTTCACAATTTCGTTATAGGAAAGAAATTCACATTCCCTCTTCAGGAATCCAAGAACGAAAAGGCCCCCCAAAATCGAATGATGGGGAATTTGCCTACAAGAATATGGTTTTGAGATCATTCACCGATCAGGGGAAGAGAACAACCCTGCTGACTATCTGTCCAGCCACACGACTGGCAAATCAGTCCCTAGGCCCGGTGACACCGAATACGTAAGCTATGTAACAGCCAACGCATTATTCCCTGCCATTTCCATTAACGCCATTGCCGCTGCCTCGGCAGTTGATCCTTCCATGGCTTTAGCCATAAGCCTGACGGAGAACAAGTGGAAAGACTTTCGTTGAGCAGTACAGAGACACCCTGGCGCATGCAGAGATGAGCTTGAGAGGCTCACCAGAATACACACAGAGCTAGCTGTCCAAGACAAAACCATCTTACTGAGGAGATGCCGGCTAGTCATACCAGTGACTCTCAGGTCTGAAGTCATCAAGATGACCCATGAAGGCCATAGTGGTGCTGAGAACACAAAAGGGCAATTCAGATGCCACGTCTGGTTCCCCTTCATGGACGATATGGTCGACCGGTGGGTGAAGAACAGTACGGCCTGTCAATGCACTGCAAAAGCAGAACCCCCGGGACAGCTCAGAGTGACCAAAATCCCAGATCACCCCTGGGAACAAGTTGCGGTAGATTTCTATGGCCCACTCGAGTCAGGGGAGTATTTGCTACTTTTCATTGACGAACACTCCAGATTCCCCATCATTAAGAAAGTGAAGTCCACAGCATTCTCCCACGTAGCCGCCACGTTCGGTGACGTCATCAGTGAGTGGGGGATCCCGAACATAATAAAGTCGGACAATGGTCCGCCCTTCAGCGGACACGAGTCCGGAGTATTTGCGAAGCATAGGGGATTTAGTCATCAAAGGATCATGCCATGCTGGCCCCAAGCCAACAGGATGGTGGAAAGATGCATGGCCTCAATAAAAAAGGCAATGCAAAGAGCACGAATTTAGGGGTCAGACCCCCACCAAGCGTTGTGCAGGATGCTGAGAGACTATCGGAACACCCCCCATGAGGCCACCAACAAAACCCTAGCTGAACGCATGATGAGGTACCAAGTCAGAACCAGAATCTTCAACAGCCCAATAATCCGGCGTGAACCGGATTAAGAGGTCATCCGAAGGGACACTGAACGAAAGAAGAAAGCCAGAGTTCAGACAGACAGAAGAAGGAGGGTACAAGCAAAGGAGTTTCAAGTAGGAGATGAAGTCTGGGTCCAACAAAACGTGAACAAGAAAACGGACTCACAGTTTGCACTGGAGCCACTACAAGTTATTGCTGTAAAAGGGACAATTATAACGGCAGCAAATGACCTAAAGGAGGTGACCAGGAATAGTTTGTTATTCGAGCATGTCATGAGAGGAGAGGAAGAAAGACCTCCACCTGTTGACACAGACCCAGAACACTATGACGCACAGGATGAGGAGTGGGTTCCCCTCAAACCGCAGGTTTCTACGTCAGTCGGACCCAAATGGCAATACTGGCGGTGGCTCAAGTCAAGAGCCATGAGGACGCCCTCAAAGGGTCATCAAGAGACCCCAAGACTAGTTGAAGAGTGTTAACCCACAGTTAAAGAAGTTCCAGTTAAATTCCTTCCAAGGACATTTGCCTGAGGGTGTTGTTGGGGGGGCTGTCTCTTTAAGACAGCCCTCCCCAGTGAGCGTCAGACAGAGGAAGTGATGCAACGAGGACAAGAGTTGGGGGAAGAGGAGGTTTCTTCAGTTCCAGTTTGTAAATGAATAAAGAGGTTGCATGTTCTTACGCTGGTGTCTATCCTCTTTTCATGCGGCCTTGCCCGCTAACAGTGAGTTTTTTCTACATTTGGGGTGGTGGCAGGGATACCTATACGAAAAAACAGTTTTTGCAAAAGATGTAATTGTTTTCTTTTCCCTTCTTTGGTGTGGAAGGATAAAGGTTACGTGAAAGTGTTTCCCCAGAAAACCGGTTATTAAGGGTTACCAAAGAGTTTTCAGGAAGTGTTTCTTATTTTAGGATAGAAGAAAGTAAGGGAAGGAAAAGGTATTTGGAAAACAAACACAATCTGAAAGGGGTTGAAAAAGCATGCGAGAGGGGAGTCAGACTTTAAGGAAGTTGTCGAGAGAAGTACAACAGAGAATACTATTTTATAAACAGGGAATGGAATGGCAAAAAGGCACACAATACATGATCTCAGTGGCTGCAGCACAATCTCTCCTACTTTACCTCTGTTTGGATCTGCATTGTCCTCCCTTTAACAGGTTCACACTACCCACAGAGAACCAAGAAGTAAGATGGGCCTTTTATCAGGATCTCAAAACTCCCCAGAGGATTAGGGACTCTGACTGGCCCTATAAAGCTCTGCATGATGATTGGCAGTTCAGATAGGTCTGTCGAGGTATGTACCACACTCCCAACTGCAGGAGCGTGGGTGCTATTTTGAGCTACCAACGAGTCCGACAAGATCCTGCCGGACCACTAAAGTACAGAGTTGATATTCAGCTCATTCTGCGAGGCCAGACTTAAACAAGGGTTCATTGCTGTGCAAAAACTAAAAACAGAATTCAACGTTTTAAGACATTATAATTAAACGGACAAATTAATAATGGATGCCACATTAAAGTTAGTTTATCAGTGCATCATTGTGCATTTCCCTTAATTTCTCTTTCACAACAGAAGTAGTGTTTTCAAGACACTATAGGCCCGATTCATGGAACGTTTTCCTATGGGATTGCGCCATTATAAAACACTTCCATGAATCAGGCCCTATATAGATGTTTTTGCCTGTGCAATTTGTGCTTAAGGAACTACGTCTTTCTTCTCATAAAAGCTTGCTGGAAGGCTCTAAATGGCATACAACATTTATTTGCACTGATATTTCAGTGCTTGCAGGGATAAAACAATCAAACAGGAAACATCGAAAAGTGCAATAAAACATTGAAAGTCTTGCTACAAAGATGAAAACACTACTTTTTTCTCTTATTGACAAGACTGACCATTTAATTTCCTATCCTGTGATAGTAACTCTTCCCTATGACAAAGAGGTCACTTTCATAGCCAGTTGACTTCTGCTGCTCAACCACAGATCAGACAGTGGCATCATTGAAAGTAGCTCCACCATTACCAGCAATGTTCCACTTCAGTATCCCATGATTAAGCTACATTGGGCCTCATTCCGAGGCTGGCGCTATCCATGGAGTAAATAGCACCATGGTAAGCAACCATGGAGCTATTTACTCCATGGAAATCCGGCATGGTGAATGGAGTAATTACTGGTCCATTCCAAGGTTGGAGGGACCGGTAATTCCCCATTCACCATACCGGTTCCCCATCCCCATTCCTGCCCCCATAGGGCTCAATGGGAATGGGGAAGGAGTAAATTACGGCACCGTAAATTACGGTGCCGTAATTTACTCCAAGGTCCCTTTGCGGGTTGGATTTTTAACGCCTGCTGAAAGCAGGCGTTAAATGCCAACCCGCAAAAGGGAACTCGGAATATGGTGGTAAGTGTTAACGGTCACCGTTGCCATTAACGGTGACCGTTAACCCTTACCTCCAGCCTCGGAATGAGGCCCATTATCTCATGATTAAGAGTGCTCTAGGAGAGCCTTTGAGTGCAATCTTTGAGTGCAGGACCCAATTTTGGGCTGTAAGGTCTATGAGGAAGTCACATGTCCCTGGACAGGAAGAGGGGCCACTGAAACCATGGGGGCTGAAAGAGTCCACTTACTGAGTGATGTTTTCCCAGAGGTGGTTTATGGTGGATCACCCATTGCATCGTCCATTTTCCTGAGATCTGAAAAAGTAGCAGGCATGCCCCCAAAACCGCTAGAAATGCTGTACTGTTCATTGGATTTCAGGTAATTGCAATGCCAACACGTGATCATGGCATGTGGTCATGGCCTGTGACTATCTGCCAATACAATCTTAAAGATGCATGCGTGTAGCAAGCCACAAACAGCTGATCACTTCACACTGAAAGATATCATCACTGTGCCTCCTGCCACAGATGATCAGTGTCCATGGGAGTGCGGAGGACAGACACTCATGTCTGTGAAGGAATCATCCAGATATCAAGCAGCTGCCATGAAATGATCTCCTGTTTCCAAGATGATGGCCCAGGTCATTCTGTGGAAGGCCCACTGAAGCACGTTTGACCAGGGGCCATTCGCAATGGGTCAGTTATACTGTGGCTGGGTGCAGACCTAGTTAAGAGTTACCAATCATAAAGCCCTAATCATGTTTCCCTGAAGATGCACACACACATTGGTATATGACGAGGTTAAAGAACCATGGACCAGGCTTCGCAACAAGTCCTGATGCCAGCAATGCTGTGTGACTTTGAAGGCGTAATGCAGGAGTGAGAAAGAGCTGTGAGGAAGTGAAAAGAAGGGAGATGAGGGAATGTGGAGTTTGAAGGAGAGGGAGGGAGAGCAGAGGAAAGGGAAACACCTAAACACTGAAGGCAGAGAAATGTTGCTGAATTCTGAGGTGTGGAGGAGGAGAGCGGAAGGGAATGGAGAAAGGTGAACACTGAAGGCAGTGAACGGTGGCTGATCCAGGAGGGCTAGAGGTGACTAGTAGCGAGTGGAGAACAGGAGGAACGAATGAAGATGTAGGAATCTAAGGGATAAGCTGAGCGGGCAGAAAAAGCCAAGGAAGGCCAAAGATGGTAAATTCCAGTAGTCCAGAATGTAGAGTGGGAGACGGGTGGTGGCAGGTGGAGCCAGTGAGGCCTATGGTGGAGAAGGGTCGAGGTAGCTGGGTATGGACTGCTGGAAACCCAGTTAGTCTTGTGCAATAGCTAGTGGGGCCAAAACCAAAGCACCCTTGTCTAAGAAGATAAGAGTGAGGATAGGCAGTAGATAGAGAAGAACCATATCAGCTGAAACTGGCAAGTCCACCAATGGGACTAAAGTAAACTTGCCCAGCAACACAGGGCTGGTGGCTACTGACCCAGAAGCTCTTTGGTGTTCTTGAAATAATAGGTGTCCCTATGGTTGTGCCTGGGTGTAGAAAAGCAGAGTAGGAGCATGTGACAGGCCGCTACTTGAACTGAACCAGCACTACAGGAGATTTGCTTTTGGCAGGGGGCTACAATGCAATAATCTTGAAAATTGTATGGTGGCAGCAGTGGATGGAATAGGCTTTGAAAAGCAGAGCAGGTACAGTCCCAGGGGTTCGAGGGGTTGGAGAGGTCAGTATACTGGAAAGGGCTGGAACTAACACTTCTTACTAAGGGAGACCCCAAGAGTCCCTGGAGATATTTTAGTTTTTTTGGTTTTGTCCATATCCTAAGAGTGAGACTGAAAGAACTGTGAGAAACCAAGGTACTGTTCACTGGACAAGCCATGCTGTCGAGGACTGGGAGTAACTTTACACTTTGGATATTACACGTGGTGGACTCTTATCCCAGGGGGAAGACCTCAGAGACTGGCCCAGTGTTCAGTGTTACCTCAATCTGTCAATGAATGCGTATCTTACTTTGATTTTGCCTTTGTGCACCAATCCCAGTATACAACAGAAACATCTTGTTTTACTTGATCAACTCTGTTGATCCTCCTGGTCATAATAGGGTATATGTTAACTGAAGATATACCTTTTGCTGTATCAGTGCATGGCCTTCTATGGTTTTCCCAATTTACCAATTTGTGTAAGCCTCTGGAAAGTGGAAAGGCACCTATCTGGGCTGAACTTTCTTTATACAAGGCTGTGATATGGTTCTCAGTTTGGAATGACTTTGGACAAACACCTTCACATTTCCCAAGATGTTATATTAGTTTTGTGTTGTTGTAATTAGCTCACGTTGACTGACTTCTACAGGAGATAACATTTTTTTTCCCAACTAAGCTTTTGTATGTCTTTTTTCCTGTAATGTCTTTGCCATTATCTCCATTGGGTGCAGTGATGACATCTTCCATGTTCTTCAAAATGGTTTGTAGTAAAATAACAAATAACTTTTCCTGCATTATTCAAAATCTTCGCTACCGCCACATTTCTTGCATTAGGTACTTCTACTGTATAGTGCCTCCATATTCTCTTTGTTTAGATTTCTTGGTGCGTTGAAAAAGGAACAGGGACACATACCTTTCTTAGATGTGTAGTGGGGCAATTATTGACTACAGAGCATGTTCAGGATCTGCCTTCCTCAGAAGAAACAAAATTATAAGATAAAAAAAGGACACATTTGAAACTGCACTTTAAATTCTCCTGGAAATGCTGCTGACACAAAAAATAGTTTGTTTTGCGCCACACAAGTAAGGAACAGATAAGGCATTAGCTTGCACAATTAGTGTGTTTTAAAATAGAATAGATTAGGTGACAAGAAGGTCTGTGCACAAGACAGGGAATCACTACACATGTAGGGCAGGCAAGTTGTAGGACGATAAGGTTGTGGCTACCCATAGGAAGGGAGATCATGTGACAGGCATGCACCAGGAAATCAGAAGATAGCAAAATAAATGTGTCCCGCAGCGGAAAATAACGTGACAAGTGGTTGCCATTTTGTACTGCACCAATATAACAGAGAATGAAACAGTGCCGCTTTAAGAGAAGACCCAGTTAAGCACAGTATTTGAACAAATACATTTAATTCAGGAGAATGCTCTGGTGAGTGGATGGTAGCAGCCTCAAAAGAATATCAGAGTCCAGGGCTCCAAAGGGGAGGGTTACATAATGGAACAAGATACCATTGTGAGCGTTCCACTGTCAAGGTAAATCAAGTTATGACAACACAGCAGACTATTTGAAGTCCATGGGATGAACTGAACATCTCAGAAAATGTCCTAAGTGGCAGACAGATTAACGTCTCAGCAATCGGCTAGGCATGACAGAGAAACGCTGATGTGGCTAAAAGGACAAATAATTATCACACACATGGTGAAAGCAGTATGATTCATAACAACAGTATTCATAAATGTGTCAAGAACAGAATGGCAGTTACTGTTGCAAGGATAAGGAGGACCGGAATTACTGGAAATTGGTCCTTGAAACTCAGAGACATCATGGAAGAGATTAATTTAGAACAAAGGCGATGCTCTTGTCCTCTCCTCCAATCTACATAAAACATGTCATCATGCCGCCAGTTCATGGAGAGTGTGACCACGTGTTAACTGATAGGCGCATGTCCTTTTCACCGCAAAAGTTATTTAGAGCCTACCAATAATATTCAAGCATGATGATGTCGCACATTTTATGGTATGTTTTATGGGTGGGATTGTTGATAAAGAATCGTCCAATCATTATTGTAGGACATATAGAATTATATATGTATCTTAGTAGAGGGAACCAATGACTAGGAGCAATAGGTTTTACTAACTATGACATCAAAATGACTATATAAACTGCTGTTTCCTGTTGAAATGTTGGAGAAAATCTTCCAAAAGTTCCAAGAGAATGCTCTTGTATGTTTCACTTACTTTGATGTCACCAGCAATGGCAGGCCCAGACTCGCTGCCAACTGCCAAACTGTTACTGTACCGGACTGATCTGAATCCAATAAACTCAGACTTGCAATGTTTCCCTTCTTCCAGACTCCCAGGATCCATCACATGAAAGATTTTTTCCATAATTTTTCTGTTGTATGGATCTCCCGTAGAGCCGCAAGCAGTTTTCACAGACATTGCTCGTAGGTCTCAAAGAATTACTACTGTGCACACAACATAGCACCAACTCTTCAACTGTCCAGAAAACCCAGGCCACTGCATCCAGTTTGGCTGCTGTTTCATTCCATAGCGCACTCCCACCTCACAGGGGAACATGACGCGCCCAGGCACCTACGACGCCACGTCATGTAAGATCAAATAGTCAACAAGTGCCTCTAAAGATTGTCAGCAAATTGGCTCATGCTCTTCCTCACTGTGAGGATCAAGGCCAACTGCTTGGTTGGCATCTTTATTTCACTTAATGAACATGCCCTGCTCATTAATGCAATTCACTGATGGGGGCTTTTATGGTCTTAACATAAAACAGGGTCCTTTAATGCTTTAAGGGTCATTACGAGTCTGGCAGCAATACAGTAGTAATTCTGCCCAGCGTAATTACTGTTACTGCCATGGTGTGCAACATATTTACTGCTGCATTACCACCTACCAAGAATGCATGCACGTCTTTGATGGTAACAGTAATTCTGCTGGCGGTATTACTGCCAAAGCAAGGTACCCTTGGCTGTAATTCTGCCATTATCCTGTGGAATTACAGTTACTGTGGCCAATCAGCCCTAATTCCACAGGCACAACTAGCGCCGTCGAAATAGCATCATTGCCGGAATGGGAAGCATGGCATGGGCCATTTTTGAAAAACTCAACCCATTCTTAATCTACCACTTTCTGTAGCCATTCACAGCAACATGAGACAAGAATCATGTCCCAAGACAGAGCCAAATCAAAGGTGCAGGAACACTGGCTCATTAAGCCCACATTTAGTGAGAGAGAGCTGGAGGTACTCATGCCAATGAGCTGTATGGGAGCCGAAACAGGAAACACTCTGGCCAGTGCAACCGAGCCATCTGATCCTCCTTTGCACAGAAAGTGTGATGGGTGCAGTACCCGTGATGGGGAGGACTGTAGTAAGAGGGTGAATTACCTCAAGGTGAGGGCGCGCAGCCTCCTGTCACAATACCAGCAGGAGGCGCTGGCCACTGTAGGTGGCACCACAGAGCGCCTTGTCCTGACCCTCTGGGAGGAGAAGGCCTCCTCCATCCTGGACATGGAGGAGATAGAGGGAGTCGGTGAAGCTGAGGTAGGAACCAGCACCCAAGAACAATCTGGTGAGCCCACATCTGCTTCCCGGCCAATTTACTGTGTGAGGGTTATTTGTATGCAGTGCATCAACATCCGGTGTGCCCTTGCAGGACCAATGCTGTTACTACATGCAGGGTTAGGCGGGCAACTGTGCATGCAGCCATGCAACGCAGCGTGTATGTGCATGGGTGCACGTGCAACCATGTGCACCACCAGGGCTGGAATTAGGGCCAGGGCATGACATCATCCCCCAGAGGCCCCTCTGCCACAGCAGCCAGTGTGCATCATCCAAGGGCCCCTCTGAGCTGATGTTTGGGGATGATGGTGCACTATCTAATGTAAATGTGCCCACTGACATGCTTGGGCCAGTCGTACAAGCACAGCCGCAGGGCACATGTCATTACAAAATAATACTGAAGGCCCCCATCTCCTTCCCGGACAATTCACTGTGTGGGGGTTATTTGTATGCAGTGCATCAACATCCAATGTGCGCTTGCAGGACCAATGCTGTCACTACATGCAGGGTTGCATCATCCAAGGGCCCCTCTGAGCTGATGTTTGGGGATGATGGTGCGCTATCTAATGTAAATGTGCCCACTGACATGCAGGGCGCATGTCATTACAGAATAATACTGAGATCAGACCAGCATGGGACAGCATTATGTGCATGCATTACAGGCTTCATTCCAGCACGTATTGCTGTCACAGTATGGGCATGTTGTATCAAGCAGTTTTTGCATTGTTCTTGTCACCACATGCACCCAGCTCACTTGTAAGTCATTTTCAGGGTCTATGGTTGTCATGGCAAGATGATATGGTGCCTGTTTTGAGCCTGTATGTTGTTTTCATCTATGTGCCCTGATGGTTGGTTACTTGTACCTCAGTGGGTTTCTGGTCTCTGTGTCTCTTACTTGATGGCGTCATGTACCTGCGTATTTGATTGAGGAACTGCCAGGGTGACCGGTCTTTGTTGGCATGTCACACTTTGTGATATAATGATTAAGGATCTATCATGTTGCATTGTGGTACCTGTATTCATGTGTGTGTGTTGGTAGTCCATTGTGTCAATGTGCATATGCATATTCATCCAGAATTGTCCAGCATGTACTTGTCCTGTGGGGTGTAGACTGTCATTTGTGCGGTAAGAGGGCAGGTCCTACATGTATATGGCCTTGTCAGGGCATGCATTTTGTTGTTATTCCGATGCACCACTCACCCTTCAACCCCCAAATATGCTTGGCCGCATTGCAGCACATTGGCATTGTGTGGTGGCACTTGTGCTCACCTACTATCCACATCCATTGTCCTCTATGCCCCTCCATGTATCCAGGCAGTGCACTATTGCATAGGACTATGGCATCATGGGTGGAAAGAGGGAAGCAGGCACAGCTGTGTATGAGCTACAGGTCTGGATGTTCAGTAAGTAACAACTAGAGAGAACTATTGGCTACTTAAAGAGTGTTTCTAGACATGTTTTGACGTTGCAAGAGTGTCTTTGGATATGTTTTCCCATTGCACAGGACGAAATTCCTGTAAATATACACCCACATAGTGTTTACACAACGTCATAATGTACACCGACGTACACATACTTCTTTTACAAACGACAAGGTTTCACTTGTTACCTTTATCTATTGTGAACAGATCGAGATATGATCTTTCAAGACACAGTGTAAAACACTGCAAATGCTTACACAGCTCCCTAAAGGACATCTTGCAAAGTTCCACAGTAGTGGAAATAACCCTATGTATATACCCGTTACCCGAATCACACGCGAGCAGTCAGTGACATGCACTCTTGCCGCCAAGTGTGGTACGCAACAGTTATGCGCGAAAGATATATATAATATTCCATCACCTGTTTAACAATACAAATCGCCAACTGCTTATCTCTTTCACGTTTTTGCATACTACTACATACAATGGTTACAAACATTCACACACAGTTAGAAGCACACATTTGTTCTACAATCTACAATTGGTGTTCGACCATTTGCTTTTAATTTATTTTCTTACAACATCCACATTCACAACTCATTAATGTTAATTTATTACTGTACATAGAGAGTACGCATCAGTTGGCACTAACAGTTTGTAACAAAACTTGAGCACTCCACCAGTCCCGTCTCTCCATTCCATGGGGATGCGAGACGCGAGGCGTGGGAACGTCAATGCGCCTACTGCCGTTCCGTCAAGCCACGCTTGGTTGCCAAGTCAACATAACACAATATAATCCACTCCATTAGCGCGGCGCATGCACACGCTGACTAATGCCTTTTCCATTGTCACCGTCTTTAGCATTCATTGGTAAGCCTTGATTTATGCATTTACTGCATTTACTACAATTTTTTAACGAACATCACATAAAGCTCGTATAATTTTTACCTTTCGCAGTACAACGATTAATGACAGAAGCACACAAAAGTGTTAAAGTGTTTTGTTCTTAAAGGTCTATTGTGCTCCAACACAGCTAGCATTGCCAAGAGAACCGAGAGATAAAAAATAAAGAGCGCTGCGTGTAGGGCTGTACCGAATAGCATATTTAGTATTCGGCCGGATACCGAATAGTTTGTCAACTATTCGGCCGGATACCGAATAGTGAGCCGAATAGTGTTTTTTTTTTTAGGCAAACATATTCTAGGGCATAAAAAATCAGCATTTCAATTAATAAACTAAGGAGACATTCTATTGCATGGGTTCATATTTATTAATTGGACACATCTCTGTGCTCAAGGGGTGAGGGGGGGCACATTTCACAGCGAGGCCGCCGGGGTCGGCAAAGTGCCCCGGCGGCCTCATGAGTCTGGGGGGGCCGCTCCTGAAGGAGCGGCCCCCCAATGCAAAATAAACGTCGGGCCACCGGCTTTGCACCGGTGGCCCGACCAGCATACCTGCAATTACTGCGGTGAGACCGTGGGGGTGCAGGGCACCCCCGCGGCCTCACCGTGGTGTGGGAGCATGGGGGACACATTAGAAATGGAGGCCGCCGGGGTCGGCAAAGTGCCCCGGCGGCCTCATAACTCTGGGGGGGGCCGCGGCCCCCCTATGCAAAACAAATGTCGGGCCACCGGCTTTGGCCCGACAAACACAACATTATTGCGGTGAGGCCGCGGGGGTTCCCTGTGGCCCCGCGGCCTCACCGTGCTCAAGGGGTGAGGGGGGGCACATTTCACAGCGAGGCCGCCGGGGTCGGCAAAGTGCCCCGGCGGCCTCATGAGTCTGGGGGGGCCACTCCTGTAGGAGCGGCCCCCCAATGCAAAATAAACGTTGAGCCACCGGCTTTGCACCGGTGGCCCGACCAGCATACCTGCAATTACTGCGGTGAGACCGCGGGGGTGCAGGGCACCCCCGCGGACTCACTGTGGTGAGGGGGATGGGGGGCACATTCGAAATCGAGGCCGCCGGGGTCGGCAAAGTGCCCCGGCGGCCTCATGAGTCTGGGGGGGCCGCTCCTGTAGGAGCGGCCCCCCAATGCAAAATAAATGTCGGGCCACCGGCTTTGCACCTGTGGCCCGACCAGCATACATGCAATTACTGCGGTGAGACCATGGGGGTGCAGGGCACCCCCGCGGCCTCACCGTGATGAGGGGGTATGGCGGGGGGGGGTCACTTACCTGGTGATTTCTCTGGGTCCGGGTGCTGGCATCTGCTGGAATCCGTCTGTTGGCATAGGAAGCGAGGGAAGGGAAGAACTGTTCCCTTCCCTCGCTTCCTATTTCAACACGTTAGGCTGGTTCCTCTGTGGTCAGACTGCAGAAGCCAATAGGCAAACAGCTTGTTTGGCTTCTGCAGCCTGAACACTGTCAAACTTTCTATGATTGGCTGTCATCTCCCAAACAGGGAGAGTGCAGCTAATCATAGAAAGTGGACTTCGGCTTCGAGTCCCTAAACAGAAACTATTCTGCCGAAGCCGGATAGCTGTATTTCAGCCGAACTTCGGCAGAATAGGGACTCGAAGCCAAAGTTCGGTACAGCCCTAGCTGCGTGTGTGAAGTTGCTTTTACCAATAGAAAAGTCTTGCATGTTATTTAAATTAAAATTAATGTAAAGTGTATTGCCAAGTGTATGACCAGGTCAGGTTTCAAGTTGCTACATGTTTGTTTGTTTGTTTTATTTATATGGCGCTCCAGACCCATAGGCAGATGGGCGATTAAGGAAGCGGTTACAGCATTGAGATATACATTACATAGTACAACAATTACATAAATTACGTGGTATAACAATTTGCAAAATAGAAAGGCATGGTTATGGCCTTGGTGAGTTGAAGACCTTAGAGGGCGAGGTGTGTGCTAGTCTTTGTTCAGTAACCAGCCAATAACATGTTTCCTAAAGATCGGAAAGGACTCAATGGTTTTAATGTTGAGTGGTAAGGTGTTCCAAAGTTGAGAGGCAAGCACTGTGAAACTTGTGCCTCCTGCTCTTTTTCGGGCAAATCTGGGCACTGATAGGCATAAAGAGTTGGATGATCTGGTGGTTCTGGTGGAAGTGGTTAAAGTAAATTTGTTAGTGAGGTACGGTGGGGCTAGGTGGTTTAAGGACTTGTAGGTGAGACAAATGTTTTGAGGTCAATTTTTTGCTGAATGGAGAGCCATTTACATGCTATCCTGGTTGTAGATATGTGCTCTCGTCTAGGGATGTTGAGTGCTGCTCGTAGCGCATTGTTTTGGAGAACCTGGAGTTTGTTTATTATGGATTGGTTGGCTCCTAGGTACAGGCTATTACAATAGTCCAGTTTGGACTGGATGAGGGCTCTGGCCAGAGTGAGGCAGCTGTTGGAGGATAGGAAGGGTCTGCTAGCCCTAATTAGCTTACGCGTAAAGGCCGTGGCTGAGGCGGTCACGTTGATTTGTTTGGATAGGTTGGTGTTGGCGTCAAGGTGGAAGCCTAGGGTTTTCACACTCTGAACGATGGGGATGGTATTACCATCTATGATAATTTTATTGTAACAAGGACTGAGTTTAGACAGGTTATTGGGAGAGCCGACCAGAAGAAGCTCCGTCTTCTCATCATTCAGGCATAAGCCATGGGTGGCCATCCATGCCTGGATGATGGAGAAGATTTCGTTGATCCGGGTGACGTCCGCATTGTAGTTGCCCGAGATGGTGAGGAGGATCTGGGTGTCATCTGCGTAGTTAGTGTAGGTGACACCCAGACGGTCCAGTTTGTTGAAAAGCGGCTTTGTAAATATATTATACAAAGTGGGGGAGACGCAGGAGCCTTGTGGGACTCCGCATGTGATGGGGATAGGGTCTGCCGCTGCAGTTGTGGAGAAAACTCGCATAGTTCTGTTCGAAAGGAAGGATTGTATACATGCGGAGGCAGAGGAGGAGAAGTGGGCTGCG
This sequence comes from Ambystoma mexicanum, assembly GCF_040938575.1. Classification (NCBI taxonomy): domain Eukaryota; kingdom Metazoa; phylum Chordata; class Amphibia; order Caudata; family Ambystomatidae; genus Ambystoma; species Ambystoma mexicanum. Next base: position 287,840,868 of record NC_090941.1, on the reverse strand, counting down.
ATAGATAGGTGGCTGCAGAGGATTTAGTGGTCGACTAAGTTGAAAGCCGCTGAGAGGTCTAGGAGAAGTAGGATTGCGGCATTACCTTTGTCTTTGATTTCGTCAATCTGGCTTTTGAGGTCGACCAGAGCGGTTTCTGTTCCGTGTTGAGGTCTGAAGCGAGATTGACATATGCCTAGCAGTTGGTTGGATTTTAGGTATTCCTGAATCTGGAGGTAGGCGACTCTGTCCAGGATTTGTAACAGGAAAGGGACAGTGGTGATGGGTCTATAGTTAGTTGGTATGGCTGGGTGTAGTGATTGTTTTTTTAAGAGAGGGAGGACCCAGGATTGTTTTAGGTTTCTGGGGACAGAGTTGTTAGTGAATGATCTATATTCTTTCTACACACTGGTCTGATTCTTGGCGTATCTATTGCATAAGGGTGAGGGTTGACAATTATGTGAAATGAGTCAGGGGCAGGGCTAGGGAAAGATCTGATCAATTGAGTAATTGGTGTGACACTTTTGATTGGGGAGGAAACAAATTCCCTGCATTGATTGTTGCCGCATAAATATTTCCTACATAATAAGAGAACCCACTAAAGTTTCTTCAGGCTATACTCCTCTTCACATATTGGAAAGATGGGTTTTCTGAAGAATAACCTATCTGGGTCTGGATGCAGTTAATAGGAATCCACACAAAAGGATTTTTTCCCTAGAGGATCAAACATCAATCCAAGAAGGGGAAGCCAGCTCCAGTAGGGGAAGGGTATGCTGTTATTATTATTATTATTATTATTATTATTATTATTATTATTATTATTATTATTATTATAATTATTACTATTATTATTATTATTATTATTATTATTAGGGTATTTATTGAGCACAGACCTTGCTTTGGGAAGCGACAGAGTGCTTTACAGTCATAGGGGGAACAACACAGGGAGGGAAGCAGAGAAAAAAGGAGTGTGTTTTATTATTAGGGAATGTATTGAGCGTGGACCTCGTATGTGATGATTCATGGGATTGGTATGCAGTGATAAAATTGCGGCAAAAATGTTGCCTACATAAAAATTGCGGCAAACATGCTGTGGTTTGACCCGGTAAAGGTGTACCCCATTATACCATTTAAGTGGAGCGGGGGTTGCAGAGGTGTCCCCCACTCTCCTTAAATGGTATAATGGATCCCGGGGTTGCGGGTGGTGTCCCCCGCATCCTTTACATGGCCTTTTTGCCGCAATATTTTGTAACCACGGCCATTATTGCAGCGATTTTAACACATGGAACCATGGGATTTTGTCACTTCTCCCTAGGGGGGGGGGGCTTCCCTATGAGGCTATGGAGGTGCGGCTGCTACTCAATATTCCCCCTATGGCTGGTAATAACAGGAAAGACCTCATAGGGAGAGATTCTCCCCTTGGGGATCAGGGCTCCCTTTCCTTTTTCAGAACTGCCTCATAACCTCTTAAACAACATCCCAACACCCTCACACCCTTCTAAGGTATCAGCCACTCCAATCTCTATTTGTTAGTGTAATGCTGACCCATTCACACCTACACTTTCTAATAGTACTGAGAAGAGGAAGAATGACAACTATACAAAGAATGTGTGTTAGTTGGCAGCCAATCATACTGAGATTAAGAATAGGGAAAGAGGAGTAGAGATCAACCCACAAAGACAAATAAAAGACTCTACGTTCATGCTGGGGAAGAATCAGTGAGTGGCACGTCAATAAAAGAGAGAAAGGACTAACCTTTAAGGTAGAAAGAGCCCGGGAGATTCAAATGCGGAGCAGCAGTGCTGCCAAAAGTGAAAGCCGGGAGAATGATGGTCAGACAAAGAGTGGCCCATCCCGATCACACGAGTAACAGCGAGGCAAGCCACACACCCGGACTGAAGAAAAAGAGCTCCAGGAAGTGGCGTGGCCTGAGGAGTGTGGACCGACTGGTTCAAAAACGATGCTTATACTGGCAAGGCCTGAAAGGAAGAGGCAAACCACCAGGAAGAAAATGCTGACCAAGCCACAGAAGTCCCACGGTGGAGAGAAGTGGCCTGGACCCCACAGGAAGATCCAGTAATGCTCCCCCGCAAGGCTAAAGATAACGGACATAGCAGGAGATCCGGGTGGGGGCCAGGATAAAACTGCATCAAGGTTGCATATCCTCGTCACAACTCAAGAGAAGTACGGAAGAAATTGTCCTCATCACACTGGTGACCCTTTGACACCCAAGAGAAACACAGGAGTGATCCCCCTCGTTACAGTGGTAACTCTAAGGGAAAACGAAAAGAAGAAACACTCAGGAGCAATCTCCCTCATCACAGTGAAAAGACTAAGAAAAGTCAAAAGAGAAGAAAGTCACTTGGTAGTAATCTCCCTGATCATAGTGATAACACTAAAAGAAGCCAAAGAGAATAAACACTCAGGCGTTATCTCCCTCATTATAGTGATATGTCAAAGAGAAAAAAAACTCTGGAGAAATATCCCATGTCACAGTGATAACACTAGGAGCAGCCAAAGAGAAGGAACACTCGGTAGTAATCGCCCTTGTCACAGTGATAATACTAAAAGAAACCAAAGAGAAGCAACACTCTGGAGAAATCTCCCTCATCACAGTGCTAACACTTCGATAAGCCAAAGAGAAGAAACACTTAGGAGTAATCCCACTCATCACAGTAGTAACACTGAGAGAAGTCAAAGAGAGGTGATACCTTGGAGTAATCCCCCTCCTTACAGTGGCAACACCAAGAAAAGCCACAGTAAAGAAGCATTTGGGAGCAGTCCGATTTACTACAAATCAGACAATGTCAATAGCGAGACAAGTGTGATCTTCCTCGTCACAACAGTGACAGTGAAATTAATAAAAGGCAATAGTGCCTCGGAAGTATCTCCCTCGTCACAGTGATTACATTAACACCAGTAAAGAGAAGAACAGACAACCAGAGCTGTTTAGAGAGAACTTTCAGTGTGGTGAAAGGTCACGAAGAACTGTTGTAATTGTGGGACAAGTCTATAAAACTGCATTGGAGGAACTAAAGAGACTTTTCAGGGCTGTGGGTGGGTCAAGAGAAGGCAGTCATTCTCCAGCCCAGAACCCTTTGTTGAATCAGAAATGGAAGCAAAAGATTGAAAAAGACCAAACCAGTTTACCAGGATACGGGAGCCATTCTCTTAGTATTTTGTTTTCTATAAATGCTGAACTATTTGGAACTTAGTGGTAGGGTTAGAGTAGGATTTAGAGAGAGGGAGGAGACATTTTCATTTGACACCCATCCTGAGGATGAGCACCTGCATTACCATAGAATAGGTGGGGGTAATCCTGTAGAATTATGGACAGACAGGCAGTTTTCCATATTATTTAAGAAAAGAAGTCGTGGAACGCACTACCTGGTCTGATTCCTTAATCCACCGAGCCACAGCCATTAGCTTTGATAATTTGCAGATGAAGTGTGCTCCAGCACCTTGAAGCGTCCTTTTTGCTAGATGTAATTACCAATAAAGATCTCAGACCAAATTACCGGACAGACTCAAAGAATATGTCAAAGTACTACTTTATTCTCAGGTTAAATAAAGCAGGGTCAACTGACAAACATCAGATAGATGCTTGCACACACACACATAAACTTGATTACACAGAGGTCTTATGCCCCAATATGCGTCATCTATGATGTCATCCTACGTGGCAAACTATAAAACATATTAACAGGAGGTATTGAATTAGGGGAACATATCCACTTATAGAATATATGCCGGTTAGTACCTCATTGGCTGTCTCTTATCTGTAAGACAACCCTCGAACTACCTCTAAATATGTAGAATACTGATTATAACAAATAAATGACAGCGGATTGGTCTATGCAACATTATATAGCAGGTTGCCCCATATACCCATTGATTGGTTGGCCTTCTCACCCAACCTTGGACTTTCAACTCGACTAGCAGCACGTAAGGAAACTGAAACCCAGGTGCTTGTATCACACCAGATTGCTCCCCACTTTCCCAGTTAGTCCATCATATTTCATCAGAACGGCCATGAGCCAAAGTTTCCCATCAGTAGTTGACCTTGTAGCATGCTCTCTGTTCTATGACATTCAAGGGAGTGAAAGCACATCACTATCTTCATTTGAGGCTTAATGAATAGCCCTTGTTTTCGACTTCTGAGTCATATGTGAAGAAACCAGGCATTTTTCCATTTCAGCCTCTTATTTACTGCTATTTCATTTAATTATACTGGGCCTCATTATAACCCTGGCGGTAGCTGTGCATTTAAAACAAGCACAGCTGCTGCATTTTTTCCGGCACCCGTCAATGAGGAATTACCAGGTAATTCCGACATTGCCAGTCCCGGTAATTCCTGCATTGCCGGGTGCCGGTGCCTGTCAGTCCCCATTCCCATTTCAGTCCCATGGGGCTAAATGGGAATGGGGACGTCAGATGCACCGGCACCGTCAGCGACGGTGCCGGTGCATCCCCGCTCTGCCCGCCAGGCCAGACCTGACGGGCTGACAGGCGCCCGCGAGCACAGCTCGTAGTATGGCAGTTGGGAACTACGGTACTGGCATGCTTATCGGTAACGTAGTTCCCAGACCGCTATGCTTATAATGAAGCCCACTGAGTGCTCTTGCTCCTCTTGGCCTCTACAGACTTGCTCACTCCATCTTGTATAGACTTTATACACTTTTAATTGTACATCACTTGGCTGCTGCAAATGTTTTCTTCTCTTTTAATCTAAGAAAAATATGTCTCAACCATGGGTCATCCGTCTGCCTCCCTTTGTGCTTTGTAGCTATTCTTTAAAAATAGCTTCCTTGATCCCCAGCCAACATTGATTCCTCTTTACTTTGCACACAAAGCTGTTCTTCGAACGTCTCCTAACTCTGCAACCCTGACTGGCTTTTGAGGTAGTTGAATTGAATATTTATATGAGTCGGCATCCATTTTCCAATAATGGCCGTCCTTGCCACGTTATATATTGCTCTAGCTTCTATGTATCTTTCCTACCTTGCGTTACTACGTATTTACACTTATTGGTCAGCAAGTTACTTTATCTTCTTTAATATTCATGATTACTTTATCGTTTTGTACATGTTTCTCTCATTGCTTCAGTTATATCGTCACTCTTCAGTATTTTCATGTAGTTTTAGCATGGCTTTGTATATCTTTTCCATTACATCATCCTGCCCTGATCAGATTTCACTCAGAGCTCCATGACATCCAATGGTGCATGCTGACATCCTTCCATACAGCATCCTTCCACACTCTCAGTGTGAGGGTACATTCGATACGGTTGTCTGAGTGCATATTTTCTCTCATACACTCAATGAGGAATATGCACAACGCATGGGGTCTCATACCGAGCCCTTCTCCTGCTGTTCCAGTTTGGCAGTGGTGACGGTGCAGGAGCCAGGGATAGTGCGTCTACCTGCTCCTCTACAGAAGCTTTAACTTGTATACCTTTAACCATCATATCAGAAGTAAAGAGCAGTGCATGTCGCAATGAGACCCGTTAGCTTACTGGATAAAGCAAAGGACTCCTGACATAAGAGCAGCAAGGTCAAACAGGAGAACTTCTGCCGTACAGGTGGGATGAACCACTAATTCCAATGTGTAGTTCTTATTGCATTGTTCTACACAGAAAATGCGTTCTATGTTTATTTTCATTACAAGTGACTTGTAGATAGCAGCATAATCGTTAACCCGAATTGGCGTGGATAGTTTGTAGAAGGACCTTCACTCATTGCAACCTTGACAGCAAGGTTGAAAATGAAAAAAAACTGAAATTGTCGGATTTTCACTTATTACACCTTTAACAGTCAGGTCATGAGCAAAATAGCAACATCTTCATATTAGACATGTTAGGTCAGTGGACTACCACCCAAAGGTGGTCAGTCCAAAGCATTAGTAAGGCAAATAATCTTGTATCATGTAATTGAGCTGAATGCTAAAGAAAATACATAACATGTATTCATAGTGCTGTATTATACACACAATTTAGGTTTTTTAATGATTATTTTCATTACAAGTAACGTGCAGCCTTGCTCCCATTTGGCACTGAGAACTTGCAGATGGAGCTCTCCTCATGACACCTTTCCCCGACATGTCATCAAGAAAAAGCCATAGATTCAAAAGTGAAACCCATTAGCAGAGTGAGTAGAGCATTAGCCTCTGGATATCTAGTGTTGTGTGTTTAAGGCCCTAGTGTGGCAGAAACACCTGCACTTCAGTACTATTATAAAACCACTTGCACTGTAAGCGATATTCAATCAACACTACAGCTAAGTCAATGCCTAGTCTGGGATGCTGAGGAAAACCCTTATTGATGTATTTTTATGTCCAGTTCAGTACTCTGGATGACAACCCTTGTATAACACCCCCCTCTTAGAAACCCCCTGACCCCACTGAGCCAAGAAGTAGGTCTGTTTTGCAAATTTAAAAGGTTTATTTGAGAAATATAACAATATATATCTATCACACTTTTATAATAAATTAATATTGGATATCACACTTAAAATATGACAGTGATCAACAATGGATAATGTTCTACTGGTAAACTGATTTGGTTACTTAGACGTAGTATAGAGGATGAGGTAGCTGAAATGCTTTATGGTTTCAAGGAAATGCAAGGTGGAATAAATGCAGTACAGAAATTAAACTGATATGGTTTCACAAGAGATAATATGTTCACGTTTCCCCTGGTGGCAATTCACCCCCCCTATATGCAATGCAAGGAGATGGAAGTAACACACACAGTCTTCAGGAATACAATCAAATACAATACGGAATTCAGTTCCCCCCCGGCAAGCTTAGACAACAGGTATGCTTTTTAAAACACAGGCAAGAGTGCTTTGTAATGTGGTGGCAAGGAAGTGAAAAATGCTAAAATTGCTTTTAATTCCCTATAGGAGGTTCAGGGTGAGTGGTAGACACTTTAAATCAGTTCAGGTCAGCCCTAACAATGGTTCAGGTATGGTTATTAGGTTGCAAACGAATTTTAGCAGTTCAGGCAAAAGCGGCTATCTTTTTACAGGCCAAATCGCAAATCGCGGTAAATTTTGCGAGTGCGTAAATTGCGATTGCGGTAAAGTATAAGGAGTAGGAAGTCAGTTCTAGGCTTGTTGGAAAGCTTAGATTCTAAGCTTTCAGTGGAAAGTTAAATCTCGTTCCTAGGACAAACGGTTCCAGAGATACGGACAATTTTGTGAAGGTAGTTTTTCGGATTTAAAGAAAACTCAAAATGACAGGTCACAGCTTGCAGCTGCAGAATTGACAGGTGACAGTTGTGCAGCTTTAAAAATGACAGATGACACGATTTCTAGGAGGCTGTTCTAATTAGGTTAAAATAGTTTGGATTAGATTATTTTAACTAAGAGATTGGGTTCTGCACAGTTCTGGCGGATACTCACTCCTAATTTTGAAATGAATCGGCCTCGTCATGGATCTGGTCAACACATCCAGCGGCGGTTCTCTCTGCTCGGCGGGTCAATCAGGCACCGGTTCTGCTCACAGCGATCCGGATCTCTGGTTCTGCTCACAGCGGTCTGGGTCTGGTCTGCGGTTCCGGCAAAAGTTCTTGGCAAAGAATTCAAACAGCTTGCCCGGCTGTTGAATAGTTTGGTTAGGTTTGCTGGATTATGAAGGCCTGCTGAGAATACTTTTGCTTGCAGTGGGCCTTCTAGGTTCAAAGTTCTGTAGTCTATGGGTCCCTGGTTCTGGTCTCTGTCTAGATGGGATGTCGGCCGTCAAAATGCTCCGCAGAAATGGAAAATGAATTCTCTACCTGGGTTTCAATGTTCCTTTTATGTGTTTTGAAAGTGGGTGTGTGCGTGGCATAACTGAGCCTGCCCCTCTCTTGATTTGATAGGTCAATAGATTCTTTGGTCCCTGATTTGGGAATGGATGGTGTGTCAGAGTGATGTCATTTTTATGACCTACAGAAATGACACTCCCCTGGTCAATGTGCACACAAATCTATTTCTGATCCAAATACATATTTCCCAGGTACACAAGTGGTTGACATTACATGTACATATTGCACATTGCTTCCGGTAGTCTCTGTTCCGACTCTGGCGTTTCTAGGAGCTTGCATTCAAAAATGGCAACTTATTTTCGATTTTAGTGGGTTTTGCAATATGGGATTTTCATCAAAAATTATACAAAGGTACATTTCCCTTCCACATATATCCCAGTAACTTTCCATGTCTCTAGCTTAAATACAGTGTCTACAATATTCATAATTAGCAGGGTTTTGCCCCAGAACATGGTACAAATTGGAGTTTGGACTCAAATCGTGAGGGCATTTTCCATACGAAGACTCTCAAAGTTGTACATTCCTGTCATTTGGTTACAATAAGTTATCACTGTTTCTATAAAATATATATTTGTTGCAATTCAACTCCCCAAAGTGTTTGGGTCCGCCTCCAGAAGTCTGGGTGGGTCAGTGATCACATGTCTCTCCTTGCTGGCAGAGGGCTGTTGACAGGAAACACTAAAAATTAACATACCCCATTCAACTGAAAGGGGCTATTGTCTCTCTCCTCCAGGCTGAAGGGGAGGCCCCCTCCCTCTCACTCAGAAGGGCCATGTGATATCCTGCCTCCTGTTGTGAGTCTCTGGGGTGTTAAGAGTTTTCAGCCTCTTGGCCTCTGGGAACAGCAGGTGGCTAAGATTTTTTAATTAACCCAGAGGCTTTGAAGTCCAGTTGACTCAGGTCCCTTTGTCAGCCAGTTCTCCTGTCAGAGTTTAGACCGCTAGCGCCGCCTTGTGGAATTTGTCAGTACTGCATCCATTTTTGAGTTGTCTTGAATTTGACAGGAGATTTTTGCTATTATTTTGATAGGCATCCTTACATTAGAGTGGTTATGTGGAACCCCCCCACAAGAAGGTTGAATCTTTAGAGTGGTCTTGTGCCCATGATTTCAGCAACTTTTTGACATCAGTAAAACAGATTTTTGATCAAAGGTCTCCGGTATTAGATATCTTGCAATGTTTGAACTTGACATTTGGAGCTTGTCCTCAAAGAAACAGAGGTCATTTAAAAGCGCTTTTGCTCTGACAGGTGCTGCTATTTTTCCTTGGCACCACCTTTCACCCCTGGCGCTTTTGGTATGCGCACAACTGCGCGGTTCTCCTGGACTCTGGGATGGAATGATGGGCGGCGACAGCTCATCCCCACATCTACCCAGTCTATTGATTCAGCATGGGTCAAAACCCTTCACAGCACGACCCAGAGGATCCTACAACTGGAGGCCTGGTACCCCATCGCCAACTATACACCAGCTTCTCCTGATGTGGATTTCATGCATGATCATGTGTGGTAAACTAGTGCTCCTGTCCAACCAGACTTTATCAGAAGCTACATTTGTCTATTCCAGAATTTTTCGATGTTAGTAACTCATGATGTATGTCTTAGACACCTTAACGAAGAAGCGCTCCTTTGCAAAGCCTCAAGTGGTCCACAATATTGTTCTCTGACACACATGACAGGATTTATCAACATTTAATATCTCAAGATCTTTCCTGGATTACTGGGATGTTTTAGACTGCACACCTAAATTGTCTATGACATATGCTGCTAGTATGGTATCAGCTATATTTATGTTTGCAAAGTGGACTCTCTATTAAAACGTCAGAGGCACAAGACATTTTTTAGCATTCAGTCTCATACTTCCATGAGCATAGCCACAGTGTCTGAACCATAGAAAAAGTAATACTTTTGTAAGTTATTTTGATAATTGACACTTTGCCTCAACTGGTGGAAGATTGCATGGCCTGAACCTGAATGCATTTTTAGTATTTGGCAGGATACAAAAATAATTTATCGAACATTAGGTGGAAGCCAAAAATCAAGCCAAAACATGCTTTAATCAATCAAGTTTCAACCGGATAAAGGGACTCTTTGGATCAAATGAAACTACACTTTCAGATATGTTTCCATAATTAATATCTCCATCTATATCATCAAATGCATCTCATCTTTATTTAAAACACCCAGGCCATACATAGCATGAAACAATAGGGGAAAGATGTATGGAACGGCTTTACATTGAGAAAGAATGCAGTAATCATTCCATGAAATAATATAAATAATAATGTGCCGGTCAGAGGCGGAAGGGGGCGGGGTGAATGAAATGTAGGGGTGGGACTAAAAGTTGTTTCTTGCAGTATATAGGAGAAAGAAAAACTTGTTTTGAAGCCATAATTATGTCATTCATTGCCCCTAGTTCTAGGGTTTATTATTTTCCTTATAAATTCTAGTGCACTTTGGTTAGGGCTTCCCTTCCCGCTAATTACTTAAGGGAATGCTTGCCCCCCATGAATTGGACTGTACAAATGCGCCTAATTTTCTGAGCACAAATGTTATGACTTATTCAGGTTATTGGGACATGGCGTTTGAACTGAAGCTAATGGATCACACTGGTGCAAACCAGCGAGGACAATAGAACTCTCAACACTGGAAGCTGTAATTGGGGCAGGGGCATATACCCCTCGCTTGAGGAGGATGGTATCGGAAGTAGACCAAGCAGCCATATTTATTCAGAACTACTACACCACATGGTCTCTCTCATCATGAAAACAAATGATGGACCAACGTTTTTTAGAAAAGAGGTATATTGTTTTAGGCGAGAGGCAAGAATTGCATGACCCAGTAGGTTCTTCTAGAAACTTTGGTGATCATGTGCCCTGAACGGGATAAAAGGAATGGATTTGGAGGGCAGGACGGGTTAGTTGGTTGGGAATGGGTTAAAATGTGGGCTGCTGCCGTTAGTCTTGCAAGCAAATCAATAACCCCTTTTGCTTAATTAATTATCTGGAAATGAAGACAATTCATTTTGCTTTTCACACCATATGCAAAGGCAGTGGTATGCAAGGTGGCAGACTTTGCGAGTTAGAAATCCTTGGTCACATTGCAAACAACCAAATGGCCTGTTGCAAGTTAGGGAAGGCTCAATGATTCATAAGGGCATATATGGATACATTCTGACTGTGTGGTTGCTACTGTCTTGACCACTTTGCCTAGGGTAAGCTTAAACTATGCACGAAATAGACATGCTTCATGTAATACTATTTCCACTGTGCATGAATCAGCTCCTATCACCAACAAAAGATCACTGTATTCACCCAGGTGTCTCAGTCACAATGTGTCACACAGTGACATTGGGCCTCATTACAAGTGTTGCGGAAAGGCAACAACGGTGCTGGTAGTGCTACCGGTGCCGTTGTTACCTCTCCGCAACATTATGAGTTCTGCTTGCCGGTGCCGGACTGCACGCATTGTCTGACCAGGCGTGCAGACCGGCACCAGCAAATAGAACTCGTGATTGCACCGGCACAGTTATTGACGGTGCCAGTGCAACCATGCTCCTGACCCCCATGCTGCCCTATAGGGCAGCATGGGGATCAGGAGGCCGGCCATACCGGCAACCATGAATGGTCAATTACTGGCCCATTCAACTCGTAATGGGCCGGTAATGGCCCATTCACGGGTGCCGGGGCCGGTAGCGAGTTTGGCGGTAGCCGTGCCCTTAATAATAATGATGTGCGCATAGATATACTGCCTCAGAGAGGAAAAGGGAAATAGGGCCCGGGAGTCTGTACATAGTGGCGAGTATGAGAGAGAAAGTGGGGGAGACCCCCTGCCTACAGACAAGGCATTCAAAGGAGGAGTAGGATTGAGTAGGAATGATGGAGTAGGATTGAGTAGGAATGATGGAAGCAGGGACCCACTCTGGGACGATCAGGGCCACTCCAACTCCAGTCCTGTTGTGCCTGGGTTTGGAGGGGATTTTGTAGTCCTCAGGAAGGAGAGTGTGAAGAGCAGTGATAGAGCCAGCATTGAGCTACGTCTCGGTAAGAGGAGGAGACAGTCGTCAGAGGAGTATTTGATAGCAGAGCGAGCATTCAGAGTGGCTAAGTGAAGCTGGTTGCCACCTTTGAAGGTTTTCTGAGGTGGTGTACAGGGGCGTGGTACTCCCATTGGTGGTGGTGGGGAAGTGAGGGCAGAGGAAGCAGGGGTGGCAGGAGAAGGGAGGAAGTTTATGAGAGAAGGCAGGCACCGGTCGAGAAGGAGAAGAGCAGGTTGAGAACCTTGGGTCATGATAGTGCCATTGTTATAGACATTAATGATGCACCTAGAGGATGAGAAATAGGCAAGGAGGGCTTCCCACCTAGTGCCACCATTAATGGGCGAAGAGGCGAAGGGAGAAAGAGTGGAGACCAGATGGGTTCCATATATCAGAAGAGGGGACAGTGAAGAAGATGTCCCTGAAAGTCTGTCTGGGAGTGGCGTTGATGTAGGTATCAACAAAGGGAAGGCCTGGGTTTGAGTCCAGAAGAGCTATTTTCAGGTTTTTCTTCAAGACTACATGAGAAAAGAAGGGTAAGTGATAGAATAGCCATTGGAATAGATAGGAGTTATGGAGAGTGCCATGGGAATATCAGGGGAGAGAGGGATAGGCAAGGGAACTGCACAGTGCACTGGAACTCACTAAGTGGCCTAGCAACCAGGGAGGCACAGTGAAGGAGGAGTGCAACGGAAGACAGTCAGAGCACAGACTGAAAAACCCTCCTATGCTCGAATTTCTCCAAAAAGGCACTAATAAAGCACAAAATGGAGGATACCGCATTTTAAGAAGCACACCTAAATTTGATTTTGCCAGAGTACTAATGAAGCACAAAAATGGAGGATGCAGCAGTTTAAAATGCACACCTGAATTTGATTTCTCCAAAGAGCACTATTACAGCACAAAAATGGAGGATGAAGCAGTTTATTTTATTTATTTATTTATTTATAACACGCCGAAGCTCGCAAGCATCAGGGCGCGACAAAGACACGAGGACAGAGGGTTCACAGGACGACACAGACAGTAGAAGAGAAATAAGAAGCAGAAAGAGAATAGTCCAATGCTGATGTGGAGACTACATAGTTATTTGAAGAGAGAGGTCTTCAGCTGCTTCCTGAAGGATTGGATGTTTCTTTCCAATCTAATATTGTAAGGCAGTTTATTCCAGTGAGAGATGGCGAGGCTCGGAAAAGCTCGACCTAGGCCTGTAGATTTGCCGGGAGAACTGGGGTTGAGTAATCCTTGTTTTGTGGATCTCAAGCTACGGCTTGGCTCGTACCAGCTGAAATCTTTCTTTAGGTATATTGGGGCTGTGCCGTAAAGGCAGCGGTGGACCAAGGTCAGTGATTTAAAGATAATACGTTCCTTCACTGCCAACCAGTGAAGGTCGTTTCTGTCCTTAGTAATATGCTCCTGTTTGGATTTTACTGCAATGGACCTAACTGCATTATTTTGAATGATCTGGCATTGTTTCAGGCAGCTGCTACTGGCGCCAAGCATTAATGCGTTGCCATAATCTAATCAGGACAGAATGGTGGCTCTCGCGATCGTGGCACTGTTTTTAGTGTTAAGAAATGGTCTGATACAGCAGAGAAGTCTCTGGTAGTATTGGCAATTTCGCTTTAAGTATGCGTTTGGGCTTTTGATCCTAGTGAGGATTGTAGATAAATACCGAGGGTTTTGACCTTGTTTGAAACTGTGGTAGAGGAATCTTTTATGGTAAATGAGAAGTAATCCAGATCAAGGTTGTTTAATGCTTTTGCGGATCCAAAGGTCATAAGCTCCGTTTTAGAGCTATTAAGGCACATCCAATGTGATATCATCCAGTTTTCAATGGCATTATAGATGACAGCTAGCTTTCGTTGTCTATGAAATGATTTCCGCTAAACTCTAAGATGAGCTGTGTGTCATCTGCGAAGTTGGTAAAGAAGATCCCAAGCTGTGATAAAATGGTGCAGAGACATCGGATATAAAGGTTAAAGAGTAAGGGGGAAAAACTACCTCCCTGAGGGACACCACAATCCACAGGTTTGGGCAAGGTAGAGTGCCCTCCCCAAGTGATTTTTGAGTTCCTATCTTCCAAGAAAGATGATACCCAATCGAGGGCATCTTGGGAACAATTTCCAGCTGAGCCTAGTGCCTCTCGGAGCTTTCCATGATCAAGCAAATCGAAAGCGGCCGAGAGGTCCAAGAGGATTAGCAATCCAGGGTTGTAGGTCAACTGGTCGAATCTAAATGGTCGACAGGACAAATGGTCAACACCAAAAGGTCGACAGGTCAAATGATCGAATTATTTTGTTTTTGTTTTTTCACATTTTTTTTTATTTGGGGACCCCCCTCCAACCCCCTTTTTTTTGCTAAAAACCCCTTTTTTTGCTAAAAACCTCTTTTTTTCCCTAAACAAAAACCTAAAAAAATATATATAACTGAAAAAAAATTTGATCATTTGTCCTGTCGACCAAATTGTGTCGACCATTTGTCTGTCGACCATTTGACTAGACACCGCAATCCAGCTTTACCTCTGTCTAATATACTCAGCATTTTTGTCTGCAGATCTAGCAGTGCTGACTCAGTGCTGTGTGCACTTCTAAATCCCGATTGTTGGGGGTGTAGCACGCTATATTTGTCAACAAATTCTTGTAATTGTTTAGTAGCAATTTTATCGAGGACTTTCAGTAAAAAATTGCAATTAGTAATAGGTCTGAGATTCGTGGGATCTTGTTGGTCTAGTCCAGGTTTTTTTACCAGAGGGGTAACTGTGACTGTTTTGATTCCTGTAGGGACTTTCAAGTCCCTAAAAGATGCGTTTGTCATGTGACAGAGGAAGGGGGAAAAGGTTTCCACATTGTCCAAGATGAGTTTCGGAGGTAAGACGTTTTCGACGCAAGAGGTGCAATTCGTGGATGAAAGGGTGTCATGCATGTCTTTAATTGAGACTGGTGAAAATATGAATTTAGGGATTTTTAACTCTGGGTCAATGACCTTGAGTTGAGAAGATGGTAATGGTTCTAATACCTTACAATTTAAGATGGATTCTCTAGCTTTTTTGATTTTATTCGAGAAGGCGATTTGGACTGCCTCGCAATCAGCCAATGTTGGTTGAAAAGGCGAGGAGAGTGTAGATGGTTTTTCAAATGATTTTAGAATTTGAAACAATTTCCCAGTAGAGTTGGAAGTACTGGTTATTTGATTGTTATAGAATTCTTTTTTGACTTCTGCCAATTTAGTTCTGTACGAGAGATCGCATTTTTTCCAATTTTCTTTATTTTCCTCAGTGGGGGTTTTGAGCCATGTTCTCTCTAGTTTCCTTTTAGCTATCTTGAGGGTACTCAAATCAGGCGTGTACCCGTTTTGATGATTGGGGTTGGGACGAACCTTTTTGTTTTTGAGTGGTGCGTGTTTGTCAAGTAACTCCTGAAAGTGGTTACTGAATTTGAGTATAATGACATCACAAGAATCATTATGTGTGGTATTGTTCATAACATGGGTGAGTCCTTCTTTTAAGATATCTAATGTGATTTTCTTGTAGTTCCTACTTAGAACAGGTTTTGGAGAATTATCAAAATAGTCAGATTTAAATGTGAGTGGAAGAGTGGCTTCGATTTTATAATGATCTGTCCAGATGCATGGTAATGTGTTTGTCACTTTCAGTTGAATGTTGTTAGTGATAATCCAGTCAAGTTGGTTTCCAGAGCGACAAGTAGGGCCATTATTAGCAATTTGGTAGTTGATGTTTTCGAGACTGTTTTCAAGGCTTATAGCCTCTTTGTCACTGGGGTTTCCTCATCATCTATTGAGATCACCCAGGAAGACAGTTCCGGTGTTAGTTCCCTTAAGGTTATTCAAGATGTGGCAGAGTACATCATTGAAATCTGAGATCAGTGATGGGGGCCTATATAAGATGATGAGATTGATGCAGTGATTATTGGTGGGCGTAAGTTTCATATGGAGGACTTCACAGCCATTACAAGAGATGTTGGTGGTAAATAGCTTAAAGGTCTGTTTATAAAAACACACCTGGATTTGATAAAGGGTAAGGATGTTAAGGTGCTCTTAAGGGGGAAATATGGGTTTGACATTTGTAGGCAACAGAAAGCAGCAAGATGTACAGTAGATACACAGTTCAAGTGGGAGGGGGATACCGTTTTCAGCCAGGCTGTGAAACAAGGAAGGCAGAATCAGCAGGCAACCAGGAAGAGGGTTGTGGACCAGGGGCAAGAGATCCAGTGTGATTACCTGTGCAGCGTATTGGCACATTTTGCATAGTCCCGAAATGCAGGGAAACAGAGCTCTTGATCTTAGTGCAGCGAGGGATGGGGGAAGGTTGTAGGGGCGGTGGCCTTTAAGGCGGCTCCCTCCAGCTCAGTACAGGGCCAGACCGGGTCTCTTGTGTGGGGGCCGGCGCCCGCCTACCAGCTCCCAATAGGCCTGAAAAATTCAGAAATAGCCACTCAGGCAAACACATTCAGAGCGTCATGGCAACGGTCGTGTAGTGAAGAGGTGCAGCCATCTTCAAACTGGAAAAAAAACAGGAATGTTGCCTGCAATTATATTATGTAAGGCTCTCCATGTGCTATTCAAAATCAGCATGGAAATTGAATTTAAAAGCCACATTGATCCTGGCGGTCGTCACCACATTCATGGATTGAATGCACAGAGCACTCTGTGCACGTTTCCGCACAATGGTGCCCTACTGATTTACCTTGTGGAAAAAGTGCCAAAGGCTTCAGGGATTAAAACTGTGCTGCGGTCCGGAGAATGTGGTCGGGGTGGCGACCAGCACATAGGGAGAGCAGGAGGGAAATGGGCTGCAAAACATATTTCTACTGTGTTTTATAGCTACATTTGGCATTATAAAAAAACTTTTCCAACTACTACACTATTTACCTATTGCATAATGTCACATGATCTATACTCTCAATGTGAGTTCTACTACATGTTGCTGCCCTACATGTTTTCATGGAATGCTCTCAGAAACGTATCTAACTGTCATGGGTATCAGGCAGGTAGTTGGGGCAAGCTGGGTGGAGGCTTGGCAGGTCTGGCATAGGCACACAAAGAACCCATAACAAATCCCTCCTTTCATGCCTTCCTAGTGTTTGTAGTAACTTCCTGATTACCACTTCCTGTTGCCAAACAGGAAGTGCATGATAACTCATGAGCTCTCTAGTGTTTAGGTGTGGCTGGCTATATAAACCACACCCAAGATTATTCCAGTGCTTTGTGTTGCTTATTGTGAGCTGTATCAGCAACACACTTGCCGTGCTCTGGATCAGACAGCCTCTGCTTAGATCCTGTTTCTGCTTACTTGCTCCGGATCATCCTGCTCCTGCTCACCTGCTCCGGATCATCCTACATCTGCTTACCCGCTCCGGATCATTCAGCTTCAGCTTACCTGGTTCTTACTCCACGCTGCAGCTATCTCCAGTCAAGAGGGGACTTCTACACCGGCACCTGTAAGAAAAAAGGAAAAACAGTGTTAACACGCGCACATCAGTAACACCGCGCATACTCACTGAATCTTCCCGCGACGCTGGTATCCAGGTTAGTTGCACGAGCGCACAAACCCCTGTAAGAAAGAAGAGACATTCATTGCTGAACCCGGACACGAGGCGCTAATACCACATAATTTCTCCTGCAAGGGAAAGGGAGAGAAATTACCAGGCGCTTCTCGAATTGAAGGCGCTGCGCAAACCTACCAGCAGCTAGCTTCTACACGCAGCGCTACTCACCCACAAAAATACCGGCAAACAAAGACAATACGGACAATTTTGGACACTCAACATTCTCTGCGCAACGTTCACTTGTGGGAAGGACTTTCTAGCCAGTGAAGAAACTGGTGCCTTGAACTCTCTGCCTCGCTGTGAAGGCATAAAACAGTGTTTGGCATCTGAACTCAGCCTACAGGCATTGGGACCAATCATATGAGTGAATCGCGCCCCTGCAAATGCAGGATGGAGTGCACACCCTACTAAAGATCAAGGTATTCCTCCGGGTGAAACAGGGGAAATGAAGACTCGGGGTCAAGGGAGGCTCGTCCATCGCTCCTGCAGAGACACAGGTGAGTGTGACACTATCCCTGTTGCTGCTTATACAGATTAGGGAGTGTGCACTTCTGACTAAGGCCACTGGTACTCTAACATGCCCATTCTACAGGGCCTTTCTTATTTTGTACCTTCTCTCATGTTTGGGGGATTGGAACTGCATCCCAACATTCCGCCTTTTGTCATTTCAGTAACAACCTCTCCCGTTTATTCCTTATCTCTCAACTTGTGCTCCCTTGCCCAATCTAATACATCTTTATGGACCAATACTTTGTGGACATTTCTCAGATTGCCTCCCTCCTTTGCATTATCCCAGAGACTACATCCTAGAAAGTTGCATTCGCCATCTGCCGTGGGATCTACATAACACTCAGGTTATCTTTCTGGATCTGGGGGTGGTGACCAAAGTGTGCCTGCTGGTCAGTTGAGCACTCAATCCTTACCATTTTTGTTATGTTATTGTCAACCCATGTATCTATTTGGGTACTTTCATATTTGCAATGTGAAGTGGCATTACCTGTTCTTACTGTAAGCACTCTCCTTTTGTTACCTCGGGACACACATCCGCCTACTGTTATTTGATATATGCAATAAATCAATATCTGGAAGGCCAGGGCAGGTAAAAGTATTTTACACGTCACTGTAAACTAGGTGAGCATGCATGAAAATAATTCAGCCAACCAGTCTTGTTCTCTGTCAATCCCTCCTTCCTTCTCAATGCCAGTTCACAAATTGTGAAGTGCTTTAATTGCAGTGTTTATTGAGCCATTGTTCATATTGTTAGGTGGCACATATGTGCAATATGTAGAGCCAATCTTTTTACAAACTCCTCATTTCATGGCTTTGGGGAGGTCCAATACAAATCTAGTTTGAAGTGCCCTAAGCTCTTCTCACATAGCATTGAGGCCTTGCTTAGTTGTGTTTCCTAACTGGACCACATTCCAGTGAACTATCTGAAGCCATTGGCATTCATGGTTGCTTGTATAC
Organism: Ambystoma mexicanum; assembly: GCF_040938575.1. Lineage (NCBI taxonomy): Eukaryota > Metazoa > Chordata > Amphibia > Caudata > Ambystomatidae > Ambystoma > Ambystoma mexicanum. The sequence continues at coordinate 287,822,018 of NC_090941.1, read as the reverse complement.
CGGAAAGTAGATATGATGCAAAAAGGTTTGTGTATTTTAAAATAGGCTGTATTGAATGGGTTCTTCCTGTAGGGCATTTTCTACTTCTTGGGAGAAATAACTGATGCTTTTTTTACGAGACAAAGTCACAGGGCCTCATTATGAGGAGGGCGGTAAGGGGTTAACAGCACCGGTAAAGATGACGGAGCCGTTAACCCCTTAACGCCCCATTACGCGGTTCACTCGCGGGACCCGTTCAGGACGCCTGGTTTTACCAGACGTCCTTAGCGGGTCCCGCAAGCGGCCCAGCATGCTAACAATGGGCCCGTTATTAATGGGCACATTGGTAGCATGCTCCGACATTCCCATTGAGCCCTATGGGGGCTCAAATGGGAATGGGGATGGACCGGGTCCGGGTTTCCTGAATGGGGAAATACCCAGCCCTCCAAGGTCGGAATGGCCCGGTATGTCCCCATTCAGGGAACCCGGACCTCCAAACTCGTAATGAGGCCCACAGACTTTTTCATTTGTAACAAGGTGAGGGTCACTGTGGATTGCTCAGGATGTTGTATAGTGATGAGAGGTATTTTTCAGGAATTTGCAGCACTGGTGAATGCAATGTGACCAGTGCAGCGATACCTTTCCATGATATAGGCAGGTGGAAACAGACCTTATCCCCACATTGCCAGAACAGGTCCACGAGGGATGCAGTGCCATCCTGTAAGACTGGCACATGGACTGTTTGGTTACAATTCATGTTTTGACACACTGGTGTTGTTCCTTTGCCTCTGAAACAGAATGAAAATCAAGTGCATTTCTGTTCCTTAAAAGGTTGCTCATGATGTTGCAAACTTGTTCATCTTTTTATATGAGAATTCCAGATATTTTTACAGTGTTTGTTCATATTTTCTATTGTATCTTCTGTATATCCCACCTGTCCCTCTGCTTTGAACTCACCCCTTTGCCCATTTGTTGTTGAATGCTATGAGATCTGCTGCCTGTTCTGAATAAAATGCACGCAATGTTATTTGTATCACCACCTGGTATTCATCCTCTTGTTCCTTCACAAATCTCACTACTGCTGACCCTGTGTGCCTCTGGCCATTCTCCTTATCTTTCATTGATGATCCATCAATGCACAACATTTCTCTTGTGTCTCGTATGTCTTCTTTCACTTGGTTAACTTCTTCTGGTGTGCCTTTTGTGATGAATCTGTTGATGTCATCACTCTTTTTCCACAGGTGACCTCTATCCATGCGACCAGAAGACAGCAGCTGCCCCTGGGGGCAGCTAAATGGGGGAGGATCACATGGGGAGGTGACCTAGAAGGGGGTAGTGCATCATCGAATGTTACATGGTACATCCCTTTCCCTTTTAGGGATACCTCTTCTATTCCCCATGCCTTAATGGCCTATTGTCATGACTCCCTTCCACCAGCCAGGAAATCAACCCAATGTGGATAACTTCCCTTATGTTGTGCATAATATGCCTAGAGTTAAGTACGACTCTTATGAATACAAAGTTCCTGCGACGTGAAGGCTGCATAGATTCATAAAGATCACTGGCAGTGAGAAGCACAGAACGCAGTCTAGCTGTAGGGAACCGGTGATAGATGCCGGGACATTTAAAAATAACATCCAGCATGGCTGGAGGAGAGGCCACTGCCTGGCGGAGTCCCAAAGAGCCAAGACCCCAGAAGAGAGAGGAGAACGGGAGTGAAAGGACTATGCAGAGAGGACAGCCTGGTTGCGCTGCCCAAAGCAACCTCCCGTCAGATCTCCGGCTTGTCTGTGGCTGGGGAGCAGTATCCCCAGGTGTGACGGAAGCCGCCTCCAGGAAGTAAGATCCCAGTGGAGGAGAGACTGAGAAGCAAGCGGGAAAGAAGCCATCAAACACAGAAGAAAGCCGAATGCCATGAACTGGACAGAGAGAAGCACCTCTCCCTGAACACCGCACACCAGAAAAACAGGTACGCTAAGGGAGAGAGGGGTGCTGAATGGCCAGGAGGTTATGGAGAACTGTATGCAAATAAGAATATCTGGTGAAGGACCCTAAAAGAAGAAGTAAGCCAAAAAACGTGTAGTGAATATTGACAAAGAGGGAAACCAAGACATTATAATGAAAGAAGGTGGATATTAAATTTGAAATCTGCCGGCAAATACATTTGTGTATCAAGTCTGCAAATGAATTAAGAGAAAATCCCCGGCAGGAGAGTATAGCAGTCCCAGTGAAGTTTGCATCAAGGAAACCATATGATCAAGTCTGCAGGTGCATCAAGAGAAAACCTTGCAGGAGAGTATACCAGGCACAGTGATGTTGCTTAAAGTACAAGTATCTTTTATTGTTCTACAGAGACATTTAAATAAGACTCATACCCTTAAACACTGTTGTCTTGGTGAAGAGAAACCTGGGGAAGGGAACACACCCCTAGAACTGTGGATTGTATCCATTGGAACATTTGTATTAAAGTTATGCTATTACTTCTGAACTTGAATAATGTGTGTACTACTAAAGCTAAAGGCATAACCCTTGTTCACCTTAGAATTATGTTTACAATGTGAGGGCCAGAATAGGATAGGGACAGCAAGGCCTCCTCCAACCCCTTATTTGTTAAATACAGATTTATAGCCACAACTATGAGCTTTCTGTGTCTCATTGCTGGCTCCTCATATATGGTGAGAGTTGTAGGATCAGGATCAGTTGACACAAACTGGGGATCCCACCTAAGCAGTAATCTAGATAGTGTGACCTCTAGCCCCACAGTTGTTATTTCAGGAAAAGAAGGAATTTATATTATCTTTTCCACCAGTATGTTAGGTTCCCCAAAGAGTGACCAACCCCATTACTATTGAGGTTATACAACAGGGGTCTGTTTCCATCTTTTGACCATCTTTTGACCCCTGCAGGCAATTTTTCCAGTAAGGAAGACTTTTGAAGGGGATGTTTGATACCTGGAAGCGATATGGTTATACTTCCATTGGGACTAAAGTCAATCTGGAACATTTACATTTTGCTTCAGGAGAGAAGGGCGCTAAAGAAGTTACTCCTTCTTACCTGTAGAACTAATTTTATTTTTATTTTTATGTGGCCCCAATTAAGATAAAAATGGGTCAACTGATTGGTAGTCTAGTATATGAGACTTGGGGGAACATCTCTCTCATGGGAACACATCGGATGAAGGGGGAAGCCCAGGAAAATTATTCTATCCCTTAGAAAGGGAAGTGAACTATGAACGACCCCAAGGTGCATCCTTAAGAGTAAAACTCAAACTTCCAAATACTTAAATGTCAGTAAACAGTTGTCAATTCCCCAAGAAATAGACCCTGAAATTAAGAAAGACACATGACTACATCTGAATGACATTCAAGTGTTTGGACCTTTGATATCAGTTTTACCCCCAACCGTTCAAAATACTGCAGTTCTAAATATGGACCCTGTTACATAGAGATAGAGGTTGTTTCAGGATGCTCTATTAGAATTTTCCATCCCCCCAAAATTCAAGATACTCTCAGCATGAAAGAAGTGGAAGGAAAACTTTCTTCCTACTTATCTTCTGCACGAGACACATCAAAGCTTTCATGGGATGAATGTAAATTCCCTTTGGAATATTATCCTCTTCCTTAAAAAGCGAAAGAAACAATTGTGTCAACAACACCCCTTGGACCTGCAGGAATGAAAATTTTGAAAAAACCTGAAACACAGCAATTCAGGCTTGGACACTGTGGAAATTGAAAATGGGTGAATATTATCCCACTTTGTGTGAATGTCCCCTGTGCCCAAACTGGTAAAAATATAACCCATTGGGAAAAGAACTTAGGAGGACATTTCCCTAAAGGAAAAGCAGACAGAACTGTTGAAAAGCCACATTTCTGTTTACAAATTGAAGATCAAACTATATATAAAGTTCCTGCTGTCTTAAATGGGAAGGCTGTCTGGGCCCAACTAGATACTAAGAGTAAGTGGTGTGCCATCAGCACAGACCTACTTCCCCAGGGATGGAACAAAATTGGAAAGGAAAGGATAGGTTGGGTCCATTGTTACATTGAAAATTACGCACCAATATATATCCATAATACCATCAAAGAAAAGAAGTACATTTTATAGTGGCCGTGATTCCCAATCTACTGGCACAATTGAAATTATATTAACCAATTTGACCCTTGGGCATCACGGAAGGTACACATAATAATTAGAACCAGCCATGGTGAACCTCCCGGTCCAAGGAAAGACTTTCTAGAGAAGGCTTACAACTCTTCCCATGTGACCACGAGATGGCAGCAGCTACCGATCCTGATCCTGGGGGAGGATCACATGGTGGGAGGTGACTTTCAAGGGGGTGGTGCATCATCGGATGAGACATGGTACTGTAATAATGGACTGGAATACCCCAGTTTGAGCAGAAATTGTAGGCCGGGTAATCCCAGACTCGATAATGGAAATAGTGAAAGAAATGGCAAAACCTGCTTTATTCACAATCCATGTAAAGCAGGGACAACGTACAAGCACTGCATTCGTGGAGCTCTCAGTCTTTCTTGGGCCTGACAATGGGTTATAAGCTAAACATACATTATAACTGATGTCGTACTACAATCTTGGTTACAAAAACCTACGGAATTGAGGGATTGGTTAAGGGAATAAACCATATATACATTGTATATGGGTTAGTCATTTAATTGGCTGTTGCATATCTGATGGCTCCACCTGGGACCACCTCTAAATTGAAAATTGAGAATACAAGTCACCTTTAAAGTAGTTAATTGGTTAAGGCAACATGTACTGGGCAGCACAGCATTGAGAGTTTCTATTGGATGCCATCTTACTTACCAACCTTGAGCAATTGACAGGCCATCAACACATTAGTCAAAAATGGGAGTAGGGGGAGAGAACCTCAGGAACTGCTTTTCTTCTTTGTAGTCAGCCTTGCAAGGCCCCCTTAGTTCTGAGAATATGTGGGAAGCCAAGGCAGGTGCTTGTCTGTGTTGGCCCCTAATGAATATACAACGTTCTCGAATTATTGGTCACGTGCATTTATTGAGGTTCTAACTCATATGAACGTGAGTCTAATTACTTTTCTAACCTCTAGGCGCTTGGTCGATCCGTTCCTGTTGAAGGTCTAGCTTAGAATTAGGTACCACCTCACATTCAAAGGCTGGTTGTTCTTTTGATTAATCTAAGAAAAACATGACTTGTGCCTTAGGAATTATTATCTTGTGTTCCTTACTGAGCTATGCATCCTTGGCGAGGTTTGGGAAGCTACAGTCTGTGCTCTGCACAGATCTGTATTTCATTGAATTTAGCATTTTAAGTTTTCATGAAGCCTTGAGGCCTTCATTCATTCTAATGCGTGCTGCAGCTTCCATTTTTAAAAAGATGGCTACCTTTTACCATTCCATTTCTATGTTAGCAAGCTATATACACAGATAATTTGTGTTGCATTTCAGCTCATACATTGCTTATGTTATGGTATTCGTGTTTCTATGGTTGCAAGCAATATTCTTGGTGTATAAATGCATGTTTGATATAGTATCTGTGTTTGTTCATGGTGAGTGCATATTTGCTTCATGTCTATTGCATGCGCGTGTGTCAGTTACCAGTGAGTTTGCTTACTCGCGCCATCAGGTCAATTTCTTTCTGTTTCTGTCTAGAATAAGGGTGGTATGATCGCCTTAGTGCACAGTGTTTCTCACCTATGTGGTATTGGGGTGTGGGAGGGGCCATAGCTATGAATGAAGTATTAATCTGCCTGTCAACAGTACTCCCCTTTCCCTTTTAGGGATACCCCTTCTATTCCCCATGCTTTATAAGCCTATTGTCATGACTCCCTGCCACCACCCAGGGAACCCAATGTGAATATTTTCTTATGTTGTGCATAAGTTACCTAGAACTAACACTCTATGAATACAAAGTTACTGCGATGAGAAACCTTCATAGAGCAAAGAAAATCACTGGCAGTGAGAAGCACAAAATGCTGTCTAGTTGTTGGGAATGGCTGATGGTCACTGGGACATTTAAAAAGCACATCCATCATGGCTGGAGGAGAGATTGCTGCCTGGAGGAGTCCCGAAGAGCAGAGACAGCCGAAGAGAAAGGAGAAGGGGAGTGAAAGGACAACGTGGGGAGAAGGACTCCCTGGTCATGCTGCCGGAAGCAACCTCCCATCATTGCCTGTGGCTGGGAGCAGTAACCCCGGATGTGGAGCCACCTGCAGACCCGGCTATCCACGAGAAGCTGGGATAGAGTGTGGCATTCCTAAATCCCGTTGTGTTTTATGTGGCTATGTTCATGTTTGCACTACTATGCCCATTGGCCTGTCTGATGCGCTATACAAATAAAAAAAGTAAAGAAATTTAAAAAGCCTGCATCCGGGCGAGAGCCAAGCAGGAAACAAGAAGCAAAGGAAGCCCCCTCCAGGAAGTAAGATCCCAGTGGAGGAGCGACTGGGAAGCAATCGGCAAAGAAGCCGCCGACCATCGAAGAAACCCAAATGCCACGAACCAGAGAAAGAGATGCACCTCTCCCCAAACACTGTGCACCGGAGAAAAAGATACGCTACAGAGAGACAGGTGATGAATGTCTGGGAGGTTACGAGGAACTGTAAGCAAATAAGAATAATGGGGCGAAGGACCACAAAGAAGGAAGTAAGCCAAAGAACGTGGAATGAATATTGGCATAGAGGGAAACCAAGACATTATAATGAAAGCAGGTGGACATTAAATGTGAAACCTGCCACCAAATACTTTTGTGAATCAAATTTGCAAGTACACCAAGAGAAAATCCCTGACAGGAGAGTATACCAGGCACAGTGAGGCTTGCATCAAGAGTAACATATGATCAAATTCGTAAGTGCATCAAGAGAAAATCCTTGGCAGGAGAGAATACCAGGCACTGTGAAGTTTGCAGTTGAGTGAAGCACATGAAAGGAAAGCCCTCACAGGAGAGTATACCAGGCGCACGGAACATTGCAAGTGTATTAAGTAACGCACAAGCAAGGAAAGCCCTGGCATGAGAGTACGGCAGGCAAAGTTAAGTTTGCAAATTTTGTTAAACAAAGCACAAGAGAAAAGACCTGGCAGGAGAGTTTACCAAGTGACGCCAAGTTGCTTAAGCTGCAAGTCACTTTTGGTGTTGTTGTACAGAGACATTTAAGGAAGACTCATGCCCGTAAGAGCTGTTGTGTTGGTGAAGAGAAATCGTGGGGATGGGACCACTCCCCTAGAATAGCACAACCAAGGCTAAAGAGATCACCCTTTTTCAATTTAGAGTTATATTTATAATTATAATGAATTATAATTGGCTATGCTATTTTTAATGTGCTTAATACCGAGAGGTTTCTATGCACGGATCTGGGGATCGAACCTGTGTTGCTCTGCATCGTCTCGTTTCCAAGGTGAGCACGTTGCCCCTGAGCTATCCTATTCTGGCCCATTTAGTGGGTGAGGGCCAGAATAGGATTTTGGACACAGGACATTTTGATTTGGGCATCTTGAAAATGGAAAGACCCTTAGTTTTTGTTGAGGTAGGGAAACACCTCCTAGCAAAGGGACAGCCAGGCCTTTTCCAGCCACTTATTTATTAAATAACAGTTCATAGCCAAAACTATGAGCTCCCTGTGTTTGTGTCTCATACCGGGCTCCTCATACTTTGTATACTGCACAGTCATGTACTGTGTCCTGCCATTCCACAGGTTTTGCTATGAATCTTGCTGGATTAACCACGTGACATCTGACAATGTGCTTGGTGGGATTTGATAGTATTACCTCGAAACCTGATGCTCTCTGTGTTGTGAAGGTGGATTTGTTATTTTCTAGAATGGAACAGAAATGGTGTGTTATAAATATAATGTTACTGGACATCCCATTGTTATTGCTAAGAATTTCTGTGCTGCAAATACTCCTGTGGCTAGTGCCTGCTCACAGAGAAAATGGCCCTGCATTACTAGGCCTAATAGCCTTCTGTGGTATAGTAAGTGCTTGTGTCCCAAAGATGTACACTGATTGAGCACTGCTGTCTTTACCTGATCATCAGAATGTGAAAACAGATAAAATAGTTTCCAATAATCGGGTGTAGCTAGACTGGGGCATCACTAATGGCTGTTTTAAAGTCCTCAAAACTTTCTGTCATCTCATCCGCCCATTTGAGGGATTCATTTGTCTGTTGTGCATCTTTGAATGCCTGGAGTAGGGGCCTGGTGTACATGGAGTAATCGAATATACAGGATCTGAAGTAGTTACACAATCCCAAAAATTGTTGCATTTCCTTAACTGTAGTCAGCGGGGAGGGGCTGCATACTGCTGCTGCTCTGAGGTAACTCTCCTTCCTTCTGATGATAGTATCTGTCCTAAATATACTACCTCCTTCTGGCAGTATTATAATTTTCTTTGTCCACCTTGCACTCTTTGTCTGCAAGAATCTTTAGACGCTGGATGGTGCCTTTCCTGCACTGTTCTTATGTTGGGTTCTGTGGGCTGCATATTAGAAGGTCATCCAAAAATTGGATTAGAGTGCTTGTTTGCAGATTCATTTGCAACACTTTCTTGAACAATCTTGGGGATTTGCAGTACCCTTGGGGTAAACAAGTGTGTTGGAATCGCTGCTTGTGGTTGGTGAACACCATGAGGGACTAGGAGTCTGGGTGTAACGGTACTGAAATTAATGTTTCAATCAATCACAGTCAAATGGGTTAATCTGTGGATATGTTATGTTATGTTATTGTGCATTTGTATAGTGCCTTATGTACCATTGGAATGATCTGAAAGTGCTGTGGGTTGAACGTCCTCGGGGACCGTGGTCCGTATCAGTTGAGAGAGTAGTGTAGCATGTAGTGCTTGGGTGCACTTGGTATGTGGGCAGCCAGAGTGCTTTGCCGGGTTGGCTGCATACTAATGCTAAGTGTGGTGCAGGGGATGTGAGAGATCAGTGCAATGTACGTCTGAAGGAGGGTGGTCTCCAAGTCTGCATTCTGGCTGTCGTGGGACATGTGTTAGAGATTATGCGTGCTGCTGGGCCGATTTTTTTGTGGGGTATAGCTGAGTTCTACCAGGCTGTTGAGGTGGTCTATGAGCACACTGAGTTATGTATTCAGCTAGACCTAATTGATCGAGGGGTATACCTGCTTTCTATTATTTGTTGATGTAAAGTGGAGTGAGCATTTGGTAGGAATGAGTGTCTGCAGCTGACGGTGGGTGGCCTTTTACTTGAGATGTTTTTAGAGCTCGATGCTCTGGTCATATCTGCCCTGGTGGTTTGTGGTAGTAGATTCCAGAGATGTATCCTGGTCAGTGGGGTAAGTGGTGTTATCTCGGTCAGGCCCTCCTTTTGCCGACGTTCTGTAGTTGGATTCGGAGGGACCATTTTCCGGTAGGCATTTTAAACTGAGTTGCTGGGTGCTTCTTGTATGATCCTCCGGAGAGTTTAGCCAAGCACAGTTACTTCTGTGCCACCGGTGCACAGTTGTGGGGTTTTATTCCTAGGTAGGCAGGGGTCACATCTATTGATCATATAGCACTGGCCCTGATTTGGTGGTTGAGCTAGGAGCATGGGGCTTACAGCTGCATGGGTCAGAAGCCCTTGGCCCATAGGCCGACTTCCGTGCCCTGACTGTTCCATGCCATTACGGAAAGAGGTCATTAATTAACTGGTCAGCTGTCTTCTGCGGCTCTCCTGTTAGTGTTGATTCTCACAGGACTTCTGGTCATTGGGGGATGGTTTTATGGCCTTGGGTGGACCCTTTCATAGATTTGGGAAGACCCATGTATTTACCGCTTTACAAAAGGCCATGTAGTCCTGGATGTGTCGAATACGGGGAGGTAGCAAATTCCATAGAGTTGGTGCCAAGGTCGAGTAGGCTGATCCTCTAAGTGTGACTGAATTGGAGGCTGGGATCATTAGTAGGAGGGCCGTGCTTGACCTTAGGGTGTGTGTTGGGCGGTAGCACAGAATCTTCTCTTGGAGGTATGTCAGACTGGCTTTGTGCACTGCTCAGCGGGTAATGCACAGGATTGTGAAAGTGGCCCTTTGACCAATGGGTAGCCAGTGGAGGGTGCAGAGAGCAGGTGAGATGTAGTCTCTTAATCCGAAAGCAAGGAGGAGTTTAGCAGCTGCGTTTTAGACTCTTTGGAGTTTGTTAAGTTGGTATGCTGGAGCACCTAGGTACATGGAGTTCGCTTAGTCTTATCTGTACATGACAATTGACAGAAAGTCAATCTGTTGGGGAATTAAAGATGTATAAAATGGTGGTTGAATTTTGGTGCTACTGGGAACTCTGCCTCAACTATGCCATTCAAAGGGCAGCGACCCCCAACAGGACCCTTTTGATTTTTTCACAGGGTAGATAGCCGTGTCACATGTCTTGCTCAATTCGTCCGCAGATTGGGCCTCATTACGACCCTGGTGCTAATGGGTCAACGGCGCTGTAAAAGGCTGCGGCGCCGTTAACCCATCAGCGCCTGCTTACGAGGTCCCTTTAAGGGACCCGACCTTAACGGCTGGTCTACACCAGCCGTTAAAGTAGGGACCCGCAAAGGGACCTTGGTGCTAAGACTTAGCACCTTCCCCATTCCCATAGAGCCCTATGGGGCGAAAATGGGAATGGGAAGGACCATGGTTCAATGGGGAATTACCGCCCGCCAACCTTGGAATGGGGTGGTAATTCCCCATTGAACCATGGCAGACCTGTTATAACACCGGCACCAACCATGGTGCTAATAGCGCCATGGTTTAGCGCCGGTGTTGTAATGAGGGCCATTGTGTCATTACTTTCCTAGTTAGCCTCTCTGGACAGGGGCTACTGCTTCAACCGGGGCAATATTGCACCTGGCTTAAACTTGATTGTCACTGCCCCTATGCTTCCCAGGAGCTGTACATCATAAGTGTAATCAGTCCATAGACAACTGGGCACTTCTGCTATATCCTTGTACAACCGTGATGGTGGTGCTCTGTGTGGAACTTCTCAGTGTTATATGCTCATGTGGCATGGGATGCAGATTTCAAACATTATCTCTCCTTCATTATCCGTGTCTGCGAACAGCCATTCATCTCACACTTTTCTCACTGACAATGTGGGGTCTATACAAACCTACAAAGGACAGTGTGCCATTCTACCCCTTCCTCATCTATGCCTGCAAGTACCACATCATCTTTTAGAGTGATCACCGCCTCTATATTGATGGTGCTTCTTCTTATCGGACAACTGGTCTGAATAAGAACTCAGCAGGTAGGCAAAATATCATGTTGTGTATTCAGGGACACATTTTATTGTGACTGCTACTGCATAGGTGAACATGTGCTTGTGTAAAGGTATCGCTTGCACAGTGTTGGTACTAGAATGAGCTTGGAGGACTGCTGCTACCCTCATGTAATGCATGCCTGGTGTCGCACACACTATTCCCATGTCAGTGAATGAAATGGTCATATTCAGTTTGCTTAGTAAATCTCTTCCCAAAAGGTTAACTGCGGAGTCTGTACAATACAGCAATGGTGCTAACACGTCCTTCTCCCCTACGGTTATAGGTACATCTTCAGTGAATGGAACCAAGAGAACAGCCCCCGTGAATTCTTGTATGTCCATGCTTTTGTTGGTTAACAGAAATCTCCCTTCCCGTACACAGGATTTGGTGGTCATATAACATTGAATTTCCTAGCTACACTCCCACCGTGGGTTCCTCTTCCGGGTTGGGGATGACTGATAGGATTGGGCATGTCACAGTTCCCTGTGGGCTGTTCTATTGTGGGTATGTGTTTGTCCCAGTGAGCAAGGAAGGTTTGCGCCCTCAGAGATGTAGTTATGTGTTACAGTAACTTGTGGCTGTGCATTTTGTTCCCATGGATGGTTCTCTGCTTGGAAAGGTGCCTGCTGTGTAGGAGGATGCACTGTGCGCAAGGCTGGATACTGTATGGGCTGTATCTACCTTGTGGCCATTGCCTGCAAGTTATGGAAAATCTGGAGCTGTCCTGGGTCAGGGGTATACATAGAGTTGGCTGCTGGTGTCATTTTCGGGGCAAAAGTGTCCCCTGGAGCATATGCTGCCATCTTATATTGTGGTTGATATGTAAGATATTGGCCGAGTGGCGCACTTGGATGATACTGCATCTGGGGCTTGCTTCGGCAGTCTTGTGCAAAATGTGCCAATCACCCACATGCCCTACACGTCCCTCTGGATCAGAGACTCATCCCGCTAAAGCCCCTTCCTCCTTGGGAATTGCTTCTCCTCCCCTTGGTGACCCCCCATATCCTTTCTCCCCACTCCTTGTCCCTTGGTCCACCCTTATGGCTGTTCCTGTTCCTCTTGCCCCTCTATTGTATTGGCAATTACTGCACCATCCAAACTTATTTTTGCTAACTTTTTCTGCACCAGTTTTGCTTCTGCATTCTGTGCCTGTTTCACTTTCTCACTTTTCTTCTCTCCCCTCCTCTTACAGAAATGTGTTATATGTGCCTGTGTCTTGGCCCATACTTTCGCTTCCATGGCCACTACATTGTCCAGGTCTTCTAGAACTTCAGTGGGAGAGTTCCCTGCATAACAAGTGGCAAAATACAGGTATCCTATAATCCCATGACTCTCCTGTCTCCTGTCAGCACATTTCCTTAAGTGAATATACAATGCTGGGTCTTCATCTGGTATCATTGCACGTGGCACAATTGACCCTATATCTGGCTTGTCTGGGAAGGGATCTCTCAGTACATTCCACACACAGGCTTGACAATTATTGAATGGAGCACCATCATATGTGTGACTCTTCAAACACACACCTTGGTAGCCTGCCTTCTCCCAAATGGTGTTAGTCTGCTCTCCTATTGTAGTCGCGAGCACACTCTTCATGTCACTGACTGCTAACGTAATCCCTGTCATCTGTTTTTCTAAAGCATAAATCCCTTTACCTCCTCCGTCTGTGAGCATTGGTAATGTCTTTATTAAGTTTTTCCTGTCCAGGTGTGACCAGGACATGTTATGCGATCTCCCTATTCCTTTCTGTAACAAGGGAAACTTCATCCCCATCTTCCTCTTCTGAGGTGATTTCCCAAATCTCTTCCCGTTTTCCACTGCAATACTCCAAAGATGCGGCCTGAGCAGAGCGTCCCATGGCGTCACCTCCCTTTGCTCTTCATCCATCCCCCACTCTTCTTGCTCTGGTTTTCCCTCTCCCTAAGAGAACACTGTGTCATAGCCTATGCTATGGTCATCTCCAATGCTCTGCAATCTGCCCTATTGGTTCCCCCTTGCTGCTGGGACCCCTTCATGTGTCTCTATTTTGACGTCTTTAATTACTGCGCTATCCATTCTGAGACGTATCTGCCCTGCCTTTCATGTGTCAGTGTCTATCACTGGGCACTGCCCCCCCCTTCGTTTCTGTGCATCGCTCTTGCCAGCTCCTCCTCTGTTTTCTGAATTATTGGTTCTAGGTCCTTGCATGCTCTATTCTTTATCTATATAATGTATGGGTCTTGCACTGGATTCTGGTCTACATTCTCTTCTAAAATTCTTGGTTTGGGCTCTGTGTGGGACAGATAACAGGGATTTGGATATCACGTGGCAGGCTGCAGAGGATATTCTCTGGTTGTGGGTGGGCTCCTCGGCTGCGCAGGCATCTGAGCTTGTGTCAAATTGGTGCTTTCTGTTATGAGGGACTGGGCGGTGACCTGCACAGGTGCCTTATCTTCCTCTTTATTTCTACCTTTGGGAGCTTCTTCTACCTTATTGTTTACTTTCCATAATTTAAGTATGCGCTGTCTATTCTTCAACTGTTTACCTTTGTAAGTTGACAAGTGTGTGCACACATGTTCGAGTATTCACTTATCATGCATGCCCTCCGTGAGCCACGCAGTAAAGATCTTCCATTCTGTCCCTTGCACCCATTCTTTGTCATATCCTTGAACATGGTGAACTCTTTACTCATGTGTTTGATCGGCGTACTCATTTTTCACGATAACACCAATTATATCATAGTGACAAAACAAAAACTGTCACAACTCGAAAACCACCACTACCACAACACCTCTAGCAGTTCACCCTTCCTGCGCCCCTGCTTCACTATGACATAAAGACTCAATGCAGTTGGTACAACACACCCCAACAAAAATCCCCCTCCCCAGCAAAGGCTTTCCCCAATCAAAATTATTTTCTTTTTTAAAATTGCCCTTTTCCCACACGCACATCGGGCTACCCTTGCCGCACTCAACACACCACTATATACAATTTCTATAGCAAAAGTGAAAGATAAAGACTTATTTATAAAGACTACAGGAGCTTCACGTCTTGCTGTGAGGCACTGCCCTCCCTTCTCTCTAAAGGGAATCTCCACTTTAGTTTGTCTCAATATACTACTGCTGTGACATCACACCCCCCTCTTCTCGAGCCGTCTTCGCTTTTTTCTCTTCTCTTTTTTCAATATTCCCCCCCTCCCCCCAAAAAAATGATTGGCTCTCTTTTCCACACTCTTTGCCACTCACACTCAAATACTCACACCCCTCTTTTGCTGGTCCTGTACCAGTGTTCTAGGTGTGCTTCTGCAGTCCTCCGATGTTATGTCTCCCCTAGAAAGGCCTGTACGACTGGACACAGCACCAACCCTCCAGGGATCAGGCATGCCTTTGGTTAAACCTGGCACCTGCTGGCCTCTTCATTAATGTGCACGAACTCTGCTCTCTGCAGGTAGGCGCCACAGCCTAGGACATGTGGCAGGGAAGCTCCCAGCTCCACTGAAGGGGCTGGAATCACATCTCAGAGTCACCAAAAATGTACGGTAGGCCCAAAACCAGCAACAAGTAAAAGTCTATCCAAGGAGCAAAAATGAGTGCAAGAGTTTGCAAGAATAAAAAAGGTGTATTGCATGCAGTTTGGGTTGGGAACAAAAGACAAGCTTCATTCAATGCATCGTCATTAAATGGCGGTGTATATATAGGAAAGGAAATATGACATTGTTTTGACATTGTTTCAACCACATGTAAATGCTTATGCATTGATTGGCTGACAATTTAGGTCCCCTAAAGAAACCTATGCATTAATAAGCCATATTCTTTCAAACCTCTCCTTTGTGACCAGACAAGTACATTCCCCTAATTATGACCTATTATCCTCCTTGGGTAAGGATCTTCATTTTCACTGGCTAACTCGGGTGATAAATGTTGCTATTTGCGAGCCACTTCTCCATTGGTTGTCTCACCTCTGGGTGTCCCATGGTGTGCTTCACCCCTCATTCTTGACCAATCTCCTCTGAGGCGCAGACAACGTGGCATTTGAGAAGTGAACCCCTCAATCTTTTACCATGCGACCGGAACGTTGGCATCCCCTGATGGTTCTCAGCCTTGTAACTGTGCAATAAACAGTTCATTTTGCGACTTCTCTTTGTGCACATGTTGCACCTCTGTCCTTCTCCTATGGGAATTAGTGGCCACCTGGTGAACACCACTCAAAACCGCTTGCTTGGGAAATTTTTCCTTTAGTGTTTGTGTGTGTGTACTTTAATTTACTTAGATTTTCTGACCAGCATTGATTCGAAGGGCAGGAGTATATCTCCCCCACCTCCTCATGGCACATTATTTGGTCCTGTTTCCTGCTCAGATACTTATTTCCCTTTCTTGTCATGTTTCCCAGTTCCTCCATTCATTTGTCAATCACGTTCCCAACTACCTGCCTGCGGTTCCATCCTAAGTAACCATTTTCCGGCAGGGGGCAGAATGTGCTCACAACCTGATCTGCTCTTTCTGGCCCCACACTGCATTAACGTATTCTCACCAACCTATGTCCTTCACCTGCTTAAACATCAGCTCTGAGTTGCAACATTTACTTGCACTGATATCCCATGCTCGAGGCCCGAGAACTCGCTTCACCCTTCATTCCTAACCAATCCCTGCGCAGCTCTTCACCCGACCTCCCGAAGCACTGGCCTTGTCCATGCACCATCTAACATGAAGAGAAGTGTAGTTTATTGCAGGGAAGAATGCATGTGTCACTGTTGCTTCATCATCTCAAATAGCCCAGGAAGCTGTTTCTACGATGGGGCCTAGTTCATGAATGTGCAATCTAGACTCTATGCAGCCAATGGACTGTTAAACATATTTGTACAGTGCGTTATCGCTACTTCCTGTGACATTATGAAAAAAGCTATTCCTACTACTTATATTGCCCTTTACACCTTTCTGTGCATATGATTGTGTTTCAAACCTAATGCACTACTGCACATGATTTTACCCACTGCATTATGTCACATTATCTGTACTCTCAGTGTGAGTTCTACTATATGTTGCTGCCCCACATTTCTTCATGGAATTCTCTCAAAAGCATATCTATCCCTACTCTGCCCATAGTCCATTCTATAGGGATGTTCTTAGTTTGTCTCACATTATCCGGTCCGATAGCACAGCGAGTAGAGCGCTCACTTTGACATCTGTGCAGGGCCAAACTCAGCCTTTTATCCTTCTGAGGTCGATAAATGAGCACCACACACTGTGGGTAATAATAAGCAGGGCTCAGATACCTGAGGGTTCGTAGCGCTGTAGAAATGCTAAGTTGTTTAATTTTATTTATTTGGGGCGTTGGAACTGCATTGCAACAAGTTCCTTCTAGGTTTGCAACGTGGATGCACATCTAAGACATCCTAGTACTTTCAGCACTCTGGCACCTTCGTGTGTAACAATAGTAATGTACCATTATAGCAGTATGGCCTTCCAATTGACCTGCTGACCTTTGGCAAGGCCATCTCTCTTACTTAGCAGTGTGTTTGTTTGTTTATTTATTTAGTATGGCGCACAAAACCCAGAGGTAATGGGGCGCAGAGAACAGGAAGGTAAGATTACATAAAAACTTGGTTACAGGATAAGGCATACATGAATAAGAGGCATAACATTACATTGTGTGGACTGTACATATGTACATATAGAAAATAAATTGCTTACATATTTACATATTTGATGCTGTGCATAGAGGCGGTCAGGTTAGATTGAGGGCATAGGCATGTGGGAGGGCTTAGTCATTGGGATCATTGGACCGTAACCAGGTGAGGATGTTTCTCCTGAAGCAGTAGTAGGATTGGTCTGTCCTAATGTTGAGTGGGAGGGCATTCCAGTGTTGGGCTGCCAAGACAGGGAAACTACTGCCACCGGTTTTCTGCTTTGTCTGAATTTGGGTACCTGCAGGCAGTGGGAGTTAATCGATCTGGTGGGGCGGGTGGAGGTTTTTTTAGCTATTCTGGCTGTGAGATAGGGGGGGCTGCATTGTTTAAACATTTGAAAGTGAGTGATGCTGTTTTGAGAGAGATGCGGTCAGAGATTTTGAGCCATTTGCTTTCTCTCCTTTTGTTGGAGATGTGTTCCTTGGATGGTAGGTTAAGGGCTGCTCTGAGTGCATTTTTTTGTAATGTCTGTAGTTTGTTGATTATGCATTTGTTGGCTCCTAGGTACATGGCATTACAATAGTCGAGTCTGGATAGTATTAGGGCATTGGCGATGCAGCTAGCCTGGGTAAGGAAGGCTCTGCTTGCCCTGATTAGCTTGCATGTGTAGGCGGTAGAGGATGCTAGTGAGTTGACTTGTTTTTTTAGTGACATGGTTGTATCTAGGTGAAAGCCTAACATTTTCACTGTTTTGGCCACTGTGATGGTGTTGACATCAATGTTGAAGGCCTTATATTTGGGGCTAAATTTTTGTATATTGGTGTTGGATCCGAGGAGCAGGATTTCAGTTTTCTCATCATTCAGGCATAAGCCGTGTGTGGGCATCCATGCCTGAATGATGAGATATATTTTGTTTACCAGGGCCGTATCTGAGTCGAAGTTGCCCGAAAGGGGTATGAGGATCTGGGTGTCATCTGCATAATTTGTGTAAGAGACACCCAGTCTGTCCAACTTGTCAAATAGGGGCTTGGTAAAGATGTTGTAGAGGGTGGGGGAGACGCAGGAGCCCTGGGGTACCCCGCAGGTTATTTTGATGGGGTCTGCTGAGGCTAGAGTGGAGAAGACCCTCATAGTTCGATTGTCCAAAAATGATTGGATCCAGGCTATGGCCTCTTTCGAGAAGTGGGCAGCTGAGGCCAGATGTTCGCACAGGACTGCGTGATCCAGCAGGTCAAACGCTGCTGACAGGTCGAGGAGGAGTAGCATGGCGGTGTTCCCTTTGTCGTTAATCTCATTGATCTGGGTTTTAAGATCGATTAGGGCTGTCTCAGTACCGTGCTGTGGTCTGAAGCCCGATTGACGAGCGCCTAGTAGTTTGTGAGTTTCAAGATATTGCTGAATTTGCAGGTATGCTACTCTGTCTATTGTCTTTAACAGGAACTGCACCGTGGTGATGGGCCTGTAATTGGTGGGAAAAGCAGGGTGTAGGGTTTGCTTCTTGAGGAGAGACAGGACCCAAGATTCTTTGAGGTTACTTGGTATGGTGTTGGAGCAGAAGGATGCGTTGATCAGTTTGGTTATAAAAGGGGCTAGGTCCCTGGCCGCATCCTTGATTGTTTGGGGAGGGCAGTTGTCGCCTTTGCAGTTTGATGGTTTAAGTGAGGCTATAACTCTTTCTGTTTCTGGGATAGATATTTTGGTGAACCTGAAGGGATTCGGGCCTAGTGGGTTGGTTGCTTTAGCTTGGTTGCTGGGAGGTGCTTCGTTAGTGGTGAGGGAGTTTTTTTTTGTGCAATTTTGGTTTGGAGAGTTTTGATTTTATTAGTTAGGGCGTTTTGGACGCTGGTGCACCATACTTTGTCCTTGATTATGTTGTCTGGTGGGGGTTTGGGGGATTCTAGTTCCCTTAGTATAGCAAATAGTTCCCTGGTGTTGAAGCTAGATTTTTCGATTCTTTCATTGAAGAGATTCTTTTTAGTGAGTAGGATTTCTTTTTTGTATTTGGTCGCAAAGAGTTTAAGTAGTGATTTGTTCTCTTCTGTGGGGGAGTTGCGCCATTGCGTTTCTAGTTTCCTTTTGTGCAACCTAAGTTCTTTCAGATGGGGGGTGAACCAGGCGTTCAGTTGGGCTTGCTGTTTGCTCTTTTGCATTTTAAGTGTGGCCTGAAAGACTTGAAACAGGATAATATCCTTGCTGTTGCGGACAGATTGTGTGGTGCGAGCCTCACCAGCGCATGGGAAGTTCTATAAATTAGCATTTCATTGGTAATTGCAATTGTTTCTTGCTGAGACTTCCATCATTTTTTCACCCAAACTCCTGGTCAATGCTATTACAATGTGTCATTATGCAGGAATTGGTGGTATTTATTTTTTGTATTTAATATTTTTATTTAGGTAGTTCATTTTAATAGAGATAATGATCATAAAATATATTTATACATTTGTTAGTATTTGACTTATGTTTGGGGAGTGCTATTTGAGGAGTACCTTTTGCAGGATAAACATGCCCAGTAATAATAGGATGTGCCTGACAGGAATCCAATATTTTCCGTTCAATCTAGTTGCATTTTTCCTTCAGAAGTACAAATGTTCTACCTGGCTCTGGGCTCATCGGCCTGGGCCAAACGCCCAACACATTTGCAAGAATGATTCACTAAATTACATCATGTGTGTCATACATAGTCATACATAGTCAGTGATTTCAAAGAGCCAGAAACCGCTATGGATTTTGCAATTCGATAAATCGACATATCCACATTATTTAGGAGAAAGCCTGCCAGTCGGGGGAGAGTTAAAAGCATGTGTTTTGTAACAGAGATGCGTGCATTTTCGTTCCCCTGTCAGCGTACTTCTAAATATCCAGGAGAGTATCATGGCACCTGATGAACAGAGACGCTGTACATTTGGTTAAACTTAAGCAACAATGGTGCATTCTGTGGGTATTACCAGGTGGTAACGGCACTCGGCCTAAGAAAAAAGGGCTGATAGAAGTGAGGGCCCTTTACCAGGGCTTAGGGACATTACCACCTGGTAATTGTGTGAGGAGGGGGCCATCACTGCTATTAGAACATGTCATGATGCCTACCCCCGGGCATCCAGATCGAGTCCAATCTGCCCTGGGAGCAGGCATCCAGATACTCATTAAAACCCCAACAGCCCCGGCTGGGGGCTGTTTGGATTCAGTCCTGGCGCCTTAGGCGCCAGGCTCATCATAGAAATCAGTCCTGGCGCCATAGGCGCCAGGCTCATAGACTTTACTTACCTTATGCAGACCATGCTGCAAATGAGTCCAAGCCAACGTGAGGCCTGGATGGGACTATTTTATTACAGGGACTATTTTTTACTTGGGTGTGGTTCTGGGGAACTTCTTTCCTGGGACTACTTTGCAGGCTATTTAAACCACGCCCGAACAGCAGCTCATGCTACGTGTTATTCTGCATCCAGCAGCGTAACGCTCACCGTGTCTGCAAGTCAGCATCCAGTCTTCTGCCACGCCCGCCTTAAATCCGGAGCTCCTAGACAAAAGGAAAAGAAAGGAGAAGAGGTTAGATCACGGACATTATTTGATTCCTTACCTGATTCCAGACCCAGCACATCTCCGAGCCTGTAAAGGACATTATTTCAGCACGCGTCGCTTCGCCAGCAGCAGCGCCGCATTAGACTCACCAGTCCACTGCATCTTTCAACTCGGCGCTGCCTCCATCATTTTCTTTGTCGAAACCCAGCACCTGGGGGGAAAACAAAAGGAATAAAAAGGTGAGCCGAGAAAACCGACAAAGACAATCTCTTTGCCACCATAGGCTTACCTGCTTTACCACCGGAGGTATTATCCTTTAATTTGGCCGCATATTTCTATGCCGCACCTATAAAGGGAGAGAAAACAGCAAGTTAAACTCATGCAACCTTTACCGGACAGTGTTTGGTAATACAGACTCTTACCTGAACGCCATCAGCTGCCTCCAGGCAATATTCTTTTGGACCCAGCTGCAACCTAACGAGGGAATGGAACAAGAGTGAACATCGGACATATTGAACTCTTTGAACTTTATAGACACTGGAGTCAATATTCCTCTGGAACTCCTCCAGTATCTTCAAACCAGTGAAGTAACTGGTATCTACGCGCCCCTGCATGCCATGCAGGATGGAGAGCTCATCATTTAAAAACATAAGGTGAGGTTACCAAGAGGTGATATCGGAGGTGATTAGTGGGGAGAACGAGAACAGTTAGGGGGGGCCATCATTAAAGTCCACGGGTGGCTAAATCCCTTTCTCCACTTGCAGGAGAATACTTCTACGAGTCCAGCAGACAAGATTAGGCAGGCCAGTCCAGACTGTCATTTCTTCACTACGCATCACGTTGGTGGAGAACGCAGCTGGCCGGGTCCGATCAACGCCCCTATGGGAACCAGGTGAGCGTAACAGAACACACCACTCAGTAAGGGTATAATGTTCTGTTTAAAACTTGGAGAAACAAAGAGGAAACATGGGAATGTTGGGACAACTGACTTATATTTGCATTGTCTGCAATGCAGCTACCAGCCTCCCAATGTTAAAATTAAGCATTACTACCCGATCTGGTGGGCCGGATTGTGTGGTATCAACCCAGGGCCCGAGGTAAAGACCCGAGCATAGTGAGGGCGTTTAACGAGGCTCCTAGGACCAATACGACGCGATCCGGCACGGCAAAGAGATTAGTGGCGCTATTAGCACCTCGGGTTGCCTATCCGGTAACCCAGGGTGCTGAGGACAAAGTATTTTGTTTGAATTCATGGAATGCCCCGCAGCATCCCGTTCATGCAAATGAAATCCTCATTAAATATGGCCACCATGGATCTTGAAGACGCTGCTCAGTACTGAGCCCCTCTTCTATTTCCATGGAGGCCACAGAGGGCACCGGAAGAGAGCAACAGCAGCCGCATGTGCCGCTGCCACGCTAAGCAGGTAAGTGAGGGGAAGGTTTAAAATAAAGGAAGGGAAGGGATGGTGGTGGGGTTGTGGGCGATGCAGCCATCACATGGTTAGGAACATGGGCTTGCATCAGTAAATTCAGCCCACGTTCCAACCTCATTGGTTGCACACCCCTTGCTGGATGTTAATATAGATTTAAAAATACCTCATCATACACAGGCCCAGAGCAATGTGGTTCACAACACATACATTGCCAATAATTATGTTAATGATAACTGGCTATTAACATGACGTGCAGGTGGAAATGTTGCGAGTTGAAATATATAATACACATTACCGGTATAGGGTGCCTGCCTTTGTGATAGCCTTTTCATCATGAACAAAAGCAAAAGTGCTCTTTCCTAAGACATTACATTTGCAACCATGTTAGCAACAATGGTTTATGTTGCTGCCAAAAAAAGGTGAAGCATGGCTAGAAGCCTTTTTTAATAGAACTGTTATTTTTAGAGCTGTTCACTGTCCCCATCCTCCCCTTTGCCAAAGATGGACTGCACTCTGGGGTTAACGCTGCATACATCAGTCACTGTTTTTAACATCATTCATCATAGCTAATAAACAGTAACGTCAGGCTAAGGGGTGCTTTCCCCTATCACCCAGTCGAGGCTTGTAGGCTGCGCATTTATATATGATATAGTCAAAGATTTTAAAATGCGTCACGTACTCTCTTCTAGATTTTACAAAGAAATGTGTGGCGCATGAGTATTGTTTCCAGTCCGTGGAAGAAGAACGCAGGTTTCTCAACCATGAAACTAATTCGTGAATAAATAGGCACAGGAGCACAGAAATACGCTTTACCGGATGTTCCAAGAAATCATTTTGGAACACAAATACCCGTCATGCTTTCAGCTCGGACTCACAAGACATCCACACTCGCAAAGGCGGACAGTCTCCATCGTGCAGCCAGTCTGATGGGGCTCAATCAGTGTAGACAGCATGCCACCTGCTGGCCGTTTGTCAAATGGCAGACGTGAAGACAAGCAACGGGCGCTTGTTTCCAAGCCAGCAGCACGGCGTTATCTAACATAAAGTGCACACGAAAAAATAAAAAGCATTATGAAAACAGGGCCGATCATACAAGCTGCACTTGATTTTTCTGTGGATTAGCAGCCTTCAGGCTCATATGCGTTCTGTGGCTGGACCACATTTTAGCCCGTTCTCATTGACCGTACTCTTATTTGCTACATTTTTACATCCGTATTAGTCTTAAACAGGGGAAAAGATGCGGCAATTTGCAATCAGTGGTACTTTTTAATGCTCATGTGTAGCCAGCACCAGACTTTGCAAGGCCCCGAGTGTCTGCTATCCTTTCCATCGTTTTTTATTTCTCGTCACTGCTTTGCATCATTGTTTTGTCCTCCTCTTGTCTTCTCTACGTGTCTCCATCTCTCCTCCTGCTTCTTTCTTTTCACCTTTTCTACCTTCCTTTTTTGTTTCTTTTCGATGTTCTTCGACGTTGAAAGAAGAGAAGTGACTGATGGCAAAAAAGGGAAAGGATTGCAGTTAAGTGAACAGTGAGGTTTCCGCTGCTCCTCTGGCACCTGTGACCCAGTGGTGGCTTGTGTGTTAAATGACCCCCGCAAAAGTAGATGTGTGTAAAACAAGAACTGTCAAAATAACATGTTATGTAATACGATATCACGTTTTCAACCCTTCTAATTTAACACCAGAAAAAAAAAAATACCACCACCACAACAAGTAGGTGCCATTCATCTCTTGATTGTTTTCATGGTGCACAGGGACGTCATTTCACCAAAATGCCAGGGGTAGCGGAAGTGACATCACAGTGCCATGCCCCCAAGAGTTACATCACAGGAAGTGGTGTTATTTGACCACACCCCCACAGGACGTGATGTCATTAGACCCCACCCCACAGGAAGTGATATCATTTGACCACGCCCCCACCATGACATCACAGGAAGTGGCCTCATAAAGCATTATCCCTCAGTGTACTAAGAAAAAAATGGTTATGATATCAGTGTATTGTGACATTTCACACAAGAATGGATCATCATATGTAGCAGTGTCAAGGTCCATGTTGCCTCATGAAGTGTATGAACCCCAATCCCCTCTTTATGTGGATCTGCCCTGTTATTTCAACAGGACTACAGAGCGAAATCACATTCTGAGGGGACAGGGACGGATAGGCAGGCATGGGGATAGGGGAAAGCCAGGATAAAAGGGGAGAGGGAGAATATTTCACCAGAAAACTTGTATGGTATCCTCAGTCTTTAACGATTCTTCTTCTTGTGTTATTTTGGCTGCCAAAAGATTAGTTCAAAATGTGTTCAAGTCATACAGGGCATTACTGAGTGATACAAACTTCAGTACCAAAAGCCTCATCAATCCTGTCCCCATATTTTATGGGGGAATAAAATCCTGGCTGCATTTTGCATTACTCCCACACTCACCAACACTCTCTATATGCCTAGGTTTCTGTTCCTGCATGTTCACACCCCGCACCTCCCCACAATGGTACACATTCCAACAATTAGTACTATTCATACAAACACACAGCACACAAAATCAGTTGCATGGCAATGAGCAACAATCTAGAACCACAGAACTTGAGCAAAGACAGTATGGCAGTTCCTACAGTAACCCATGTGCTCACTGAGACACGCATGTAGCATAGAAATTCGCATTAGGTCAGCTAGGACTCTGAGAAAATATAATAAAGCCTCATGCTATGGAATTCTCTGGGACAGAAGCACAGCCAAATATCCATACCTTTGAACAGCACCTCACAAAACACACACCACTGCAAATCTCAGCTCCCCAAAACCAGATGGAACTACCAATCCAAAATGCAGCCAAGCATATGAAAAATGTAGCGGTATCGTAATAGCCCATTTTAGAATTTGCCAAATAGACAATATGAGCATGGAATTCTGAGATTACCAACTTGAGATATTTACACATTTTAATCCTTCAAAGGTGACTTTTGGAAGACACAAAGCACTGCGTGTGTTTGTGACAAAATCCTCTTCGGGCCAGAAGAAGGACAACCCTAGATGTGGGTCAACATCAGAAGCTTCCAAGCATCAATAGTGGAGTAACTTCCTACCCATTAATGGAGGTTACTAAAGCACACGTGTACATATTCTCTAATCATAATTGAACAGTGTGGGATCATCCTAGTGACCCTGCTCCCTGGATCAGGGTAGGCAGTGCTCCCCACACTCACGAGCCTGCAGCGCACTCACAGCATTCATACAGCGGCTCTGCTGCTCAGGCCTGGCTGAAGAAGTGCGGGTGGGGAGGCATCTCAACATGATGGTTAGGGCCCCCCAGTTTTGTACTGTTAGTAGTTTTGACCAGTTTTGCTGAATACATATATTCTTTAAAATGCACAATTTTCATCACATTTTATCCCACAAAAAAACCTTTGGGTACTATTTAGTGTCACAAAAGGATTGAATAGCCATTTGCAACTGCAGGCCACTTTTTCATTGGTGCTGGAGACCATGTTATGCCCCAGTCCAACCCTGGGGGTTACCATGCTTTAGAATACACAGGGGCACATTCATGCAACACATGAATTAGTCTGTCTGTACAGTGGGCTGCCAAAGTATTACTTAGATTGGGCTCAGACCAATCCACTGACCTGACAGCGACGTGACTCTGTCCTGCACTCTTGCTGGGATAACCTTTAGGTGAACGACCAGTGAAGGCAAGTGTGACAGCGTAACACCATCACAGAGCATCTGCCTATCAGACTGAAGGGGGTATCAGTCTGCATGTCAATCAGTGTTCAACTTGCACTGCAGGAATACATATGTATTGCCCAGGCTGCGGCTACAGAGCAGTGACAAAAGTTGCCTACCAGCTCTGTGGGATTACCTTCTGTTAAAGTTAGGTAATTGAATTTGGTGTTAACTTACCATTCAGAATTACACATTTGTAACATTTGAACATCTTTGCATGTTGTGCTGTTTGATGTTTTGTGTATTTTAGAATGCTTCAATAGTGCTGTGCCAACAATCTATGTTTTGTAATTTCCTGTGATGTCAATGTTATGCATATTATTATTTTTGAAACTTGAAAAACCCTTAAAAAAATTTAGGACGCCTGGCGGGGTCCTGATATACCCAGGTGGGCACATATATAAGTATCAAAAAATGATCAGGATGAGAGATCTTATAAGCGTTTGTGTGGTTCTGAACATATACATTTATTTCAAACAACACAAAAGAATTTTTCTTGGTGACTTTGCAATTACTTTACAATGCTCTCGATAAACACGAGAGTTATAGACCATGGACAAGAGTGATTCTATTATGTGAAAATACAAGGTAAGTATCCGCCACTATGATAATAGATACTTCACATGCATGAAGCTGCTGTCACTACCCATCTATGCTAGTATTGGTTACTTTAAATCAGATGCATGAATCTGCTGCCACAACCCATCTATGCCAGTATTGGTTACTTTAAATCGCATGCATGAAGCTGATGCCACAACCTATCTATGTCAGTAATAGTCACTTTAAATCGCATGCATGAAGCTGCTGCCACAACCCATCTATGCCAGTGTTGATTACTTTAAATCGCATGCGTGAAGCTGCTGCCACAACTTATCTATGCCAGTAATAGTCACTTTAAATTGCATGCATGAAGCTGCTGTCACAACCCATTTATGCTAGTATTGGTTACTTTAAATCACATGCATGAAGCTGCTGCCAGAACCTATCTAGTCATGAATTGGTTATTTTAAATTTCATGCATGAAGCTGCTGCCACAACCTATTGCAAACATAAAAGGGATGATCCCATCTGATTTTTTTTATATGAATACATCACAAATTACTTTGCATCATATGATACTGTATGGAAATGAATCACATCATTTTTAGTGTTCAAGACTTGGCTTCTAGACTAAGTTGTATAGACAATCAAAAAATTATGTTTGTGCACTGCAAAGTGATAAGGAAAAATAAATGGTTTATTTCATGGATTGAACAAGCTCTCAAACGACAAAAAAGAAAAGAAAGCATCTGCCTGACCAAATTGACTAAAGGGCAATGTGCCTACACATATAATAAATCAGCATAGGTATAGCATAGGAGATTACATATGAAACTATGTTATTCAATATAAATTTGCAAGGTGTATATATGAATCTACGCAACTACGACGTTAAAACCCTTCAACTGTAACCATCTTTTTAAGTTTGTACCAGCGCCTAGTTGCCTTTGGGCTGTGAGCGCTATATAAATAAATAAATAAAGTACACAAATGAACATAAATGGATCTAAAATCATACATTAACAAACATAAGTAATAGACAGAGATGTCTAGGGTCGCTTTGAAGTCTTGAATGTCGTGAGACAACTTCTTGGTTTTTGTGAGAGTGGTTAGTTTGAATTCTTTTAATTGCTTCGTTACTTCACTGAGTTCATTGGGCATTGCTAATAGAGGTATCATTTATAAAGGTTTGCTCTGCAGGATCCAGTTCTGCTTGGACGATTGCTCTAAGGCGTTGAGCTGCGGATATGGTAAGTACCATCAGGTCCTGGCTACATTTCGTAGCTATGTAAATGAAGTTGGTCTTATATTCTTGATCCTCTAAGAGTAAACACAGCTCATTGCATACTATTAGACCAGCAAGGATATTTGCTTTAAGATATTCTTGCAAAAAGTGGCCGTAAAGTTCTGTCCTAAATGTTTTTTTCTTGAGTTTTAATAGCTCAGCACTAGAGGAAGAACTTGAGGCTCCTTGATTGCTGCCTGCTGGGCCAAAAAGAGAGGGTCCTGATGATAGCTCTGATCTCTTTGTCGTTGTAGCTAAGGGTTGTGGGAGTATGGGCTCTGCATGTCAACATTTAGACTCTGCATTTCAACATATGAACTCTGCATTTCACAGTCACATTTTAGCGAGGGTTTGACCTTCAAATGGGGCCCAGGGTGTGAAACCCATTGCTGGACTCCACAGTGTGAGTCTCAGGCAGAATTAAATAGATACCAATGCACAGAACACATGCTAGAAATGATCAATTTGCTCCATGATCATATATACATGAATTGAACTGAACTGCACTAAATATAATACTAACCTAAATCTAACATACAAATTAACCCAACCCCATTTAACATGTAACAGAATCCCATAAGAACATTTGGTGCAAATTAGCGCATGAAATAAACAGGATGCAGATTGAGCCAATGCATAATGCTCTGGAAATTGGAAAGAAAAAACGTGCAGGCTGAATCCGCGCTGTGTGATAGCTGATAAATGTGAAGATCCATTCTGCTAAAAACATTTTTGTTGTTTTGTTTTGGAGCAGGAAGTGCAAGAGAAAAAATTTAAAAAATTCTCTTCAGCAATGCAGTTAGCACAATGAGACAAATTGAGTGATGTGGTAGGTCTGGACAAGGGGAGATGCTCGTGATTGACAGGGGGTTTCATAAAAAAGGGCTTTGAGGCAGAGTAGAAAGGTATTCCTCTTCGGGCACTGACTGACGAAGGAGCAGAGGGATGGTGCTGAGCAGACAGAGTTCAGTGCTTGCAAGGTGACTAAAGCTGATGATCCTTATGAAAACTGCAGTTCTGGATTGACCCTGTGCGAGGCAGGCGGAAGGGCTCGGGAAGATTTCACTGCCAAGCTGAGTCACGAATATCGTCAACAGATTTAGGTAAATATTAGGTTAATTGAGGTGCTGGTGATGTGAATGATACTATGTAGCACAGGTTAAATAGTTCAGTTCATTTTAGGTGCTGCATTAGAGATTCAAATTTAAATGTACATGTCATTCTGTGTTCATATTTCTCAAAGTCTTGCCGTTTTTTTAAAGGGTATTTTTCTTGCCAAGTTCTACGAAACTAAGGTCAATTGGCAGAGCTTTGCACACATAGAGCGCTGAAAGCCATTGCAAGGAAAAATGTACTTGCACTGTGGAGTACTACGTGGGCATAAGTGTCACTCTGTGTAACCTGCATAATTCTATTTTATGATAAAGAACACATTCAAAAAAAGTAATTTAGTCTCATATTTATTCTGCATCTAGTCCCTTTGATTTGACATGCGTAGGGAGATGCAGATGTGCAGTAAGAAATTTCTGAAAGCAAAATAACCACAGTGAATTGTTTTATATAGAGAGGCTGAATGAATGTGTTGTATTTCAATTGCATGCTTTACATTTGTTGAAACTCAGACAAAATTGCATAATGTGGTATTGCACATAAGATACCACAGGAGGGCATGCGCCATTTATTCAGAGTGTATTAAGTCCAGTATTTGTTTGTTGTTAGTGACTTCTCTGAAATCAGTCTCACCACTATAAAAAATACACCAACAATTTCACGACAATGTATTGCGAAGGACTTGAAAAATACCAGCAAATACCACCGTAACAAAAAACACCACAAAGTAATAGATATAACCCCAAAATATATCTTACTGATTTGGTGCTTTGGCCGGGAAACTTTAGAATAATTATTGGGCGTGGCCTTGCATTCTAAAGCATAACCATATTGTGCACTCATTAATTGAATTAGTGCTGTGAGGTAGTGCAGTACTGTGTGCGCATTTCACTCACATTAGAGTGTAATTTGCAATAGTGCGGCCATGTCCCAGATCCAGGCTGAGTTTTCTGAATTGTCAAATTATTTAGAGGCAAAGTTTTATGCCCATGCAGTTTGGTCCTCAGAAAATGTGACAATATGGAGGGACAGAATTATCACAGAGGTAGAACGGGAGGCATTTGAAAGTATTTTTAATGAAGGAAGCATTGTGCAGGTGTGCCTCCTTAGGTTATTCCGAGCTTCAGACCACACGCAGGAGAAAAACTGCATCATCAGACTATGCGTAAAACTGTGGTTCCTGCTACAGAGGTCCATAAAGATGCAAAGGAATGACAACAAAGTTATTAGCAAATTACACTGCAGTTTGGACAACTTATGTGATCAGGTGCAGCAGGTAAAAGCACAATTAAAGCAGAGGGAGCTAGACACGGAATTGCAAGCTAAATGCAGCGATCTGGCTACTGAATTGGCTCATAGAGAGAAACAATTTAATGAGAGTGAGCAAGAATTAATGCACTTAAAAGAACTTTTAGATGAAATAAGATAAGATACAAGCCCTTACAGAAGATAGCAGAGAGAAAGATAAAGAACAGGAGATATTTAAATTACTGGAAGAAAATGACAAAGATGCCAAAGCGCCTAATCAGTATCAGACACAAATCAATGAATTGCAAGCAATAATCAATAAGGTCAGGGATATGAATTCTGATCTCTGTCACGAAGCATAACAGCTTCATGGACAGTACAAGAACCTAGAACAGCAAATATTGTATATCAGACAGCAGGAAAAGCGACAAGGCACTACATTCAATGAAGCTGGTTATAACCCAATGGTGGGTCTGAATCACCTACAAATATTCACATTCACTCTTGCCCACAAGAGAAAATCAGCCACAAAATGACTCACACCAGAATGCACCATGTAGCCCTATACAAATTATGAAATCTATCAAGACTTATTTAAACCATTCAAAAAGAGAGGCGATTGTTGCATGGAAGACCATTTAGAAACTGATCACGATATATTCAAAGCCCTCCAGATACCTAGGGAACAAAACAGCCAGTACTTTCACCTAACCCTAAATGCAGCATCTGCTAATGTCATTTGCGGTCTCAATGAACAGGAACATTTGACATGGGTGGACTTTGAGAAAGAGGTTAGACATCAATTCTCACCTTACCAGTTTATATAGGGTGCCAAAAAAGCAGTTATACTATGACGGCAAAGTGAGATATGTCACCTTGCTAATACCTTCAAAATTTAAAATGAGCATTTCATGCTTTCATTTGGCCTTTAACCCTAACTCTGTAGTATTTAAGACTACATCCATTTGTGGGTTCCAAAAATAAATTTTATCCCAGTTAATTTGTGAATTTGTTGGGGAAAAACCACTAGAATGGATAATAGAACAGGGGACCAAACCGTATGAAGTAATATTTGGTCAGAGAGAGGAGGGGCTTAAGAATAAGGAGTCAATACCGAAGTTTAAAGAACCAACCTCAGGAACTTTGGAGGTAAAATCTGTAAAGATGCTGCTAAAATCAGCTCAAACTCAGGCAAGGAACATGACATCTAGTCAAAGGGGCATGTCACCACAGATGACATCACCACAAACTCCTATGTTCCAATCCATTTATCCCAGCAATAGGGATTCTTACATTAGCCATAGCTATCTGGGTAATTCTCCCAGAGTGGGATTTCGCCACGATATGCCAGGCCTAAATAAAAATCAAAATCAAATGTTCAATGGTCCATACCAGACACTACGGGCCCAAAGTAGATTTGACCCTAATACAGTGGTATATGGCCACTAAGAAAGACCAAGATATGTGGATAGATTCATTGAAAATGGAAACCAGCATAGGGGACAATTCCCACCAAATGAAAGACAAAATATGAATTATGTCCCTCGCCAATATAATCAATCAGCACCACCAGTCAACCATGGTCAAAGGAGAGTTACTCCGAATTATCCACCTCCTTTGTCACATGAATTCAGAGGTAACACAAACAGAAATCAATCCCCTGAGAGGTACCAAAACAGGCCTAATCAGGGTGAGTTTAATCATTACCGACCCAGGCCACAAAGGGAGGAATTCAGAGACATGGACAGGTTTCAATGCTTAGAGGCCCAAGTCAAAATATTGTCTGAACAGATAGGAAAGTTATGTTCAGTCCAAATGCAACAGCCAAGTGAAGGTGCAGAATGTTGTCGGGGGGAAATTCTGCCGGGGTCGGCCGGGCCGTCTGCAGACCTCCGGGCAGGGAGGCCCCAACTCCTCCCGTATATCCCAAAACAGATAGAGTATGAGACACACGCAAGAAGCAAGGTGACTCTGCTGTTTATTAGACAAAACAGCAGGGATGGGTCAAGGAGTGTACGCGTCCGTCCTGACACACACACAATTGTGGGGCTCGCAGGCCCTTTTTACCTTAGTATGACGCGCTACTTGCATCACCTTACAAAGTTTAGCAAAAAAAACCTATCTCCACTCTGGATTGGTTACTCGAGTGGTAGGGTTAGTATAGCATACATATAGACAACGGTATTAGTGGTTGAGGGTTAGTCAGGTGGTATAACTGGGCTGTCCCTTCAATTTGATACATGAAAATTGTTACATGAAGACCTCTGAGGATTGGTCAATATTAATGGCGTCAGTGATAGGAGCCCCATGTTCTGATTGGTACGCTCGCGAGGCTCCCAGTCTGGGACTATCGCTGTTCCCAGCTCACGATGCACCTGTAATTTGCAACAATGTTTTAATATGGGTAGGTGTAAACAATGTGAGGATTTATTCATATGTTGGGAGGTCGACTACTCCCACTGCTGCAGATGTCCAATGAGTCTTTTAATTGTATCTGCCTGTGTCTTGAAACGTGGGATTCAGGCGTCTTCTTCCTCCGGGGCTTGGCATCTTGTCAGGTTTGGCTTTGTCACGTGAGGTGGGACCGTGTTTGAGGCAAAATTCAACACAATTAATATTGTTTTTCCTACTGTGTGCCTGGTTTATCTTGCAGGTGCGACCTTGGCGTTGGCTTGCAGCGTGCGAGATTGCAACATCGTGCCCTTGGCGGTGTGCTTTCGCCGGGCTCATTCTGCAGGGTCAGCAACCCAGTTCTTGCTCATTCAATGTTCATGGAAGCTTTTGCTTGCGGCCTACTTCGGCCTGGTGCATAGGTGGAACCGCTTGATGCAGAGCGCTTTAGGTTACGGTATCATATTGCTCTATCCTCAGATTCGTGTCTCCGTTATATTCTTCATTATGGTACATGGTTCTTAGCAGAAGCGTGAGCAAGCCTTTTTAGATAAGTTCATGATGCGTCTTGCGTTTCTGCATTTTGAGAGCCTATGTGGAAAATAATAAAGATGCACGTCCGTGAGTATGTCTGTCGCCTACGTCATAGCACTGAGTATATTCTTCGTGTGGATTGGTGTGGGAGTGTCCGGTGTGCATGTTTGCACAGGTGTGCTGACCGTTGGCTAGGTCGTCATGGCATCTCTAACGACGTGTAGGTTTAGTCAAGTTGATCCGTGCCGCAGGTGTCGGCATGGACAGGGCGGGCTGCTGGGCAGGTAGATGGGCACATCCGTATGTTCCTGTACCAGGGTATTTGGTCGTCTGGTAGATAGGCAAACTCCTCTCGTGGCGGGTGTCTAGGCCGTGATCCTCTAGGCCAAGCGCGAGAGGGGAAGGGCGGGAGCCTGTTCTTCCATTCTCCCACTTCAGTCCCCCTTCTGGTCGACTTGTCGACCACAAACATATCCTTTTCTTTATCTCCTCTTACTCTCCATATTTTAGTAATTCCTCCCAAATGTCCATAGTGGTTAACATGGTCTTCAAATGACCAATACATATATTCACAGGTTCCTCCAGGAGTGCAGCATACCCATTTCCCTATGTAGCTCCTTGGGTTTCTTTGGTTTTCGAGCTTCACAGATGGTGGGTCCAGGTGGTTGGTGATGATCTGGTTGCACAACTTCTCTCTCTCCTTTATGATTGTGCCTGTGTGTTGGCCGTCATCTGTTGGCATCAAGAGGTGTATACCAACCATTTCGATCATCTCGTCTGTGGTGCGTGCCTTCCGGGCCTTCCAAAATCTTATTATGATCAGTGCAGCTCCAGCCAAAATAGTACATCCAACTATAATCTTCAGTCCATCTGACAGCCAAGATGGCATCCATGACCATAATATTGAAAACCAGCTCTCATCCTTTTTCACACCTTTACTTCATCCATCATTTTTGAGTGCATCTGGGCCAATTGTGACACAGCTTCCGTGAGGGTACCATTGTCAGCATCGTTAGCAGGAATTAATGTGCAGCATGATTGTCCTATCTTTGCGCAAACTCCTCCTTCCATTGCTGTGAGGAGGTCCAGTACATATCTGTTCTGTAGTGCAACCATTCTTACTGCTCGCAATTCCTCTTTTATTGCATTGAATCCATTTACTGTAGAGTTAATTGTCATCATTAGTTCCCACCTAGTTATCTGGAGCCATTTCGCGTTTGCGTAGGCCTGCAGTCCAGGATGTATTATTGAGGAGAAGAACATAGCTGCTCTGCTGAATAGTCTGTGTTCCGGCGGAATTGAGGTGAGTACTGTTTCCGACCTTCCCCACAGGTAATTTCCTGTCAGCGGTTCTCCTTGTCTTTTCCTTCTGTTGAGGACAGTGTTGTTGCCGTTGCGTCGGTTCTCTGGCCCTTTCCGAGGCTGTGCAGATCTCCTCTTCCTTTTGTTCCCTTCATCCATCTTGGGGAAATTCGCCATATTCACATGCTTCTGGGGTACCACTAGTGATGGTACATTAACGTGTACTATAGTGCATACACCATTCCACAAAGGGGGCAGTGTGTGTTACGCCTTGTCTCCACAGGCCCAGTAATGGTCCATTACTACTGCTGTTCCTGCTCCCCCCTCAGGTAACTCCATCACGCTTTCACAGTTGGTGTTGTATCCTACATCCACCTCTCCTTTATGTTGGTAGCATACCTTAGGCGCAGTTAGCGGCAGTATTGTTATTGGGTCTTCATCCTTCTCCATCCACGTGAGCATGGGTACGTACTTGATCCAAGTCATCCAACATCTATGGTTATGTCCATCAATAGTTGAAATATTTTCTCTTGTTACCATGTTGCTGCCAACCACTCCTATGTCCCATTTGTTGTCCATGTACACCTTCCCTGTTATTATCATCAGTGGTCTTTCCCAACATCCGTTTTTACCAGGGACTTCAGCGGCGTACCAATCACATGGTAGATACTGCAGTGTTACTTTCTGTGTTTCTCCTTTTTCAGGACCACTTGTTATGTATCTGAATCCTTCAGCATGTAAACTGCTCTTGTGGTAACTCAAATAAGTCTTAAGGAAGTTGTTTTCATATGGATATGTATCTCGTGTTTTCCACACCAGATGCACCACTGTCCCTTGAAATCTTCCTTTCGTCTGGAACAGTGCCAGGTATATTATACATCGTGCTATTTTTCCATCTATCTCCGTAGCAACAAATGTTCGAGAAGCGCTCATGGCGTATGGGATCAATGAGCAAACGTAGCAGCTGTCTTCTGGTGCCTGCTTGCCTATTTTGGTCACGTGTTGGTACCACATGTTGTTAGAGACGTGTGCTGAATCTTGTACATAGTTGTCAATGCCTTTATTATCTGAGTATGTGCTGCGTTTAACTCTATTTTCCTGGTGTGGGGTTTTACTAGTACCACCTGACGTAACACCTGTTGCAGCTGGGGGTGGGGGTATATTAGGTTTGGGTACAGCAATAATACCAATAGCATAGCTGTACTGCCATACAGAGGCAGCCAAGAACCCAGTGATCATTAAAATCCCTATCAATTTTATTACAAATGCTAATTTCACCGACATTTTGCTCTTACCTTGCTGCAGTCCGGCAGCTTATTCTTGCGAAGTTACAGTTGCCCGCCTGAAAATTCTTAATATGCTTGTTATTAAGGTTAGTTATTGTTATTAAGCTCTCCCTATCAAGTAGTCATTCAGAACCCAGGCGAAGAGCTGTACCCACGCCAATCTAAGCGATCTATCTCTTAGGGCAGGCAAGTATGGTTGGAGGTGGGGCATTGAATGTTCTATGGCCAAGAGGAATGCTGTGTAGTAGACACGTACCCTCCTTCTTCTCAGGTACGTTGGCCGTTTTATTTCATATACAAATTGGTGTGACAATTCTTCCAGGTAATTATCGTCTGAGGGTACCATCTACTCCTGGGCAGTGAATTAGTTAGTTATCTACTTTCTTAACAGTACAATAATACGCTTTACCTGCATGTTCGAGAGAAAAGTAAAAGAACATTCAGGTGTTTACATGTGTATATGTGCAAAACAATGTCCTTCAGTTCAGTTATTACTACAGTGGGTAGGGGGTCAATGGGCAGAGGGTTTGGGGCTCAGCTGGCGGAAGTCTCTTTACCCTTTGATCGTGTAACCATGGGGTGGGCGGTATGGGGATCACCCCTTTCTTTTCTAATAGTTGTCTCTGGGGAATCTGGGGGCTGGCAGGGTATGGGGACACTTAGGCCATTAGTTGCAGTAGAAGTCTCTTCCTCCGTTGGTGACGCTGCTGTTGTTCTTTCA
Source organism: Ambystoma mexicanum (assembly GCF_040938575.1). Classification (NCBI taxonomy): domain Eukaryota; kingdom Metazoa; phylum Chordata; class Amphibia; order Caudata; family Ambystomatidae; genus Ambystoma; species Ambystoma mexicanum. The sequence continues at coordinate 287,786,124 of NC_090941.1, read as the reverse complement.
GTGGCCCTGTCGGTGGCGCTGGGGCGGGTCTGGAGTTTGTAGATCTTTACGTCGTGTAGGTGGTTCCAGGCACGTTTGTCCTGTAGCTTTACTGCTCTCGTTGATACCTCCTCTACCAGATGGGGGCCAGTGAATCGTGGACTGTTCCACTTTCTGTTGAAATTGCGAAGTAGTACGTGGTCACCTTTAGCAACTTTGCACAGTCTTTCCTTTTCCAATTCTTTATCCACGTCTTCTAGTTGATCGCTGTTAGACCCGCCCCGCGTGCGCTCGAGCTGTTGAGACACAAACGCAACACTAGTAATCAAAGAAGACACATATTGGTACATTTCATCACCAAGGACACCTGCAGTACTCTTGTGGTCGGTAAATGCTCTTGATGTTGGCGTTAGGGGAAGGCGCATTTGACGTCCGGTAACCACCTCGTGAGGGGTGAGGTGGTGGTCGGAACCTGGTCTATTCCTTAGGTCAAATAGGGCTAGTGGAAGGCAATACAACCAACTCTTCTTTGTTGTTTGCTGTATTTTTGCAATTGCCTCCTTTAATAGGCAATTCAGGCGTTCACATATAACGTTGGCCTGTGGGTGGTATGCACATGCAAATTTATGCTTTATGTTCAGTAAGGATGTGATGTGCTGGAACATTTCGTTTGCGAAATGTGGGCCATTGTCTGACCTCAGTACCTCGCACACTCCCCACCTGGGGAAGACCTCCCTCACTAGGAATTTAGCTGCTCTAAATGCATCTGGGTGTGAACAGGGCCCTGCTTCAATCCACCTCGAGAATGGGCATACTACTACAATCATATACCTATTTCCTTGACATACGTTGATCATATCAACATAGTCAATATGGAGATGTCGGAAAGGTCCCTCTGGCCGTGGTATAGTACCTCTTATCACCTTCAGAGTGTGACCGGCCGTAAACTGTTGACATGTGAGACAATTGCTGATAAAATTTGACACATGAGAATTTAACTCGGGGCAGAACCAGTCTTCCCTAATTCGTGCTGCAATTACTTCCTTGCCTGTGTGGGCTGGGTGATGTAGTTGGCTCAGGGCGGTGTTCAATAATGCCAGCGGTATTACAATCTTTCCAGTGTCACCCTGGTGCCATAGTGCGTCGGTTGGTGACATTGTCCATCCTCTTTTTACCCATATTTCTTTTTCGGCCATTGGTGCAGCCGCTTGTAGCTCCATAATCTGTGTGGCTGGGAGATGGGTGTACCCTTCTCTTATCAACATCTCCTTAGCCATTCCCCTCCCTCTCCCTCTCTGTGACTCTGGGGGGTTCCATATCTCACCAAAGTATGCAGCATACTTCGCATGTGCGTCTGCTGCTGCATTCTCTTTTGAGATGTGGTCTTCACCATTGGTGTGTGCGGTGCATTTGACCAAAGCTAATTCTTGGGGGTCATTTATTGCTTCAATTAGTTCAGCCAATAGGAGGGCGTGTTGCACTGGAGTGCCATCAGCTCTCCTAAACCCTCTTCTTCTCCATTTCGACAGCCCTGAGTGGACAGTGGACGTAACATATGCGCTGTTGCAATATATGGTCACTCGTTTGTCAAAGCTTTCCCTCAACGCCAAGATCAGTGCAATCAATTCTGCTGCTTGAGCAGAATAATGCTGTGGTAATTGTACACATTTCATTGCCACACACACCGGTACCTCCATCATTTTTACCACTGCTGCCCCAGTCCTCCTTATACCATCCCTTTGGTCGATAGTTGATGACCCGTCAATGAACAGGAGCTCACCTACCTCTAGTGCGTTTTCTTCAACCTTTCTAGTACATGAGTACATTTCAGTTATTTGCGTACAATCGTGGGCATAATCTCCTTCCTCAAGTACTTCTGCTAGGAACCTTGCAGGGTTGACCATGGTACAGCTAACAATTGATAGTTCAGCTCTGGATAAGATGATCTCATAACCTGATGCCCTTTGCGTGGTTAGGGTGGACTTAGGTTTATTCAATATTCCAAATAGTGCATGGTCCACAAACAGTGTAGTTGGGCACCCCATGGTTATTGCTGATGCTTTTTCTACCGCAAAAGCAGCTGCGGCGAGACCTTGTTCGCAAGGGAAATGACCTAACATCACAGGATCTAAGTGGCCACTGTAAAATGCTACTGGTTTGTAGCCCATGCTTGTTTTTTGAGCCAACACTTCTTTCATTACTGCTGAGTCGCAATGTGAAAATATAAAGAATTGTCGCTCATAGTCTGGGGTTGCCAGTACCGGAGCAGTTGATATTGCATCTTTCAGTTCATCAAAAGCCTCTCTCATTTCCATTGTCCACCAAAACTTTTTCTCCCCTTTATTAGCTTCCTTTAATCCCTCAAGCAGGGGTCCTATGTATGAGCTGTAATCAAATACCCATGCTCTACAGTAGTTGCACAGACCCAGGAACTGCTGCAGTTCCCTCACTGTTTGTGGGATTGGCGTTTTTGAAATGGCCTGTGCCCTTTGTGGTGCAATCTTTCTTCCATGTTGGGATATGAGCTGACCAATGTAAAGTACCTGTTCTTGACAGTACTGTAACTTTTCCATATCTACCTTGTAACCTTTTTCAGCCAATATTGTCAGCATCTTTAATGAGTCCTCTCTGCATGTTCTTTCGTTTGTGCTGCAAATTATTATGTCGTCGACATACTGCAACACTGTGCTTTCCACTTCAATGTTACACAAATCCATCTGTATTACTCTGTTGAATATTGAGGGTGATTCGCAGTACCCTTGTGGTAATCTGGTGTGTTTCCACTTTGTGTTTCTGTAAGTGAAGCTTGTCAGATCTTGTGAGTCTGGGTGCAATGGTATTGAGAAAAAAGCATTTTTAAGGTCGATCACCGTAAATCGTGATGCTTCCGCTGGAATGCCACACAATATTGTGGCCGGGTTTGCGGCTATGGGGTATTCTGCTTCTACTATGTTGTTCAAGGGCCTGAGATCCTGTATGAAGCGCCAAGACCCCCCTTTAGCCTTGCGCACTCGGTATACAGCCGTGTTACATGGTGATTCTGAGGGGACCAATATGCCATTATCTATAAGGGCCGTTATGGTTTCATATATGCCCTCATCTGCCTCTTTTGATAGTGGGTACTGTTTCACTCTGGGGAGTATTGCACCTTTTTTCAATTTTATCCTTACTCCACCTATACTTTTTATGCACCCCACGTCATAGGGGCTAGTAGTCCACAATGATGTGGGTACCTTTGTCATATCCTCCTTAAAGAAGGGAACTGGGGTGGATGTGGGTGCCTCAAGTGCCATTGCAATTTTTTGTGCTACTTGTTTGTACGCCACTCTTAGCCATATTTCCACACTCATCATAAACACCATTTCACCTTCCTCCTTTTCTTCTGAGAACAGCTCCTCATCTGACACCTGGGTGAGCCTACATCCTTCGGCTAGTGCTATCACTGCCCTCCATGCTCTTCCTTCTCTGTCTTGGGCATGTACAGCAATGTAATCAGCTGTTGCTATAATGCTCTGAATGTCCACTGGAACCACCTTTCCTTCTGGTTCATTGACTGGTGTTTCTGGTCTGAACAAATAGGCTGCTGGCCTCCTCCAGATCTTTCCCTCTATCCCTGGCATCCATGCAAATGCCATGTCTGTCCCGTACTGGAAGAGTTCGCCATCTACTGGCTCCGCCCTAATCGCTGTCTGTCCACAGTATGCTTGCATAATCTGTCGTGCTGTGAGCATGTCAATCCCTGGAGTAGAGCAAATTATGCCGTCCTCAGTAAAGGAGATTGTCATATTCAACCTGTTTATTATGTCTCTCCCCAGTATATTTACTGGTGAGGCACTATAATATAAAAGTGGAACTGACATGTCATAATCTCCTATAGATAAGGGAATGTTATCAGTAAAAGGAACCAACCCTCTAGCCCCAGAGAATCCTTGGGTGTTCATGGCTTCGCCTGAAATCTTAAATTTACCTTCCCTTATGCAAGACCGGGTCGCCCCGGTGTCAACAAGGAATGATGATTTTTTGTCACCTATCGTTACCTCTATGCGTGGTTCCTCCGCACTATTAGGTGTTACTGACAGGATGGGACACACCAAGGCCGTCTGTGGGCTTTCCTATTGAGGGTACAACGTTTGACCATTTCCTGTGTAAGGGTTGTGTCCCAGGACCGTCACCCTACCCAGTTGTGTTTGTTGTGCTTGGGGTTGTTGTGTTATCGCTACCTGTTGTTGTGGCAGTGAATATGTCTGTGGCTGTTGTTGTGTTATTAGTTGTTGCTGTTCATTTCCCTGTTGCAACGTTTGCTGTTGCTGTATGCCCTGCTGTTCCTGTGTGGGCCTTGGTTGTCCCTGTTCACTCCATGATGGTGTTCCTGGTCTTACTCTACACGTGCGTGACATGTGCCCTAATAATCCACAACTCCAACACACCGGTGGTTCCCTACTCTGCCATGGAAAGCTCCCTGTGTTGTCCTGGTAAACTGGTTGCCCTGTGGGGTAGGAATTTCTAAGTCCTCCCACCTGCTGTTGTGTGTTATATCCGTATCCTCTCCCTCTCATAATTCCTCCTCTTCCCCTGTTGTAATTATAATACCCAGCTCCTGGCATTGAGTATCCTCCTCCCATGGTGGTCGTGTATGGTTGGAGTGGCGGCACCTGTTGTGTTATAGTCTGTGAGGGTGGTATTTGGGAGGGATCTTGTGCGGCCACTACTTGTGTGGGGCTTTGGGTCATTGTTGTAGGCGCAGTTATTAGTGCCCCTTCCATTGTGTATTTAGTAAGTTTTTTCTGTACTAGTTTAGCCTCTTCCGTTTTCCTGTCCTCTTCCTTTTGTTTCATTTTTCCTTGCCATGTCCTGCAATGGTGCACTATTGTCAGTTGTATTTCTGGCCATGCTTTTGCTTCCATTCCCACTACTTTCTTCAGTTGTTTCTGAACTCCTTCTGGGAGCCCTTGTACTAGTATATGATAAAATATTGCTGGTGTTTTGTCCCATTGTTCTCTAGTTTCCATGCGCCACTTCTCTTGGATTTCCTGGAAATAATCAACAGGATCTTCGTTCTCACGCATCTTGCGTGAGGTAATTGCTCCTATGTCTGATGTGTCTGGGTACTGTACCCTCAATGCCTGCCATAGTGCATGTCTGCAGTTTGCGAATGGTGCCCCATCATGCAATGTGTTTGTTATTGTTACCCCAGGGAATCCCGCTCTCTTCCAAATGTCATCCGCTGCATCCCCTAATATCGATATTAGAAGGCCCTTTACATCTCCCACTGCCAGTTTCTGTCCTGCGGTGTGTTTTTCCATTTCATATATCCATTTACCCGCACCTCCACTTAGTGATGGGAGCCTGCACTTTATATTCTCTTTGTCTGTATGCTTCCAAGGGACGTACTGTGGTCTAACTCCTCCCCTCTCCAGAAGTGGCGTTAAGTTATGTCTCGTTTTACCCTTTGTGTTCCATAAAATCGAGTCCTCACACCCTTCCTCTTCTTCCCTCTCTTCTACATTGTCAATTTTGTCCGTATTTCCCCTGCTTGTAACTCTTTCTTCTCCATCCTGTCCCCTTCTTCCATCATTTCCTGTATTTAATGTGGGTGTGTGTATTCGTCCTTCCTGCCTGTGTCTAGGGAGGTCTCTAAGCCGATATGCATAGGGTGTCAGTTCGTCTGTGAAGGGCGCAAGTTTTATTGTACGTAATGAGCGTGAGGTGGTTGAGCATGTAGGGTGGGGTGGGAGAGGGCGTGATGTGGACGGTGAGGCCTCATGTGTCTCTCTTTTCGCTATTCCTTGCTCTTCCTCCTCACTTCTCTCCAGTTCATCCTTTCTCCTACGGATCCATGGTGAGTCTGTGTTGGTCCGGGTGATGTATAGTTTATCTAGGCTTTCCCTTTCACTGTTTCTTCCTTCCTTCTCCACTCCTTCTTCTTCCTCACTACAAAAGTCATTCATAAACGGCAGCTCCCACTCTGTCTTTTTTCCCTTGATTGTTACTGTTTTTAAGTCTATCAGGTCCAGTTCTCACTTTTCTCCTTTGCCAACCGCTCCCCTTTGCGCTGATGTTGTTGCTACTTCTTTGTCTCTATATACATCCCCCCTTACTTCACTCTCCCTTCTCCTATCTTCTCTTTCTCCTTCATTTCTCTCCTCCATCTCCCTACCATTTTCCTCCCTTTTCCTTTTTAATTCCTCCATTACTTCACTACTCATCTTTTCCAATATCCTTTCATCCTCTTTCTTCCTTTCCCATCTCACCCTCTCCCTTTCTAATATACTCTCTATCACCCTCCCTTCTTCGTATTTCTTAGTCGTTTCTGATAGTAATCTCTTCTTCCACATTGCCATTTCTCTTTCTTTCTCTTCTTCTTCCCTTTTCCTCTCTCGCAGCACTGCTCTTGATACCCTTTCTGCTGCTTCTTTTACCCTTTCAGCTTCTCTCCTTTGCTCCTCAGTTCGTTCCCTTATTTTTTCCAATTCGTTCTTACCTTCTTTCCTTTCCCTCGCTCTCCCTCTTTCCTCCCTCTCGAGCTGTTTGATCAGTTCATTCTGCTCATCCCTTAACTCTGCTAGTCGTTCCTCCAAAATCTCTTCCTTTTGCCGTAACAGCTCTTCCCCTCTCATTCCACACTCCCTGGTATTATCCTCGTCTGTTTTCCTTACTACCTCCTTCTCTTCTCCTGTTAATGAACCTCGTAATTTTAATAGTATCTGTGCAGCTACCCACTCATCATGTCCTATTTCCACAGTTTGTTCTTCTCCAGTCCTCCCCTCCCCTGCTGGCATCTTCCTATGAGCCACATATGGTGGAGGGCTGTATGCCGGGTTCGAGTACCCCTCAGCCGCCCTTAACTGTCCTCTTCCTATCTCTCCTAATTCTCTTAAAGGGTACAACCCCTCTCCCTCTGTTTTCACTACCTTTACGAGGGGCATATCGTTGCTCGGTTCCTTTTGTATTTCATTTGATTTATTATTCTTTTCTCCTCCCCCTTGTCCGTTCCCCGTGTTCTTTGGGTCTTCACTCCCCTTTTTCCCCTCCTCTCCTTCCTCCTTGATCTCTTTTTCTTCTGATATTTCCCCCACAGTGAACATTCCATTTGGTCCTGGTCGGGACCCCTGGAACATCCTCCATAAGTTAAACACCTCCACGTGGTTTGTCAACTTCTTCCCTTTGTATGTATTATGCAAATGGTTTAATAGTGAATGTTGGGTATATGGATCGAAGCTACCATTAGGCGGCCATGGTGTTATCATTTTGTTGTCCGTCCCATGTGTCCATTCTATGCTATACTTGATCAGTTTCTCCCTATGGGGTGACAGTGTGGTACATATGTGTTGTAGTGGGGTAGTGAGGGTGTTCCCCCACCCTCCCGATCCTGTCCCGTGTGACATTTGGTAGCGGTTATCTCACTAGCAGTTTACAATATACACCCTTATATCGTTACCTGGCCCCGTAAGTTTGGGGACTTGCGATAGTCCGCTAAGGAAAATTATACAAATATAGTATTTACATTTGTATATTTTCTTCTGTCTTTCTTCCTTTACACGACACCCTTACGGCCCCCTGCGGCCGAGGCGCACGTAGCCCCCTGCGGCTGCGTACCCCTTATGACGTTCTTATACAGTCGTCCTATTTTCACTTGCTCCTCCTCCTTCTTCTACACTTGCCGTGGCCGGTGTTCTCCGTGCGCAGCCACGTCCCCCGTTTCACCTTTCCCCGATCAACTCATTACCGTTTATCTCCGTTTCCACTCCCTTACCACAGTTCTCTTCCCCACCACTCAGAAAGAAAGATGCCTTGTGCTCGGGATATCCTATGAAAGCCCTACTGGTGACGTCACCGATCTCTTCGAGCTACTGGTAAGTTCTTCATATATTCTTTAAGTTCAAAATACACTTGCAATCTACCCCCGTTAACCTCACAGCTGTCTTCCTGTCACTCCTGGAACAAGGTAATCAATAATATAATCGGACTGCGCACAATGCGTCGCCTCGCGTGTGATACGCCCCTCGACTGCAGGGCTTAACCAGCCAATTATCTTCCGTATTGGGCAACTAACTAGCTACCGCCTACAGGGAAACGTCATCTACCTATCGAGTTTCTTGCTCGAACAATAGGGATCCTCATCTACTCATTGATCAATAAATGCCAAATCGTAGGAAACCACACACACACACACCCTTACACGTAGTCGCGACCTAGGCCAATCAGTGTCTGTGAGCGGCCGCACGTGATGTTTTCGTGCTCCACCCCCCTCTCTCGCGCAACGTAGCCGACTGCTCTCGCACTCGTTCGGCTACCATTCATTTCATTGCCAACACTAACAGGGTAATTCATAGAATTTCGCAGAAAAGTGTCGCAAGCGGCTGGCGCAGAGAGTCCGCGTGCGATTGACTGCGCCAGGCACGTGCGCTAAAACCGATTTCCGCGCACAGCGTATTCATGGATTTCAGGCTTCCAAACCAGCCGTGGCGCAGAGAATCGCAGCGACCCTGCAGCAGCGCCAGTAACGCCCCCAAGAATGCCCTCGCGCAAGGAAAAGCCATCCAAATCGCTAAATCATCGCAAAGGGCTGCGCTAACCCTGGACCAGTTCACCGGGCTGGCAAACAGCAAACGGCAAGCGGGGAACGTGTATTGCAGGGGGGCGCGGGAAGTTCCACACGCGACTGGCCCCGTGCAAGCAGGGTACATGAATTTCAGGGGTGCGCGGGAAGTTCCACACGCGATTACTGCAGGGTACGTGTATTTCAGGGGTGCGCGGGAAGTTCCACACGCGATTCCAGCAGGGTACGTGTATTTCAGGGGTGCGCGGGAAGTTCCACACGCGATTCCAGCAGGGTACGTGTATTTCAGGGGTGCGCGGGAAGTTCCACACGCGATTCCAGCAGGGTACGTGTATTTCAGGGGTGCGCGGGAAGTTCCACACGCGATTCCAGCAGGGTACGTGTATTTCAGGGGTGCGCGAGAAGTTCCACACACGATTTCAGCAGGGTACGTGTATTTCAGGGGTGCGCGGGAAGTTCCACACGCGATTTCAGCAGGGTACGTGTATATCAGGGGTTCTGGGGAGTACTACACGTGAATTGGCCGTGTGGGTCCTCCCAGGTGTACGCTCCACAACCTCCACGGCCCCTGCAGGCAGCCCACACCACGTGGGACTACCCTGCACCCCTGCTCATGTCCCGCAGGCAGCCCATCCACCATGGGCAGCCCCCACCAGGCCCCCACTCATGTCCCCCTGCACCCCCACCCCCCAGCAGTGCATGGGCACCCTCCACCAGGCCCCCACTCATGTCTCCCACCACCCCACCCGCAAGCAGTGCAGGGGCACCCTCCACCAGGCCCCCACTCATGTCTCCCACCCACCCCCACCCCCAGCCACCATGGGCAGCCCCCACCAGGCCCCCACTCATGTCCCCCTGCACCCCCACCCCCAGCAGTGCATGGGCACCCTCCACCAGGCCCCCACTCATGTCCCCCTGCACCCCCACCCCCCAGGACTGTGGGGCACCCTCCGCCAGGCCCCCACTCATGTCTCCCACCACCCCCACCACCCAGCAGTGCATGGGCACCCTCCACCAGGCCCCCACTCATGTCTCCCACCACCCCACCCCCAGGCAGTGCAGGGGCACCCTCCACCAGGCCCCCACTCATGTCTCCCACCACCCCCACCCCCAAGCAGTGCAGGGGCACCCTCCACCAGGCCCCCACTCATGTCTCCCACCCTCCCCCACCCCCCAGCCACCATGGGCAGCCCCCACCAGGCCCCCACTCATGTCCCCCTGCACCCCCACCCCCAGCAGTGCATGGGCACCCTCCACCAGGCCCCCACTCATGTCCCCCTTCACCCCCACCCCCCAGCACTGTGGGGCACCCTCCACCAGGCCCCCACTCATGTCTCCCACCACCCCACCCCCAGGCAGTGCAGGGGCACCCTCCACCAGGCCCCCACTCATGTCTCCCACCACCCCCACCACCCAGCAGTGCATGGGCACCCTCCACCAGGCCCCCACTCATGTCTCCCACCACCCCCACCCCCAGCACTGTGGGGCACCTGCCAGCAGGCCCCCACCCATGTCCAACTCATGTTCCCCACCACCCCACCCCCCAGCACTGTGGGGCACCTGCCAGCAGGCCCCCACCCATGTCCAACTCATGTTCCCCACCACCCCCACCCCCCAGCACTGTGGGGCACCTGCCAGCAGGCCCCCACCCATGTCCAACTCATGTTCCCCACCACCCCCACCCCCCAGCACTGTGGGGCACCTGCCAGCAGGCCCCCACCCATGTCCAACTCATGTTCCCCACCACCCCCACCCCCCAGCACTGTGGGGCACCTGCCAGCAGGCCCCCAACCATGTCCCCCTGCCCCCAGGTCCTGACGATACACAATCATGGCAGTAATGGGCAGCATACCCAGCACAAACACCCAGCCAAGGAATGCATCCACCCACATAGCAAATGCAATTACATGATACAACCCCAATGGCAAGTATGTAAATGAACACATGTCCGTCACACACACATACACAATGGGTGCAAGTGAATGTCAAAACCCATATCATGACATGCATGAAACCAATGAGAAAATACCACAAAAGAAAGTTATAAAAACATGTATTCACGAAGAAAATGAAGTAAAATAATCAAACATACAACAATGGGGATAACAAAATAAATTGACCTTGTACGATAAGTAATGTAAAAATCAAAAAAACAAAGGAATCCAAAAACTAATGTTGTCCAAAGCAAAATCATGGTGAAAAGAAATAAGGAAAAACCATTGCCTCATGGTGAACACAAATGTAAATCAAAAAAATGTATTTTAAAAAATCCAACTATACACAAGAATATTCCAGGGTCCATGAGCCCAACACTATAAATGAAACTTACTACTACCTAATAAAAAAACTATATACAGAAAAGTGGCCATTGTCCGAGCGGTCCAAAAAAATCTCATAAAATAAAGGAAACCTAACACTAACTAACTAAAGAACTATATACAATGGCAGCGGGCAAGTCCTGCGGCTCACTCTGTGATGTTGCCGGCCAGGGCATCATCGAACTCCATGTCGATGTCCTGGAGGCGGGACTCTGTCCTGGCCCCAAGGTCTCGCAGGGATAACCCCATGTTCACCTCAAACTCCCTGCGAGCTTCCTCGAGGCACTCAGCCCGCCTCAACGCCCGACGCATGGAGAACTCCGCCCTGACCATGGTGAGCCGCTCCTCTTCCGCCCGCTGCCGCTCCGCACCTATCCGCTGGACCAACTGCTCCCACACAGAAGACACTACCATCCCAGGGTTCTCCTGCCCTCCGGCCGATGCCTGCCCCTCTGATCTTGATGGCCCCGAGCCATGATGCCTCCCACGTCGAGCCTGCTGCTGCCTCCGACGCCACTGCCTCTGCCAGCACAACGGCATCCAGGATGATGGAAACCACCGACGCCGTCGTGCACGTGGCCTGCCCGATGATGCCGTCACATCCTCCATCTGCTGGGGTCCAGTTGCTGTGTTGTCCACCCCTGCTGGACCTCTGACTCCCGACTGTGGCAGGGATGGGATCCCCACCGAGCTGGCTGCATTGTTCATGGCAGGTCCACAGGGGGCCCTGGTGGCATCTGGGCCGGAAGACGGCAAGGAGAACGACTGGCGTATAGTCTCCACAGAGGAGGAGATGGCCGCCAGATTGGCCGACACATGCAGGAAACCCCCGAACATGGCCGATCCCAATTGGGCCACGTCGGCACGGTGCTCTTCGTGATGACGTGCGTGCTCCTCCTAGGAAGCACGCACGGCACCACGAATCACAGCCGTGCGCATCGCGACCCCAATCAGGACCTTCTCCACACGGCCAGGGGTCCCCTCGTCCGCAGGTGGAGGGGAGTCAGATGACATGGACATCCCCTCTACCTGCGGACGGGCCTGGGACGGGGCATCCCTGCTGGTGCAAGGTGGTGCACCCACAGGTTCAGGGACAGCGACATGCACAGGCCCCTCCACGGTGACCTGTGCTGCCTCCTGCCCCTGCCCCTGGACTGCACCACTTGCACCAGCAGGGATGCCCCCACCAGGCCCCATGTGCGCCTCAGTGGCGGCCTCCTCCTCCTCTGTGGAAACCACCCACATGGATGGCACCTCGCCGTCTACCGCCGTAGCAGGCCCCTGTGGGGGCTCACCCACCCCTTCCGCTGCAGCCGTGGGGGCATCCCCGCCGCCTTGCTCCACAGCGCCGTCTCCGCCCTCTTCTTCACTAGCCGCTGCGTAGAGGGAGACATAGAACACAAGCATCAGGGTACTGTACAATGGTCCCCTAGACAGGAAGCAATAGCAGATGAGTGCCACTGTCAAAGTACACTTCCATCATGTCACACCACAACACATGTGTCAGTCCAGGCAAAACACACACAGTGACAGTCATGGTGCGTGCCATGGACATTTCAATGCATGTCCAATGGACTCTCGAATCATACAATGTAATGGGAATCACATGCATCATGGGTCATGCCTATCACATGCACACACTTCACCTCAGTCACATCCATCTGGCCCCGTACACCCCAATAACAGTGCATACAAGGATGACTAGGCTGCATCAGTGAATCTGTACATTGTCACAGACATGTGTCATGCATCCATGGCACTCACAAGTCACAGACACGCAGGTCAGGCATACAGACATGGACACCACATATGTATCTGGCATCAGCACCCATCCCTCGCCCCCACCCATGTCCAGGAACAGAGACTGCCATGCTCTCATGTGTGCAATCTGCACAGGGCTCCCCATGTCGCATTCAAACACATGCAACAACCGTGCGGTTCACACATTACAGGTCGCACATGCATTCCCATGATGTCCCTGCACACATACATGCGTACATGGCCTATGTCACACATGCAGGCAAGTATCAGACAACCAGCACACTGCAACATGCCCTGTCTCACACAGCAATGCTTGGCCACTTACCGCTCAACTCCAGACGGGTCTCCCTCTCAAGGACCTGGGCGTGGAGCGCTGGGTGTGCGCGTTCCAGGACCCTCAACTGGATGGAACTCATGCGGCCCCGGCCCCCCTCCACGAGGCGCCGGGCCTTCATGAGGGTCCTGGACCTCAAGTCTTCCCAGCGCTTCTTGACCTTCTGGATGGTGCGGGTTGCCACCCCCTCCGCGTTGATGGCAACCACACAGTCGGCCCAGATCCTGTCCCGTCCTTCCTTGTTGGCGCGGGACGATCCGCAGAGGGCATCATACTGCCCCAGGACTTGCTCCACCAGGACACCAACTTCGGTGGCAGTGAAGCTGGTGCCCCTCTGCCCCTCTGGCTGGGGGGTGCCACTGGTGCCAGATGTTGATGTGCCCGACATGGCAACCCCAGGGGCAGGAGTGGGTGGGCAACTGGGTCCTGGGGCTGGGCTGTGGAGCGATGTTATCCGAGTCGGGAGTCTTCTGTTCCAGCAGGGGTGGACACAGCAACTGGACACCTGCAGATGGCTGATGTGCAGGCACCAAATGGCAGGGCACGGTGGCAGCAGGCAGGCAGGCAGGCAGCAGCAGATGGTACGTGGGAGGCTGCTCGGGGCACTGGGGGGCAGTAATTCGGCCTTCTGGGCAGGAGCGTGGCGTGTGTTTTCGCGTGGCCAGCTTGATACGGAGTGATTTGGCACGTGAAAATCCTGCACGTCAGCGTGAAAATCGAGGAAAGGCCCTTAGCGCGTAAGCGCGTCAGCACGCGTACGCGATTTCATTGGACCAAAGGCCCTTACAGCGTAAGCGCGTCTGTGACGTTTTGCGCACGGGCGTTGCCCTGGCAGGGCTTGGTGATCCCGCGTGCCTTTATGTTCTGTACGTGCTTTTCGTGTGGTGCGTGTGTTTTCCATCCGTTGGGGTTCAAACGCTATTACTTCACAGCGGGTGTTGGCTACGCGTTCTTCTACACGCAAGGCAGACGGTGAGTGGTACCCCGCTCCCCCAGGCCCGATCGCGTGAGAAACTTCACGCGAACCCCTGAAATACACGTAGCCCGCTCCCCCAGGCCCGATCGCGTGAAAAACTTCATGCGAACCCCTGTTATACATGTAGCACGCTCCCCCAGGCCCGATCGCGTGAGAAACTTCATGCGAACCCCTGAAATACATGTAGCACGCTCCCCCAGGCCCGATTGCGTGAAAAACTTCACGCGAACCCCTGTAATACACGTAGCACGCTCCCCCAGGCCCGATCGCGTGAGAAACTTCACGCGAACCCCTGTAATACACGTAGCACGCTCCCCCAGGCCCGATCGCGTGAGAAACTTCACGCGAACCCCTGAAATACACGTAGCCCGCTCCCCCAGGCCCGATCGCGTGAAAAACTTCACGCGAACCCCTGTAATACACGTAGCACGCTCCCCCAGGCCCGATCGCGTGAGAAACTTCACGCGAACCCCTGAAATACACATAGCACGCTCCCCCTGGCCTGATCGCGTGAGAAACTTCACGCGAACCCCTGAAATACACGTACCCTGATGAAATCGCGTGTGGAAATTCCTGCGCACCCCTGAAATACACGTACCCTGATGAAATCGCGTGTGGAACTTCCCGCGCACCCCTGAAATACACGTACCCTGCTGAAATCGCGTGTGAGACTTCCCACGCACCCCGGCATACACGCACACGTATTTTTTGTCAGCGGGTGTCCGTGTTTGTGGGTACCCCTTTGCACGTCATTTGTCCTGGAGGGCCACAGTATAGGACATTCATCATGGCAGTATATAGGTGCTATTTGTTGGCGCACCTTTTGGCGCACATTTCTTACAGCCGCAGAGACGCTACCGCCTGCTTTCTTGTGGCGGTCGTGTTTGTGCCTGTGCGCTGGTTTTAGCGTGTGCTTTTTTCCCCTATTCTATTCCATGAATACGTGTTGTAGGCGAGCGTGTGGGCGTTCCGCGCACTTGTGCCCTGTACTTCCCCCGTGACGCCCACGTTTTGGCAAGTTGTTCCCCATTCCGAGTGTTACGCCTGTGTTCCGCCTACTTTTGTTGCGTGCGCCGCGCTATGTGCGAATTTCGTTGTGGCCTGTGCGATTTTCGCTGTGACCTGGCGCACGCTGTTAGATGGCCTGTGCGCCAACGTGCGCCGCACACTTTTTTATCGCACATCCGCTGGTTTTCTCACGCACAGACTTCCATGAATTGATGTGCGCTGCTTTTCGTGCGATTTTCGCACTTGCACTGCAATTTTCGCTATTCCACTGCGATTCGCACGTTTTTGCCCACTTGCGCCGCGCTAATTATTCCATGAATCGGCCTGTAAATTGTCAAACCTTCGCCGCGCACCTGTGCAACACCTCCCACCTCCCGTATTGAATTCCTCCCCCCTCCCTCACAATTTCACATTGCTTGTTGTGCGTGGCATGCTCACCAAGTTCTCTTGATGCGGGGCCGCTCGACTGCGTGCACCCCTCCAAGCGGCTCGCCACCTCCCCTCGTCTGGACCACGTCTGGACACTCGCCAACCGCGGGCATGATACTTCTCAACCGGCTCCCGAAGGCCAATATCCGGATTGCACGGTCCGGTCTTCTCGCAGCTCCGCGATGGTCCTGTAGTCCTCAGAAGGAGGCAACGGCAGAGGGGGCCGCGCCGCCGGGCCTCCTCGCAACGCGATTACCTGGAAAAAGTAAGAATAAAAAAGCAGATCTTAAACAGATCTCAGCAGTGCCTCCAACTTGTCGGGGGGAAATTCTGCCGGGGTCGGCCGGGCCGTCCGCAGACCTCCGGGCAGGGAGGCCCCAACTCCTCCCATATATCCCAAAAGAGATAGAGTATGAGACACACGCAAGAAGCAAGGTGACTCTGCTGTTTATTATACAAAACGGCAGGGATGGGTCAAGGAGCGTACGCGTCCGTCCTGACACACACACAATTGTGGGGCTCGCAGGCCCTTTTTACCTTAGTATGACGCGCTACTTGCGTCACCTTACAAAGTTTAGCAAAAAAAACCTATCTCCACTCTGGATTGGTTACTCGAGTGGTAGGGTTAGTATAGCATACATATAGAGAACGGTATTAGTGGTTGAGGGTTAGTCAGGTGGTATATCTGGGCTGTCCCTTCAATTTGATACATGAAAATTGTTACATGAAGACCTCTGAGGATTGGTCAATATTAATGGCGTCAGTGATAGGAGCCCCATGTTCTGATTGGTCCGCTCGCGAGCCTCCCAGTCTGGGACTATCGCTGTTCCCAGCTCGCGGTGCACCTGTAATTTGCAACAATGTTTTAATATGGGTAGGTGTAAACAATGTGAGGATTTATTCATATGTTGGGAGGTCGACTACTCCCACTGCTGCAGATGTCCAATGAGTCTTTTAATTGTATCTGCCTGTGTCTTGAAACGTGGGATTCAGGCGTCTCCTTCCTCCAGGGCTTGGCATCTTGTCAGGTTTGGCTTTGTCACGTGAGGTGGGACCGTGTTTGAGGCAAAATTCAACACAATTAATATTGTTTTTCCTACTGTGTGCTTGGTTTATCTTGCAGGTGCGACCTTGGCGTTGGCTTGCAGCGTGCGAGATTGCAACATCGTGCCCTTGGCGGTGTGCTTTCGCCGGGCTCATTCTGCAGGGTCAGCAACCCAGTTCTTGCTCATTCAATGTTCATGGAAGATTTTGCTTGCGGCCTACTTGGGCCTGGTGCATAGGTGGAACCGCTTGATGCACAGCGCTTTAGGTTACGGTATCATATTTCTCTATCCTCAGTATCGTGTCTGCATTATATTCTTCATTATGGTACATGGTTCTTAGCAGAAGCGTGAGCAAGCCTTTTTAGATAAGTTCATGATGCGTCTTGCGTTTCTGCATTTTGAGAGCCTATGTGGAAAATAATAAAGATGCACGTCCGTGAGTATGTCTGTCGCCTACGTCATAGCACTGAGTATATTCTTCGTGTGGATTGGTGTGGGAGTGTCCGGTGTGCATGTTTGCACAGGTGTGCTGACCGTTGGCTAGGTCGTCATGGCATCTCTAACGACGTGTAGGTTTAGTCAAGTTGATCCGTGCCGCAGGTGTCGGCATGGACAGGGCGGGCTGCTGGGCAGGTAGATGGGCACATCCGTATGTTCCTGTACCAGGGTATTTGGTCGTCTGGTAGATAGGCAAACTCCTCTCGTGGCGGGTGTCTAGGCCGTGATCCTCTAGGCCAAGCGCGAGAGGGGAAGGGCAGGAGCCTGTTCTTCCATTCTCCCACTTTAATGTCATAGGAGTGATCTTGTGCGTAGTGTCAATGAGTGACTAGCTAATCACCTCTGCACTGATGAAAACGCAGATGCCTATAAATCACCTTTGAATAACGGTTCTGAATTGCTTACTGATTTAAAAATAAGAAAACAAGCAAATGAAAGTGAGACAGGGAATTTCAACACACACAAAAAGTGAGTGTGGTTCAATTTAGAGTTGAACCAGACTATTCAGGTGTGTGAAAACGAAGAACAAAGGGGGGGAAATGAACAAGAAAAACCCAAAGAAAAGAGAAACAATTTTAAAAGAGCATTGAATGTGAAAATAAATCACATAATGAAGAGTTAGGATCAACAGATAGATCATCCTCACTTGATAGTCAAAATACTGGTGATACCCATATAGAGGAAACAGTAGGTCAAAGGGAGGGTGCAGGTCAGTCACCTGAGGAGTATTTTGAACCACATGTATTAGAATCGACAAAGAAATTTTTAAAAAAGTGGGCAAAAAGAAGGGTAAAATGTCATTTCATATGCCCATTTGCCTAGCAAAGAGCAAAAAATAGTTCAGCAAAGTAAGTCCAGAAATCGGCAAATATTCACACTTTTTATGTGTACTAGAAGAGGTTGAAGATAGGTACTATGCTCCTATTGCTATTGAAGAAAAATGTAATGCATTTGCAATGATTGATACAGGTGCCCAAGCTAAAATAATGTCAAAGGAACTAGTGAAAAGTCTCAATGAAGGGAGATCCCCACAAAATCATATAAAAGTGAGACAAAATGAAGGCCGGTGCACAATTTCAATGGGGAAGAGCTACCTATCAAAGGTGTCACTGAGGTTGACATAAAGATAGGGAAGCATCGGCATACACAGGAAGTGTTGATCACATCCATTAATGAAATGCCATTTCTCATAAGGACAAATTGTCTGAAGAGGTTATCGCCCCTCATCGATGGGGTAAATGGAGTATTGTGCTCCGTAGCTAAAAAGTCATTGAGACCATAGAAAATAATGACACAAAGTAGCAGTGTAAAATATGCCACTCCATTGCTAAATCAGAAAGTGCAGTGGAAGTATATCTTCAGAATGGCTGTGTGCCTAGCGTCACTGTCATTCTCATGTATCAGAATGAAATGCGAGCAGAAAAAGAGAAGCAGTCTTTGGAGATTTATTTGGACCCCCCAAAAAAATGGCAAACAGAAATAGATGAAACCACTCTGCATTTTTATCGAAAGTAAGAAAAATGCAAACCAAATGTCACTCCAGAGGTAAATAAAGAAAAGCACATTTCAGCCATCTGAGAAATACACATGGGAGAAGGCCAGCCATGGATCCCTATCCATGTGAATAGACATCCTGAAATGATTGAAGCAATTTTGGCGCTTGTACATGAAAGGAGTTTCATTAATGAAATGATACTCCGGCAAATAATTGAGAGGCAGGAGATTCCAGAGTACAAAATAAAGAATGAACACATTTTTGCCCTAGATGACCCTGACTCAGTACAAAGGATTATAGGAGGATGTATGTTAAAGACAACAATTGGCCCTAAGAGTAATCATCACAATGTGTGGATCGTAAGCGGGAGACAAAACAAATTCTATTTGGGAAATGACATCATGCACAGGATGTGTATGTTTTTAGACTTTCTAAATCAAAAGGTTTGGTCCAAATAAGGTGGCGCGGCACCTGAATTTGAAGACGAGACAAGCTTACCATTTTGTCCAAACTATGCCATATGCAATTGATGTTCAGGTAAAAATGGACGTTACCATTCTCGCATTCACCAGATAATTTACAGTAGCATTAAAATACAGAAAGGGACAACAGATAAAAGTTTCTGATGCATTTTTATGCCTAAATGAATCCCTAAGGCAGCAAGGGTTAGAATGCGAATATAAACCACTGATAGAGATTGGGGATGAAGCCATTCAAATCATGGTGGACAATAAAGGGTATCAAGACATTCATTTGGAAGAGAATTCACCAAAAGGAATGGAAATACAGAAATCTTAATACACTGCCGATTTCAGTTACCTAGTAATCAGGAACATTCCTGAAAGCTATGTGACTGCACAGGGTGAATTACAAAATCATTGGAGTCTAAGTCTAAAGGAATCTTTAAAGTTCAGTCTGCGTATTCTTATAAGCCTACTGAAATATTGTGCTATAATCAAGAAGATTGTAACCTATTCGAATTAAGTGAATATAAAAGAGGAAACGGCATATTAAAATGGAGGTCAATATTTCAAAATATTTGAGCGTAGTGACCCTCCAAAGAGACACTGCCACACGATTAGAAGAAAGTACAGAAGTTCCTCCTTTGGAGGACTTCCCAGAGTTTTCTAAAATGGTAGCAGATCAAATTCAAGCTGCAGATGCTTGCACAAGTGAGAACGAAATTGACCAATTGAGAAAAATATTTATGGAGTTTAAACAGGTTTTTGCCAACGATGCCTATGACTGTAGGCTGACATATTTGCATGTTGCCACACTAAAAGAAGGACATGATAGGGAGCCAGTATTTGTGCGACAATATAGGTTACCCCAGGCATGTTTGGAATCACTAGCTGAAATAATAAAACATCTAGAATCTAGAGGAATCATTAGTCCTATTCATAGTACATCAAATACCCCTATATTAGGTGTGCAAAAACCTAATGGCCAATGGCGCTTGTGTGCAGATCTACGAGAATTAAACAAAAAGATACCTGTTTCAAGGCGGGCTCTTCCATGTATTGATCAGGGTCTTGAACAGGTTCACGGGTCAAAGATGTTTACCACATTAGACCTTACAGCTGGATACTGGTGTGTGCCACTTGCTGAAGATATTCAAACTGTGTTTGCATTTTCATTCAACAAATCACAATATGCATGGTCCCATACCCCTTTTGGGTATGTCAATAATGGGAGTGAGTTTTTGATATTGCTGATCAAGGCACTTCTGTATGCAGCTGAAAGGGGGGCAATAGTGTATGTGAATGAGGTGCTAATCAAAAATTAAGATCTGAAAAGCCAATTCAGTGAGATTAGACATCTGCTCATTCAGCTAGAGAAGGCTGGGGCAAACATATCTTTCCAGAAAGAATAGTGGTGCAGAAAAAAGTTCCTAGGTCATGAAGCGACAGAACATGGGTTAAACCCACAAAAGAAAAAGGTTTAACGAGATTACTGAAGCAGGGTGTACCATGAAAATGGGAAAATGAGCAAAGTGAGGCAGTGGCAAGGCTAAAAGAGTGTCTAATGAAAGCACCATGTTTGGCATACCCAATGAAAAAATCTGGATTTCTTTGTAGAAATAGGATTCACAGATCAATGTATGTCAGCAGTGTTATATCAAAAAAATGATGCAAATAACAAAACCATTGCATATGCTAGCAAAGCATTGTCACAGGTAGAGACCGAATTTAGTGAATGTGAAAAAGTGCTTTTGACCACTGTCTGGGCGTTACAATATTTCCACCCCATAATTCAAGGGGAGCGGGTTATCGTTGAAACAAATCACCAGCATCTGCATTTTTTACAAAATAAGAGAATCAGATCAGGGAATTTGGCCCAGTCAAGAATTATTTCCTGGACATTAGTACTTCAGGGATTTCTAACAGAAGTGAAAAATGGACAAAATAAAAAGAACCCATTTGCTCCAGGATAAGCAGAGTTGCATGATTGTGCAACTGTCTGTGCGCCTGATGACACAGAGCTAGAGATAAGTTTGAATGAATTTGAGCAATCCCCACACAAAGCATTCAATGAAGAAACATGTAAGGATATTCCAACTGTGTATGTAGATGGATGTGCATATCATGTAGAAAATTACATAGAAAAAGAGCTTGTAGCAGGAATAGTAAACATATGGTTTAAATGTGACAACATTCCAAGAGTAAGCATGGGGATAGGCTCCAAAAGTAGTCAAGTGGCACAACCGGCCGCTATTTATGAGGCAATATTTACAGCAGTAGAACATATACTCAAAGAAATAGTTCTAGTAACTGATTCTGATTATGCGCGAAATAGTTTTGTGGAGTATCTACCTGGCTGGAAAGTGAAAGGCATGCTCACCTATAACAAGGAGCCACTTAAACATGGCAAGATAATTAAAGCTATAGACAAGCTTGTATCAGAAAATTACCTGATAATCCATTGGAACAAAATACATGTTCATTTGAAAACACCAGGTGAGGATACAGAAGGAAATGACAAGGCAGATCAATTAGCCTAAATTGGAGCTGTAATGGGGGAATTATTTCCTATTGAACACCGGTTTGGTGAAATACAGGTAGATGCGATAACACGTTCCAAAACTCTAAAGAGGTTGAACAGCCTGTAGCACAATGGAGTTTTGATACTCCAGATCAAGACCTGATCAAAGTGCTAAAGGAAGATCTTATTCTTGGCCCATTCAACAACCATTTGCTTGATGCAGAACAAAATCCTATAACTGAAGAGGACTGCAAAGGGAAAGAGGAATTAAGGATGCTATTAAAAAACAAAAAGAGAATTAGAAGACAGGATGGACTGATGATTAGATAATCTGTGACAGGCCAAATGCAATGGGAAGTGCTTTTGTCAGTTTGGGGATTGATGTTACATCATGACCATGATGCCATAACTGCAGGACACAGAGGTTCACAAAAAACTTTGGAACTGTTAAAAGATTACACCTATTGGACACACATGTCCCAAGATGTTGAGCGCTACATCATAGGGTGTTTAGTGTGTGCACAGTTTCAACCTGCGTGACTGGCTTCACCATTGATGAAAAGGGCCTCACTCTTCTGTGGTCTGATTTACAAGTCAACTATGTCTGGCCTGTGAGGAGATCAGCAAGGGGAAACAGGTACATGCTGAGTGTGGTTTCTCTAATGTCCAAATGGATCTAGTGCATTCCAGCTCCAGATTGCAGTGCGCAAATGGCAGCCACTTTATTTGTAAATCATATTTGTTCAAGATTTGGTTTACCTCAAAGAATAGACACAGACCGGGCAGGTCATTTCACTAGTGCATTGATGTCAAAAATTTGGCAAATCTTGAGTGTGAAGAGAAAGCTACACATTTCTTACCAGCCCTCCTCTTCAGGCGGAGTAGAACATTGTAACAGGTTGATATGTTGAAAAAGTTTGTAGCTGGAACAGGATCTAGTTGGGGTTTGTGGCTTACATTGGTACTAATGGCTATCAGGTCAACACCCTCTAAAACAACAAATCCCAGCCCCCATGAAATCTTGACAGGAAGAAAAATGGTTCTGCCACAACACTTACTTTACAGAACAGATGGACAGGTGCTTATAAATGTATCCACACTTCATGAGTTTGTGGAAGAATTGAGAAAGCACTTGCAATATGCGTTTGCATTTGTGCAGTGAAATTTGGAAAAGGCTGCTGGCAGTGCAAAGACATATGATGAAAGGAAGGCATCTGTGAGAGAGTATGAAATAGGAGACCAGGTATACAAGTTTAATTTTGGGAAGGAGAAACTTAAAAACTCTAAATTACTAGCAGCATGGCAAGGGCCATATAGAATTGTAGATAAGGTTTCACCTGTGGTCTACAGAATTGCTAAAAAGGAGGAAGAATTAACAGTTGAACAGTTTGTCCATGTTAATCAAATTAAGTCCTTTCACCCAAAACATGAAGTGAAAAGACTAGAGCAAGTTGAGTCTAGTAGGGAGTGAAAAGGTGAAGCGCTTACCTATTGAATAGAATTGCCATAGCAGGTGGAAAGGTGTAAATAGTGTGAAGATGTCAAAAAGATATTTAAAGAAGTAAAAAAAAGAGTAAGCTATATCAAGGTAGGGAACAAAAATACAGGTTAAGCAACTAAGAGAAAGGAGTGTTGTGTTTGAGACTGTTATCTGAAAAATACCATGTGATATTAGTGTGCTTAATTCATGTTGTTTTCACTTAATCATTGGTTACATGGCATGTAATTTGGCAAAATCTGCATTTGTGTGCATAACTAAATTTGATTTCAGATACTCCAGTGAGAAAGGAAAGGTAAAGGGTTTGATGTGCTTGATACTTAAGTTGTCTTTTCTTTTTACTCTAGAAAAATAATTGTTTTCCCCGTCAGTGCCAGATCCTTGGAAGGCCGGATCCCTGGAGGAGTCCACTGGAATTGATTCCCCTGGAAAGTCTGCTGGTCCGAAGAAGGGGGTGAAGATGATGACCCTGAAAGATGTGAATAAGATAACCCTGTAAGAAGTCGCATGAAGTTCTGGAATGGAGAAGTTCCACCAAGAACGGTTTCCTGTGCAGTTTTTTAAAATTATTTACAAACACTATTTTTTATCACAGACTATATTTATGAATTTGATCACAAAATATTTTTATCACAAACTATTTTTACTGTTATCACAAGCTGATTTTAATTGTTTTTTACATTTGACTGAAGCCAATGGCAAGGTTTTATGGATTTATGTTTTCTGAAAGTGGTGATGTTTTTCTTTAAAATTACAACAAAAAAAGCACCCCCTAAAAATGTTCTCCCCCAAAAAATGTCCCTCCCCAAAAATTCCCCTCTGAAAAAAGTGATCACCAATAAAAAGATAAAAGATAATGGTGATCAAGAGATTAAAAAAACGAGAAAAAAAGAGACACATTCTCAAAAAAATGAAAAACAAAAAACAATTTTTTAAAATTCTTTTCTTAAAGGTTTTGTTTCTTTCTTTTGATCAAGAGTCAAGACTCTTTTGCTCAAGACTAGTGATATATACACAATGTTTCTCGTGTATGGATATTACCATTTGTATGTTATTTATTTTCGACTATTAAGATCTGGTTATTGGGGAAGCACATGTGTTTTAGAGCATAAGTGTTTGTTTTTCCTGCAGTGATTTCGGGTTATATCCCAGCAGAAAAAAAGGAGGGAGTGTTGGAGTATGGGGTCTGCATGTCAACATTTAGACTTTGCATTTCAAAATACGGACTCTGCATTTCACATTTACATTCTAGCGAGGGGTTGAACTTTAACTGGGGCCCAGGGTGAGAAACACATTGCTGGACTCAACAGTGTGAGTCACAGGCAGAATTAAATAGCTACCAATGGACAGAGCACATGCAAGAAACAATCACTTTGCTCCATGATAATATTTCAATGAACTGAACTGCACTAAATATAATACCAACTTAAAACTGACATACTAATTAACCAAAACCCATTTAACATCTAACAGAATCCCATAATAACATTTATTGCAAATTAGCTCATGAAATAAACTGGATACAGATTGAGCCAATGCATAATGCTCAGGAAATGGAAAGGAAAAATGGACTTTAAACGTGCAGGCTGAATCTGCACTGTGTGGTAGCTGCAAAATGTGAAGATCCATTCTACTAACAACATGGCTTTGTTTTGGAGCAGGAAGTGCAAGAGAAAATGTTTTCAATTCAGTAATGCAGTTAGCACAATGAGAAAAATTGGCCGATGTGGGTAGGTCTGGACAAGGGGAGGTGCTCGTGATTGACAGGGGGTTTAATAAAAAAGGGTTTTGAGGCAGAGTAGAGAGGCATTCCTCTTCAGCCACTGACTGACGAAAGAGCAGAGGGCCGGTGCTGAGCAGACCGAGTACAGTGATTGCAAACTGGCTAAAGCTGAAGCTGTCTCTCCTGGGTAGACGATCCTTAGAAAAACTGCAGCCTCGAGAATCCTTATCTGGGTTGACCTTGTGCGAGGCAGGCAGTAGGGCTTGGGAAGATTTCACTGCCAAGCTGAATCACGAATATCGCCAACAGAATTAGGTACATATGAGGTTAATTGAGGTGATAGTGATGTGAATGATACTATGTAGCACAGGTTGAATAGTTCAGTTAATTTTAGATGCTGCATTAGAATTTCGAGTTTAAATGTACATGTCATTCTGTGTTCATATTTCTGAAAGTCGTGCTGTTGTATTAAAGGCTATTATTCTTGCCAAGTTTTACGAAGTCAAGGTCAATTGGCAGAGCTTTGCACTGATAGAGCATTGAAAGCAATTGCAAGAAAAAACGTACTTGCAATGTGGAGTACAACGTGGACATAAGTGTCACTTGCATAATTCTATTTCATGATAAAGAACACATTTAAAAAAGGTAATTTAGTCTCATTATATTTATTCTGCATCCAATTAATTGTTTTATTTAGAGAGACTGAATGAATGTGTTGTACTTCAATTGCATGCTTTACATTTGTTGAAACTCAGCCAAAAGGGCTTAATGTGGTATTGTACATAAGATACCACAGGAGGGCATGATACTATTCAGAGTGTATTAAGTCCAGTATGTGTTTGTTGTTAGTGACCCTGGTAAAACATAATTATTAGGCAGTATTCTGAAATCAGTTTCACCACTGTAATAAATACCCCAACAAGTTTACCACAATATATTGCCTTGGACTAAAAGAATACCACAAAATACCACATAACAAAAAATACCACCAAGTAATAGATATAACCTCAAAATATTCTCACAAAAAGTGTCAGTGAAGTTCTATCCTCAACATTATTTTCTTGTGTTTTAATAGCTCAGCATTGGAGGTAAATCTTGAGGCTCCTTGTTTGGTGCCTGCTGGGTCAAAAAGAGAGGGCGCCCTGATGATAGCTCTGATCTCTTTGTTGTTGTAGCTAAGGGTGAAGTTATCTGCCATCATATACCTGTATGAAGTGGATTAGTGGCAGGAAGCATGACCTTGGTCAATGCCTGGTACTATGGTTCTATGTGCATGGGACCTAGTGGAGGGGTGAACAGTGGAGGGGTGTACACCAATTTAGGTCTTTCAGACTCACAAAGAATTGCTAATATAAACCCAATGTGAATGGGAAACATAACACTAAATGGTCCCTATAGACAGACAAGCTGTCGAAATATCTAATGCAAGGGTGAACTCCTACAAAAATGGAGAATCAAATGCCAACACCTACCTATGTGAGTAATGGTCAGTGTAAATTACATCCACTAGGCTTCTGCCACAACCTATCTATGCCAGTAAAAGTCAATGTAAATCACATGAAAGAGGATGCAGCCACAACCTATCTATCCCAGTAATAGTCACTTTAAATCACATAGATGAAGCTGCTGTCACAACCTATCTATGCTGGTAATGGCTACATTAAATTGCATGTATAAAGCTGTTGACACAGCCTAAATATGCTAGCAGTCTCTGTAAGGGAATTACAGTGACCAAACATACAAACACATTCACAAACTGTCATGTCCAGACCACATGGAGAAACACTCTGGACCTAACATACACATACACGTGTACATGCACAGCTACAAACTTACCCAACAAGGTTTACACAAACAATACATTACATTCAAACAAAACCAAGCATATGTAACCATAACACAATTATAAAACACACACACACATATACATTATACCTTCTCCTCTCCAGTCTTCTCTTCAGGAGAATAGGGGCATGGGTAGGTAGCACTGCCATGCCTCACCGAAGCACCAAAATGTACTGAAATCAGGCACGCAGTGCCAGAAGGACTTGAACACCTGAGGCACGACAGTGTGTTTGCAAGCAACCCTGTGAGTGCCAAACTGTGCCACACACCTCTGTGCCACTCACAGGATCTTCTTTAAATATCAGGGCTGGCGCTCGGTCAGTGCCAGCCTTGACTGAGCACCAGACCTGTAGGAGGCATGGGTTGGCACCCGCTCACCAGAGAGGAGCCAGGGAGTGTGGCCAGTCTCCCATCCCCTTTGCTCCCCCTCTGCCTCTCGCCATAAACAATGCAAACTAAATATGCAACTTCTTCTGTTCTCATACATGCATGTTTTTTTAGCGGCCTGGCACTGCCACAACCTTTTGAAACATAATTCAAAGGGCAAGATTTCATCCGTAGAAGTTCATGTTTATGCCACTATCTTTCTGCAGTATTCCTCATTCTGTGCTTTCTTATCAACCTAGTTGCCTTGTTTACTAAACAGGAAAAGGGGCAAATGAGAGAACATCACACTATAATAATGCATGTGTACACGCTTTCCACACACCAACCAAGAAATAAAATGCAGCCACCTTTAAGGTAATGGCCCACTAGCTCTTCTTGAAAATCATTTATTCGCAAAGACATCAGTTTTTAGTCTGTTAGTAGTGACATAATTCTTGTTTATAAAGACGATCTCCAAAATACTTCAAACCAACAACCAACAGACTAAGGCAGACTCTTCAGGATATTACGGCACGAGATTGAAAATGTTGCAGTATAAAAATGCACATTTTGCAGCACAAAATTTAATTTATTGCAGCATTTTTGCAGCACATTCTTTACTGACTGCAGAGTTGGATATTGACAGGTTGCAAGAAAGAGCCGAGTGTGGGGCTACAAGAGAGCCAGTTTGTCATCATTTGCAGTTTTCTTATCAATGGGAAGAGTCCCAGATTTTCGCGGCATGACAGAACAGTGTTTGCTTTACTCTACTTTCGTGGTATAATGTGCATGCCTAGTTAATATTATTAACTGTATTGACCATTATCAGTTGTAATGGTGGAAACGATTCCACTTATATGTTTTCCAATCCCCCTCTCAGCGACACACCCCAATCACCAACACCTCACACACTCACCAGTTCATCATATCTTACTCTCCCACACCTCTCACTCTGTGAGTCATGCGCACACTCACATGTTCTTTCATACTGCAAGTCACAACTAGCAGTCCTTGGTCCCTGTCACACTCCCAACCATGCTCCCACCTCACACCTTATGCTCCCCGGGTCTACAGTCCTTCATTACTTCATGCTCATTTTGAATGATGCATCGGTTCTCCCATTTTATCGCACACCTCCCCCATCCTTTCTCCAAATTGCCAGCTGTCTCTTTCTAGCAAACTGCTTTCTCTCAGCTGTGGTGCCCACCTTTCCCCCTGTAGCCCGCCACTCACTATCTGCTTTCTGCCCCATGCTTACTCCCCAACTCGACCATCACTCCCCTTCCCTCTCCTTCCTCCCTCATTTTGAGACTATTTAAAAAAAATAATTAAAACATAGATTTTGTGCCAGATCCTCACAAAATGGAAAATCCAAAAATAGAGCAGTGTATGTGCTGTTTTTAGATGCCCCCTTTTTTTAAAAGAGCAGGTCACCTTTTTCTCAAAGAAGACCTGCCCATTTCCATGGTGTCAAACTGTAGCGCAAATGATGCGTTGGCCAGTCTCCTTGAACACATAGTGACCTGCACGCTCTCATGACCCTAATGTTCTACAGGCTGCAAGTGCAGCTAACTGTGACAGGCCCTTAAAGGGTCTGCCACTGTAAAATGTGATTCAAAAAGAAAAAAAAAATCTCTATCCCGTTCGAGGAATAGAAATTCAAGTGAGACAGCAGCGGTTCATACCTCTGCTGTCACACGAAAAGAATTGCACGGCAGGGTCAGGAAAGATCTTGTCAGGAAACACGCATCTCCTGCACCTATTCCAAGCAGGTACAAGGGGTTAACCTATTTTTCTGCATATTTAAAAGCGCATTCTGTTTGCAAACTCGGATGTGCTTTTAAATAATGTGCAGAAACGCCCCTGATTTGCAGAAATTGGCAAAGAGATTAAAAATGCCACCTGAATGTGTGCATAAAAGATGTGCCCATTCAGATGTCATTTGTGTATTGGACTGCAGCCGCTGCTCCCTTTTTGTGATGAGATGTGTTACCGCATTTCATTACTTGCGCCTAAACGAGTTTTGAGAACCTGGTCCTTTGTGTCTTTTTTTTCTCCAAAAACCTCAGTTTTCGTGGCTGTTTTTACAAAAACTTGTTTTTGTGATTTAAAAAAAGTCTGTTTTCACACAATTTTGGGAGGGTCTGCTAAAGAAGGAGAAATGAGTGCGTGGGTTCCGCATATTTCCAGCAGCTCTTTCTCTGAAACAAATGTTTTTGCCTCCAGTAACCCACATCCTAAAGCTTACGGTAATGAGTGTAGTCTTGAGACTGCCCCCCTTCCCTCACCTGCCAATTCCCATATCCCTGCTGCATGTAGGGTAACCTTTATCTATTTGACAGAAAGACACAGAGAGGGAGAAAGGGAAAGAGAGAGGGGAAGAGAGAGTCAGTGGCAAAGTGAGAACATGTAATGGGGCTTGTATGCGAAAGTGCAGGGATTGGGCTGCAGGGAGGATAGCAGGTTGTTCACATTGTACGGCTAATCCCCCTCTTTCCTCTGACTAACTGCACCCCCTGAAAGAGCTCCTACCATACACAAACATAGACACAAACACACACACTACTCACCCCCCCCCACCCCGCAGGTGGCTGCCACAGGCATAACCATCAGCCCATCAACACTAAACTGGGCTATTACTAATCTCTCCTCTTACGCTCTACCTCATATTACCCCACATATGTGAGGTGTTGGGCTTTCATCTTTGGATAACATCCTCCCAAGGGTATCAGCCAAACTCATAGATGCAGAATGGTGGCACCCAAATCCGTGGTACTCCTGACCTGCACCCATAAATGCCACTGGCTTTACATCTGCCTAACCTGCTATAACACTAACAACCCACTCCCTCTTTTCTAAGGCCAACACACACAATGGCGCCCCCAGACATTTTTTATAATGGTGCCCTGATGCGGTCACTTTGGTTGGCACACAAAGTTGCATTTATAAGAGGCAGGCAGGTCGGTGGAGGGGGGGGGGGGCAGCGTTTTTATAAGGGTGGCCGTCGACCCCTGGTGACCCAGGCAAAATCAGCCAATGTGGTGCTAATTGCACAACTCTGCAAGAATGTCCAACCATTCCTCTTGCCAAAGCCAAGGGCAAGGAACTTTGACTTCTGCGTCGCTTGTCTCAAAATATGGCTTTTACCCTCCATTTTGGTGTGTATAGAAATGCAACTTATTCCCTACACTTTAATGTATCCTAATGTCCCATTTTGGTGTATGTGACTCTGCACAAGGTACTTTTCCAGTTTCTGTGAACTTTCCCCTAATTTTGCTTTGATGGTAGAGCACGTTACTTTTTGGTGAGTTTCTTTTTCTATATTTTGCCTAAAGTTTCACTCGAATCGCCAACTTCTTCTCAAAGATTGTCCCTGTATGAGTGTTGCCAGTGATTTTTTGGATTGCACCCAACAGATATTCCTTAACCAAGCTAACAAGACAGGATTTTGACAAAGTGGGAAGCTGGAAAAAAGGATTGAACCCATCAAAGATTTGGAGCATCCTAACTGGTTGCTGCACCCGCAAAGGGTGCTGATGACAGTTACATTAGCGTCTAGCTGACCACTTCAAGAAAAAGGTACCTATTCCAAGTCTTAAAATGAACAAAGTCTAAGTTTGTGACAGAGGCAAGAAGGCACAGCAGCTGTTGACAAAAATCAGACTGTGAATGTCATTGATTTCAAAATAATGTTCAGATCTTGAACTCTTGGATAGAGGAGCCCGGAGAGATTGCTGGCCACTTCCTGCAAAGGGAACATCAGACAGTTGTTAACCTGTTTCTTAAATTAAGTAGAACCAACGAATGTAGTAACACAAACACATAGTTGATGAAGGACAAAGGGCCTCTTGGGATTCTAACTTTTGATGCGCAGGCTGACCCCATGTCAAAGGTGATCAGTTAACCTGTGCATTATCTGCTTGACTGGCCGCTTGCCACTCCACAAAGCCTTATTAAAAAATAATTATCTGCCATCTTCCTCCACACAGCAAACAGCAAAGAAAGATTATTAAATTAAATTGAACATTGGAAATGAAGGACTAACTCACCAGTGAAACATTAAAACCACAGTGCAGTTAGTGAGCTTAATATCTCTATTTACGTTACTTAACATTTGCCAATTACCCCATGGATCATGTAGGGGTGCACTGGAGCCAATAACCGATGTCTCTATTGTCCCACAATTCTATTTCTGGTGGTTTGAGACCCTCGGCATGTTCTTATAATCTTGAACAGCAGCTCCCTGAGAATTAGCAGCGTCCGTTTCAGAAGAAATCAGAGCTCCTCCAGGAAATGAACTGGGCTGTCCAATCAGACGAAGCAAATTATGAGCCATATTCCTTCGTTATTGTCATAGCAGGAACCATTGGGCTGAAACACTCATGACTACTGGGCATGTGTGGCACTCTTATCATTGGTGCTAAGCATGCTTCTACTATCTCCAAAACCCTTCTCTGCAGTGCAAAAGTTTAGAAAGAACTTTGGGGTGCTCTTGAACACACAGGCGTTATGAACTATGTATTGTGGCAGCTACACAGTCCTCTATCAGCAAATCAATGCAAGTGTTCAGGTGCGCATCCCAACAACAACCCCATTAACTAGCAAACCTCCTTCCTCTCCATGCTGGCAGTCTGTCGATCCGCCAAAAGTGATGGCAGCGAAGAGAACCTGGGTAAAATCACTGTTGTTTGTACAAAAGGGTTTTGCTAGAACATGCTTTATTGGGTAAGCACAGTCTTTAGACAATTTGGATTACATACATTTCTTTCCTGGGCCATATTCTTTAACCGGCTCTTCCTGGATATATTATTATTATTATTATTTTGCATATTTAAAGCGCTCACACAGTCCACGGGCATCGAGGCGCTGAATTTTAAGGAATTAGTAGCTATAGCAAGAGAATTAGTGATTAGTATAACTAGAACGCTTCTCCCAACAGACCACTTGAATCTTATAATTGCCTTCAATTCTTCCCTGGGAGATGCCTATGAAAACTGGGGCCAGCAGATCTCTGTTTCCAAAGGCAGTGTGGGGGAAGGGCAGCAATGCTTTCTCTTGAAGGCTGTGAGGGCTGCCATTGCCTCCTGAAATAAACCGGCCCAGGAGAAGTCAGGGAGGAGAAAAACAACCGTAAGGTTATGTGCCTGCCCTCCCTCGTCAGGATGGGTTTGGGGATTATTCATCTGCAAAGGAAGTTCACAAAGGCAAGTACAACTTAAGCAAGCAATTACAATGCCAACGGTTTGGGCTTGTCTGGGCACTTGTCGGGCACAGCCGTAGTGGTATTAACTGGACATTAATGGTAGCAGGTGCAACATTTTGTGACTACCTGGGCATCTAATAGCAGTGCCTAATCCTTATACACAAGCCACAACTGTTGCCTCTGCCAATGCTTGTTTTTAACAAGACTTCAACGAAGGACAAGCAGAGTGCTTAAAAATTGAGTGACTGAAGGCAGTCCTGGTTAAGACATTTCAATTATACCAGTAGCGGGTTTACAAATCCAATTAACGTATTAACTCTCAGAAGCCTTCTTTGAAAAAAACTGGTCGGCACTTCGAGTGCAATGTTTGATGGCAAGACTTGATTAAAGTGAGCTCAAAGAGTTCCCATGAGGAAGTGTTTTGGGCAGGGAGTTGTAGGAATTGGGTGCGAATTACATAGGGATTAGCATGGCCAAGGGCAGTCACTGGGTGGGCAAATAACTAAACAACACCTACAAGTTGTGTGTCCCTCCTCATGTGCAATTTCTCCCTACTCTCCCTATCCCCCTATTTAATGCAATAGTTTGGACTTACATTTGATGCAAGTGCCACCTAATGGCCCAAACTAGTAAGGAAACCAGTGCTGAAACAACCCAATAGGACTCACTGGTCCTTGATGACTGAGTGGACCAGTGCCATCAGTTGATCGTGCCTCCACCCTGAGCATACTTGTGATTCTTGGCATTAAACAATCTTCTTTCTGTATTCGTATGTATCGTTTTTGATTAATTTGACATATAGTTTGATTTTTGTCCTACGAACAATTTGTTGCATAAATATACATGTGTTTCATGTGACAGCATACAGTACTTTGAAAGGGTACTGGTTTTCCCTTACATGTTGATTTATAATTATGTACATTTTGCTTTTGCCCATGAAGTTGTTGTGTGTGTAGGATTAGCGTCTCCCGAACCTCGTGGACCCCTGGTGTTTTTTGAGGAACGACCCAACAGAACATATCAATGCGCAACAATATAAAAACACCTGGCACATGGCCCTCGATAGCAGTCATAGTAGATGCACCCCCTTCTATGGGCATTATTATTGCCAGGAAGATTTCTACACGATGCTTCAGGGTTAGCCCCTTCCCTTCGTAATACAAAGAGTGGTGCAGTACCTTGAATTCTCTCTGTGGTAGATGGCCTCTTTGTCAATAAAAATATCATAACTAGCTACTATTGTTTGACATTTACCTTAAAGGAGTTTCCACACTGGATGTTCCTACTCGTCAGCGCATCACCAGGACCAGGGTGAACCTTCTACTTGGTCATTCAAACCTTTATATGGACTTTCAGGCACTGAGACAGGCTATTTGCTGCTTGCTGTTCCCCAGACTCTATAAGCATGTGGTAAATAAATGGCAACAGCTCAGCAGCAGAAGTCACAGAGGATGAATGGCGGAATAGTTCAAGGAAGCTTGGAAATGTTGCCTCAGACTTCTCTCCACCAAGTTGGATCCAACCATGTCGGAACGTGGGACAAGTACACAGTAAATGCTGTCATTTGCTGGCCTTGTCCATTAGAAACATGACTTGTCACACCAAGTGTCAAGCTACCTTGAGAACATCAACTCACCTTCAGACTCAGTCTGTGATTAGAGAGGGCTTAAGAGAGGGCTTGTTTGTCGAATTCCTTGCTCTTTTTCAGGTTTTGCACTGTGAGCGCCTGCTGAATGGACATACCATACTTCTCTGAAACCATCTGTGACAGGTCACCTCTCTAAAGCACTTTGCCTTGAAGGATCCTCAACAAAAACGATGGCTTAAAGAGATTTCATTTGATCAGTTAATTTTCTGTCATGCTCCACCGTTCAGAGGTGACAATTCATAGCTGCATCACAGTGTGCACCCGTCACAATTTCCTTTGACTCTTTGACTTCCTACAGCAGATTGAATCTCCGTGAAATACTAGCCCGGTTTGTTGTGGTCCATGTTGTCCCCTGACTCTAGATTCATATGCATATATAAAGACTTTTTTTTTATCGTGTCCAGAGTGGGATACTGGAACGGGATCCCCATATAGATGCTGATTATAGGGCTTTCATTTTTAATCCTTTCATATTTCTCAAATCTAGCTGTTTTCCACACTTGCATTTTCACTGCCTCCTCAATTTAGGAAATGTGAACCAGTGATAGAAGTGTACCAAAAAATGAGTGAGACTGTGACTCCAGCCGGGCACAGAGTAGGAAGGAAGGGAGCAACGGGCAACACATTTTTCAAGGGTTGCAGTCATGTTGGTTGACAGCCAATTGAGTTGAAACAGGTTCCAGATTAGCTGCAACTGAAATCCCATGGTAAAGTGGAGAAGTGAGCTTTAACTTCACAAAGAACAGTTCCGGAATGGTGAAAATGGTTGTAAAAAGTAGAGGAGCTGTTAAAAGTAAAAAAATAAAAGTAGTGGAACAGAGCTCCCAACCGTTCCCGCTCACTTCGATCACTGATGGGAACTAGGTTTGTGAATACCTTTAACTTGATCCTATGCTCCTTTTCCCCTTATTGGTTCTGATTTCTGCTGTTGTTTCCAGCATCCAACAGACCAATTACTGAGGTTTGGCCACCACCCCTTTAAGGTGATCCGGGGACATGTCAGACACCCTGTGGTAGTTTTCTGTTTGTAAACAGCTGAGTTTGGATAAAGTGGAACGTACGCTACATCATGATAAGCCTCAGCTTATGTTCCCCTGCTACACTGCCTCTCGAGATCTTTACAGTACAGTTCAAGCACCTTTCCTGTCTCACCAAAATGTTCTCACAATTGTGTCTGAAGTACTTGAGTAGAAAACATGTCACTGTACGTGTGCCTGTTTCAGGATCACTTACCTGGTACACGAACACGTTGACCCTCACAATGACTGTGGCAGCAATAGTAAAAACAGGGCGTTGTTCCAAATAAGCAGGTTTTTTACTCCACCACATTGCAACCTATTGGGAACATACTGCGTGCTTTATTGCCTAGAAATACTGCATGGGGTCAATAATTGCATATTGTTGCCTACATTCTGAGTATGGTGGTAAGAGTAACAACAAGTGATATTTTCAAAAACGACCTGTTTTACGGCCCATTAATTATGGCCTATGGGGCATTTATTAATTTCCATATTCTAAAAGAATACTGCATGCATTACAAATTTGATAATGAAATGTTAGACGACCTCATATATTTTTCTGAAATATTCACTAACATCTGAGAAGTGGAGGTAAACATTTGCAAATCGACCCTGATGTTTTAATACGTTTTCTGCATGGATTCAAGGGAAGTACATGTGTTTCCCTTCACACCAGGAAAACAGAATGGCAGAAGGGGGTCACCCATAGTCGTGATACAGTGAGCATTGTGCAGCCCACCTTCCCAACCCTTTCCCCATGTAAAGCACACAAGGGTAGCACGCATGCTGTGTTAATGTGCGTACTACAATAGCAGTAGGATCTGCTACTGTGCCCAAACCATTCCCATCCTCCACAAAACGGGTACAAATGCAGAACACAAGACAGCGCAGGTGAATTTCCAGAGATCTGTTACCAACAAACCATACAGATGCCTTGAAATGAGTCTGAGAATTACTGCAGCTGTTTTAAAAAAATAGACTCACTTATAATGTCCTGCCAACCCTTCCCAGCATCAGTGCACTTGGGGGTGTGTGAGAGAGGAGGTTTAGGAGGCTATGTGTGCATGTCTGGTGCTTAGTCTGTGATCCTGGCTGCCCTCTTTTCTGTGGTTCAATCGGGCTGAACAATTCCTCTTGTCAGCCCCCAGAGAGTTCCACTATTTAATCTTTTAATCCTATTTCACCAACCAATTGGGTGCTTACGTTGGCTTTCCTCAAACCTATTCAGTGCTGGAGTGGCCTACAGGGAGCTCTGGAGATTTCACAGTGGGCCTCTGCCCTGCAGGCCTCCTTTTTGTGGGATGAAGCTAACGATTCGCTACAATTCTTTCAGTATGTTATTCCTCACGCTTAACACATATTATATGTTTGTTTTGTGTTATGTTTAACTACTGTATAATGATTTAATATGGACAAATGAGCCCTGAAATTCACGATTGTAAACCATGTTCTCCTAATTGTCATGGGGCAACCCCTGTCCTCAACCCTACGTTGGGTCACACAGTGTTTTATGGGGCCACTTTGTAAAATGTTTCCAGAGTCACCTTGGGATCCCAGTCCACTCCTGAACGTCCATGGGCAGATGAAGTCGTTCCACCCAAAGGTCTGAGAGTTCTTTCTGGCGGGGCCCTTCTGTACACTTGTTAACCTCTCACTTGCCCAAGAAGTAGTCCCTTCCTGCTTTTTGACTGGTCTGATTATGTCCATCTTGAAGAAAGCATCCCTGGACGCTTAGGTCCTAAACAACTACCGACCGATCACCTATTTATATTTATTTGGAAGATTTCAAAAAAGGTTTTTTCCAGTCAAGTGCTCACCTATTTAGACCAGTTCTATCTCGCCTGCATTATCAATTCCAGCTCTGTAGGCTGAGGCGTTCAGCTTCAAATACACTATGTTTTACGTGATGGGTGATATTTTACCAAATTACGGACTCCATTAATGACTGACTCCTAGTGCCACTCCATGCATTGGCAGCATTCAATACGGTCAGTCATGAGGTGCTATCTTCCATTCGCAACGCCTGCATTGGTATTGGGGGTTAGGTTCTCAGATGGATCTGCTACTTCACAACTGCAAAAGTGGCATAAGCTATATGAGTCAAGTCACACAGAGCCAGCTAGTTGCAATAACTGGAAGTTCTCATCCAGCTGCAAATATTCATTGTTCGTGTCAATGCCCCCGGGCTATGTGCACGCTATATCAATGTATCAATGCAAATAAATAAATAAATTGTATATGGATGGTGTAGATAGTTATTGGAGAAGGAAGACAAAGGTGGATGTTGCACCTTCTCTGGTTGGTAGGTGGAACTTCTGCCTGGTCCTGGATACCTTCACCTACTGGACTGCTGTGATGGCAGGCAGAATACAATTACACCTGTGAAGCGACAAAAGGTCAAGGAGAGGAGGTGGGATGTGATACTGAAAGATTGTTCAGGTGTCTGAGCAGGAGAGAAGAAGCAAAAGGTCTTGGCCGGGTAGTGGGGGCTACACCATGGACAGATTTGAAACCAAGGAACAGTGAATTGAAAAAGCAGCGATTTTGCATAGATAGCCACTGTGGTAGGAGAAGATATAGGTAGGTTGTAGAGGGTGCATGTGCAAGTTAGAATATTTTGGATAAGAGGCAAAATAGTAGAGAGGACGACCATTCAGTTGGTTGGAGCAGTCATTCAGTTTACTGAGATCTGGGGTTGATGCATGAGTGAGGTGCAGTCAGATCTTAACATTTAGAAGCTGTATCCTGGTAGCAATGACAATAGCAGAATGGAATGTGTGGTTTGAGATGTTCAGTGAATATGACTCCTAGTTTTCAATCCTTCTGTGGTAGCATGAGAAGGTCACTCGGAATGAAAATATGGGGTTGAAGGGTGATAGTGGGCTATGAGGCCAAGAGACAGATGGCATCAGTCTATGCAGTGCCATCCAATGTTGATAGTACTCGTGACAACAATAAGCTCTGATGTCCAATAGCAATTTAGTGTACAGTCCTTAAATAAAAACATAGCACAGGGTTCCATCAAAGTTAACAACAGAAGACACATTTTCTGAAAATGTTAAATTGTAATTTTGGTTATTTATTCTGGGTTGAAGGGCAGGGACGTCATTTACGGGTCGCCGGAGGTCGCAACTGTGACCTCTGAGGTCTCCCTTGCGACCTCTGTGTTTTTTCTTTTTTTTTCTTCTTTTGGAATGCAAGCTCCTGGGCTGTGGCCAGCACCATGTGGCTCTTTACATCTGGAGTATCTGGCTTTCTTGTTCAGGCCCCTTAAAAAAAGAAGAAAAATAAGAGCAGGAGTGCCACAAGTCTAACACTTTCAGCACTGACCCTAAATAAGAAAGAATGGGAATACCAAATAATATGTCTTTCTGAAATTCTATACAATAATTGCTAGACTCATTAAAGGTTTATTTCAGGCCCACTTCAGTGGGTGAGACACTGATTTAGTCTGTTCTTAAATGCCTCAACTCAGCCTTTCATCCTTCTGTGGTCGATAAATGAGTACCAACACAGGTTGGGTGATATTGGGTGTATATTTTTTCTATATAAAACGCTTAAGAGTAAGTGCTATATAATAAAACATCATTATCATTTGGCCATGGACGTCTGCCTGCATTCACAGTAATTTGGTAATATGGGCCTATACACACTGATCTTAACTATAAATATGGCGATCCATTCCTGTATGAAATGTACATCATATTATAGTGATATTGTAACCATATTTTTCGTAGTGTACAATAACTTTGGGTGGGATCAAATGACATCACTTCCTGTGATGTAATCAGGGGCCAAGAGTTGTGTGATGTCACTTCCGCTAACCCTGGCATTTTGGTGAAATGACGTCCCTGTTAAAGGGTAGGATGAGTCAAGTGTGGGTATGGTTATCATTCTACAGAGGTTAGGAGAGATTAGGTTATCTTCACAAATAGAAACTCTTTCAGTGCTCATTCCACTCAGGAGTGGGTCACAGCTTGAGTACCATGAATTCCCAATAAACATGGATAGGTTCAACAAATGTCCATGATGATGGAAATGTTCTAGTCAGGAAAAGAAGATGAAAAGAAATAAAGCAGGAAGCCAGATTCTAAAATTCATAGTTGTAACCTGTCACAGTATCTGCATGCATAGTAGAACGTAGTCTTTTTCTATGACTTTGTTCTGCAAGCTAAGTGTTACAGAACACAAGTTAAATGAGAGGTGGGAATTTAAAAAAAACTAAAGCCAGGATTGCCAAAACTGGTCCCACTCACCCCTTCGAGCCAATAGTGTTTAAACATGCAGATCCATTTGCAACATTATTCTGTGGGTGCGGCCCGAATTCTTTAGGGAGATCAGTGAGTATTTGGGAATCAGTTCTTGAAATATAGGCCTAGAGATCGGAACCATCATGTAGATAGACAAAAGAGTACCTCTTCCTCTGTAAAAACAAGGAAGACATATCAATATGCAAACGTGTGAGCATTGCATTTCAAACTTTCTTTGTAGAGAATGGTACCCTTGGGCTAGCCAGCCTTTAAGTTAAATTGCAAAGGTTTTAGGCACACATAGTCTTGAAAAAGAAATAAGCATTTTTGTTGATTAAAGTTTTATTTTATTTAACACCAATACCTTCAAATGCATGTGGAAAAGTAATGCAAACATAACATATTGACAATATAACTAAGTGTCGTGATCTTGGCGATCCGCCTTGATGGTTGTGCAGCTATAAACTACCTCCGTCCCCAAGTATCGCTCGAGCAGAGAAAAATATACTGCCCTAGCAATCTTTGAGGCCACAGGTGATGAGTGGCGTCGTCAGATACCGGGAACACCGGAAGGACCCCTGAGTGCTGTAAGGCAAAGGTTAGGATCAGGTACGCTTTGAACAAGAATGGCAGTGCAAGCAGACAAGGAAAATGACAAAGCTTACCCTGGGGATGATAGAACCAGTGGGAAACCTGAATAGACAACAAGGGAAGACCAACAGCAGGCTGGGATGTGCTGCAGTTCCTCCAACTCACACCTGCAGCCAGAGCGTGACCAGAGAGCAAGACAATCCAAGGTCCAGGTGGTTATTAGCTCGCCAAGACAGAAGGGTAATCCAGAGCAATTCCAGGGCCAGAAAGGGGGGTCAAGAGTTCCAAGGGTCCAGAAGCTACGACGAATCCAAAGGGAAATCCAAGACAAGTCCAAATAACGTTCCGTGGTCAAGTTCCAAACTGTAGCTAGAAGCAAAAGGGTAATGCCGAACAGGTCTCAGGTAGAAACAGCTGTGAAGCGCTGAGTGTTTCCTCTCGGCTCCTTTTGAAGGGAAGTTAGATCACGTGACAGGGCACGTGACCGCACAGGAGCGTCACGTGAGGCCGGACGCCATCAGTGATTGGTGTTTGTCCAACGTGGAAGCCGGCGTCGGCTGCAGACGAAGAACCCGTGACTAGTCACGTGATCGTCTGAGCGAGACGCTATCGGATTCTCCCGTGCGCGGGAGCTAGAGCCGACGACCCCAGAGCCGTCGGCATGGATGAGACGCCAGGGCAAGCGCCAACACGGAAACGGGCGGAAGGAGGTGGTTCTGACCCCTCTGACATCCCGCCTGCCGTGTCTTCCCTGTTGGTGTGGGTGGTGGGTATGGGAATGGATGGTGCCGGGTAAGTGTCGGGAGGAGGGCACGATTGAGGACGTGACACTAAGCAAACATTGTTGAGCATTCTATACATGTTGGGAATCATTATTGTTCTCAAAGTTGAAGAGAAAAAGAAGAAAGAAAAAACATATAAAAAAATATCAATATCATACCCCTTATCCATCAGACAGGATATTATTGTAAAAATAGCAATGTAGCCAGATCATCAACAATACAATTCTGGAGACCTTCAGAAGATACATATATCATGAGGCAAAACAATTAAAATAACCATGTCGTTTAACCATAACACTCCAGAAAAAGGCCCCAGAGATCATTGAATTTGTCAGATTCTCCTCTATATTTAAAAATTGCCTTCTCATGCGTGGACCGTCAGCAGTTTCTCTGCCCAATCATCAATGGAGAAGCTGTTGGGCGATTTCCATGCATATAAAATTATTTTTTTTCGAAAGCATGCAGCCTCTTAACACCCACAATTTCTTGGGAAATGATAGGTCTTGCAATTGGGTGAGATCCCTGAGAATCAGAAGTGAAGCCTTTCTCGGAATAGATCCCTGCAACACTAGGTCTATCCTCTCACACACACCCTCCCACAAATCTTTGGTTTTTGCACAAAACCAAAGCAAGTGACTTAAGGTGTCTATAGATTGATTGCACTTCCAGCATATATCATTGTCAGAGACACCTCGTCTGAACATTCTTTCTGGTAACCAATATGTCCTAGAAAGTAACTTAATTTGTGAGGCCCTCAGACCCCAGTCCATGCTTGAAAGGTGAACATTGTTACAGAATCGCTGCCAACATTCAGGACTGATTTCTTCGCCTAGTTCATCAGTCCAGACACTTGTGAGATCTGAGACCCCCTCTCACTTGGATGCTAGAACATTATACTTAGTGGCCCAGGATGACTTGACCTGGCACAGAGTTCCAGCGTTAACCAGGCCTTACTTTGCTAATAGTTCTGTGGTGTTGATTTAAGCTTTGCAGAAATTAGACCTCTTAGTTGCCTATATTCAGCATAGCTGCAATCATACAAATTAAACTTCCTCCGTAACTTTGCAAATGTAGTCCAAGCTCCGTTCTCAAGCAGGTCTTTGATGTTTTGGATTCTTTCCAGTTACCAGAATGGCCGGGAAAACACTTTTCCTTGTTTGGTTATTGAAGGATTTCGCCAGATGGATGCATCAGGGAAAAGAAATCGGTCACAATTCATGCGTCTGCAAAAGGAGTGCCAGCATTCACGCACAAAGAGAGTAAGAAGGCTCAGCCTGAATGATCTCTTGGTCCTCGTAGATAACAATGCTCAGGGTTCCAGTTAAAACACCCGGTTGGATTCGAACTTAGTTCTGGCTCAGAAAGAAAGATTATTAAATTAAATTGGACATTGGAAATGAAGGACTAACTCACCAGTGAAACATTAAAACCACAGTGCAGTTAGTGAGCTTAATATCTCTATTTACGTTACTTAACATTTGCCAATTACCCCATGGATCATGTAGGGGTGCACTGGAGCCAATAACCGATGTCTCTATTGTCCCACAATTCTATTTCTGGTGGTTTGAGAACATGTCTGGCTCAGGCTCCACCAGATGACACAAATGTCTCATTGTGAATGCTAAGTGGTATTCAAAAACGTTCGGTAATTTCATTGAACCCTGCTTCAATGCAGGTCTAGGATGCTTGCTATCCCATAGAAATGTCTGCATTAGTGCATCAAGCTCCTTAAATGTGTTTTTGGATGTTTTAAGTGGGAGCATGGAAAGGATATAATTTACTCTTGATGCCATGTTCATCTTAATACAATTAACCTTGCCCCAAAGAGAGAGTTTCGGGAGCGACCATCGATCATTGTCCGCTCTTATTCTTGATATTAGGTAATCCAAGGTAATTTTGGTCAATGTTTCAACTTCTGGGCTGATCTAAGTACTTTATCCGTTCTGCGCACCAAGTAAATTCCATGTTGTCAAACATATGACGCATACATCATCCGGAGATTGGGAGAATCTCGGACTTGCACCAATTGATCTTGTATCTGGAAACTTCAGAGAACCTGTGGATGTCATCCATCAGATAGGGCATACCCACATCAGGGTCAAACACAACAAATCATCTGCATAAAGCCATAGCTTTCCAGAGCCTTCAACACTTTCAATTCCACTTATATTTCCGTTGGCCCTCAGCACGATCGCCAGTGGTTCTATGTCAAAGATAAACAATAATGGTGAAAGAGGGCATCCCTGCCTCATCCCTCATTTCAGTTCAAATGACTCAGAGGCTAATCCATTAGTGAGTACACTTGAAGTTGGATTAGCATACAGCAGTCTCACCCATCCCAAAAATGTGGATCCAAATCCCCTTGCCTTTAGGCTTTCAAACAGGTACAGCCATTCAATCCTATCAAAGGCCTTCTCAGCATCAAGGGAGATAGCAGTCACAGGTGCCTCCATCATTCTTCCTTCATTACTGGTCAACAGTAACCTAAGCATATTGTCTGTCACAGATCTCCCAGTTACAAAACCAACTTGATTTGTGTGTATCAATGTGTGTAAAACTATCTCCAATCTCTTGGCCACTATTTTAGCTAACAGTTTACCATTGGTGTTAATTAGGCTAATTGGTCTGTAACTTTCACACCTCATTGGTGACTTATCCTTCCTCAGCAGAACTGTCACTAGTGCATGTCTCATGGAGGTAGGTAAGATTCTCTTCTGGAATAATGCGGCATACACATCGCGCAGCAGTTTGAGACCACTTTCCGGCAATATCCAGTAGAACTCAACTGGGAGACCTTCTACTCCAGGCGTTTTGTTGCCATTTAGCCCTGAGATTGCAAACTTGATGTCCTCTACAGAGATTGCAGCTTCTAACTGAGTAACGAGGTCCTCTGATCATTTTCAGGGATTTGGATCTGACTCAAAAAGCTTGCAATTAATGCTGGTTCGCATAAGCATTTTTGTAATCAATCAATTTCTGGGGTTTCCAGTGAAGAGCTCTCTGCCATGATGATACTTGATCTCTGCAGTAAGTAGATGTTGGAGTCCCCTTTGATGGCTGACACGATTACATTTCAGGTGGTCCAGCTATCACTACATAGGCACCATATATCAAGAGCAAGACCATTGGAAGGCCCACCATGCACAGATAATATCCAGGAAGGTAGGTTTTTCCACTAGAGGGTACTTAGG
Organism: Ambystoma mexicanum; assembly: GCF_040938575.1. Taxonomy (NCBI): domain Eukaryota; kingdom Metazoa; phylum Chordata; class Amphibia; order Caudata; family Ambystomatidae; genus Ambystoma; species Ambystoma mexicanum. Next base: position 287,742,622 of record NC_090941.1, on the reverse strand, counting down.
CTTTGTCGCCTGCTATTCAGCCAGCTCATGTGTATAGTTACACTTCCCAAACAATAATCCTCCCACCCCACAGTCACCACAACCCTCTTTCCTACACCTAAATCTGAGACCTTTTAGTCCGCAGAGCACAAATAATTGTATCTACACTTCTCACTCTCTTCAAACCTGGGATCACTACCTTTTCCTTAGCTTCTGTAGTTCTGATCTGAAGACATCCCGTTAAGAGTAGCCTTGTGAAATCAAAGGAACACAATAATACAATAGGCACATCACACAACTGCAAAAGGGTCTCTGCTTCCAAATGAAACAATTGTGCTGAACTTATTACTTTGATTGAGCAAACTAAACTCTCCTTAAAGTAATCGAGTGGCTCTCTCTTAACGTGGGATGTACAAATTGCAGTGAGAACGTGAGTGAATATAATGACCCATATTTGTTCTGGCATGGAGTACCTCAAATATTATAATTTCTGGCTGTAAATGTATATCCTATCCCAAGATTATTACCCAGTCTCTCAGAAAGGCATAACATTTTCTTAATTCACTGTGAGCAAAAGTTCCCCAGTTAAGTGAACCGGAAACCATGCTACTCCGTTCAGTCAAACATAGCTTTGGTGGGAAGGTGGTTATGGAAGTAACTCAGAAGGGATTGGATAATGTACCTCAATGGAGCACGATTCACGTCAACTATGTAGGTATCTGACAGTTAAGACGTCATGCCATCTCACTCAGATTCTTCTTCGTTGACAATTCTGAAGAATGGTGACAATTAGTCTGTTTCAATGAAGTAACTGCCTCACCTTATCTCAAGGAATCATGTGGTCAGGTTTTATAAAGTCAATGGAACCGTTTTAATGTGGAAGTACACCACAACCAACCCATATCAAAACTAAGACCTGAAGATGTCCAAAAGGGGAGAAAAAATCATGAATACTTTAGTACTGACTATTCAAATAGACCAGCAACAATGCACAACCAGACCTGTACCTATCAAAATCAGATATGACAACTCACAGCAATGGTGCTGAAGCAGAGCGGGACCTGGGAGCCGCTGAACATTCTTCGGCCCCAAGAACCCGCCACTCCAAAAACAGATTCATATAAGCAATGTTTCCTACCCACAAACCAATTCTTCTACATCATCATCACGCTCCCTCTTCCACCGCAAACTCCATACATCAATCAGCTGAGACAGACCATGCAGCGGCTCACCTGCTCATATAGCAGTCTGCAAACACACACCACTATGTTATCTTCTCCATTACTTCACCGCGTTACACTCCCACATCTACATATGGTCATAGGGCAAATCTCGGCAGTAGCAACAGAGCATAACACCAGGGTCCATAAGGGAACACCAAAGCCACGGTTCCTAACCCAACTTAGCTAGAATGCGACCAGCAAACAGGCAGCGGGTGCTTCTAAAATGCCGGCCATCATACTATGCAGGACACAGTCACAGGACATAATAATTACCGATATAGCTGCCAGAGGAGGCCGAGTGAAATACAAGGCCTGACATAAACTCTCATGCATGACATGGGTCCACTTTGCAGCAATGCAAATTAGGTTGCACACTAAGCGCCACCATCGCAAATACAAATTAACAATATTCAAGTTGATGAACAAATTAGCGAACCCAAAACATATGCTTTCATATCTACAAAAGTAAAACACCTCTATGAAATAAGAGTAAGCAAATATGGCAATACTGTAAGATGCTTCAAACTTACAAGTCTCTCTAAATTACCGGCAACCACATATATTTCACTCAACAAAAACGTTTCTGCAATGAATCCATTGTGGGGTAAATACTTTATTAAATGATTTCTGCAATAGATCGTGCTTGCGAGATGTATCATGAGGTTTGAACAATCCTTCAACAATGGAAACGAGAATTTCCCACGGGACAATATAAATCTACAATCGTGTTTCAATGCTGGCATTTACATTCTATCTAAATGCAAGCAAGCAAACTACAGAACAGGAGGTCACGTGATTGGCTCACGATCACACGCTGTGCTCAAGTGGGAAAGGCACAATTAGAACCGAGCCCTATAAGTTCCCAAGCTGACAAGTTCGTCACTTGACGACATCCCCACAATCTAACACAATTCGTGTACTTGTTTTAGTTGCACAATGTTTGTGGGGTAACAGGCTACTGTGGGAGTGAAGTACAGAAATTCAGCACCCTCTGCCTGTGCTGGTTTAACCTTTACTAAACACAAGTGCGTAATCGATCGTTTTTTAGTGAACTACACCATTTCGGAGAGACTACTAAACGACTAAAACATCTGTGTTTTATCCATGTGCATCTTACAAGAGCAGCTAAGTCTGTAAAAACATTTTTTTTTGCATTTAGTAGTGCTAAGGCGGTTATATACAAAAGATTGTAGACGATGTGATCGATACTTATGGGACATTAAAAAAAGCCTAATTACTGTTAAGTTGGGAGTAGCAACTACATTCTTTTGAGTTAAAAAAAATCGATATAACTATGAAAACAAATGAGCTTCGGGCTCATTTTCAGGTTTGGACTGTCGGTGGCCCTTTAGTACCAAAGCAAAAAGTATTGCCATGCAGTTTACAGGGTAGAGAAGGAATGGAGATTGACCACAGTAGATTTGGCGCTGGTCTAGCTCTAGTTCCAGAATTACTTTTGGCTCATAGTTGACAATTCTGGCACAATCCGCTGCTTTTGAGCTAGTTTCGTGCTACAAGCAATATCATAAAATCAAATAAATTGGCAATTTTGCACCACAATTCGTATTTCTTTAAATGTGGCACTTTAACGTCACTTGAGGGTGCCCAATGTGTGCCAAAATAGAGGGAGCCAAGAATATTTTTAAAAGATACATGGGACAGTGCACACTAGGAGGTATGGGGTGGTAAACGAGCGCAAGCACGCGGCATCATCTGTTGCGTTGGTGCTCCTTCTGTGATTCAGGCCCCACTCCCGAGGCCTACCACAGACTGGTGACGAGGCCTGTGTGACCAGATGGGTTCTATTAAGCAAAGCCAGGACTCTGTGTAATCCCCTTGGGGAGTGACTGCAGTGTGTGTTGGAACATGCTTAGCAGAGGTTAGCCCTTGTTTGCAAAGCCTCCGAAAAGAAATAAGGGTGAGAGTAAACACGCAAGTGACAAACGCTGCCTGATTTCCACATGGCTTTCTGCTTTTGGTTTGAGTTCTAAATAGGCTTCTCCAAACAATATCGAGGAAGAAACAAAGATACTTGAGATAGTGGGAGTGGTAACTTAGCTCCTGGGAGTGAGGAGGGATCCCAGATGGTGAGCAGAGGGGAGACGAAGAAGAGTGAGAGATTGGGGGGACGATCGGCAGAAGGCAACTACGTTCCTTAACGTCGGGAGGAGAGATGTCATTTGGGAGTTGCCAGGGGTAGCAACTGCTAGCCCCGAATCCGCCTCTTCTACCCCTAGACCTGTTCTTGCGAACCCGGGCCACTGGACAAAGAGGCAGTGCCAAGAGCAGATATCTGTGTTGCACCGGATAAAGGCGGTTGTAAATGCAGCTAAATGTACCAATGCTTTTTTGACCCGTTAGCTGGAGAAATAACAGGGATGCAGGAAAAACCGTGAAGCGCCATCACTAACATGTTGGCAGTCCATTAGTGAAGAATGCCTGAATAGTTGATTTCAGAGGCAGGGCTGTCTGTGCAGTTCATACCCAGTACTGTAGTAACAGGAGAGGTATGGGGGCTAGGTTAAGTTAGCTGGGAACGGGTAAGATCAGCCTGCATTACACAGTGACCGCACAGAATGAACGCAAATCTCATCAGTGTTTCTCATCTGCTTTGCACATCCAGTGAGCCACTGGGCCTGTGATGAGAGGGGGGGTGCCCCAGTGGCTTGTGTCACCAATCCTGCCTGCACAACATTTGACCTGACCACGATCTGCCAGGCCTGCAACACAGGCACACTGTAGATAGCTGCAAGGTGAGAGAATTAATTTACATGAAGTTGGCCTCCGCCTGTGAAGTAAACCATTTGTTGCTTTCACATGCAAAATATATATACATATATATATTTGGAAGGATAGCTCCTGGACAATGCACTTGCTTTGGAAACAATAGGATGCAGTGCAACATGGGTTCAGTTCCTGTTCCAGTGCTTAAAAGTGGAAGGAGGCTGGCACTAAGCAAGATATAAAGGACCAAAGAAAATAATAAAATGGGCCTTTTCTGGGGGTGATGTAATGGGTCTGCTGCTGCCATTTACATTTTAAAATAAAAACACCCGCGCTTATTGTGACCTGAAACACACCCTTCCCCTCTATCCCACATCAAGCAAAAAAAACAATGGGTTACTTACCAAATAAGCAAAACAGAAAGGTGATGACTGGAACATTTTAAATCATTCATAACCACTGGCACGGCTCTAGGCAACCCGCCAGACCATCGATTTTCAGCCTGCCAAGCCACTACAGAAGGGGGAAGACCATATGCAACTCATGCTTGGTCCCACCCTAAAAGGGGCCGTACAGCCCGAATTGCTAGGTCACATCCCTTCTGCATGAGACCACAAGCATGTCCAGACAAGTTCCAGCCCAATTGGGCATCATGAGTGAGGAGTAGCGTAGGTCTCTAGGCCCAGCAGGTTTTTCTATGGTTAATGGCACAGGGCTGCTGCTTCCCTTTTAAAATAAAAAAACCCTGCAATTACTGTGATCTTCAACACATCCTCCAACACGTCCCCTCTGTCTCCCATTGAACATGGCCCCACCCAGAAGTCTCTCAAAAGGTCCACACTGCTGAATTTTCCAAATGGCATGACCCTAAGAGACTCCAGTAAAGGCCTGCACCAAAAGCAAACAATTACAACAATAATAATACTTAAAGATGGTTGTATGTGCGTGTGTCCTTCAACTGACCCAAAAGTGCATTCATTTTAGAGGGCTTAGGCCGTTACTCGGTACAGAAGGGCAAGGGGTAGTGGGGGGGTGCTGCAGTCCCCTCACCCCCTGAATGAAGGGCTATGGGGCTTGTGGTGACTAGGCAGTGCCTGGAGGAATCAACATCTTTATGCTGGGCAGTTAGAAATGTTGTGAGAGGGTACTGGACATTTGGAATATTGATGGAGGCTGCGCAAGATTTATGGCTTGGCGGAGAGTGCACCAGATTTAAGAGGTTGAATGGGCACTTGTGTGGAAAGTTGAAGATGTAGGCAGATGGTACCGCAGATGTAAGGTATGGTAGAAACATGCAGGGGACTTTGACCATTTAACAAGTGTTCCTGAGATTTAAGGCGTTTAAGGGCCACTGGGGATGTGAGATGTGGAGGGAGGGTGCTGGAGACTTAAGATGTTGGAGATTGCACTTGATACAAAAAGTGTTGGGAGTGCTGGAGTCTCAACACAGTTTGATGGATGTGCTTGAGCCTCAAGCTATTAGAGGAGGGTAGTTGAGAGAGATATTGGGGAAAGTCCTTAAAACTCAACGTGTTGTGGAAGGGTGCTGGAGACTTAAGATACTTGAGGCTCTAGACGTTGAAGAGGGTGTAAGAGATATTAGATATTAGCAGTGGGTAACAGAAACTTGGATTGTTGTGGTGTTAAGATTTAAGAAGGGTTTGAGGTTTGTGGTTGAGGCTCAATGTTATGGAGATTGATAATGGAGACATACAATGTTATACTAGTGACTAACGGATGTTGGGAGAGACTGAGATGCAATGTGTTGTAAGAGAGTTTAAATGCATTGAATGCAGATATAATATGTTTGAGGAGGGTAATTGAGACACTGTTGGGGTGTTGAAGGAGGGTATTGGAAACTTAAGTTGCTAGTGTGCTTGAGGTTTGCTTGAGGTTGGTGGTGAAGGTGTTGGAGGGCGGGAGTGGGTGGCAGACATTTGAAGCTGTTTAAGAAGGGCATTTAGTGACTTGCAGTGGATGGTGGGATGCCTGTGGTGAAAATGCTTGGGTGATAGTCAGGCTCTGAATGACTGGCGGGAGTGTGTTGCTGTGCAGTAGTTCCAAGTGCAGTATTAACAAGAAAATAACAGCACGTATTGTCTAAGTGTGAAAGCGTGAAGTGGTGCACCCTCTGATTGTCTTCTGGTTGGACTTGCGTTGGTAAATTGCTGTTTCCAGTCTATGGCCAGACACTTGTAAGGCACTGGATGTTTGTGCTTTGAGGTTTAGGCCTCTTTGAGATGCTTTGCCAGTTTACAGTTTAACCTGAATGATGTACATAATCCAGGTTGTTGTGTTGGAAGTCAGTTTACCTTTCACAGTAACTTGGTAATGGGCCTTTACACGCTGATATTAAAGCTTCATATGGTGATCCATTCTTGTATGAATTGTATATACATTTACAGTGATATCATAACCATATTTGTCTTAGTTTACTGAGTAGCAATGCTATGTGATGCTATTTCCAATTTTTGTCAAGCGGTGAAATGTTATGTGCCATCACTTCCTGTGATGTAACGTGGGTGTGTGGTCAAATGACATCACTTCCTGTGATGTCACTTGGGGTGGGGTCAAACGACATCACTTCATGTGATGTCATCTAAGGTCGTCACATCCACTACCCCAAGCATTTTGGTGAAATTACGTCCCTGGTCAGAAGTAGGCAAAAGGCCCATGATTATTTGATTCCTGTTGCTTCATCACAAGGGAAAGCACCCGTCCACCTCCGCCAGAGTGGGGTGCCATCTCAAATCATGACTAATTCCCCTACCTGTAAACATAGACAGGTGATGGCTCCCAAAAGAGGGAGGGCTGGGTACTAGCCCAAATCGAGCCTCTTGAGAATTTCCGGCTGTCCGTTGCGAATAGAGTGTGACTTCCCTGGTGTGTGATTTCCTGGACCAGTCCGCTGCTGATCTGCCAGCTGGGATCAGGATGAAGCTGTGGCACAGGTATCCTCTGTCAAATAGGGTCTGCAAGTTTTACATCTATTGTACCTATCTCTCGCCAACTCTTTCCCTGCCAACAGAATGGTGCCCAAACACAGAAGAGTTTGCCCCAAATCTAGTCAATGTAGCATTTTCTCTTCCACAGAGGTCTGTACTCACTGTGGCTTGTGTATTCTTTCCATGCAAATGAGGATATCTTATGCCACGGTAGGAAGTGACCCTGCATGCGGGATAACCTGATTCCTTGTGTATGTGTCCTGAGTAAACTAGAGGTCCCACAGAGGATCCTAAAATACTGTGGCAGAAACATAGATGTGAAATGTTTAGTAACAATGATGCCATTAATATCTTGATCCATTCGACCACCTAGAGAGATTCCCCACATGTGCTGTTTGGGAGAGACACAGAGAGATAATTATACTTTGATATATATTATTTCATGTATCATTCTTGCATCCACAAAATGGAATTATGTTATATGAACAGTGTATGTATTGCTCACACTGTCTGAACTCCCTTCACTTGTATTTCCACATTCCTTCTGTGTGAAACATTCTTTCTCTCAGATCTCTCCTATACTCGGAACGTCTTCTGGAATATATTTATTTTAAACATTTAAGGTGGTTCTCCATGCATTGTAATTCAGAGGGGAGGAGATTATAAAAAGCATTCTCTCTCTCACTTACTGCTCTAGAGAGATACTAGGTGTGCTTTTCCACCTCTATTTGAAGCATGGAATTGAGAAAAGTAATACGTATGCTTATGCTCTGCCGCAGCTTTTCCACTGGGCAGGCTTGCATGTGAAAAGTCGACTGTCTGCTTTTCACTGCTCCCCTCTGCCTGGCCTGTGACAGGGCAGACCATTTGCAGAGGGAGCTGTGAGGAGCAGGGCATTGAGTGCATCCATGTGTGGCTCAGGTCTATGTACTGGGATGCAACGGCAACACTCACAGAGACACCCACTGCAGACAGTTTTGCTTTTGCTGCAAACAGCATGTGCAAAGTTGCGGATGCAGTGATCCAACTTTGTGAATATTGATACAAATGCATGTGCTCCTTTCCACTACATCTGTGAACAGCTTGTCCACACATGTAAGTAACGTTTTTGCAAGTCCTGCCCTGTGCAGTAACAGGAATGCTTTTTTGAAACTATTTTAGCTCTCGAATACCTTGGACTCTGATTAAGCTAATTATGCATGTCTCACTAAGTATGTGTATTTGCAAATGTATGTTTTGAGTATTTCGCCAGAAACACTCTAACAACTGGCATTTTAGTCGCAGCAGAAACCAGATCACTGGATGGTTTAGAGAGTGCAACACTGGCATGGGGCGTGCAAAGATGAACAGATAATAACTATATTGCGGCTGACAAGGTTGGACCTAATATACAATATTTACATAATTACAATGGAGGTGATCATCATTAGGGGAGAATGATGGCATTGATGACATTGCAGGCATTATGGCACAGTTCCAGTAAACGTAGGGGCCCCTTGAGGGGGATTTTGAAACAGGCACAGTTCTTGATCTCTGGAGGGTCATGTGTTCTAGTGAGTGGTGGTGGGGCGCAGAGGAGGAATGAGCGTAGATAGGAAGCAGCCCATGGGGAGCAAGGTGCGGTGAGTTGAACAGGGCCTGAGCTCTCTGAGTGTTACACATAGAGTAGTGGGAGATGGATGTAGAAAGGTGAGGGGGAGCACGTCCATGGCAAATGTCAAAGACGAGGAAGTGAAATTTGAAAAGAGAGCGGTTGTGCATGGAAAGCTATCCTGCTTCATGGCAATGAGGAGAGATGGGAGAGAGTGAAGAGAGAGTTGTTGGCAAAGCGGGAATTGTGTAAAGAGAAGACAATAGAGTGGATGACCTAGGGAAAGGTTAGAGCAGTATTCCAATTTGCAGAAAATTATAGTAGAGATCAAGATGTAAGTAGAGAGAAAAGTGAGGAAGGCTTGCATTTTTCTGATGTTGAGAAAGTTGACCCCGGCTGTGGAGGTAGTGGTAATGAAGTGGTAATGAAGAGGTGGAGTTTAGGTTCACTGTTGAAGTGGACAAACAGATTACAAGCCTCTGCGGTGTGAGAAGATCAGGGGAAAGATAATATGGGCAGAGATAAGAGGATTGCCATTAGGTGTAGCAATACATATGACCCTCTTTTAGAGATACTAAGCATCTGGCAATAAAATGCCACCCATGGACACATGGCAGAAAGACATTCAGTGATGCTGGACGATAGCTATCGGGTGAAGAAGGAGAAATAGATGAAGATTTGGATATCTTGAGCAAAAGAACTCCAGAAAAACTAAAGATTGAAATGAGTTTTCTAAGAGAGGAGGTGTAGAGTGTGACTAGGAGAAGGCGAAGGATAGAACCTTTTGGAGACCCTAGAGGAAGGGTGCAGAAGTGGAAGTGTTCCAAGAGTTGGAGGAGAAGCAGTCAGATAGATAGTAGGTGATTCGTGTGAAGGCCTTCACATTGATTTCACGATGGGAGAGAGTGGAGAGGGGAGGAAGCTAGGCAACAGTAATGAATGCAGCTAAAAGCTCTAGGAGATTGAACGAACATGAAAGGTGACTGTGAGGTGCAGTATTGAGGAAATTGGAGACTTAGGTGGGGCTATGAAGCATGTTATAAAGGTGGAACAGAGCATCTATACACTCTACTCTTACTTCCTGTCATCTTGCTATTCAGCCCACTTTCTTCATCTAAATCCCTCCAAGAATGAAGTATTTTCTTTATTGCTATAACTCTTCCTACTCCTTTGCCTCCTCCCTCCATTTCCTTTACCCCCTTCTCCCTTTGTCATCTCTCTTTCTGCCTGGAATCTTGGCTTCATTCTTGACTCATCTCTTTCTTTTTCTCCTCATATTTCTGCTCTCCCACTCCTGTTGGTTTCATCTCTTTAATATTCAGAAGGCTAGACCATTTCTTTCTCTGCCACAAAAATCCTTGTTTCTTCACTAATCTTCTCCCAACTGCTTTATTGCTCCTCCCATTTACTGGGTCTTCCTGCTATTCACGTCTCCCCTCTTCGTTCCATTTATAATTATGCTATACGACTTCTTTTTTCTTTATCTTCCTGTGATTCCATCGCCCATGCTCTTGCTTCTCTTCAATGGCTCCCTTCGAGTCACAGCTTTTGTTTAATTCGCTGTCTAGTTTTCAAATGGCTCCACAGTCTTGTTCCGACCCTATTTCTCCACTCTCATCTCTTTATAAGTCCCATCGCGCTCTCTCTGTTTCCAGTCCCACTTTCTTTTTATCGTCACACGTCTGCCCTTGTGCTAATTCCTGCTTTACCTCCATTTCTCCCTTGGCCCGAAGCACTGGAACACGCTTCCTCTTTCTCTTCAATCCCTGTCCTCTCTTTCTGTTTTCTGCTGTCAACATAAATCTCATCTGCTCAGTGGTTAACTATGATTTTTAATTGTTTTTCAAATGTTGTTTTACATTACTTGTACCGCTTTTACTTCTGTACAGCACTTTGTCATATAGAGCTATATACATAACAATCAAATCAAATCAAATCGAATCTTAAAACGTCATGCAGCTTTGCATAGATATCGCAAGGATTTGTCTCAGAAAAGGGTGGCAGGTAGTATGTTACTCTGGGGTTTTATACAACTCTTGTTTGTATCATGCTGGTTACCTAACTTTAGTACAGAAGGTGGATGTTGGGATGGCAAGGTTTATCTTCCTTGTGTACGGTTAGGGTGAGCTATTATATAATTTGGTGGTATTTTAGCACCGTGGTAAAAATAGTGCTAAAATAGTGGTAATGTGGTGGCACAGCTTGTTTATGGTGATGCCCTATATGATGTGACAAAACTCCCCTCTAATACTTGTGTTCTACTTTGGGTCAACTGTAAGCGCAACATAGCAGACTTTTGTACCTGTGGGAACTCGACAGTGCTAACTGTCACTCCAGTCACTTATCTATGAGACTGGACTACTGTCTTAGACAGGTTTGTTCATAATACACTCTTCACTATGAACAATGATTCACAAGTCAAACATGCATCATGCGTTTTCAAGCTTGCTAGCTAGGTCCCCAAACTTTACCTCCAGCTTTACCACTTGTGGTAAAGTGTTTTACCACTTTTGACACACTGGGGCTCTTCCCTTTGATTTCAGACCCTCTTTGGCATTGAAGAAACCTAGACACAGAAAAACACAACCCCACTGATTCAGTTTTAACATTGCTTTACTTTAATATGAACTATTGTTTGAAACAGGTTATGCAGGATAAACATTAAAACAAAATAGCATCCCTGCATTAGATTACATGACCAGCTTGAGTTCATAACAAAACATTCACATTCTCATATCGTAAACAGACCTTGGGTCCAGCGGAAATTGGTAGAGCAGGCAGTCTAAGAGAAGAAGAAAAAAAAACAGCACGACAATATGCCAACTTTCTTTCCCCGTCTACACTTCAGCAAATGCCAAAAAACAAAACTGTTCATAAAGTGACCACTTAATCCTGACTGACTGACTGGAAATATAAGCACAGTTACTCATATATGCTCCTCACTTCTGCCAATGCTCACTCTAGTGTAGGAGGCTTTTGTGCTATTATCATGGAAAATCCCTCCAGGCTTGATTAACAGCATGCAGGGGTGTCATGAATTCTGCAGAGCTCCACCACCCACAAAGGACACAAACACACAGTTCAAGGCCACAGCTTCTTGGAAGATCCTGGACTGCACGATTCGGCTCTCTGTAAAAGCAAGGAAATATCGAGGCTGAGTACCACAAAAGGAAATACACCAAACACGGGCTATAAAGATTCACAGATCTTTAATCTTCTGTACAGTTACAAAGAAACAGAAATACAGATAGCTATCTGGCTCTCAATACATCACAATGAGTACCAGCCCGTCATAGTGAGGAGTGAGAGGTATTGGACATCTAAACAGTTGCATTATTTATACATGTCTTGCAATATTGTCCAGCCCCTCTACAGGTTAATAATCTGTGGTCCAGAGTTCGTGCCGAGTTCACTTATGGCTCATTCAACAATATGCACATGGATTACTTCGGTTTTTATTTCGAACAAGTTACAATGGCAAAGTGTATTCCTAGGTTTAAGTAAGCCTTAGCACATATCCCTTCACAATGCAGTTCTGCCAGTGTCCACGCTCGACATTTGCATAGTATTGTCCTCGATGTATGTTCGTGGATGAAGCTTGTTAATGCAGACAATCCTTAGACTAGAAGTCATGTTTGGGACAAGGTCTCATTACCTAGTCCAAACATTCAGCCCTCGGACAGTCTAACCATTAACTAGGCTCAAAGGTCGGGAAGGCTCGGTTGCAAGTTGGAAACACAGTCCACCATTATAGAACACAGAATTACATATGAACAGAAATCAAAATGGCGGATTATCCCAAAATGGCAGCAGTCGATCTAGAATCGGAACTTTGTAACACGGTTTTCTTCGTAGAGCGACTAGGCTTAGGCCAATATATATAAAAAGGAGGCACGATATGATTTTCCGTTTAACACTCTGCCTGCTGACAGCTGCACTCCCGTTCCACTCTGCACAACCTCTGACAATACCCCTTCAGACTCCTGAATTTATATTTTAGCCCTGTCACTCTAACTAAAACCTGAGAATACAAAAATGATTGCACTCCTAATCTGATTAATAATTAACGAGAATAAATCAAGGACAAATGTAAATTCAATTTTAGGTGCAGGGGAGGAACTAAGGTACTGGCACAAGACCTCAATATATAACAAAACAAAGGAAGGAGAAGGTTCAGACTTTGAACCCTCCCATCCCCTGCACACTATAGTGTGTTGGAAAAACCAACTACTGAAAACTCAAGACAGTTAATTCAATTTGTAAATAATAAAAAGTCAAAAGCATGTTTTGTAGAACACAACAATGTGTATATTTTGTATGAGGTTCCAAACAACCAATATCTCTTTTCAAAGGAAACACAACAAGTGAAAATAATCACAATCTTGTTGCAAAAAAACAACAATATGATGAAATGTTGTTAGTAGTCTGCTTTTCAGTTGGCGAGGCGTTTCGAGGATCAGAGCCTCTTCTTCTCAGGTCTAAACAGACTATAAAACAAGTGTGTAAAAATAAGTATGCAAATGGTATATAGACACATTATATTTGTACATGCATGTTCAAGGATAAGTAATTTACAATTTTATAAGAAACAATAGTTTGTATCTGACATTATTACCAGACCATGGATACTTAATCATGCACTGGTATTAACGTTCACTTTGACTGGTATTACATACATTCCCAATGACTACGGTACAACTTGAAGTGGTTTATATCGTAAATATCATAGTTAGCCAGCGATGGCCCTAAAGACGGGCTTAAGCACTGTGTGGGTGGAGGTCTCAAAGTCGCCCCCAATCGTACAACCCCAATGGTGACATTAAGATAAGGAAAAAAGTAGAAATGAACATATGATTTACCTGATAGTATAGAGAGAATGATGAAGAGAATACAATGACAGCCACTCCAAAAACGGAGGGGCTGTAGGTGCGTGCGTCGAGATGCGGGTGACTGCTACACATCAGTCTCAGTGTTGATTGACCAAGTCAATAGTTCCTAATAGCTCAATCTGAAACAATAGCAAATGTAGTATAAAGCGGCTGAGAGGTTATAATCGCCTGCACCCTTAAGCAACATCTCAAAAGGTATATTCTAGTTTACATAAGTCACTCCCTCAGGAGCTGAAAGACTAGCCATAATGTATGGTCAAAAAACGAATAATAAAAAAACGAATTATGAAGACAGAAATATCAACTTGGTCTTATACCTATTAAAGTAAACGTAAAGAGCATGAAATCACAGGAAGCTAATTTAGAATACTAAATAGAATACTAGATAAAATACAAACCTAGAAAATGAAGCCAAAATAAGTCAGGTATAGATAGGTCAAGAGACGGGCTGTGAGCCAGAAAAACCATATTATAGATACGGAGAACAGGGACTCTCTGTAAATAGACTCAGACAACGAGCAGTGCAATGGTCTCCACACTGTAGGAGGAAAGTGTAGAATGAAGTAAAGAGGTATTCTAAATCTGCGCGTCCAGAAAATGTGAAGAATAACATCTCCATATGGGGATCTTTATCTATCGTAGAAGCGATAGCTCTTACCTGAAGCCGTGCGGTCAGGAAAGTGAAGCTGACTTCGCAACAAGGCATCGGCGGATGTTACCATGGTAACGTGCTGGGCCCCAATGAACAATCAGTACGTCGTGTACGTGCATCTGATTGTCCAATCACGGAGCTTAGGGTGGTAGAAACCAGTGTATGGACAGCAACTTCCAGAATGGAAAGCCTGTCCGCCATATTTAAATGTCTGAAAACACGTAAATGTTAAGGTCAGAGTCCTATAAAGTAAGAGTGAATTACCCCGAATAACCCAGACCGTGATTAAAAAGATTAGTAAGAAGTGTTACCAAAGCGAAAGAAGGCAAGAATATGTAATAAGATCAACCAGGGGCAACTAGAAGATCAGGAGAAAGGTAAATCTAAAAATGAATGAAACGCAGAGAACTGTGAAAACACGGTGTTAATATGGGTTTAAACGGCTGAAGGGGTCCATGGGGCCACCACCACACAAACTAACATACTCGATTTCAAATTAAACTCACATAAATCCATATGGATGGAAAGACATTTTTAAACATTAGTGTACTAATAAAATGTCTAGAAATGTAAATAGATAACATAGCCACGTACATAGCTCATTAGTCCGCTAGCACAGAATGCAAATAAGTCTTATAAATGCTGGGGAATATATAACATTTTGAAATGGATAATTATTTTGCAAATAGAAAACTACAATTTGTACAGGCAATTTAACAAAAACATCCTAATCAGTACCCTGTGTGACAAGAACCTAATAAAGAAATAGACATAAAAACAATTTAAAATCAATGTAATGTACATAATTTCTGCCAAAAAACGGGTAATCCTCTATACAAAGCAATTAAGTGAATGTTCTTCATTCAAACCCTTGGGGTATACAGTCTCCAAGTAATTAATCCAAAAAAGTTCTCTCCTGAGGAGCATGGAGTGATAATCACCACCTCTTTGTTTTTTTTGTTACAACTTCAAGGATTTGGAATCTGATTTGAGCAATGGTGTGATGCTCAAAATTAAAATGTCTAGCCACTGGAGATCGTAAGCTATTGCATCTTATGTTAGACTTATGCTCTGACCAACGTTCCTTGGCTGGTCTAGCAGTTTGACCTACATACAGTTTACCGCAGGGGCATTTGATGGTATAGATGACACCTGGAGTCATGCAAGTTGAGTAGTCATGAATCTTGATTTTCTTTCCTGTTTGTGGATGGGAAAGCAAGTTCCCCTTGGTGATGTTATTACAATGTGTGCAGTTAAGACCTGGGTATGTGCCTTTTTTCCGAGTGGCCAGAAACTGTTGGTTTTCTTTCTAACTAAAACCTGCCTATTTTTCTGACATCTGCACATCATCTGAGGTGATTTCTCTGGAAGCATAGCCACATAAAATGTTTGTAACAAACACATCCTCTGGTACAATGGGACTTTTCAATAGCAATGAACCACAGCACATATTTCCCTTCATAGTTTGTGCACTGAATCACAGCCAGCAAACTGCCTGCACGTTACAGCCAGCAAACTGCCTGCACGTTAAAACAGCACATTATTTTGACATTTCATCTTAAGCATTTTGCACTGCTTTGTTAAGGGTAAATTATTAATTCATGGGAAAGTGTTTGTTAATGAGAAAGTGTTAATTGGGTTAGTATATGCATTCAGTGCAAACTGGACAGATGGCCTATTCACCATAAAGTCGATCATTTTAAAATGTGCGTAATGTGCATTTCCATTTGCTGTGTGTATTTTGCATTCTGTTTACTGCCTCCTCTGAATACAATTTTGTGGCCCACTTACTGCCCATCCTATACAGTGTCCCTACATCTCTACTATTTATCTCTACACCTCCAGTGTCTCCTCCTACAGTACCTGGACATTACCACAAAGGTTTTCATCTTACATTTCTCCTAGGTTTTTGATCTGTTTTGCCAAAATGTTCAATGCCTCCTTGGACACTAGCCAGTGAAAGGAGAATTATTCTGCAATGCACAAGGGATGGTACTTCACAAACAAAATCAAAGTTTTTGTACTTTAATGGTTGAACCAGTTGCTTGCATCCAGTATTGTACCTATCAAAGATGAATGCATGTGTTGTTTAAGGAAGTAGAGAGGTTACAATGTGTCTGTTCAGTCCAGAATCACTGCCACTGAAGTTTAATCAGCAAACATCTGCCAATCCAAGATGTAACCAGCTGAACCTCAGCAAAGTGTGCAGGTATATGTTAAATAGGAGTGGGACCGGGATGAATCCAGAGCAACATTGCACTATTGTCTTGATTAAGGGGATAGAAAAGCTACCATTTTCATGTGCTGAATATGTCTTTCCAGGGAGGACTCTGGGAAGGGCAAATAGGGCAAACATCATGTCATGGACCATACCCCGCACCCCTAAAACGTGAACCTAAATATAAGATAACAGAGCTCATATAAATTCATGGTGTTAGGCCTTTTATGCGCCTCAAGAACTGGACTGTTCTTGAGAAGCATGAATACAAGCAACATACTAATACAAGTAGAATAGGGACAGGTGTTTTTATCATCTTGCTGTTAAAATGCAAACATAAGTAAACTATAATTCATCTGCAGCACTATAGGTAGTTGTGCCACATTGAGAGAGTTAGGTTACAGTGTACACTGAGATGATCATTGAGAAGTATAGGGTGCTGAATACACTGAGAAGATTACTAAGAGATACATACACATAGAAACATTTCCGATGAACCATAAATGTAGCATTGAGCAGGGGGTCCGCCATTTTGCAGCAAAGGCCCCTTTATAAACTGCACAATGTGTTATCTTAGAGCTGCCGCTCTGCATTGATTATATTTTTGTCCAACTTTATGAAAAGCCCATTCTCGCCTGAAGGAATGACACAGCCAAGGTTATAGTGGAAGGGAGTACAAGATAGTGTTTCACGGAGCGGCAAAGCGATGTTGTTCCCATGACACAAGAGTAGATATGTAGCAATTATTTCTGGTCCAAACAATAATTGAATACACATGCAGAAGCTTTGATCGCCAGGTGTATGGTGCCCCAAGAAGAAATATTGCCAAAGATGTTTAACTGAGTTGTATACACAGTGTCCCCTATGGCCAAATAGTGCCACTACACCCTGTATTAAATACAGTAAAACAGAAGAAATCATCCCCATCAGACAGATCCACATAAAGACTATTATTTATCCCATAACCCAATTGTAAGATTATGCACTTGCATCAGCAGCGAGTATCGAGACAACATTTGAAAACTAGAACATTCAAGGTTTGGGGCGCTGTCTGGGACAAATGGGGCCTTCCCATGAGAGTTGAGATTTGAGAATCTTTTTGGTCTTGGAAACAGGGGTTTGATCTCTCTATTAACAGCCACAGTAAATCAAATAATAAGTGGACTGTCTAGGATGGTTGCAACATTCAAGGCTACATGAAGAGGTGACACCCAATGGCAGAAATGTATTCTTTTCACTGTCAGTATGTAGCGTGCCAACCTACCAGACCGTGTGGTAGTGATGTTATTGTGATGACTATGTTTGAGGGGTCACACCTGGGTGGGGTTCTAGATAATGGATTAACATTGGAGTCTACATTGGTAGACTCCAATGTATAGGGATATATAGGGGTTTTGATTAGAATAGCCAACATTTTGTTAGAACATTTCACATGTATTTTTTGTATTACTATGCAAATCTTGTGGTTTTGCACTTTATAATCCTCAGTCCGCTGTTGGCTTGTTGAGGTTCGTTTTGGTATCTTGCTTGACTCCAGTCGACACAGATGATCATTGACATAACTGATTCCCCAGCTGCCCACCTGTGTCAGCATATAGACATTGCCACTTCAGTACCACCAATGTTGCATGTGATCAGCGTCCTGCATATCTGTGTGAGTGGATAATTCCAGACCACAGTGGGAGGTGTTGCAGGAAAATCTCAACCGGCTTTCTGTTGTATCCTGAAACAGGTGCTGAATACCTTCACCTGCAGTGCGGGTGAAGACATCACCTTCTCCACAGAGGAAACCACCCTCAACAGGATAAAGGGTGCCTTCTGCAGTGGGGCAATATTCTTAACATTGTAAGCATCGTAGTTGAAACCCATGCAGCCACCATCCCCCAAAAGCACATGAGTGCATCTTCTGCAACAGGGAAGGATTTCAAAGCATCAAGTTACAGGCTGTGTGTGATGCCCAAATGCTCTTCAAACACATCAAAGTTTCCCGGGTCCACCCATGATGCCATGGTCTTGTAAAATGGCAGTGTGCTACATTTGATGTAAAGCATGAGTGACAGATGGACATTTCTGCTAGGTAAGTGTTGCACCATCCAAGGTAGTTGACTAAGTTAGATCACATTTCATGAAGGCCTAACACATTGACCAATGTGTATTATTCATTCCACTACCACAGGCGATGATGCATACCCATGCAAATTGTGGCTGGTCACCAGTGCCTGATGCCCAAACTGTAGAACTGCACAGTTAGAATCCGGCACATGCAAACACCTGTGCTGTGGTTGACCATGCATTTGGCATGTTAGAAAAAAGATGGGGCTGTCTGAACTGCACAGGTGGACTGACATGAATGTGCCTGGCAAGGTGTGCTCTATCCTACACAGCATTGTTACACAAAGGATCCACCACTGCCTCTGGATGAGCAGGAAGAAATCTGAGATGAGAGGAAAGACAAAGATGACACAGAAGCAGGCAGCTCACACACATCCTCTCCGGAATCCAAAGCCATGGAACAATCGGTAATTTGGGACTGTGTTAGAATATGGGGTGACAGAGATTTATAATTAGAATCAAACACAGGGCATGCACGGGGAGGCTGACTGTCCCGTCACCTTGTCATACACACCTGACCTCTGTGAGAGCAAACTGTCCACATGGAGGGTCTGGCAATAGCCATCACATCATAACACAATTTCATGAACCAGGTGGCTGTGATGGGCCAAAGCCCATTTTGCCCTTCTCAACCAAGCAGGCACATCATTCCGGTAATGGGATATGGTTACTTGTTAGAGGTGGACCACTTGAATGTGCATGCAACACTCACCTGTATGGTTTGGTCCACATCTAAGGTGCACTCCATAGGCAACATAGGCAAGTTCCTGCACTAGAATGCAGGGCACATTGCTTCACATGCTGCCTTACGGTTGCCCAACACGGGCCAGGTAATGGACTACAATCCAGGGCATGCTGCTTCATGTGCTGCCCTACAGTTCCCCAGCAGAAGCAGGGTGTTGCCCTAGAATCCAGGGCATGTTGTCCTTACAATTGCCCCATAGGGGCAGTTTGCTGCATTAGAATCCAGGGCACGTTGCTTTGCGTGTTGCCTTGCAGTTGCCCAACAGGGACATGGAGCTACATTATAATCTAGCACACGTTACACGAAGAAAGCCAGGAGATGAACACTCAGGTGATGTAGACACCTGTGTGTCCCCTGCTGCATGTGTGTGATCACTGGCATATTGCTAAACCATGTCCTAACTGCTCAGATGTGGCCTCCTTGGTATTGTCCCGATGCAGGCTGATTTGGTGGCCTAGGGCCTGTTGTCTGTTAGGGCACATTTTCCGATGGCAGGCTCTCCGACACGATAAGGGGTCCGTTATCACTTTGCTAGCATAGTCTGATCCAGAAGTGGTCCGTCGTCACTTCCATGTAAAGTCTGACTGCTGAAGTAGACTGATGTCACTTCCTCCAGCATACAGCATAATACCAGAAGCGGTCATTTACGTACGTAAAACGAGGGTGGGTTGACATTGGCGAATCCACCAGCATGAACGCATCCACTGTCACATGGCACGTCATCTTTCAGACGCTTCAGGGTACCTGTCATTATTTAGAGGCTTCCTGGCATGCAGGGACGGCAGACAGCCGTTGCTGGCAGGTATTGCCTGGCGTTCCAAACATAATGCTCTAAATGAGGTCCTTTGTGTCCCAATGGGGCATATGACTTGTTGTATAATGGATTTTATTTTATAATATGTGTACATGTACATCTCTGAGAGCAAAAATCCATTAATGAGTGCATCAAAAGGGGCCGGGAAAATATATAGATATGGAAAAAGTATACCTAATGGACCTAACATGTGCTGGTGATGGCATGGGTTTCACAGGAAAACACGCATGTTACAAGCAGGAAAGAGAATAGAATGTCACATGACTATGTGTTCATCATTCCTCCTGATCAAGCCAATGGGAGTGGAAAAACGAAGGTGATTTCATGAAATGATTTGCTGCTCCTGCTCAAGCTTTGAATCTGGGGATAACATTCAATGGTTGGATCCATAGCCAAAGCTCAGGCTGTGGGCCTATCCAGTAAGAAGTCTTGTTTGTACCTTTCAGTCCAAGATGATCATATGTGTTCTGATCCTGTGGAGTACACGAAGAAAATATGTGCATGAACGACCTACAAGTTTACTTTTAATGTATTTGTTATCCGAAATATACCTGTACTGTATTTTATTCGTAAAAGAGGAAGTGCTCCAACCTGTCAAATGAACCCAACCAGAGAGTAGTTAATCTGCTGCCTGCCTTCAATAGTATTGATCCCAAAATATTGATAAACAGTCGCAGAATTCACATACGCATTGAGGGGTTATTGACGGGTTGACTTGTGTCCTCATCGGATCAATATATTGTGAAATAAACTGGAACACCGTGGATACATTTGCATTATCAATAAGGATTCGGAAGCATTCCATGCGTTGAAGGGCAACGATACCTCTTTTGCAAATTACAGGGATTTGAAACTTAGACACATTTCTTCTATGAACTTGAGGGCTTTTTGTTGGTTAGGTTTTCATTGACTGTGCTCTTTTTTTGGCAGTATATGCGATATAATGTGACGATATCTGAAGATTATTAGCAAAAGAGAGGCTCTATGCATGCCGCAGTTCTCAGCAACTTGTTTATTGAAACTGACCCTTGAGCCTGCATTTTCTCAGCATGGGGATGTGCCTAAATATTATTAAATATGGGTACATGTGGCCACTCGCAGGCTATTGTGCCAGTTACCTAAGTCTAGCATGCATCTCAAAGATGGCACATGTGCTGATAGAGGCTATTGAGAGCAAACACACAGGAACCCTCTGTTTTTTTCATTTCTGAATCCAATGATGATCCAAGATAATGCAATGCTGCTCTCCCTTAGGGCTCTTCCTTGTCAAGATGTTCCAGACACTTCACATCTCATCCAGTGCCGTGGGATGCTGTCCAATATTGATGACGTCTGGAAACATAGATACAACATACTATTGATCAATCATAGCCCTGAAAACAGGAATCAACACTTACCAATAGCACACACTCTCATGGGTGGTGACTTGATGAGATGGAAGATACCTGGCCTTGGTACTATCTAAGACTAGTGACTAATGACCTCACTTGCACACTGTTAGGCCTGGGCCTCGAAGTGTTGTGGTTTACCAGAGAGTTGTATGGCTGATCTTCTCATACGGACATAGTGCTTCTGTGGAAAAGAAAAGGCTACATTGCATGAAAGAGTTGGACTGACTTCGATCTGTATGATATATTTATTTGACAAGTCATGGTTTGAAATGGCATCGTATGACAAATACATGTCCCTGTATTCTAGACTGTGCATGGGCCTGTTACCTGAATGAAGAGAGATGCAGCACCATGCGGTGGGATGACTAGCTCATTTCTTCTTCTGTTCTTTTTAGCGTTCACCATTAGGTGACACAGTAAGGGCTGCCTATAAGTCAAAACTATTGGCATGAGAAGTGAAGATAGGAGACAGATGGGATTTGGAGGTAGGACATGCAAGCTATGGGTGTCGTTTGGATTTGTACCCGCTGTTGTCCACCCACGGCCATTCTAGTCCCTATGGCCACTCCCACTGACTGCCTGCCCCTCCCCAACAGCAAGATCTCTTTCAGCTAACTCTGAACTTTAAAAGAGATTCCCTTGTTGTTTCTGAGCAGCCTTCTAGAAAGTAATGGCTTGATTACAGGTGTAAAGCAGCCCCTGTTGTAATAAAAATGCCTTAACCAAGTATGCCGTCAGACCCTTGATTTATAAGCAATCTTTCTGCTGAATTCCTATAAAAAAACAACTATTGTGAACACCAACAGTAGTGGCTCCTGTATAGACATCAGAAAGGCATTTGCTAGGCTCTGCCATAGTATGTCTCTGCACTAACTAGCGATGGGCGAGCCTTAAGAAGTTCAACTCGAATGCCGGTTCGAACCTTTGAAGAAGCAGTTTGAATTGGCTGGAGCCATTTGAGCCACCATAGAGGTGGCTTGCGTGTCACATCAGGCCGAGTATGTAAATGCTCAACTCAGCTCAAATTGGATCGGCCCAATTTGAGCCATAGGGTTCCATTGCTGTAATTGGGTTAAAAAAGCGCAAGAGTCATCTGGAGTTTAAGAAGGGAAGGGGAAGGTTCTCAAAACCTTTTTGGGAGGAAGTGATGAAATGCGCTTGTGTGCATGTCATCACTTGCTCCCAAAAAACGAGTGTTCTAGTTTCAAAAGGGCATCTAAATTTATGTATGCATTCAAATGCCCTTTTTCGCCCCTTTTGCACTTTTGCGCAAATAAGTGGGCATTTCTGTGCATTTCAAAGCGCATCATGAATCCACAAAGTGTGCATTCAATAGTCATATTCCCCTGTGGCTTTTTGTAACAGGCATATAGGGATATGCACAATGTGTGACAGAGTCAATTCCGAACTTGTCAGGCATTTTCTTGTAAATGGAACAGCATCATTATGAACCATGCTGTCCCACTTGCATTTCTGCCCCTCAAACAGGATAGAAATGTGTTTTTTATTTTTATCATTTCACAATGTGTGAAATGTGCTCTCAGTACCCATGTGGGATCTCGGGAGCCTGTCATGCATTAGTGTCATTTCCACTGTCCCAAAGCCACCTAATTGTGCAGGTCACCTTTGAGGAAAAGTTGACCTTTCAGTTTGTCACAAGAAAGGATGGAGTAGATTACCAATTTTGTTTCACTAAAAAACCTTGAAACCTATTTTCAAAGGGCCTCTGAATGTCCTCATTGCAGCTGAAGACAGTCAGATGCCCATTTGCACCCCCTTTTCACAAATAAGAGGGCATTTATGTGCATTTCAAAGTGCATCTCAAATCCATGAACGAAATGCTTCTTGAAATTTACAGAAAATAGTCACATTCCCATGCAACTATTTGAAATACGGGCACAGGAACGCAAAATGCATTCGCACTCGCATTTCTATCCCTCAAATCGTCATTGTGAAATATGCATCCATCACCGACGTGTGTGCTGGGAGACTGTTAAACATTATCCTGACACTAACAATTGCAGGATGACTGGCTAGTGCATGCTTTGCTCTGCCACTCTGCCCCGTTGACATTCACCGGTTACCTTTGTGAATAAGACAATCAGTGCATTTCTACGAAGAATGCAAATGAACAAAAGTGCATTCTCTTTGCTTGTTTCATTTGTGTTCATTTTTATGTCCCTATTGTGTTCTTTCCTTAGAAAACAATAACACTGAATTCTAGAAAAGTCATCCAGTAGCGTAGAATGCAGTATAAGAGATGTATTCCAGCCAAGTTGAAGCATCAAATACTCCTATTTATACAAAAGGCTTGATTTCTGGTTCAAAAGTTTTAAACCATGTTGAGCCTCCGCTCCAAATGGCTCGAATCTTTCGAGCCAAGACCCACCCCTATTTATTTGACAGGCTAGAATATTTTTCCTGCCGGCTTGTCCACCCCTAGTACTAACACCATTTGCCAGATTTTGGCATCTTAATTCCAGGTCGTGCCAATATGGAAGTGGTTTTAAAATGTCTATCCCATGCCTATACAAAAGCTGAGACTGTTGGCTTTGCCAGTCCTTCCTTTCAAATGTCTGAGAGCCAAATCTTTAGGGCCTATAGTTATAACTGTTGGCATGCAGATAATTAGTGGGGCAATGAGTCTACTGCATTTTCCTGTAAACATGGTAGCAGCACGTTCCCCCACATACTACCTGCATAATGCCTGGAAGGAGAGACAGAACTGTGACGTGGGGTTCATGGAAGGAAAATGAAAAGAATGAAGATAAAATATCGTTAATGATTTATTGTGTTTTTAAATTTTTGTTACAACCAAATGTGTTTTTTTTATTTGTTTTGTATGAACATTTTGGATATTTATTATCGCTAAAACTGCTCATTACATTGTTATGATGATGATAATGGATATCTCTCAGTAATACTGGAGTTATTGCAATACAGGTTTATACGCGATGGAAGGCATTTGAAAGTACTCGAGGAGAAGATCACAATTACAAACTTGTGTCTATCCATCAAGAATACTGAGGTGAGTAGTGTAGCGTTGGTTCACCCCATCTTGCCCTGGGGATAACCTTGAGATAACAAGAAATTAGCATGATCTAATTCAGTTTCTTCTTTCCATCTTTGAACCTAAAGGGTATGTTCAGGAATTGTATGAAATCCCTATAGCTGCTCCCAATAGAAAAGGCGACCTTAGGTCGAGGCATGTGGCCATATGTTATGTTATGTTGATGTATACCGCACATGGCTTCCACCCTGGGGCAGACTCCAGGTGCTCTATATGAGCAAACGCTGATTGGAACATTGTGGCACCTCATCTCCCATTCCACTGAAAATGCCGCTTCTCACACCGAGAGTAGAGGATCTAGAGGCTTACCTTCCTAAGTGGCGCTGCGGGACACCCTGTCTACATTATGTACCCCGAAATCTAATTGCCTAAAATACCCATCCACACATTAGCTCATGTCCAGCGAACATCTGCAATACAACAATTAGGGCGCAATGTGTAGATGCTTAAAGAGATCATATACTACAAAAGCAGCTGCACAGCGGCTGCACAACTGCCGCACAAAGATAGATGGCGAGAAGACCAGTGACTCCACCATCAACTGCACTGTTACACAGCTCTTCTTCCTTTCACAACCATCCTTTCACAAGCCTGCATTCTACAAAATCGGTGTGGGCCTCATTACAAGTTTGGAGATAGCCATGCCTGTAATACAGGCAGGCTACCTACAAACTTGCGAAAAAATCCGGCACCAGAGAATGGGCAATTACTGGGGTATTCCGTCCCCGCCGGACCCAGTAATTGCCCTTTCAATGGTGCCGGAATCGAGTGATTCCCATTTGAGCCCTATAGGGCTCAATGGGAATGGGGATGCCTGTAGCACCGGCACCAATCATTACGGTGCCTGTGCTACAGGCATGCTGTGCTGACGGGTGCCTTTCATTCCGCCAGGTGACACCTGGCAGAATGAAAGGCACCCGTGAGCACAACTCAGAGTTTGCCGTTCCGGATACAACGGTACCGGCAAGCTTACTGGTACCGCGGTATCCGGTCCGGTAAACTCGGAATGAGACCCATCACTATTGTTCTATTTCTCCTTAACTACTGCTGAACAAGTCAGAATGACTTAATGCATTATAGAAGGTACATAAACAAATCTCCCATTATTAGGTGTCAAATGCAAATGCAACGATGGGGTGGAAGGGGCAACGATGCATATCCCATCCACTGGCTCATCTCCAAAATCTAGCCCAGTGTTGTGTCTTCCTGTTATAAGGTCCCTACTCCCAAGCTTCCTCGCTGTTAGATGAGCATGACTAGAAAGGCAAACGGTGTTTGCCAGGGATGCAAAAGTAACTGAGATCATATGTGAAAGAAACAATGATAGACTGAGTGGCACAGATTGCACCGCTTACACAGAGGACGATTCAGACACAAGAACTTGATCTTAAACAGAAGACAATACTAGGAAGTGAAATGAAAAAGAAGGAAACGTGGGAAGCCAACAGGAGAAGGCCATGATGGAGGCAAATGTGAGGTTAATAACTCGGAGCTGAGGTCTCCAAAGTGTAAGGCAAGTTCATAAACGTATTTGTCAAAAGTTAACTATTTCAGAAAATCATATGGGCAGGGTATTTATTAGAGGAGGTGAAAGAGAAAAGTGAATATGTGCCAGGGTAATCCTCTAATGTGGAATAGCACACCATGGAGCTCACTAAACACCCAATAAAGCCAATCCAGTATTCCCCGAGAAGTAAAAGTACTTACACATGTGACAGCGAAGCCTCTACTTTTGGGTGATTTGAGAAGTGACCGAGTCAGCAAAATGCAATTTAAATTGATTTAAAAAGAAAGCCATGAAATATAACTCTCTATAAACATGTGTGATCTAAAATTGGCCCCGCGAGATTCGAAGAGGACAGCGAGATTATTATCCCAATAGATCGAAACTAAGAAAATAATGTATTTAACGTGTTATGTTTTACATTATGAGAAGGTATTTATTTCACTTGACATTCACAACTGCAACTCTCCAAGCAGATAGTTAGTAATCCGCATTTTGAATTGACATTCTGTGCAACTTATAATAGGTAACAGGAAATAATGAGCCTTATCACTAAATTTAGGGAGATATATGCTGCTATCCAGAATAGTTTACCAGAACATATGATAGTTATATGTAAACCTAAAACCAATAAAGCATTAACATACTTGGAGCTGCTAAAAACGTTGCCCTCCTTGCCATATCTCATTGCTATTGTATTTACCTTCTGTGATGAGGTCCCCTGGTTTTCACCTATAGATGAGATTGGGGACCTCTGGGGCCCATAGGGCGCCACCTACTCTGTGATGAAACCATTGGAGTCAGTATGTGGGGAGTGCACAAAGCTCCCCCAGTCAACAGCCCCTGTGTGATCTTTGAATGCAGTCACTGTCAGAAATTAATACAAAGACCCCATATCAGTCAGGGGAAAATATGCTTGATGAGAGAAGTGATTGAGACTAGATTCTTGTGAATCCAATTGCATTACCAAAGTGAGAAACCCTGAGAAATTGTTCCCCGGATCCCTGTTAACACACAGAGGTCGAGCAATACTTTGACAGGCTGCTCGTCAATTGGTTGTGATACCATGCAAGAAGCGGGATTGAATAGACAGTCCATGTCAGCTGTGCACACTATGGCATGGGTTTTGACCCAGAGCTCAACAGAAATTATTTGGCAATCAGAGAAAACACACAGAACAAATGCCCATGCCAAGCAATGAGTGCACAAAAGTGGGGAAATTAACTCACAGAGAAAGAAGAGAACCCTTAGTGCCGCTTCAGCATGCCACAATGTCATCACTGTACGATTCCAACATGGTAGACAGAGTTTTCGTAACCTTGGATCGTGTAGCATGGGATACTCGTTGATTCATATCATTCAGCCATGCACCACACCTGCAAGCAAATCAAATGAATGACCACAAACATGGGCAGGAGGTGGAACCATTAGGGACGGTCCTTTCATTAGCACACCCACTAATGGAAAAGTGGACATTAATCTGACAATTAATTGGAGCAATTACTCTATTAGTTCTATTAGGAAAAGAGGAGACACAATCCCCTGGAATTTTAGCAGGCTAGGATAGTTTTCCAGATAGTGAAAGGGGTCCCTAGGGGTCCCTTACGTCTATGGAAATAAGGCGAGTCACCACACACGATAGATACGCCAGACATGAGGTTGTGTTCCCAAAGCTAGGGTTTATTGCAAAGCAAAAGTCTCAGTTGGCCAACTCGGTCTCACGCCCCGCGACGTGTATCTCTAGACCTCGAGGGACGCAAGAGAGTGAATTACGTACATCAGTTACATATATACAAAATGCATATCAAACAATCAGCTACGACATGTTTAACACCCCCCTTTATTGGGTTTCTTTGAACTTGGTGTGATGATGGACACTTTCGACAGCTATGACACCTTTAAATATCTATTCTAGTAACAATTTTCAATTTGTGAGTGCGGAGGCATCTTTCAGTTGTTGAACAGAACACAGCGCTTCTGTTCCTGGAAGCGAGCAACATACGGGGGAGAGTTGCATTCCAGACCTTGCTATCTATGAGGTGCTATTTGTGTCCTGGGAGCCAATACGCTGTAACGGGGCTTAGCAAAGGGGGGCCGTAGGAAGAGCATAATTCAAGCCTTTAGCTGCTTTATTCTAACATATTCTACCATTTAACGAGAGAGGCTGGCAGCTGCAAAATGATTAAATGCCCTGCAGCTCTGCTTCAAGGCTACATTCGGGAGGGAGCCGGGCATTCTTCCTGGTGCTGGCTACGTTTTGTTTCAACGAACTCTTGTTATCCTCGCGGCCTTGCGGCCTTGTCCTTTCACCTGCTGACAACAATGTTTTACAGTTGAGCAGTGTAAGAAGAAAATGTACTGTGAAGCAATAAGAACAGAAAGCAATGAGCAATGGTTAGAAAACAAAAATGGCGATTCTTGTTACATCAAAATGGCCGTTCATGGGCAAACTCGGAAACCTATATTCTGTCATATCGTGCATGAGACGGTTGGCCCACGGCCATCAGAATACGTTTGCGGTCACATATGAGAGGTATCCATTTTTCTAGACTGACAATAGAGAGCATTTTTAGTGAGTATAAAATGTGAAAGGTGAAGGAAAAGGAGGTGCAGGCAGTCAGAACCTCTTTTGGCCAAGCCGAGAGGCCCAGCTAGTTTATGGAAGGCAGAGGACAGGGTGGCTGGCCCAATAAAGCCACAGCTTAGATACGGCAAGGTTGAAGGAAAAGGCTACAGCTTGGTGAGCACCTGTACCCAAAGGCTGGCAAAAGCTAGGCATGATATGATAGGTTATGTATAATGTACTCAATACCCAGAGGTTTCTAAGCGTGGACCGGGGGATCGAACCTGTGTTGCTCCTTGTCGTCTTGCTTCCAAGGCAAGCACGTTGCCGCTGAGCTATCCTCCCGATAGTTCATCACCTTTAGTGATATTACCATGGAGCAAAGTAGTTAGAGAAGAGCAATCTGGGCTCTTTACACTAGGTTCTGGGGGCAAATGCAAGGTTACCAACTCAAATAAAGACTGTTTCAAACCTTGAGAACCAAGAATAAGGAAATTGAACACATAACTATCAAGGTAAGGTGGAAAGTCCCTGCTTGTAACTGCAAAGAAGAATCTCTAGTGCAAGAGGGGAAGCTAAAGGTCTTGCCATGTTAATGCAGTGGAGAACCCGGGGATAAGACAGGTACAATACAAGGCTTGCTGCCTTGACTACAACCAGGGCAAAAACGTGTCAAAGGCACTTACTTAAAACAAAAACAAAGGGAAAGAAGGAGACCAAGAAAAAGGAATGTGCTAGGGCACCTAACATCCTTGTTATTGTGAGTGACTTCTTAAACCCTGTCATGTTTGAATGCTCAGGACATTTCTAATTCGAATAGGGTTTGGGAACAAGACATTATGTCCTTGAGAAATAGGAACTATACAGAACTGTTTTTACTTTTCCCCCTTCATGTTTTGCTAAGCACCTCCCTTTGAGATTAAACCTTGTCCTATGGGTGTTCCCCATAACCTTTTCCGTGATCTGAAGGTTGTGAGAAGAGAATTTGTGTTTGGGGAGCTACCAGTCAGGAGGAGATTTCCTACTGACACCATTGAATGTCCAATTCCTTCCCTAGCCAATGAACTCTGTAGGGGGGTCCCCTTATGTCTAAAGTATTCTCACCTTTGGTGATATTACCATCCGTGTGTTCACCCCTTTTGTGATTACCAATATATGACACTGAATAGGCCAATCATATTTGTGCTGAAAACCATTTTCTTATGACCTTATCCTTCCCTCTGAACATTAGAATGAAACTGATTGTAGCACAGCCATTGGTGTCTGAGTGTTCCATTTATTCCTCCTCATGGTGATTCTCTTTTCAAACGTGTGCCACAGTGCTTGATGGTTATAATGAGGGAAGTTGATATTTGTGAGATAATGCAAGGAAATTCTTTTGCCAGTCTGTCATTAAGGCCAGTGATATGTTGGTATGTATGGAAAGATAGATTAATTAAGGAACGGAGACATTCCCTGTAGGGGAGAGCAGTGAGAGAGAAAGAGGGCATCATTGATTTTGTGCTTAGGGATCTGATTACGGGCATCCGATCTAAACCTGATGATGTGACCAATACCCAGGGGTGCAGAGAATGTGAAATGCAGAGTTCTTCCATCAGATAGTGTCAGATCTAAATATTCATGTGGCTAGCTGATGGCAGGGCTCTCCAGGCAGTACACGTGCATATCTGCAGGGTCAGCACATTCCCCTATGCTCCCCCTGGTTGGCATGGCTATAGCCCAACCAGCCACATTTGGGAACCTTAAAGGCCTCTGTTATTGAATCCACTAGGTGGTGCTCCTGAGCACTGGTCCAGAGGATGCTCTGGTGACAGCTGAGATTCAGAGCTCTGGCATGAACAAACATTGCAGACTAGGGCAAATAGGCTTCACTAGGGTGAAAAACTTGACACAGAGAATAACTGAGAGCAAACAGATAGCCTCCTGATAAAGAGAGTGTCAAAGGCCAATATTGGGCTCAATGAAAGTGATGGGGGGAAAACACAGAGTCAATGGCATAGTTTCTGCTGGAATGAGAATCACATGTGGCGTAAATTGGGGCAATGATTGCCACATGTGGCATAATTGGTCACCATCGGGTAGTTATGAAGGAAATTAAAGTAACATGGGTTGTGGGATGTATTAACCCACTTATGCTCTGCCCTGTGGCATCCTTATGTTCTGATGGTGCCAGAATTATCAAAATGGCCGCAAAACCCTTCTGCGTGCCAAAACCTATGGAAACCGTGCTTTACAACACGAAAAGATGGCTGCCAAATCTACCATGCATGTTGTCAGTGGTGGAACGGAGATCTCCCTCCTGAAACATGTCATTGAGCTTCACAACTAGTGAAAATGGAGCACAGAGAGAGAAGCAGTGCTTTGCTGAAAGAAATCCAAAATCTTGCTTTTAAATTCTTTTTCTTGGTTGCTGAAACTGCAGAATGCCGGTACAGAACACCCTCAAACATCCAATATTCTTGCCGGGTGCTACAATTCGCTTAATTCAAGAAATCATTATGAACATACAATGCTGAATTTGTCATCAAAACATTCACAGCAAAAATGTGCCCGCTTGTGAAATCTGTCAAAATCTGGGCGCAGTACCCTCGGCCGCCTGTCTGACAGCTGTCAGAAGCCTGCATAGAATTTAAACTTGTACAACTGAAATCTAATGTCTGAAAACTAAGTGACCTGTTATTGAGAGTAACCTAGGTTGTAACTATTTAATCCCATGGTTTAGAATCTGGAATAAGTGTTCTAGCTGCGTGTTTTGAAATTGCAAGTTTGTTTTAAACCAAGAAAAAAATGTAACAGAATGACATTGACATTAAGCCTGCCTAAAAGCAATCAAACCAGTCCAACAGCTTCCCCCACGGAGGCCAGGCATCCCCCTTCTGCTTCACTACACCAGGAAATCACTCCTTTGTGATGATTAGATTAAGGGAGGAGAATTTGGGCTGCAGGGGAAGGGGACAATGGATATCCTCTGGCTGAAAGGAAATGCGAAGTGTGAATAGTCATAAATGGCTGGGCCCAGCAGGAACTGGGAGGAGATTGCTTCTGAGCTGCCAGGAGAAGAAAGAGGCGGAGACAAACCACAATTTGTTGCTTAACAAAGGCCAAAAGCACATTTTTAAAAGACTGATAATTTACTGTGTAAAATTGTGAAAAATATGTTAACAACAGATTTGTGAATCTAATTTTTGGTG
The DNA here is from genome assembly GCF_040938575.1 of Ambystoma mexicanum. Lineage (NCBI taxonomy): Eukaryota > Metazoa > Chordata > Amphibia > Caudata > Ambystomatidae > Ambystoma > Ambystoma mexicanum. Next base: position 287,711,011 of record NC_090941.1, on the reverse strand, counting down.
GCACGTTTTAAGCGACGCCAGAACTCTGTGAGATGTTCTGTGAAGTAACCGAGGAAAATATGGTTTTACACCAAATGTATTTATGCCAAAAGCATGAAACTTCATACACTTATGCCCATATTCAATGCGCACATTTGTACACATTTGTTTTCAGATAAACTGGATATTGTGTTTCAGATAAAAAGGGCAAAATTCTGTCAAAAGCAGATACAAGATTCTACAGTGACGAGGTATGGAGGAGTATCTGCTACACACAATATGTAAACTGCATATATGATTGTTGTAGAAATTGCACACATGTAAATATGTATTGTACCAAAAGTTGATTTTGTGTCCAAGGGACAAGGGGAGGATTCTCTGACTCATGAACTCACACCATCAAGGTGACACCCTATTTCTCTCCTCCCATCAAGGTAGAAAAGAGATTCTAGCCAATCGCCTGCCTAAGGGGCGCGCTTAGGATAAACCAGCACACACCCCCTTTATCATAAGCATACATAGAGACAGCTGAGGGCTTGGAAGGGCACACAGATTCACCCACTAACTGTTTGCTGGTGGAGCACCCTGCTAGAGAACCATCCATCTTCCTGGCTCCAGTCTCCAGAAACTTGGCAAGCAGAAAGGCTCATTGCATAGCTGAACCATTTTCAGCTAGGCCTTAAGATTCCAGAACCCACCCCAGAAACCTAAGGGGAACAAAAGAAACAGCTGGGCTGTTCTGTAACTGCTTTCCTGCTAAAAGAATTATTACCAGAACCAAAAGATCCAATCCAGTTGTGCTGTGGTGTGACCTGAGCCATTGCAGATCAGATCCAGTCCAGTTGTGCCGTGCGGTGTCCAGATCGCCTTGACCCTGCCAATCCCTGACCAGAATCCCTGAGGTTCTGTTTGAAACACATATAGAGAGTATCTATAGATAGGACTGTGTCACTAGCATATGTACTGTCCATAGTAATCCCTGTCTTAAACCCATCCTATCTTGTATTCAGAACTGGTAGTGTTAGGAGTATTGATGAATTGTCAGAACTGTTCTTGCGCTAAGTTTCTCTTATCAGTTTTCTAAAATCATAAACCATTAGTGTTGTGAATTAATAAATTGAATCCCCGAAAGAAAGTGAGTATCCACCACGTTAAGGGTCCCTGGCCAGGACTGTGGAGATTCATGTGTGGCATTCTCTTTTTCTATAGTCATACTCTAGTATAAGAAATCCTTTTTGTCTTTTAAAAGCCCATCCCTGTTTTCCCATTCTTGCGCCTATCTCAGAAAAACAACCTCCACGAAAACGTCGATAACTTCCTCAATTTCTATGCTAGAAACAAAATTTCAACTTCTGCTTGTAGCTAACATCCTCAGCTCTTCATAGAACAACAATTCATTCCAAATCCATATAGTTCTCCCGAATTCGCAAGTGGAAAGGTTTGCCGCAAATTGTGTTTTAGGAAAATTCTGTCACGTGTAAAACATCTTTTGATTGCACCCGACCTCAATTTTAAGATTTCACATTGCTTATTAGTATTAAATCATTGCTTGTGTTTGTCTGCAACTATCTAAAGCGGTTCCCATAAGAATTTAAACAATTTCAGCAATTTAAACCATATTTAGTGTTTTACCTATTCCATTCTCACAGTTTGCCAATCAATTCCGTTTTTCTCTTGTGTTTGCTGGCGGGAAATTGGGATTGACAATTTGTTTGAATTATGCATTCCTGAATACCTGCTCTCTCTCTTCTCATCTCTTTACATTGTCTGTTGGGGGGGATGAGGGGTGTGCAGGGGGAAATAGTAACCACACTGATATTTGATCTGAACACACACAAAAGTATTATTTCTGTGCTGAATTGTTTTGCTCACTATTACTCCTTATGATTAAAGAGATTGCTTAGTGTTACATCACCCCATTGATGATTATTGTATACCCATTGAACATAGTGTGATTATATTGTGAATAGATAAATAAATATTTTAACTTTGCAAACCAGCCTGATTCCTGGTTCAGAGTGACCAGAGGGGTTCCAAGAGAGGGGCATGATATGAGTGGTAAAGAGGGAGTAATGGGTTGATTGTAATGGCAATGAGATCGACATTTGGCAAAAACGGTGGCAATAAGAATTACAGATGGGTGGATAATTACAATCACATGGAGCAGTGTATAAATGGCATTGTGATGAATCAACCTCTGGGGCACCAGTGGTCCAGGGATGAATATCGGTTTCTACACCATCAATCAACCCCTACATGGGTAGTGAAATTAATGGGACCTTTGTGCCACCACCTGACTTGCCAAATGCTTGAAAAGTCGGGCAGGACCGGACAAAATCCTTAACTTTTACGCTGAATTGTGGCCACTAAAAGTAGGGAAACAACCATTCTGATGTCTGTGTCACTCCCAAGTGGCATGCTAAAGGAATTTGTTGAGCCAAATCCTAAAGGAACTTTCTGTGGCATCAGTCTGATCTGGTCTCCCAGCTGATGCAAACTAATCCAGCTTGGGGAGACCCTTTAGATCTGCGCCCACCTGGTCCTACACCTCAGGTTTCTGCACTGCACTAGGCAATTCTGAAGTCGGGGGGCCCCTGCTAACAAAATAGGGTCCTCCATGGCTATTAGCCCCTCTACTGCAGGAGTAGGTGACTAAGTAGTCTTTGCAACTGGGCTAGAGGCGGCCAGCTACACCAGTCCTTCCAAAAAGCCCTCTGTAAGCACTCCATACCCTAAGGCTTTCAGAGCGTTCAATATTGTGTTCTCTTTGACCCTTGATCGTGTAGCCGCTGTGGCTATTTTGGGATCAGGAAGATCATTACCCAACAGACATGAGATACGGATGGAGTCTTTCACCGCTAGCGCCCGCCGGAACAATAAGCGCCCGCCGGAACAATATGCTGCCTGACCTTCATGATGCAGCAATCACGGAGACAGCAATACAAATAAGGCAAGTGAGTGGCTAACTAGCCTCCTTCACCCACTCTGCATCTGCCTTCTGAGCCCTGCTGCCCAACAGAGCCCCTCCTGTGCATTTGCACATCGCCGCTACGACGATCCTCCATTTTGTCCCAATTTGTAGCCTGACCCCAAAATGGCGGTCGCAACGCGGCCTGAAAACGAGGCTGCCTGCATTCCTAAGTAACCAGCTGTTATTTTAGCCAATCCCCTACACCGGTAGGCGGAAGCCGGCTCCGGAAGAAGGCCAGAGGAAAAAGGCCCTGTTCTACCCCTGTTCGCCCCGGGACGCCAGGACTAGGGGACCTGATTACGCCTGGTAGCAGACTTGCTTAATCTACTTCCTACACTGCCTGGATGCCATATACTACTATCGCACCTCCCACACGCACCAATGATCAACACAACACTGTTCTGCGCGTCGCTCCCTACCGCCGGTAGGCTGCCTGCCAGGAACTGCACGGCCTACAAAATCTAGCATTGCTATACCCTTCCACGTTACTACCGGTCGCTTTTAAGTGCAAGTCTATTTGTGTAAAGCGCATACTTGAAAAAGAAATATTATGCTGCATACTTCATGAACAATCCAGTTGCTCATAGCACTAAACTTTACCTGATAGACACATGACTTGTATGCATGTGCACAACTCCAGTGTTATGACATTGTGTGAATGTACTCCAGACAAAACCTACCTGCCGATGTGTATTTGCTAAAGGAGCGCGACCTATCCACACTTGATCAATGTGATGTCTACATAGTATGCCGTATTATATTGCTGCTAAGAATTAACAAGCAACTATTGTCACACCACAGGGATCAGCCAGTTGTGCCATTAGACCCTATATCTATAGTCACTAGACTCCAGGCTTACTACATTCAGAATACACTTTAGCTTTGCAGCCTTAGGCACGACTCGGAACTCAGTTGCTACCCTCCTGCACTATTAGCTTAAGTGTCCTACCCGAACGCAGGCGATGTCTAACTCCTCTTCAGTTTACGTACTATTCTGTACTTAGATGCTGCCACACTGCATCAGGTGTTGTGCCTTATGGTCGCCTACAAGACCACATTTGATTGATTTGTGTTGTGCCTTATGGTCGCCTACAAGACCACATTTGATTGATTTGTGTTGTGCCTTATGGTCGCTTACAAGACCACATTTGATTGATTTGTGTTGTGCCTTATGGTCGCCATTAGACCACATCTGATTGATTAGTGTTGTGCCTTATGGTCGCCTACAAGACCACATTTGATTGATTTGTGTTGTGCCTTATGGTCGCCATTAGACCACATCTGATTGATTAGTGTTGTGCCTTGTGGTCGCCTACAAGACCACATTTGATTGATTAGTGTTGTGCCTTATGGTCGCTTACAAGACCACATTTGATTGATTTGTGTTGTGCCTTATGGTCGCCATTAGACCACATTCGATTGATTATTGTGTTGTGCCTTATGGTCGCTTACAAGACCACATTTGATTGATTAGTGTTGTGCCTTATGGTCGCCTACAAGACCACATTTGCAACCCCCGCTTACTAGCAACACTGCCCACATCATGTATTGGTGCCTATCTACTCTCATCCACCTACTATATATCTACACTAGACGTTGGACTAGTCAACCTAATCCATTTCCTAGTCAAGACACTTACATCTGCACATTCATGTTAACCACCACCCTCACCACGTGGCCTATCACCATGACACCTGCTAACCCGTATTTGGATGATCCAGCTCTCTGGATACGCCACTTTGCCACCAGACCAAGACCTAACCAACCTTGTACTACGGCCATTAGAAACACTAGATTGAATTCCAGAACTAGCCCACCTACCTTTCCATGCTCCCACCACCCCAGCCTTTTATCCAGAAACTTTAGATTAAGAGCCCGCAGCATGAAACATTTGCATACTGACCACAACCCTGCCAATTCGACCACTGACTCAGTCAAGTTAGCCCATACCCATTTGCACGACCTACCTTTACCACCTGAAAAATCTTCCCAAAAAGACAAACTCATCAAAGCAGCTCTGGTGAATGCTAGGTCTCTTCCTGCCCATGCTCTCGACATCGCTGACCTTATTTCCCACGAAAAGCTCGATCTCCTCGCAGTCACGGAAACTTGGCTTAATGCTGCCTCCGGTCCATCTCTGGCCCTTGCTATACCTATTGATTATGCTATTATTAGATGCGACAGAAACACCACTCAAACGAAGGGAGGTGGACTTGCCATCATATTCAGAAATACACTCGACATCAAAGTCATCCAGGACTCTCAAATCCCCTCTGCTGAATCCTTGTCTATTAAGCTACCTCTATCACCTAACCACACGGCATCTCTGCACCTCATTTACCGACCACCAGGTCCCATCTCCTCCTTTATAGAGGACATTGCATCACTCATAACCACAGATACCAAACCCAGCTCTCAAACGATCCTACTTGGGGACTTTAATCTTGGTTTTAATGACCCTAAGAACACTAACGCCCATGACCTAGCTAACACCTTATCGGATTTAGGTCACACGCACATTATTCACGAGCCTACTCATATCAAAGGCAGAACACTGGACTGGATCACTCACCTCAATTGCTCTATTGACCTTCTATCCAATGACCCATGCATTTGGTCGGATCATCACATAATAACCTTCTCTATCAAAGCCAATACACCTCACCTGGCGCCTATCATCGCCCCAGCTACCAGCACGAGAAACAAGAAAGATATTACACCTGACAAACTCTTACCCATACTACTCCCCATCCTGAACAATATCGACTCAGAGACTGACCCCACAGTCGCAGTGGATATCTACAACCAGGCTATACTTAAAGCTTTGAACTCCATTGCCCCCCTAAAATTGCGGAAACCCAAGCCACAGCGTCACCTTAACACTTGGTTCACGCCGCAGCTAAGAGAATTACGCAAAGCTAAGAGAACCGCAGTCACATTGGAAAAAACATCCCACAGCATCCAATAAGACTGAGCTAACCCTAGCCTCCTCTAGTTACAAAGAAGCTATCTTTATTGCTAAAAAGGACACATATAACAAAAGGATAACACAAGCAGAATCCAACACAAAGGAACTCTTTAAGATTTTGAAAGAACTAGAATCCCCCATTGCCCCCATAGACAAATATGTTACAGATGCACTATGATGTAGTAATATTCAGAAGGCCTTATTAGATAAAATAGCTCGCCTACAATCTAAAATCAACGCAAAAAAATCCCTGCTACTTGCTGACTCGGACTACAAACAATTACCCAACAAATCACCTACCTTTAAGTCAACTTGTAAACCTTTCAGCTTCTCACCCCTCTCAATCTGGGAAGTAGAAAACATCATCAGGAAACTTAAACCTTCAAATTGCCAAGGTGATGCCTGCCCTGCCCCGATCATCAAAGCTGCTGCGCACGACCTGGCACCATTCATAACTAACCTCATCAATGCCTCCTTCAAAACTGGAGTAGTGCCTGATAACCTAAAAGATGCGTGGGTCATCCCACTCCTTAAAAAACCTACTCTTGATCCAGCCAACCCGTCTAACTATAGACCGATAACAACTGTACCTTTCTTACTAAAAATACTGGACAGAGCAGCCTATTTACAAATACGGGCCTACTTAGAATCAAACAATCTCCTAGGACTTAGGCAGTCAGGTTTCCGACCTAGACACGGTATGGAAACTGCATTAATAGATCTCACTACCCAGATCCAAATCCTGAAAGACAATGGTAAACTTGCACTCCTCTTATTGCTTGATCTGTCAGCAGCTTTTGACCTGGTCAACCATCAAACACTCTGTCACCACTTGAAAACTGCAGCACACTTCTCAGAAGCAGCCACAGCCTGGATCAGTTCCTTCTTGGCGAACAGAACCATGAGGGTCTTCACTCCCACTGATTCTGCTGAACCTTCACCAGTACCTTGTGGAGTCCCGCAAGGCTCCTGCGTGTCCCCGACACTCTATAATATATTCACAAAGCCCCTCTTTGATATCCTTGACTATCTGGGTCAAGGATATCATCAATTACGCGGACGACACCCAGATACTCATTCCTATCTCGGGGAACTATGAAACAGACAGCAAAACCCTTAATGAAATCTACTCAGTAATTCAAGCATGGATGGCACATCATGGACTCTGTCTCAATGACGAAAAAACTGAGTTGATCATCCTTGGCACTCACGCCAAACTCAAAAATCTCAACCCCGCATTTAAATCCTTCACCATAGATGGCAATCTCATTCCCGTGTCAAATAACACCAAAACCCTTGGGGTTTACATAGATGCCACCTTATCCTTCTCCAAACAAACTAATGCAGTAGCATCATCAGCCGCTTACACCTGTAAGCTGATCACTGCATGTAAGCCGTTCATCTCCTCACCCAATTGCATCACTCTTGCTAGAGCATTAGTCCTATCCAAGATAGACTATTGTAATGCCCTTTACTTAGGCACTAGCTACAAAAATATCAACAAACTGCAAGTAATTCAAAATAATGCCATCAGAGCTGCCCTCAACATCCCCAAAAAGATGCACATCTCGGAGACCAGACGCAAACTACGTTGGCTTCCTGTCAAGCACAGAATTTCCCTTAAAACTCTGGCCCTTACACATAAAGCCAGGGCCAACCTTGCACCAGCCTACCTCACCAACCAACTTACACCTCACACTTCTTCAAGACCACTTAGAGCAGCACAAGCTAACACTATGTCCATACCGAGATTTAAACTTCATAACTCGGGTGCTGCTAGCTTCCCTGTACAAGCCTCTAAATTATGGAACACAATACCTGCGCTTTTGCGAGCAGAACCTTCATTTAACCTATTTAAACATAACACGAAGTGTTGGCTTCACAACTTGGACTCTATGACACCCTAACCGCCTGATCCCAGCATGATCGACTGTCACTGGCACACTTTTGTAGCTAATGTACTTATACTAGACTATGTATATATGCATTTGCATGACTAAGTTTGTACCCACCTGTAACTGCAATGTAACGTAACCCTTATTGACTGCTTTCTATTGCAACTGTAACCAGACCTAACTTATGCGCCCGTATGCCCCCGGGCCTGGCTGCGCTTTATAAATAAATACACCGCTACACAGCGCTGGGTCAGCTGAACTCTATTATCGCCAAGGGGCACTTACTCTTACCATCAAATCCACTTAAACACAACTCAGGCCCATCAATATATTGGCCGGCTGTACTCATTGCTGGGTGACAGAGGTGACGCTAGCCGCAGTGTCTCGGACCACAGAAATTTTCTGTCTATTGATGTATACGTGCTCTAGATAGAGTTGGGTATTATTGGGAACTGGGGTCTTTTTTAGAGATCTGGTACCGTACCCGCTCAGTGTAACCAATCCACATTCCTCACTCCCTGGCCTAGTGGGAAATCCTCCTCTGAGAGGCCCACACTAATGATGGCATCCTCCATGAGTCCAACATTCATCATGGCTTGTTTGGGTAAGCCCTTGCAAGCAGGATCCCCTTTCCTATGGCCCAGCTCCCCTTACACACAAAATAACCTTTGGATGATGGGCACACAGGTGTCCCAGTGTTAGGTGTGCCTGCGCTCTTCATTTCGGTTTGCACAGCTGAACTAGGGTTTGGAGGTTTCGCCTCATTCTTTTGGGGACCTGACTTTGAGGAGAATTGGGTTGTACCTTTGTCCTTCCCATCCTTGTTTACTTTTTTGTCTGCCGATTTCTCTTCCGGTTTGGGTGTGCTATCCTGAGTTTTTTTCTGGACTCAAGTACTCACAAACCTGTCGGCAGCCTTTGCAAGCTCCCTAGGGTCTGTGATATTCTTGTCCACAAGAAGCTAGTGTAGGTCAACCTCACAATTTGTACACACATGCTCACATGCAATCAAATTGTACATCCCATTAAATGTGTCAACTTTGTTAGCAGTCACCCACCCGCTCAGGTACTTCAAGGACAAGTGTGAATGCTTCAAATGTCTGCCCACTTTTCTTTCCGAGCTCTCTGGAGCTCTCTGAAGCTCTTGAGATACTGTTCTGGGGTTTTACAGAACTTCGTGAGGAGGGCTGCCTTCATGCTCTCATAAACGGGCCTTTCCTCAGGAGTTAACTGAAGATTTGCATCAGTCCCTGTTGTCAGTAAGCGCCTCATCAGGGCTGCACCCCACAGTACCTCATCCACCTCCTGCAGCTGGAATACAAGCTTGAGTGCTTCAAACCATTCAAAAATATTCTACCCCCAACTTCATAAACCTGTACTAAATCTTTGGGGATGTGCGGTTGGGGCTTATCCCAGGCCCTCTGGTTTGAGCCACTACTGCTCTTCTTGCTAGAGGTGGACCTTTTTGCCTCTTTCTGCTCGTCAAGCACCAGCTTGCGCAGCTCTATGATGACCTTGCCCCGCTGTTTCTGTTCCTCTAGGACTCATCTCCTCTCCTCAAGAAGGAGCTTTATAGCCGCTACCTCATTAACAGCCGGAACAATTACTGGGCTATTTAGAGACTTCGCTGAGGCCTGGGACCTGTGGGATGCCGCACTAGCCCCTGTCCTCGCTGACCGTCTCGAGTGTGGAGAAACCACACTTGCCCCCTGGCGGGATGATTGGCGAGAAACACTGCTCATGCGGTTGTCCTTGTCATTTATCCCCTCCGGAAAGTCTTGTCCATTCAGGTACACAGGGACTAGCCCGTCCCCTGGGGTCTTCTCCCCAACTGCCCTTGCTTCTACCCAAGCCTCAAGGCTGGTCAGCAACTCAGGTTTATTAACCTTAGTGCTGTGGGGAAGTCCCCTCTCTTGACATAAAACATGAAGGACATCCTTGGTCATGCCTTTTATAGTCTCCATGTCAAGCTCCATGTCCATTAATATTACATAGCAGTGTCTAAACTTTGTCTGCAACAATACTTATATCTATGGGTGACTGAGCTGTGTGCAAGGCTCCAACTGATCCGACCGCTTGCCACCGATGTGACTAATCAACTTCTGGGGCAACAGTGGTCCAGGGATGAATATCGGTTTCTAAACAATCAATCAACCCCACACCTCTAGGACACCAGAAGGGATCTGAACAGATTGAAATATAAGTTAATTAGAAGACCTTCTTGTCCAATTTTGGTAACATGGACGGAACGGCAGGCTTATCTCTGCAAGGTTGTGGATCGTTGGTTAGTTGCAACACAGCAAAAAAACTATTATTACCCAGTGATAAAAGGGACTGTCTAGTCAAGGTTGTATACAAATATCTACTTTATTATTACTACAACAGACAGTTCTAGCACACTACAAAATACAACCCGTCCTGTAAAGGAACATAGAGGACAGACAGTTTCACAAAGGAAAAGGGATGCACTCTGGATACTGACAGGAGGGTAGTTGGTAAAGTAATCAGTCTTACTGTTCAAGGTTATTTGGATTCAGCACCAAGGGGTCAAAGGGTCATAACTATCTCTAGGGGCCTTCAGAGAAGGACCAGGGGGGCAGAACCACAATGTACCTGGTGCTGAAGAAGAAGTTCTTGGTGCTCGACAGCGTCAAGGCAGTTGCAGGGCACTTTTCAGCCCTTGAGACAGAGTTAGTGGTGGGAGCCAGCTGTGGATACCAGGCGGTAGGCAGTTCGGCAAGCGGGTCTGGACGGACGTCTGCAGGCAGCCCAGCATGGCAGCTCAGAGCCAAAACTCATTGTCTCAGTCCTGGTTGGCGGATCTGGAATGCAAGTCGAGTCGTCTCAGGAGGCTCTGGTGACTGCGGTGTGACAACATTCAGCAATGCAGCCAGATGCGGTTCAAGGACTCAACTGTCTCACAAATGTGTTTAACAGATGGAAGCTGGATGATGCTTGTGTGGCACTCCTCCTAGCTTCTTCACAGGCCTTGCTTCCTTTCAAGGCGGATGGCCCAAAGCTCAGGAGAGTGTTTGCAGGCAACGGCCTTGTCCCTAGTTCAGATACTCTCTGGCACTTCCCACCTAGTAAACTTGCTGGCAGAACCTAGGAGGACACACTCTGTGCTGGCTGGGTACCGTTCTGAAGCTGCTGGATGGGTCTTCTGAGTCTGGTATCTCCCTCTGTTCACTAGGAGATGTTTATGGAAGGGATCTTGCTTCCCTCTTGGAACTCCTCGCCTTCCGTCACTGGCGGAAGGTCTAAGGTAGACTGTACTTTCATCTCAGGTCCAAATGAGTCCTTCTTCTTACTCCTTTTGAAGTCTTCAGATGATCTGCTAAGTGAGGGGTTCCACCCTCTTTTAAAGCCAAATGGGCACCAGCGATTGGTGCAGGCTAAGCCTACCTTAATGAACCAATCCTGGGTCCCCACCATCACCCTTCTGTTATGCATGAGGTCAGGACCACAGTGCTCTGAAACAGGACAGACAAGGGGGTGACAACATATACCTAAGTCCCACCCATCTCCCTGTCTGTTGTAGATCAAAGTGGGTCTCTGGTTAACTGAGCCCTATGTGACTCTTGATTCAAGTGCAGGGTTCCCTTGAAGTTTGTGCTAAGAGCATACTTCCTGTCTCCCCCAAACCCCATACTTCTGCCCTCTGAAAGGGGTCAAATCTTCAGGAGTTTGCCTACGGTAAACAGTGGACCCAGACATACATTTCACTGCCTTTCATACAAAGGGGTGGGAACTAGCTTCAAGTCGACACATTGCATACCAAAGGGGTGTTAGCCCCACCTTTCCTGTTGTCTATTCCGGCAACCAAGTCCCTTCAGGCTTGCTTCAGTTATCTCTCATTAGTATACACTTCCACCAGCCGGAGGACAAAAGCAATGCAGATCCATGAAGCCTTTGATATTTAAATTAGGCTGCTCATAGCTAGAGAAAGGTGTTCCTTCCCCCTTCTGGAGATGCTTTCATGTAACCGGGGCTGTCACATTCCGGCTGAATATGACAGGGGAAGATAGCACCTGTAGGCAGTGTCTTCTCGGCATACATGTGACTATGCGTTTTGTACAGGAAGCAGATGGACTGTGTGTGGAATGGCCTCGCACAGTCATCGGAGGTTGGTCTCCCATCATTCCTTTTCATTATTAAAAAATCAAAAAAAGCCCAGGCAAGCACACTCTCCCCGTGAGGATGGTCGAATTTCTCACAGGCATGTAGGGAGGTCACGGGAAATGTGGCAGTCTTAGGTGTAGTGGCAGGGACAGGGACAATATAAGCAATCTGGACATTTTAGACATTGGTAACAGTGCTAAATGGGAGCCCTCTTTTGAGATTGACACTGTGTTGGAGCTAATCTTGAAAAGCAAAAGGTCTCGGGCGCCGGGACCTAATGGGTTGACTAACAATACTTTCAAAACAAACCCGAATTTATGGGTCAATTTACTGTATTATGAATTCAAGGACATCCTCAAGTCGGGGATTTGTCCTTAATCCTGGTCAACTGCTCATGTTATACCACTCTTCAAGTTTGGCAGTAGGTCATACACTAAAAATTACCAGCCTTTTGCCCTGATCGATGCAGATTGCAAAATCTTTTCTGCTCTAATTCTATCTCATCTTGAAGACTGGGGAAAAAGATTCCACCCGTTAAGCACCTTCCAGACAGGCTTCCGCAAGGGCCATTCCTCTAACAGCAACGACATTGTAGTGAAATGCATTCAAGATGCTGTTTGGAGTAAGGAGAAGGGGCATACTTTTATGGCCTCAGTCAACCTCTCTGCAGCTTTTGACTGCGTTGACCATCACAAATGATGGCTTAAGCTAGCATCAAGGGGTCTTCCAAGTGGCCTCTTAAGCTTACTTGAAGGGGTATATAAGAATGCTGGCATACAAGTTCGTCTCAACCAGAAGGGAGACATGTCAGCTACTATACACACATACAGTAGGGTGAGAGAGGGGTGTGTCTTGGCCCCCTGGATTTTTAATCAGTATGTGTCTGATGTAGCAGACTATCTCTATAAAGAGAGATTGTTTGCTGCAAGAGTAGGCCTTAGTAAAGTCATCTGGCTGGGTCGTTGGACGATTTTGGATACCTTTGTTAATTATGCTAAAGATAATGACTTGATCATTAATCCAAGCAAGACCAAGATTCTTGCATTTGTGAAAGGTGAGCACAAGTCGCCGCGACACTTCTGGTATTTGGAGGGGGCAAGGGTGGGCATCTCCCATAGCCTTATTTATCAGGGCTATGTTGGTGCATACAGGGGGCTCAGAAGTCAGCTAGACCTGCTTACTAACAAAGCAAATTTACTGAGAAATCATATTCTGAAAATCGACCGTAAATATGGGAGATTTTTTATAAAACCAGATCTTCTCTTTTTTTAAGGGAAATTAGTCCCTAAATTGATTTACGGCTTGGAACTGTGTGCTGAGCTGACTTTGTCTAAGCTGAATGTTATAGAGGGTGGTATTTGGAGACGGATCCTATGCCTCTCCAACGTGGTCCACCTACCTGCAATTCGGTATGAATTAGGGTACTCTTCATTAGAGGGCCGCGTTTAATGGAGGATGTTGACGCTTTATGCTAAAATTAAGGCTCCATCAGTAAATGCTTTATATGAGTTGGTGGGCAGTAATATAGATTCCTCTGGTTTTTTATCAAAATTTTGCAACTCCTGTGAAAAGATTTTACAAACTATTAATTCTAATTTGGGAAAACTAATCTCCAACGCGATGAAAACCAAAAAAGAAGTTGCTGGACATTGAATGGATCCATGCTGTAGAGACCGTCCACTCAAATAAATCGATGAGCCACTTATCAGATGAATATAAGAAACAATGCTCCCTCTCCAAAATCCTTACTATTTTTCCCAACAGAATTCATCGTGCTAACCTGTTAAGGTTACGTTGGAACATCCTCCCCACTTTTGACACCATGTTGAGAAATACCAAATTAAGGTGGATGACAGCTTATGTAGATTCTGCCACTTAGTACCGGAAACAGTTAAACATCTTATCCTTTACTGCCCCAAATTGAATAATTTAAGTCATTCTTCCTTGGGCTTATTGAAGGACTTTTACTCTAGCCAACCGATTGAACTTGTCTGGCAATGTTGTATATACGTACAAAATACACGAGAAGGACTGGCTCTCTCTGGCTTTCTCAGAGGTCTCAAACTAGACTGAGCCAGATAATCATGGGAACTGCTTCTTTCTAACTCGAACTTATTTGTAGTACAGCCTATTTATTTAAATTTTATGTTAACCTCCAAGTTTTTGTTTTGACTTTTCACACTATTTGTGATCTTTTAATTGGCTGGTTTACACCCATTTGCATTTTTGGGAATTCATTTTTTCTTCTATTTTCATTGATGAAGTTGTCATTGTAGGATTTTTATTTTGGTATTATTATTTTTATTAGCATCTAAGTGGCTTAATCTGTATTTTTTTTTCTTTTTCGTATACACTGATTTAGGATGTATGTCTATGTTCTTGTATACGTTTTTTTTCTTTTTTCTTTTTTTTAGTTTTTATTTGTTGATTCGAGTGATATGTTATGTTTGTCTGATCACAATTTAATGTTTAAAGATGTAAATATGCCTGTAACCATGCTAGGAAAGTAATTGTGTAAGTGTTTTGTATTTTCTTCTATTATTATTAATCGTAAATGATTTTGTAAAGGTTTAATAAAACCATATACAAATTTAAAAAAAAGCAATCTGGAGCAGGTTTGGGTAAACAAGAGTTGCATGGGTCCCATTGGACAATGGCAAGTGGTAAATATAAAGGAAATATTGTTCTTGTGATAATTGTCATAGCAATGATAGTGACAGTAATGGGTCAGTGCTATTCAGTGGTAGTGACATGGGAAGCCTTACTGAAATGGGAACGTTCTTGTGGCCATGAGAGCCACATGGAACCAAAATAAGGGCAATGCAAGTGGCTGGCATGCTAGTTATGGAAACAATGGGACTGACATAAGAAAAGCTAGTGGCAATAACAGTGACACGCGGGTGGGCAATGGGGTAGTTCTGTGTCAAACGAGAGAGGCATGGCACAAATGTGGGAGCAATGATACTCACATAATGCAAAATCACAGAGTAAAGGGATAATTCTGAGGTCAATTAGATTGGCATGGGGAAACCTTGCATACAGTGACCGAGAAAATGGGCAAGCCAGCAAGCATTGGGTTGGTTCCAGTAGCAAGAAGAGTGAAATGGGTAAAAATAGGGGAAAGAACAGTGGCTTCGGGGCAAGTCAGGGGGACACGATCTGGAGACATTTGGAATAGCATTAAGTGGAAAATGGCACATTGTGGAGAAATATAGTGGCACATGATTGTGACATGTGGGCAGGTTTGTGGGCAAGGGGCAATGCGACTCACATGGACCAAATGTGCCTCAAGTTTGGACCCAATGACACTGACATGGGTCAAGACTGGCAGCAATGAGTGTGACATATGGAAATATCTGAGAGCAATGTTCCTTTCCAGGGCAATGAGAGTGATATGGATCAAACGTGTGGTCATTTTGAGGCACATGTGGGCAATGGAAGTATGTTTTAGTTCAACATTGTCAATTATCAATGTGCGTCTAAATCAGAGGGTGATAGATTGTTCTGGGGCAAATGACTTACATGGAGCAAAACCTTAGGGAATGGGCAGTTCTGTCTGCAAAACTCCAGGCAAGGATTGTGGAATGGGGCAAAACGAAGGCAATATGTTAGGCACATGGGTGTGTCAGTGATCAGTTGGGCAAATCTGTGGTCAAAGGAAGTGGAAAGCAGCAAAATTGGGAACAATGGGAGGGACATGGAGGAAGACTCAGGACCAATGGTGCCTGGCATCTGAAAACACCACAATCACCCTGAGTGGGTTACCGGTTGGCTTGCACCAAATAGGAGTCACCATGTATGCCCTCCCCGTTGCAGAATGTAATGGCTGTCACTAGTTCTGATTCAACTCATCCTACATGAGCAACTATTGGTTACCTGTTTTAAAACACGTAAAGATCGGTCTTGGCAAAACATGTGAAGAAGTTTGTAAAAAGTGCCAATTACATGCAATGGGCCGCAAACGTTAAGAGAGCATGGCACTGGATCCAGGGTTCATTAATCCTCCTCCCAGCCTGCCCATGTTCGCCTGTGCCCGGGATGCTAAGCAGTATTGTGTTGGCTTCTGGGTCAATTTTGGATGATGTTCTGTTGTACCTTTATTGGGTGATAATTTGACAGGATCTGTTAATGAACTATTAAAAGAAAGCTGACAACATTTTCTGTTACCATGCAGTTCGGGGGCAGGGAGCAATAACTGAGTGCTGTTGCAGATGCAAGGGAAAATACCTGCTGAACCACTATCCTAATTTTTGTAAGTGACTTATCAACCTTCGTCCTACCCAACAATTGCGTTAAACAGTACGCAAGCTTACCTTGTAACTTTTGGCCGTTAGGTCCACTCCGCCGCAAGGTTGTATACCAATTAATCGTTTTACAACTGCTCGAATGACAATTGACCTTTTCACAGTTGACCGAATTGTGAAGGTCAATTGTACCATATATGTGGGGGGAAACCCCCCACAACCTCCCACCCAACGCCAAACCCCACAAAACCCATATATATATATATATATATATATTACCAAACCGATATATATATATATATATATATATATATTCGGTCAATTGTGACCCTTTAAATTCGGTCAATTGTTCATTCGAACAATTGTAAACGACCAATTTGGGTAATACCCGCCTCAATCGGCATAATTGATAGAGTCACGTTGTTCGCATCCTCGCGCCTGCCATGGAAATATTGAAATCTGATGTCTCACGCTCAACGTGTGATGTCACTTATCCTTAACATATGTAAACTAGACAATTGACTATTTGAACATGTACACGCTGTAAGTCACACAATTACCCCAGTATATGAATGTGTAAAATCTACATGTGATCAAAGTACACCACCGGCCAATAATAGAAACACACAAATATGAATCAGGAACACATAAACATGCAGCAACCATTTTAAGATTGGGCTGTCAAAGGGGCTTGCAGGCAGAGACGTGCCCACCAAGCAGAAGTGAGAAAAGTACACAAGAAGCAGGAGAAGGAGTCCTGCTTACAAGAAAGGATAGGCAACAAAGGCAGTCAACAGAAAGGGGCAGGCAGTACAAGTAAAATAAACATGTTAGATTCCCTCTTGGGGTGTACGCAGAATAGGTGAAGAGTTTCCCACAGAGCCAGGGAAACTCCAGCCTTCTGAGTTGGTTACTATTACATGGCCCAATCTGAATGCTCATGGAATGGAGCAACAGCATTGGATGTCTGTGTCTGGACCCTAAGGCACGAGCAAGAAAACAGTCATGAGAAGATTGAAGCCTGGACGGGTCCAGCAGGAACTGAACGATGACTGTCTCCTGAAACAGGAACCAGTACACCATTAACAATGACACAAGGTACAATACTGAAACGCGACAAAGGAAAGGGGGCAGAGATTGCCTGCTGGAAACCCAGTGCGAGACTCGAACAACGGAAACACTAAAGGAACAAGTGAAGACAAGAACTATAACAGAAATATCAAGGGAAAAAAGGAAGGCTAAATGAGAAAGGTTCAGGACAGAGAGAACTGGAAGAAAGAAGGAAAGCAAGAAAACTATAATCTATGTATAGGGGTAAGGAGACTGGAATCTGCAGACTGGTAACAAGGAACAGTAACTCTGGACTGGAATAACAAGGGTAGGACTGCAGAGAGAAAACAAGGAAACTGTAGCTCTGAAGTGGGATAACAAGGACAGGATTGCAGAGAGAAAACAAGGAAACTGTAGCTCTGAAGTGGGATAACAAGGGTAGGAATGAAGACTAATAACAAGGGAACAGTAGCTCTGAAGTGGAATAACAAGGGCCGGACTTAAGAAACAAGAAAGCTAAAACAGGTAACACGGGTAATGAGCACAGAACAAGGAAATGCAGGAAGGGAACAAGATACTTGGTAGTACAGAGCAAGGGGCTGTAGACAGAAAGCAGAGGACTGCAAGCAAGGGAGCAGGGCTGAAGTGCAATAAGCACAGAGGTGCAGTGCTGCAAGGCAGGAGAGTGGACTCTGGAACAGGAGCACGTTCTGGAAATAACAGGAAAGGGCACAAATCCAAGGATCAAGGCAAGAAAGGGCTGGACTGCTTAAATACTGACCTGCGCTTTGCCTGAGCAGGCTAATTAGCAGCATCCAGAGCAGCAGACTTGACGGTAATTGGCCTTCTCCCTCTCTGGTCCTGGGTAAGTGAAAGCAGCACTGATCTCTAAGGCTTGTGGGGATTGTAGTTATAAGATAGCTGCATAGCCACGAAATGGGAACTGCCACAAGGCTCATTATGGGACATGTGTTTTTTTAAATTAAATAGGAAGTTCCAACGTCTTGCAAACGAAAAGTAAAGACAAACATATGAATAAATATTGTCCAGGGAGGTTTATATACATGAATGAGTCCCAAATAGTTCACGATGGGTGCTAATTGGTGCGCCAGTGGCACAGTGGTGACATGCGCTTACCCCTTTACTCTTTAAATACTGAAGTGCACCTAAATGGTGGCTGAAACTTTAAACTTCATTGCACTGTCCGCAAAACAACATGGGATGTTTACCACAGACATATAAAATATGAGCAAAGTCACTACAAAACCATCAGACACATCAAGTTCCCCAATACAGTGTTACTACGTGCTCCAAAACATGAAGGACACGGCAAAGGTGGAGATATGGTCTTAGTCATCAGTCCCAAACTGTGGGATGTGCTCACAGATTAAATTAGAACCCATAGCAGCCATATACAAGGAAAACAATGAAGGCAATACTCTTCCAGAAAGCACCCCCTCGTACTAAGAGGAGCAAACACGTTATTTGAGATCTTGACCTTCTTGCAAGCTTGCCTTCATCAATATTTTCCTAAAATCCTCACGATTGCCTCTGATGTTTTGTATTGTTTGCCTCTGGAATTAGGCCCTTAGTTCTTGTTGTGAATGACCCCTTTAATCCCACTGCACACTCTTGCCCATTCCCCTTCATGCCACAAAGCGTGATCTCCGTTTCTATTCCAGTCTGCCCCTTTTGTTCTCCGAGTACTCTGCATAAAATACACGTAATAATACCTGCTTAGTTCTGCCCTCCTACAGCCTCAAAAGTACAATGTAGATTCCACACTGCGTGTAGTGCGTATCTTAAAATAAAATCCCAGACAATTCTAATGTAACTGTTCTCTTTTTTATTCATTCAATCCAAGATTTGTTTATCATTTTTAACATTTTTAAAGCCCAGTTAGCTCTCTGACAATCTTCCTTTTTACAATATATATTTTCCTTTGTCGTTTTTTTCTATGAACGGTTTTGTAGGTGAGAAGTATTCATTTGAAACAAATATGGCAGTGTGTAATACAACATATTATTGATATTTGAATGCATGCATTTGTAAACCTTCATTACATTTGTTTATTCATTTATCTCGGATTGGGTACATTTTAAATTAAACTATACATTTTACAAATGTAATAGAACATCAAGCTATGCTTTATATTAATGTACATTTTTCCATTTTGTTGTTTTAGACAATGCCTAGCTACGCATACCAAATAACTATGGTTGAAGATTTTCAATTGACTTTCTGCCATTGATTTCCCTACAGTGTAACAATGACTCTAAGTAACCCACTGATGTACTTTTACTGCATGTGGTAAAGGTAACTGTGTTTTGCAAGATTATTGGAGATAATTCAGCCCAACCTGTATAGAAGCACTGAATAGCCCTTATTCACAGAGCATTTTCCAGTGGGGGTTTGCCATTATAAAACACTTGTGTGAATTAGAACCAATGTGTTTACTGTGCTCCAGGCAAATGTATCTATTTATAATTCTAACATCTATTTATTCTCAATTTTAATTAACATGGAATAGTTACTGTTATTAATTCATATTGCTAAGCTATTTCCAATGTCGACTGAACCATAACAGTGCCCGCTCCTCTATGTATTATGAAGGATTTTCCAACTCGCTCCTTCCCAACCTTCCTGACAATAAGTTGGTGGGAAATGTCAGTCCAAACTCATACTTCACTTTACGTTCCCAAAACAGATGAAAGAAATGGCCTTCATTAAGCATTAGGTGATAATGGTAAAAACAAGCAGTACTTGAAATAACACATTCAAACAAAGAAGAAAAACCTGGCCAGTTTTTACAGGTATTGGATAGCCCTGGGGAAATCCATTGCATCACATATACAGCTGTGATGTACCACCCTATAAGTTAAAATGTTATGCTTAGTTTATGGGGTGCGCATAACAGGCAGCTATTTTAAGTGTATATGTACTGAAGTATTTGAAAGATTTTACTGAGCACTTTATTTCGAGGTAGCAATGGTATGTGGTATGGTCTGCATGCAGAGTAGAGAAAAACACATGTGGTATTAAATGAACACTACATTAAGTAAAAGTATATGCTGTATTTTTGAAAAATACAGACATGTAAATATCAACTGATCATACATGGAAAAGCTGCATGGAAAACAATAATACCTCCCAATTTGACATGCACCCAAAATGTGGAGTTAATGACTGTTAGGTGAACCCAAATCATGTACAGGTGCATCTTATCGCATGCAAAAGGATAGGGAGGGTTCAGTTAAGGTTACACACACCACAGACCAACATGCAGGGAGTGGAGTACTAAAATAACATACTTGGGCTCATTGTGCTGTTTTCTTAATGTATTGTTAATGTATTACTAAATATATAATTGTAAAGTTCTCTGTAAATCATCTGTGATCAGGTTTGTGCTATACTCATATCCTAAATAATAAAGCAGGGGAGAATACTAAACCTCTGAGAAGTAGGTGGATGGGGGGTGAGGATGGTGCAGTGGGATCACTACTACAAAGGTCCATACCATCACCTTGGAATCTCATCAGCCACTAACACTAACACTTCTGCACCCAGAAGTACACTTTGTGTCTGGTAAAGCATGCTGCACAGAGATGGACTAATAGGACTAGCCAATGCATTGCACCCAGAGGAATTTGTGGGACCAGCTAGTGCATTGAGCTTGTAGGGGAGGTGGGGGTGGCCAATGTACCGCACCGGGAAGAATTGAAGGGTACCATTGAGTTGCAGATGGATGAGCTCTGAGGACATAATTGGAAGAACCTTGTGAGTAACCAATGTACTAACCACCCTGCTCCCCTCCCATTGGCCTCACCAGTACTACACACACATATGGGCTAGCCAAACTAGACTCAGGCCACATGTAACTAACATTAGCACACAGCAAATAACCCAGACACTGGATGTTAACCTTATGGAATCAACAGGCCAGTACGCACAACCAGAAGTACCAGCCAAACTACACATGAAACACACTATAACACACACCCAACATAACTTTCACCCTCATACAACAAACAACCAGGATACTGGACCTTCCCCCTACGGATACAACAAGCCAGTGCCCACGATCAAACTACCACCGAAACCTACACATGAAACACACAAACACATGCCCAACATAACAACAAACATATATAACAAACAATCAAAGCATTGAGTCTTACCCTTATGGATACAACAAGCCAGTGCATGCATCCAACTGACCTACAAGCCAACACACACAGACGCTAGTTTCTCCTGGTTCAGGGCCTATCCTAACATTCTACCCTCACTAACACACCCCGCCTCCTTTCTTGCAGAGCCATGTGAGCACCTGGGGACCGCCCAAAGGGTAACAGTGTTCAATATAAGACAACATAACATAGCGTCAGTCACCAAATTCTAACTCTGTCTCGCCTAGACAGAACCACCATGCAATATATAATACATCTAATTGAGAGGGACCCTCAAAGTGAAGAAAGCATAAATACAGCTATACCACCCCACCTTAAGGTAGGTTCTAGGCTGCATTGCTGCGCAACTGGTCATTTTCAACATTCCAAAGCAATGTTGCAGACAATGTCGAATCCAACTATTTCTGGAGTCGAAGCCTGGGTGTTAGATTTGCTCCTGCACAACTGGCATATATATTTCTGCATCAGCCAGGAAGTCATCCCATGAAAGGGAGTGTCTATGGCTTAGAACATTTTCCAAATATGATAGGTACTGTAACGGCACCCATGCACCATTGGACACCACCATCCCCAGATGACCTGTGATGCACACCTCCCCATCACCCGCTGTTGCTCTCAGTTCCCTGGACCTACACACCTGGATGTGTTTGAAATCTCTGCTATCCTGGGCTCCCGTGTCTGTAGGGGTTGTCTTCAGTACCTTGTGGACTGGTCGGGGTATGGCCCGGAGGAAAGGTCCTGGGTCCCCGCTGTTGATCTCCACGCCCCCCGCCTGGTGGCACGATTCCATAGGGACAATCCTTCGTGCCCACGGGGTCGTGGGCCTTTGGGTGGGGGATCTGTCACGCACTCCACACACTCCACACACTCACCCCTCAGTGTTCCTAGTGTTCCCCTTGCCCATCCTCGCACCTCCATCCCATCCCGTCCTCTTGCCCAGTTCCGGGACTCACTTGTGCTTTCCCCGAGTCCCCATGTGCCACTGCGCATGGGTCGACATGCTGCCTACTCGCGGAGATGCCCGTTCCATTGGCGTGTTCCTTGGCGATTGCGAGACCGGCTTCTTCCGTGTCACATGACCAACATCTCCCGCTCACGTGTCTCTAAGTTACGCTCACGTGATGCGGTTGCGACTCATGTGACCGGAAGGTAATAGGCAGCGCCGGTATTTAAACAGCCGCATCGCAACACTTCGGTGCTTCACCGCTGTTTATTTGGACACCTGTTCGGCGCTACACTTATACCCTTGGATTACTTGGACACTGACCTCGGATTACACTAATGACTGCTATCGGATTCCCCCTGGCTTCTGGCTTCTGCTTCATTGGATTCCTTATTACGATTCACGGACTGCCTTCTGGACTTCTACTTACTTAACCCTTTGGTACTACGTTCCGCTTAGTTTCCCTGCCCAGATTTTGGCATCAGGTGGGCCCGGCACACGCAGCACAGTCTGACCTACTGCCCTGGAAAAGGAAACAGCCTTGCTGGGTCCCGGAACCTCCACTATAAGTCCAGCAGATACACCACGGCCACTTATTGGTAAGACCGTTCCACTTCCTTGTTGTCTGGTTTGTTATTGCTGTCTTAGGCTTGTTACTTAACCAGTGCTTTCTTTACAGTGGTTCGGGGTTCCCAGAGGTCCATGGTTCGGGAAGATCATCTCCCACCTGTGGCCTCAAAGGTTGTACAGAGAGTGATTTAGATTCTCTCTGTGCGGCACTTGTGGACAGAGGACTCTTCTGACTACACGACAGTCAAGACACAACATCTAGGCACAGGGATTCAAGTTCACGGATCAGTCTCTAAACATTAAGGCACGGCAGACAATGGGGGGTTCATACGCTTTCTGGTGACCAGTCAAGGAGTTAGCAGACTGATGACGGAAGCTCCTCTTGGCACTGTATTTTGGTAAAACAGGGCTGTCCAAGGGGGCACGAAAACGCCAATAAGTGCAATGATTGTGGACTTAAGCTTACAGTGAATCATGTCTGTGTGAACAGCATGACCATCTAGCTCCTAAGCGACCAAGCAAAGGCTCTCTAAAAAAGAACAATTACTTTGCTTGCAGAAAGTTTAAAAGGAGTGAAGTAAACTAGTTCTGCCCACAAAGGGATTTTAAAGCATTCCTGAGTGCTTAGCTATCAGCAGTACATCGAGGAGCTCATAAGGCTATCCCACTCAAGGCTGAAGAAAAAAGATGATCTTTCTCCATGCCATCACATCAACGACAACATGGCAGGCATCACAGTTAATAATATTTGAAAGGCACTAGGCGGCATGCTAGTGAACCAAACACAGGCATTTATGATGCAAACCTTCCATAATGCAGATGTACTTTTATGACAATCTTAATCATAACCAAAACCTGTATGTATCACAATCTCCTCCTACCTATATTTCTGCATCAGCCAGGAAGTCATCCCATGAAAGGGAGTGTCTATGGCTTAGGACATTTTCCAAATATGATAGGTACTGTAACGGCACCCATGCACCATTGGACACCACCATCCCCAGATGACCTGTGATGCACACCTCCCCATCACCCGCTGTTGCTCTCAGTTCCCTGGACCTACACAGAATGCCACAATAATTTGAAACAGGTCTTTGTCCAGGTACATGGAGACCAATGTGGGCAGGTGGACATATCCCTAAGGTATGTGACAAACCACCCTCCCTGGTGGAACCACACAATTACAATGATTCTCCCTGCCAGCACATTCTCATTTGCTCCCCTCCTGCATTCTCCATGCTCCCACCCTCAATCAACCATTCAGTGTCCTCTGGTGGATAAGGTGGAAAGGATATGCACTGGGATAATCTTGGTGTTTAAATATTACAACCAATACAATGCATAATTGAAGTACACCTATTCCAACATATGTCTGTCATCATATTACATCACATTTTCTACATTCAGTGGAATGTCCCCTGTTTCCCTGGTTCATGACACCTGCCTGGCATCCCATGTGGCAACACGAATAGCTCAACAACCAAGCACATGTGAGGACTCTGTACCCATTTCAAATGACATTTGATCTCTAGAAGGCATGATTCAGGTACTTACCCAGAATAGCGGGCGCATTCGTAAAGTTCAGAAATGTTGGCAAGATTATCATTGTCCTTTGCATGCTCCATACCTTGTGCATAAGGTGTCCTACACCAGTACCAGTACAAGATTACGTTGTGCCAGACATTGAGGATGAAGGGGGCTCAAAAAGACTTGTTTAGCTATGATGGGGGCGGGTGTCACCCATAAGGAAATGACAGAACATTATTTTGAAGAACATGGATTCTAATGTCAATTAGTACCCGGCAATGGTCAATAAGAATGTAAGAAGCATTCCAATTGGCCCTCGCCCGGTCCATACCCTATGTGGAATCCCTCGAAGCTTTGTTCGCATCACCGGCAGGGGGGTGTGGCAGCCCCTCAGCAAATGAGGAGGCTCGGAACCGGGTAATTCCCACTCCGAGCCTCTGCAGGGTTGGAGGCTGCCTTCCTCCTCCGCCAGTGAGTCAGGTCAGTGTTTGCTCCACACCTCCAACAAACCCTGACCTGCCCTCCCAACCCCCCTCCGCCCTCCCAACTCCCCTAACATTGTTTTCTCGAGAGCGGACGCGCTGGGGCGTCCGTTCCCGAAAGCCACCATGGAAAGGGAAAACAGACTCCGTTTTCCCTTCCCCGGTGGCCATTTTTTTGTCATTTTCCTTTTTTGTTCTGTTAGAAAAAGATTAGTATTAGTATCCCGGTCTTGCAGGCTGGGATACTAATAGCAATATGCCCCTCGCTGCGGGGCCATTACCGAGTCAGGTAATGCCCCGGGGCCTTCGTTAAGGCCCTCGCTTCGCTCAGCCCTGTAAGTATGGGCCCCAGGGCAAACTCGGTAATGGCCCCGTGGCTTGGGGCATATTGCTTAAATACTAAGTTTCATCCAGGCTGTTGCATTCTGATCTTGCCCATTATTAACATCCCTTATATGACTGCATAATGTGTGATGTGATTCAAAAATGTCTAATCCCCTAACAATAATCTGACATCATATATACCCCTAACACAACATCTCTACCTTCCACTTTCCAGCCCCACCCATCAAGACCCCTTACGCTCCCCTTTACCTCAAACTCAAAACTCCATCTGTACAATGGTGAAGTGGAAAAATGGGAAAACACCCTCCCCCCATTCTCATCCAGACCCTGGCCTAGAGGATCACGGCCCAAGCACCCTCCGCAAGAGGAGTTTGACCCGCTCACCTCGTTACCAGACGACAAGCTACCATGTGTTCGTGGCCCACATGCACGAGGGCATTGCCCACTACCATGCCCTGGCCAAACCGACGCCTGCGACATGGACCATATCGACTAAAACAACAGCCGCAAAGCATCAACATCATTAGAGATGTCAGGACGACATAGCCAACAGACAAGAACACCCATGCCACCATGCACCCTGGTCACTCACACACCAACTCACACGAAGAACATACTCAGTGCTATGACGTAGCGGACTGACACACTCACGGACATGCATCATTGTTATTTTCCACATAGGCCTCCTACAGCACCGCAGAAATGCAAGATGCCTGAAGAGCTTGTGTATACGCTTGCAGTCGCTTCATGCTACACTGCCCCCATAGAGATGTCATTATATATATATATATACTACTACTTGTGACACTCTGTCACCCTGCGGCACCTATGTTAGTAATTATACATCGCCTCCCAGGAAAACTAGGCCCGAGTAGGCCGCAAGCAAGAGTCCTCAGGCTCGAGCCTCTAAGACGAAAAACCCTTTTGAGACGAAAAGCAATGCGCTGACCATGCAGAACGAGTCCCAGAGAGAGCCCACCGCCAAGGCCACAATGTTGCAATCTACATGCCGAGCTCTCAGTGCCAAGGCTACACCTGCCGCAGCCAAGCACCCCTCTGGGCCGAAAAAACTAAAGAAATGCTTATAATTCTGCTCCAGCTACAGTCTCTACACATGTGAATAAGCCAAACTGACAAGATGCCAAGCTTACAAGACAGAAAGCCGCCGGGGTCCCACGTCTGAGACGCAGGTTGCAACAACGAAGCAACAAGTTGGACACCTACACCTATGGGAAAGGCGTGATCATCAGCCACTAGCAAAAACCTGTCCATTGTCCACCACTAACACATAGTTGCAAAATGTTGCCAACACCAGGTACCTCGCGAGCTGGGAACGGCGATGGTCCCAGGCTTGGGGGCTCACGAGGGAACCAATCAGAGTATGAGGGGCTCCTCACTGACGCCATTTCGGGTAGCCAATCAGCAAGGGTCCCTGTGCAACCAATTTATTGTAGCAAGTGTTAGGGACAACCCAAGTGTGCCACCTGACCTGTCCTTATCCACTAACATTTTTCCATATAATCATCTATACTAACCCTACCACTCGGGCAGCCAACCCGAAGTGGCGATAGGTTTTGTGATGGTTTTTCCCAGGTGACTCGAGCAGCGCGTCATACTACGGGAAAAAGGGTCTGCGAGCCCCACTAAGAATGAGAGTGTCTCCCCGGATGGATGCATACGGACAGAGAATGATCCCTGCCATTACTATAATAAACAGCAGTAATTACTTTGCTCTTGTGTGTGCATCATACTCCTTTTGGGACGTGGGAGGAGTTGGGGCCTCTCCAGCCCCGGAGGTCCGCGGACGGCTCTGCCGGCCCCTGGGAGATCACCCAGACAATGGCCAACTGCAGTAGCTGTGCCAGTGAGTTCTCCATTGAGGCTGCTGGTGAGCTCACAGTGAGGCTAAGCAAATGTGGAGGTTTCAGACCTCTCATGGCCAAATTACAGGGTCACAGTGAGGGACCACTCTAGCTGGTCAATAGTTTAGTGAACTTCTGCAAGTCATCCCTTCTGTGTACTCTCTAATCATCTGCCTCTGCAGGGGTATTGCCACGGCCTTTGCCTGCTGCACCCAGCACTGCCTCGCACTCAACTGGCCCTGCTTCATCAATGGCATCTGGGCAAGGGTGTTGTGGATGTGCCTAAGGACCTTAACCTTGTATTGGCCAAGATAGTACTGGGAATCCTGGTGGTACTCAATGATGTGCAGTCTTGCTATCACAGCCCGATGGTCAGCTGGGTCAGGAGAAAGTCCACTATCTACTTTCTGACCCACACTCCTATAACTTTCTTATGGAGTGGGTGGGATTGCAGGGATCACACTGTCCTGCAGCACCCACAAGATCATTGCTGCATTCATCTTCATCAGTAGCAGTGTTTGTGGCATACAGGTCCAGAATATAGCAATGGTCTTGTGGGAGTTGCAGGATGATGGTGTGGTCCCTCTGATGCCAACTCCATCCGTCAGAGAGGTCATAATCATCAGTAACATTGTTACTGTCATACAAATGGAGAATATGTCAATTATCTAGTGTGTCGTGTTCTACTGGATGTTTTTGGCCCCAGTGTCAAAGCTCCCATTAGTGTCACATCTTTCACCATTATCAGTGGCCAGCCTCCTCACACAGCCTAATGTGTAGAAGAGTTGCACAAGCAGGAGGTGCTCCCAAGGGAATCAAATGGGTATGGCTGACAACTGGGGATCCTGCCATAACTGACCCTCTGGTCACCTGCAGGTGCTATTGACCAGCAGTGAGGGTAGGGACTGGCCTGTAGGCACTATGGTGGTGGCAGCGGGGGAAGTGCAGCTCATGGTGATGGTCATTGTGATGGTAAACTTGGAAGTGGTGGCAATGGGGGTGGTGCTAAGTGATGGTGGTGCTGGCAGTGATCATGTTGGTGGACATGTTGGAAGTGATGATAGGGCTCTAGTGCCTTTTAAGGGTGGCCTTCATGGTGCTTCAGTGTGTGCCATCTATTCCTCAAGGCTTCTACACTCCAAGGGCAGGTGGCGATGTCCGCAATACAGTCCTTGATGGGCTCACAGAGTGTGATGCACTTCCTGGAAGAATTACTATTGGGAGGTGACCAAACAGCCTGAGACCCTTCCTACGCCAGAACAGGCAGTCCTTGGCTGGAGAAATTACTTTTAATGTTTGTGTGCATCACCCATGACCCACAACCAACGCCACCCAAATCAGCTCATCCAATCATTTATCCTGCTTGGCATCTGAGGGAAGCAGTTTTTACATGTAGTGCTTTTGCATAATGGCCACTGCAATGTTTTCTGCTTCGCATGGAGGCTGTTACTGTATTTCTGCAGTCTTTTTTTTGTATCTCATGCAAAATGGTGTGTTTATTAGAGGTACGAAGTTATTGTTTACTGTGTGGGCAGCAATGAACACTAATAGTGCGGCAAGGCTCAGAATTCCTCATGGAACTAACTGCATTTACTGCATGTGGAGTTGAAGGATCAAATACTGTGACACTCATATAAAGTGATATGACCATCAATTCTGATGTCAATGACACATTCAGCACCTTTGAAAAGATGAGTGGCACAAGTAATAAAGCAGTGGGTAATTTCCCACTTTTTGTGATCCTAATGAAAACATTGAGGTAATATTGGGGCTGCTTCCAACACACTCCTTCATCAAGGGTCTTTTGCAAACATTAATGGAGTTAGTGGAAGGGGGGAAGACAAAAGGGCTCATTATAAGTCCCCCGGTATCTCGCCAGTAATTCTGGTGGGATACTGGGTGACTAACGTACTGTCTCTGCTGCCCAGTATCCCGGAATTACCGGGATATTACTGGCGGCAGCGAAGCCTGTAAATCCCCATTCCAATGGAGTTCTATAGGACTACATGGGATGGGGATGCTGCAATCAGAGGCACCAGTAATACGGGTGCCAGTGATTGCGGTAATCGTCTGCTGGTAGGGGCCTGAACTACCAGCAGGTCAGCCCTGCCAGTAAATCTCAGCCCCTAACCGCAGACTTGGAGTTTGTCGATCTGGAAAGGAGCCGGTATGCGTTGTTACCGGCACCTTTTTTTCAGACCGGCAAACTCATAATGAGCCCCAATACTGTCATCCTTTTACTGAGTAATGAGAAATGAAAGAACAGCGTCAAATTGGTAAAAAAATGTAGACTTTCGGGCAGGGTGGGTTGGCCGGCCACCTCAATTTCCATCTACGCTCAAGCAAGATATTGAGATCTATTCTGCTTATCTGAACAGTATTAGCTTTTCTGTCATCAACTAGACCTTGCTGAGCTAAGCTGCTTCAGGATAGTGCTCAGGACTCTGCAGCCGTGTAAAGGATGCTACTCGCAATGACAAATTCTAGTAAGTTATTAAACTTAGATTTTTTCATTTATTCAAATTTCACATTACAAATGGCTAACAGATACATAGGTAGGAGGAGATTGTGATACATACAGGTTTTGATTATGATTAAGATTGTCATAAAAGTACATCTGCATTATGGAAGGTTTGCATCATAAATGCCTGTGTTTGGTTCACTAGCATGCCGCCTAGTGCCTTTCAAATATTATTAACTGTGATGCCTGCCATGTTGTCGTTGATGTGATGGCATGGAGAAAGATCATCCTTTTTCTTCAGCCTTGAGTGGGATAGCCTTATGAGCTCCTCGATGTACTGCTGATAGCTAAGCACTCAGGAATGCTTTAAAATCCCTTTGTGGGCAGAACTAGTTTACTTCACTGCTTTTAAACTTTCTGCAAGCAAAGTAATTGTTCTTTTTTAGAGAGCCTTTGCTTGGTCGCTTAGGAGCTAGATGGTCATACTGTTCACACAGACATGATTCACTGTAAGCTTAAGTCCACAATCATTGCACTTATTGGCGTTTTCGTGCCCCCTTGGACAGCCCTGTCTTACCAAAATACAGTGCCAAGAGGAGCTTCCGTCATCAGTCTGCTAACTCCTTGACTGGTCACCAGAAAGCGTATGAACCCCCCATTGTCTGCCGTGCCTTAATGTTTAGAGACTGATCCGTGAACTTGAATCCCTGTGCCTAGATGTTGTGTCTTGACTGTCGTGTAGTCAGAAGAGTCCTCTGTCCACAAGTGCCGCACAGAGAGAATCTAAATCACTCTCTGTACAACCTTTGAGGCCACAGGTGGGAGATGATCTTCCCGAACAGTGGACCTCTGGGAACCCCGAACCACTGTAAAGAAAGCACTGGTTAAGTAACAAGCCTAAGACAGCAATAACAAACCAGACAATAAGGAAGTGGAATGGTCTTACCAATAAGTGGCCGTGGTGTATCTGCTGCACTTATAGTGGAGGTTCCGGGACCCAGCAAGGCTGTTTCCTTTTCCAGGGCAGTAGGTCAGACTGTGCTGCGTGTGCCGGGCCCACCTGATGCCAAAATCTGGGCAAGGAAACTAAGCGGAACGTAGTACCAAAGGGTTAAGTAAGTAGAAGTCCAGAAGGCAGTCCGTGAATCGTAATAAGGAATCCAATGAAGCAGAAGCCAGAAGCCAGGGGGAATCCGATAGCAGTCATTAGTGTAATCCGAGGTCAGTGTCCAAGTAATCCAAGGGTATAAGTGTAGCGCCGAACAGGTGTCCAAATAAACAGCGGTGAAGCACCGAAGTGTTGCGATGCGGCTGTTTAATTTAAATACCGGCCCTGCCTATTACCTTCCGGTCACATGAGTCGCAACCGCATCACGTGAGCGTAACTTAGAGACACGTGAGCGGGAGATGTTGGTCATGTGACGCGGAAGAAGCCGGTCTCGCAATCGCCAAGGAACACGCCAATGCAACGGGCATCTCCGCGAGTAGGCAGCATGTCGACCCATGCGCAGTGGCACATGGGGACTCGGGGAAAGCACAAGTGAGTCCCGGAACTGGGCAAGAGGACGGGATGGGATGGAGGTGCGAGGATGGGCAAGGGGAACACTAGGAACACTGAGGGGTGAGTGTGTGGAGTGTGTGGAGTGCGTGACAGATCCCCCACCCAAAGGCCCACGACCCCGTGGGCACGAAGGATTGTCCCTATGGAATCGTGCCACCAGGCGGGGGGCGTGGACATCAACAGCGGGGACCCAGGACCTTTCCTCCGGGCCATACCCCGACCAGTCCACAAGGTACTGAAGACAACCCCTACAGACACGGGAGCCCAGGATAGCAGAGATTTCAAACACATCCGGGGCGGACAGAGACACCGAAGCCACAGGGGCACGAAGCCGCGTAGGAGCGGGACAGGGCTTGAGCAGAGAGACATGGAAAACTGGGTGAAGCCGCCAGGACCCCGGGAGCGCAAGACGATAGGTCACAGGGTTGATAACTCGGGTGACTACATAGGGTCCCACAAAAAGAGGCAAAAGCTTGCGGCAACCCACCAGCCGTAAGTGACGAGTAGACAACCAGACACGGGACCCACGGAATACAACGGGGCCATCACCCGTTTCCTATCTGCCTGTGCCTTCATGGACGCCTGAGCCTCGACGAGGTGGGTCGAGACCTGCGCGTGGATAGTGGACAGGTCCCTAACACAAGCAGCGGCAGCCGGGTTGACAGAGGGGGGCAGGTCCATGAAGGGTAAAACACGGGGGTGCTGACCATACAGTACATAGAAGGGGGAGAAACCAGTGGAGGAATGCACAGCGTTGTTGTATGCAAATTCCACGAGATGCAACACTCTCAACCAGGATGTTTGCATCTGCAAGGTCAGACATGGTAGATACTGCTCCAAAGTCTGGTTGAGCCTTTCGGTCTGGCCGTCCGTCTCGGGTGATATGCTGAGGAGAAGCGGACATCCATACCAAGTAGTTTGGTCAGGGCACACCAAAAGCGTGACGTAAATTGGGAACCCCTATCCGAGATGAGAACCGAAGGAAGCCCGACGAGACAGAAAACGTTCTCAAAGAACAGCCTGGCCAGTGTAGGAGCACAGGGAATGCCCTTGCAGGGAATGAAACGAGCCATCTTTGAAAAGGAATCAATGACCACCCACAATGTA
The DNA here is from genome assembly GCF_040938575.1 of Ambystoma mexicanum. Classification (NCBI taxonomy): domain Eukaryota; kingdom Metazoa; phylum Chordata; class Amphibia; order Caudata; family Ambystomatidae; genus Ambystoma; species Ambystoma mexicanum. The sequence continues at coordinate 287,678,737 of NC_090941.1, read as the reverse complement.
TTGAAGCCCTGGAACCGGGGCAAATCGGGGACGAAATCTATGGTCAAGGTGTGCCAGGGCCTGGGAGGGACGGGTAAAGGAAGCAGGAGACCCACAGGATGACCCCTACGATGTTTACATTGTGCACGAACTGCACAGGTGTTGAAATAACATTCCACGTCCCTCTTCATGGACGGCCACCAGCACCATCGTTTCAGCAACGCCAACGTGCATTTCTGGCCGGGATGTCCATGAACAGGGGCGTTGTGGGACCACTCCAAGGCTATGTTGCAGGTATCTGCAGTGGGCAAGAATAGGCGATCGGAGACAAAGGGCAGTCCATCATGAATCACAAGGTCCCATTCGGATAACTGTTCTCGGTGTAGGGTGACCCAGCTCTGAACAGCTTCGAGTAAAGGCAAGGTCGGTGTACACAAACAAACTACCTTGCCGACATCCAGAAGAGTATCTGGAAACACTGGCAAGGCCACCCCCCCAGGGAAACGCGTCAATGCATCGGCCTTGCCGTGGGTAGAACCCGAGCGATGCTTGATAACAAAATCAAAAGCCGCAAAGAACAAATGCCATCTGACCTGCCTGCTGTTGATACATTTCAAGGATGCTAGATCCTGCAAGTTCTGATGATCTGAATAAACCGTGACCCGGTGCTTAGCACCCAAGAGATGGTGCCGCCAAACACGGAAAGCATCCATGACAGCCAGCAATTCTTTTTCGGTCACAGTGTAGTGGGACTCGGCATCAGTGAATTGGCGGGAGTGAAAGGCCACGGGGTGAAGACGACCGGTGGCAGAGCAAGTCTGTGACGAAACCGCACCCAAGGCAAAGGAGGAGGCGTCAGCCTCCACGATGAATGGCAGTTCTGGGTCCGGGTGTTGTGGGAGGGGGGCGGTAGTCAACGCCGTTTTGAGGGCCTCGAAGGCTCGTTGGTGTGACTCCGTCCACAGGAAGGGAGTGCAAGGACTCGTCAAAGAAGTAAGGGGCGCCACTAGAGACGAGAACCCAGAGATAAAATGCCTATAGAAATTAGCGAAGCCAAGAAAAGACTGAAGTGCCTTCAGGGTTTTGGGGACCGGCCAGTCCAACACCGCCCGCACCTTGGATGAATTCATGGCCAAATCCCTGGACGTGATATGAAAACCGAGGAACTCCACAGAGTCTGCATGGAACTGGCACTTCTCGGGTTTGGCAAACAAGGAGTGTCTTTGTAGATGAGAATGCACTTCCTGAACATGTTGTACGTGTTCCTTCATATTCTGGGAAAAAATCAAAATGTCGTCTAGGTAGACCACGTCAAACACGTCCAGGGTATCGGAAAAGATGTCATTCATGAATCTCTGGAACGTGGCCGGTGCATTGCATAGGCCGAATAGCATGACCGTATATTCGTACAACCCATAGCGGGTGCAAAAGGCGGTCTTCCATTCGTCTCCAGGGCGCACACGGACTAGATTGTAAGCACCACGGAGATCCAGTTTAGTGAAGACAGTTGCGTGCGTGAGGCGGTCTAGCAGGGGCGTGATTAGAGGAATGGGGTAGCGGTCTTTTTTTGTGATGGCATTAAGCCGGCGATAGTCCACGCACTGCCGCAAATCGCCCTCCTTTTTGGGGACGAAGAAGATGGGCTAGCCGCTGGGGAAGTGGAAGGGCGTATATGGCCTAGGCGGAGGGACTTCTGGATGTAATCCTTCAGGGCTAGGTCTTCTGTAGGAGAGAGAGAATAAATCCAACCTGTGGGAATAGCGCTACCTGGAACCAAGTCTATTGGGCAGTCGTAAGGACGGTGTGGGGGAAGTACTTCAGATGAACCACGATCAAATACTCCTGTGTAATCCTGGTATTGGGCGGGAACAAGTGTGGAGATCAGTCCTACTATATGTTGTTCTGTTAGGGGAATCGTAGAATCCTCTATGGTCAAGTGAGCAATGGCCCCCAAAGCCTGAGTGGGTGTGTTGTTGCTAGTGGTTGCTAGTAGGCAATAGTGTTGGCAGAGATCAGATTCGAAGTGCACGGAACCTGCTTTCCAATCTATTAACGGATTGTGCTCCTGAAGCCAAGGTATCCCGAATATTAAGCCAAACTGGGGCATCGAGAAGAGATCAAAGCTAAGGGTTTCCTTGTGTATAGCCTGTATGGTCAGGAGCATTGGGGCTGTCTGCTGTTTGATGGGCCCAGAAATCAGAGATGTACCATCGACTGCCTGCACTGGTTCTGGCCTGGTTTTAGTAAGAAGGGGTAGTTTCAGGGTTTGAGCAAGCGCAATGTCAATATAATTACCCATGGCCCCGGAGTCGATGATAATACTAACCGGGTGTGAGACATCAGGCGTGGGTTGAAGAATAGCCTGTACATGTATGGGCCTGATGCGAATGCAGGAATAGGGTTTTGGGTATAACAAGAAGCGCTCAACCCAGCCCCTGGTTCTAGGGTCAAGCACTCTGAAAACCCGAAGACTTGAGCTTTGGCCAACGGGGACACTCCTTCACGTAATGACCAGTTAGGCCGCAATAATAGCATGCATTGTCCACCCTCCTGCGTTCCCTTTCTATGGGTGTGATTGGGCTCCTTATGCCCCCGATCTGGATGGGTTTGTGACTGGTGGTGGAGGCAGAAGGGGTGATAGATGGGGTTGACATGTGAGCAAAACCGGCCTCAGTCCTGCATTCAGAATGCCTGGCGTCCAACTGTAGGGTTAGGTCAACTAAGTCCTGGTAAGAGGTTGGCAAGGAGGGAACAACAGCAAGATCGTCATTCATAGCGTTGTTTAGGCCTCTATAAAACACAACAGCCTTTTTACTTTCAGGCCAAGACATCTCGGCTGCAAGCTGATTGAACTATGTTATATACTTGATTAAGGGCCCTCTCCCTTGTCCCATTTCCAGGAGTTCCAGATCTCGGGACTGAACCTTGTAACGAGTGTCGAACACCGGGGACATTTCCGTGACCAGTAAATCAAAATCATAAAGTGCTGGGTTATCATTTTCCAGGAGCGGGTTAGCCCAGGCAGCGGCTGTACCGGCTAGGTGTGAGAGGGTAAATGCTGCTTTAGTGGTTGAGTCTGGAAAGGCTTGGGGCCTACACAAGAAATGCAGTTTGCATTGATTCAAGAAGATTCTAAACTTACTAGGATCCCCATGAAACCTCTCGGGGGCAGCCAATGGAAAAGGAGAGGGGAGCACCACGGGTATGGGATTCGGAGGGGGTGGAACAGGAGGCTGGATAGGGTGTGGGGCTGGTGACATTGGTGAAGCATCACCAAATTCAGCATCAGGGGGCAGGGGGTGTCTAGTGCTTTGGATGTTGTCTAAACGTTGGTGAATGGCAGTGTTTGCTGCAGCCATATCTGCACGTAACACGGTTATGGCTTGGACCATAGTGGCCAAGGGGTCATCCGCGGCTCCCTCCATTGACTACACGACAGGATGGCTTCACAGTCTGTTGTGACTTGACTGTCGTGTAGTCAGAAGAGTCCTCTGTCCACAAGTGCCGCACAGAGAGAATCTAAATCACTCTCTGTACAACCTTTGAGGCCACAGGTGGGAGATGATCTTCCGGAACCTTGGACCTCTGGGAACCGCGAACCACTGTAACGAAAGCACTGGTTAAGTAACAAGCCTAAGACAGCAATAACAAACCAGACAACAAGGAAGTGGAACGGTCCTACCAATAAGTGGCCGTGGTGTATCTGCTGCACCTATAGAGGAGGTTCCGGGACCCAGCAAGGCTGTTTCCTTTTCCAGGGCAGTAGGTCAGACTGTGCTGCATGTGCCGGGCCCACCTGATGCCAAAATCCGGACAAGGAAACTAAGCGGAACGTAGTACCAAAGGGTTAAGTAAGTAGAAGTCCAGAAGGCAGTCCGTGAATCGTAACAAGGAACCCAATGAAGCAGAAGCCAGAAGCCAGGAGGAATCCGATAGCAGTCGGTAGTGTAATCCGAGGTCAGTGTCCAAGTAATCCAAAGGTATAAGTGTAGCGCCGAACAGGTGTCCAAATAAACAGCTGTGAAGCACCGAAGTGTTGCGATGCGGCTGTTTAAATACCGGCGCTGCCTATTACCTTCCTGTCACATGAGTCGTACCGCATCACGTGAGCATAAGTTAGAAACACGTGAGCGGGAGATGTTGGTCATGTGACGCGAAGAAGCCGGTCTCGCAATCGCCAAGGAACACGCCAATGGAACGGGCGTCTCCGCGAGTAGGCAGCATGTCGAACCATGCACGGTGGCACATGGGGAGTCGGGGAAAGCACAAGTGAGTCCCGAAACCGGGCAAGAGGACGGGATGGGATGGAGGTGCTAGGACGGGCAAGGGGAACACTAGGGACACTGAGGGGTGAGTGTGTGGAATGTGTGGAGTGTATGACACTGGAATAACTGAAAACAGACCAAAGGGAGTTCTGAGTAGGCACCAACTGTGTTGGTACTAAAACCAAGTACTGAGGCAAGGCCCTGTAATTCTCCAGTTGAACACAGCATCCCACTTCATCTGAGAGGGCCATTCAGTAATATAGGCACTCATTACGAGTCTGCTGGTAACGCACCGTGCTACTGGCGGGTTACCGGTAGACTCACATTACCGTTTCCACCACCCGATATCCCGGTAATCAGTGGTCGAAGTGTATGAAAAGAAGTAGTGGAACTATGTTCCCTACTGGCCTGCACGCACTTCTCACAAACCCCATCGCCATGCCTCCTCCCACACACAATACAAACCCCCAAACACAAGCGCCTGCTGTTTAAGGGAATATTCAGTGCAGTGCACTGAAAGTGCAAGTTTCAACTTCTTCCTACACTTTTATTTTAAAACAAAACCATTGCGGAACGGTTTCTTTTTTAAATTAAAGTATAGGAACAGTAAAACTTAATTAAAAGAAGCAAAGGAGCACAGCTCCCAACCACCCCCGCCCACCTCGATCACTGCCAGTAATACCGGGATACTACAGGCGGCAGAGGAATGGTAAGTTCTCATTCCTGTGGGAATGGGAACACTGAAGCACCGGCACCGTCAGTAACGGTGCCGGTGCTTCAGTGAAAAATGTGCCGGTAGGGGCTTGAACTACCGATGGGTAAGGCCTGCCGGTAGTTCATTGACTCTATCAGCAGACTTGTAGTTTGCCAGTCCTGAAAAGATCCTGGTAACAATTGTTACCAGCACTTTTTTCCAGACCAGCAAACTTGTCATGAGGGCAATAGTCTTTGAGTATGTTAGAGCTGGGGTTCTATGGTCAATGCTGCTTTTAGGACTTGTGATCCTGCCCATTTTCATGGCTGGGCATAACTACAAGGATTCGAACTGTGAGTTTTGAACCTCATAACAGCTGGAGATTCCTGATGAATGGTCCATGACAACTAGAATTTGAGCCTCTCTGTGACATTGCTGGTAGGTGTACTGTTGTAAAATGGGTGTGGCCTTATTAGTATTGAGATGACTGGTTGGTGGTCCATCCCATCCAATGCATACACCATTACTGTTAGGTGATTATCTGACTCTACAAAAGGAAGCTACTCAGGAAGGAAATCACAGTCCAAGTTACCCCTGCTCCCTGGTGGTGGTGCTATGGGTGTTGATGGACCTCAGCTGGTGTAGTCTCATGACCGCGGACCAAAGGATTGCTGTGAACAGGAGGTATTTTTCTGTCTGGTGATCATTCCTGTTGACAGGGTTCTTGACCCTGGGCTGCTCTTTTTACCACTTGCAAGCGGCTTCAAGCAACAGCTGCTTTGTCCTCCTAGACAAAAAGAATGAATGGGGAGCATGGATCCCCAATCAAACAGTATCCAAGAATGCATTGAGTGCATCTGCCAAGCTTTTTTCTACATTTCAAGCTGCCTGAGTTTTCGCTGTGGCTTGAAAAGAAACAGTCATTTGAAAAATGTGCAATGTTCTGAGTTCTTCAGAGTGGCTACTTCTCGAGCCAATTCTAAGTGAGCAGGCAGCCTTCAACCCCACTAGTGACCAGCTTTACTCGAGAACACTCAACCTCACAAAACAACTTCCTCAGAATCCACCAGGACACCACCATGTGCATCCTGCTTCAGATTATGATAGCTCAGATTCCATCTCACCCTTGACATCACCATGTGGTCTAATGCAGCAGAAAAAGTGCTAACATGTGAACAAATATGCTTCTTCTGTGGCTGCAACCTCCACCACATGCTGGCCTGGTTCCACTAACAGAACAATGATTAGACTTTAAATTTGCCTTTTCATAGACATATTTTCAATTCCTACTTACTCTTAAATTAATTAATATAATTCTTGCTCCCAAATTTCCCCCTGAAATAAAAGTCCTATTTTTCTAATACATGCTACATATTTTTCAGTTGGTTATGTTCTTGATCCTACATTCTTTCCCTCTTAACTTTTTCACATTGTACTTAACGCTTGCTTAATTTCCTTATGTCACCTGCAGTGTTAAGCATGAATCTGTGTAGGTTATCCAACCAAAAGACTGATTTAGTTCGGCTGATTTTACCTTCCCTACACCCCCCAGCCCCCTCTCTTCCCGTTTTTGGTCAAAATCAGGGGTTTTATCCCCGAACCTCCGGCCCCCTTCAGCCCTCACCACCTCCCTCCCCTCTCAAGACCCTCCTAAATGCACACAAACACACACACACACATACACTTACACCCCTCACATACACAAACACACACCCCCACAAACTTACCTGATCTCCCTCGTGGCTGCTTCCGGGTCCTGGCGTGCCTGTCAGCCCCTGTGTGAGAACTAATGTGTGTCTCAGGGGCTGACAGTTCTATTTCAAAAGACCTCTCTCTCCGGTCACAGAGCGGTCTTTCTATATTATTTTAAGAAACTTTTTTAAAAAGGTCTATTGACCTAATAATACTTGAAACTCAGCCAAAGCTATTATAAGGGGAGCCGATGGTGCCATATAGTGCATTTGGTTTGTATCTGTTTGTGTATACAATAGAGGAGTTAGAGTGTTGGAGAAGCTCGAATAGAAAGCATTGTGTATGCATGTTCTTTACCATGGGCCTCATTAGGACCCAGGCGGAGTGGGTTTCCGCCAGCGCTAATCGCGGCGGACCCGTCCGCCGTACTACGAGTTCCCTTAGCGCCATGGAGGTTTTCTCCGCCTGGTTTTACCAGGCGGAGAAAACCATGGCGCTACGGGACCTCGTTGTTAATTACGCCACCGTATTTTACGGTGGCGTAATTAACTCCTTCCCCACTCCCATTATACCCTATGGGGCAAGAATGGGAATGGGGAAGGGCAGAATGGGGATTGGGGATTTACCGCTCCGCCGAGGTCGGAATGGGGCGGTAAATCCGCCAACCCCCATGGCGCTATCGACGGCTTTCCGCCGTGCTTCGCGGTGCATTTAGCACCGCGAAATCCGCCTGGGTCCTAATGAGGCCCCATGTCTTCAAAGCCTGCCATTTTCGCAGCAATCACAATTCCTTACGTTTAATGTACCTGACTTTGTATATTGCATTACTTTTGACCATGCATGGAACTGTGTATCCAATGATGCCCGGTGTGGACAATATGACATGCACATTATGAAACTTATGTGAAGATTCATGGAAAGGGGGAAGAACATGGGCATTACGACCTTGGCAGACCCGGTCTGTCCCCATTGCCGGGTGCCGGTATTCATTACTGCCCATTCCCATTTGAGCCCCATAGGGCTCAATGTGAATGGGGAGGTCGGATGAACCGTAAATGGTGCTGGTGCATCCAACGTGTTGTGCTCGCGGGTGCCTGTGTGCCCGCCAGGTCAGACCTGGCAGGCACACATGCACCTGCAAGCAGAACTCATAATTTGCTGGTCCGGGAACTACGGTACCGGCAAGCTTACCGGAACTGTAGTTCCCGGACCGGCAAACTCGTAATGAGGCCCAATGTAACCAAGAGAAGACTATGGGGATCATTACGATCTGGGCGGTAAGGGATACTGGGCACCGGTAAGGAGGCCGGTGCCGGTAATCCCTTACCGCCCTATTCCAAGGTCCCTTGGTGGAGCGACACGTGGTGGTCTGACCACACGTCCCTTACGGGTCCCGCTAAGGGACCAGGGCACTAATAACGGGTTTGCAAGTCGCAAGCCCGTTATTAGCGCCCTCCCCATTCCCATTCAGCCCTATGGGGGCTCAAATGGGAATGGGGAATGGTCTGTTCAATGGGGACTTACCGGTCCCGCCAGGGTCGGACTACACCGGTAAGTCCCCATTGAACGAGACCGGACACGGGCACGGTATGGGAGGTAGCCATGGAGCTAATAGCTCCATGGCTACTACCCATCTCGGAATGAGGCCCTATATCCCCAATTTACTTTGACTTCATCCCTAGTCCATGCAGATCTGTACAACAAAGCGTAGCACTATGATTATTTTGGGTTCCTTGTGCGATGCATTTTTGCCTATTTCCTAAGTGCTTTAGGCGAAGAAACTAACGTAATTGGTCCTTCAGCCCTGATCCGTATTCAAGACTCTCAAAAAATGGCTCTCTAAGAACGAATGGGAGTGTCAGGGTATGCGATCTTTCTGCAATAGGTTGAAGAGTTGGGGCTATGTTATGTTACATTATGTTAATATGCTTTTATACTGTGCCATAACACCACTGTTATTATGGCCAGCACATGCTTCCTGAGATCCCTGGATTGGGGGGGGGGGGGTAACTAAAATTGATTTAGTCTAGTTTCATTGCTCGTGTTTGGAGCGCATTCTCTTTCACGCCAGAGCTCCCCTGTTTGGGGATCATGTGCTGCATGTTTTGGGAATTTCCAGGCAGGGCCCCACTGTATTACCGACCCAACTGGGAGGGGAGGTTACTACACAGATGCAGAATAACAACGTTATCCCCACTTGTAGTCGAGGTACAACTGCTCTTTCTTGCTGAGCGGGATGCTGGGAGGCCACTTGTAAAGGAGAGTTCAGTGAGCAGTGTGAGGAGGAAGGAAGGAAGGAAGGAAGGAAGGAAGGAAGGAAGGAAGGAAGGAAGGAAGGAAGGAAGGAAGGAAGGAAGGAAGGAAGGAAGGAAGGAAGGAAGGAAGGAAGGAAGGAAGGAAGGAAGGGAGGGAGGGAGGGAGGGAGGGAGGGAGGGAGGGAGGGAGGGAGGGAGGGAGGGAGGGAGGGAGGGAGGGAGGGAGGGAGGGAGGGAGGGAGGGAGGGAGGGAGGGAGGGAGGGACAAACCATGTATACAGTCATCATTTGTGAATACTTGAGACCTGCTCAGGGCCGGCTGGAGATGTGTCAGGGCTGATGGGGGTACATTTCAACATGATGTTTGGGGGCACCCGTGCCTTGAGTGGGTAAAACAGTCTGAGGCCCCCGTGGGGCGCTAACATCATAAAGAGAATAAGAAATCCAACCAGGCTGTTAATAGCCACTCAAAATCGACGAATCGCTCGCTCTTTGTCAGCAAGGGACTAATGAAGATATACTCGGAGTAAGTTCGCAAAAAAGTGATAGAAACGCTGCTGGATAATTCAAAGGCCCAAGAGATGTGACAGTCTCAGGGTACCAGCAAAGGCAGCCTGTAATGCACGCATTACAAATCACACATTTAATGTCCCGAATGAAAGGAGTATGTCGCTGTGTTCTAAGACTGCCAACTGCCAACATGGGGCAGGTGCTTAAGGTGCCCCCTAAAGCTCGGGGCACTTTTCAACTGAAAAATGTGAAAGGCCCCGACGCCTTCTCTGGACCTGCGCAAGTGAAAACGCATGAGCTGTAGAATTCCTACTATAACTATATTTAATAGGCAACCGTATCAGCCTGGGTTAACACATTGTGCAGCTGAAATGCCTTCTAAAATGATATCACAGTGTGCCTCTTATAATGAAAGCTATGCGTACAACTGGTGCCATTCACATGCTGCGCGCCTGCAAACCTAACAATATTCAGAAAGACGGTTGTCTCCATTTAAGCAGAGTCAAATGAACGATTGGGTCGTAGTACTACAGTCTATTTGTGCGTTCGATTTGAATATGTGCTACCATGTTTGAACTTTCCCCAAACCCAGGTAGCAGACCCAAATTGGCAGAGGCCAGCATGAATTAGAAAACAGCCCCATGCGGCACGGGTTGAGACTTTGTAGTTGCCCTGTATTTATTGCCGAGGAGCGCGATGAAAAATCACCCAACTCAGGGAGCAAAAATGAGGGGAAACAGTTTGAAGAATTAGCGACGTGTCTAACAGGTTGCGCATGGCTGGTGTCATGCCGCTTTAGCAGTTTAAGCTGTGATTATTTTCACCTTTCCCTGCTTCTTTGAAAAGTAATTGCGGAACTGAAATTGCAGCCTTTAAATAATTCATGAAAGAAAACATAAATCCGTAGGCAAGCGGCCTGGGTGCACAATCTCCTCAGTAAAGTACAGAGGGAAGGGTCAGCTCTCTCTGGTTATCGAGGAGTGCTTCCACCCCTCCTGTGGCGCCTCATTAGGCTTATTTGACTGCCTGGCATTGGGTTGGCTTGAACCGCTGTTCAGCTGAAGGTTCCTCGCAAACTTGCTTGCCCCACTGTGGCTTGGAATCTTCAAAAAATTTGAAGCCAAACGCCATGCATCGCCTGGGCTATTAATATGAAAGTGCATTGAATAAAACCCTCCAGTGGAACTGTCGTCCATACTGGAGCTCATGCCTCAGCTCCTCAAAATGATGTCCGAAATAAATGTCTAAATCCTGCTTTTCAGCCATTGGTTTATAAAATCCACGCATTCAGAACTTTGTAATGCCTAATGAGGGTACATGGAACACCCCTCTCCATCCTGTACCTGATGCCTGCTGGACAGGGAGATAAACTGCGTCACTGGGGCTGTGGCATCACTCGGGCTGTGGTAGTGCCTGTTGAATAATAATTTCTTGTCTCCAGTATTTCCTTTTAGGGCCTGATTCATGGAATTATTTACATGTAAAACGGGAATTTGCCTGCCATTCAGCCCGCAAATGCCTGTTTGACGAATGGGGATTTGCGGCAGAATGGCACGCATTTACCCGCAAATAATTCCATGAATCAGGGCTTAGGGCCTGATTCTTGGAATTATTTGTGCGGAAAATAGGGTACTTGCGCATGCAATTGCGTGTAAATACGCCTTCGTCGATTCATGGAATCGAATGCGAGGTACTTTTCCTAGACTTGCGTGGAGTTAGTGCTGGCTCTGCACGTCTGTACGAGCCGTCGAGGGCCTTGCGTGAGACTTCACACAAATCATGGGCAGAGGGCTGGGAAGGAGACGGAATACCAAAAATAGGGAAGAACTTGCGAAAAAGTGGGCGTTCCGAGCAGCGGCCTGCAGGCAGTCCCTTGTATGCCTACAACTGCGCAGCACGAGACGTATTTATGGATTCGATTGCGCAACCTCTCGGCCGGGAAATGGCCACGCAAGTCCTTCATACGATCCGCCACCCGAAGGCAGGCGTAAGTACGGTTGCAAGTAGCATTAGCAGCGCAGAGGTAGGGTTGCATGAAGGATTTTGGGGTGCGTGTACTCAACAAGGGTTCCGATGTAACTTAGGGGTGCGCATAAGCAGTGTAGCGAGGTGCAGGAATGGCTTACAAGGGGTTTGCAGGCAGATTTTCCAAGTTTAGACCGAGTTATGACTTTTCATATGCAGGTTGTCGCGGTGCCGGGAACAGTTATGGGGGCCCCTATGCAAAGTCCCCGAGATGGAGGTCTTCTTGCAGGGGACCGCACATACTTTTTGAAGGGTGAATGTATTTGCACCCAGGGGAGCATGCAAAGCTAGCTGATCTGGATGTTTATGCATTGCGTGTGGGTGGCGTTCCGGCAACGACTCGCAAATACTGTTACTTTGAGCGAGCAATTCCATGAATACGGGGGGTGTGATTTCTTTTTATTCTGCGCACAGGCTCATGCAGTGTCCTTCTTGGCATGCAGCCCCTGCAGGATTTCTGTGCACATTTCCATAAATCGGGCCCTTAGTGTTTAGCTGTGAGTACTTTATCACTAAGGTCCTCATCACAGGTTTGGAGGTAATCTTGCAGTGAATCCGCACAATTACAGCCAAACTCTGTTAGCATTACCGCCACTCAGTCCCATGGCATTAGCCCTGGACTGGAAGTGGCGGTAAAGCAGTGTCAATCCCCATATTTGGAGTTCCGAGGACACCATGAGGAGTTTTTGCCGGTATACCGTGAGCAGTAATATCGCGTGGTAGATCCGCCAAGTTTTGGTGGTAAGGTGTAAGATTTACCTCAGCTTTTTCTTGAAGTTAAAACTTCAAGCTTACCACCATGACTTGTAATATGGTGGTACAGTAATGCAGCAGTAAAGTGGATGTAATTCTGTTAGTGCCACTTTACAGCCATTTTTAGTGCACTGCAGTAATTCTAATGCAGCCCTAAATCTCACTTATTCCAGAAAACCAAGCACCTGGTTTTCCCATTTAAAGTACTTGAGAATTTCTTATGCATATTATTTTATGAATTTATGGAGAACACATGGGTATGGCAAACGGTGATGAGGGGAAAACGTATTATTGCTAGTATATTTCTAGTGCATGCTAAATTAATCAAATAGTCTATGAGTTAATCACATACCGATAGACCAGTATGGTCTATTGGTTGTGATCGGTTGTGGTCAAAATACAGGGTTTGACATGTCACAGATGATTAATGTAATGATGTGGCTTTCCCAGGATCAAATAGAACATTCTGAATCCTTTACAAACACATTTTTCAATGTATACTTTAGTAGAATAAAGTGAACAATATTTCAAGCAGTGATTTTAATTTAGATTGTTAGGTAAAGTGTGAATGACTTACACATAAAGAGTACCTATAGCGGAGGATGCCTATTGTCCAGTCATCGGGAACCAAAACATTATGAGAGTCCACTCTTCAGTGAACATGCTCTGTGTGTGGAGGCAAATATATATATATATATATATATATATACATTCACTGAAAAAACTGTGTTAAAGGGATGTTATGGTTAAGTTGCACTAATAAAAACCTATGAAATTAACTGAAAAAACATTGTTAAAGGGACGTTATGGTTACAAGGAAAACCGAAAACCCACAGAAATTCACCAGTTATGGTAAGCTAAGCAACCATAACTCGCGCCACCACCGCGCACTGCTAAGACTAACACCCATGATATGAAAGATGACATCACAAATGTCACGGACGATTTATTTTTTGAAAAGTGTCAAAATGTACGTACATAGAAAGCCCCCACTTGACAAAATCCATTCAGACTTTGCACAAACATTCAAGGTTGGGTCTATAATCTTTCTGAAAACGTTTGTCAACATTCTTCAAATGGCAACAAAGTTATAAGCCATCTAAAAATGTTGAGACCCCCACCTCTTACTTTGCCCCCTCTTGACAGAATCTCACCAAACTTTGCAAAAACATTCATATATAGGTCTAAAATCTTTTTGCAAACAGTTGTCGCAGATTCGTCAAATGGCACTACATTTATAAGCCTTTAAAATATTTTGGGACACCCCTCTAATTTTGATCCTTCTTTACGAAACAGCACCATACTTTGCAGAACCATTCAGTCAGGTCTAGAATGAAATTCCAAAATTTCATGCCGTTTCATTGAGTGTTTCCAAAGTTATAAGCCATCCAAAAACTGATTTTCACCAACCCTGTAATGCAGAAATAGCAATAGATGCCCCCAAACATCTTAGATGTTCCTGAACATCACCGAACTGCCTCGGACATCCAGAATGTTTGCGGATGTTGGAGCTGAAAAAACACACGTTTTGGGGTTTTTAAGGCCATACCCAATCCCTTCCTCATCACCCCTCACCTCTACAGACATTAATTCATTACTATGACAAGTGCAATGTTGTGTTATTTTATGTGTTTTTATGGCAATGTTCACAGACAATGGGTGCCATCTACGAATCCAACATGGCGGGTGTTTCCAAAAATCGGACACACTTCACACTTTTCACCATCTAATCAGTGGGCACGTCCGATGTCCGTGGACATAACATCGTCCTCTGGACCAATCGGAGGCCTGTCCACAGACAGAACATGGAAGTGAGTCCATGGACCGAACCCAGATAGCACACGTTTTTTATAACCTACTTTTTGGTAATTTGAAAGAAAATGACTGGACAGATTTACACCAGATTTACAAAAGCGTGCCTTCGGGTCCAAGCCGCCGCTCCTGCCGCAAATTTGGTGAAAATCCGTCCAGCGGTTACGGCTGTAGGTGTGAGCAACATTTGTTTTCCATTGCGTCTCTGGGAAAAACCACAACTTTTGGTCACCCCCATACCTTTGCCCGCCTGCACGAAACCGCACCAAACTTCTCAGATCTAACGGGCCATATACTGTTTTTGAAAAGTTTCATTAGGATTCGTCCGGGGGGAGCAAAGTTATAAACCGCCCAAAAAGTGCTCTTCCTGTGGGTTGAGCAACTTAGCCATAACTACACGGCTGCTAATACCTTGGGCACAAATTTGGGGACAACCTTCTCATTGACTTGCAAAAAATGTGTTTTCTGGCCGAATCAATGCATGTGGGAGAGAGGTAGCAATAGCCTTATTTAGGGCAGTAAGTTGGGAAATCATAGTAGAAAGCCACCTTCATATATAGATGTGAGTCATGGTTCTTCCTTAATGACAGCAAGTGGTCAAAATTGTTTCACTTGAAATTGTTTTAGAATTGCAGCTCTAAACATTTGGTAATGTGAAAAGTGTAAAGGTGAATACTATTGTAGAGAGTGTACAAAATAAAGGACACATCAAAGCACTATAGACAAATTATTGCACGCCTAGTTTGCTAACAGTCAGGCCATTGTCCCTCAGTGGGAAGATGTCGTAGCACGACACTGTCTTGAAGGCATCTAGAATATGGGTCTACATCACCATATAGGCTTCACCAGATGCAGAGAACATGTAAACCTTCCTTCTAAATGTCTTATAATCAAACCCAATAAGGTTACCTATACATTTCTCTATATTTTAATTGATTGAACATGTGGGTTCAAGCTGCTCAGGCACGTAAGGAAGTTAGAGAGTAAAAACGCCTTGCCAAATCAAAATGACATCATTTATATACAACTTCCGCATAGCATGTTCATGGCAGTGACAGGATTTTTCGTTTCATACATTGTCATATTGACGACTGCCTTTCTGCAGATGAATGCAGCCACCAAGGTGGTCACTATTCTTAGTTTGAAATATAAGATAAGTTGTGGTTTCTTTTTCAACATTGGTAACTTTCAGAATGTCTTAAAACTAAAATTAAGATTATTTTAAAATAGTTGAATTACATAGGTGGTAGTGTGCAGATAAGTGGCAGTGTTTGACTCAGGGTTTGTAGGCACACACCCACAGATTTGCTATAGGACTAGAGGATTCACCGACATCCAGATGCTATGCAATTGAAAGGTGGATTTTGAGAGCCCATATGCATTTAAAGCAGCACACACACAAATGGTATACAGAGAATATTACAATTCAGTTAATATAATTCTCACCTAGTGATCCAATTTTGTTCAAAAGTATGTAAAGTCATGCCTAGAACCAATTACTGCACCTCAGAAGTTGGGTCCTTAATCTTTTCTAATGGTTTTTCTCATTTGATTGATTGATAGGTTATTTATAATGCGCCTATAGACAAGTGTTTCAAGGCGCAAAAAGGTTAAAAACCATGTTCACATATTGAGCGGTCTACCCAGGATTTTCAATATTTTGTGATGGTGCAAATAAAGCCACATTATAGGGAGGGTTAGGTTGCTGAATACACAGAGAGGGGATTTGGTGAATGATGGTATGCATCCGTGCAAGGCCCTGCACAACACACTGTTAAGAAAGCATAGCATTGCCATTTAAATAGCATAATAGGGATTTTCGGTGGTCCACGATGGTGTTTAGACTACTGAGGATGCAAAGGCTGAGAGAAAGGGAGGATATCTGAAACTGCACGAGTTGACCTTTCCCATGGGTTCGTTTAGATAAGCAATAATTGAGTATATTTTTGTTGCTGGGAGACAGAAATATACAGGTTTCCATCGCCAGGTGCACACAGTAATGTTGCCATTAACACTCTAGTAAGATACACCTGTAGCGCCCCCAGTGGTGAAAGTATTTTAACACACGCACAAAGAACACATTAACATTTTTGATAAATTGACGGCAAAAGGTCTCATACACTGGCCTCACACTAGAATGAATAAGCTACGTACGTCATGTCCCAATTTGATCAAAAAGCTGAAGGCAGCAAATGTATCAGAGGGAGTATGGGACAAACTGTCCAATGGCGAGCAAACTGTCTGGGAAGTTGGGGCCTGGCATGGGAATGATGAGATGGGAGTGAGTTTTGATAGTCCTTTGGCCACGGCAGTGTTTCTATCTCTCCATCCCACCACCAGAGAATTGGACTGTTGTGGATAAGTGTAACACCCAAGGCCACATCAGTAACAGGCTCCAGTATTTTAAGGATTGTCAGCAAGTTTTGGTGCCAACCAATTAGAGCACTGTCCGATGATGTCCAGAACAGGACGTCTCACATAGGTGGAGGGACTCTGGGCAGACCCAAAGATAACGATTACCCAATTGAAGCGAGAAATGTACACAGCATTTATGTGACCTTATTGTGACAGCCAATAGAAAAGTGTAAACTGTTTTATGAATATGATGATGTAATGTGTTTAAATTATAACTCCTGGTCTACCAGGAAGTAGCTGAGAATGTCTGTGGACCTTCCCCCGGCCGAATGTATCAATGAAGCTGGTTTCTTCGTGCATCATGGTTTGATCCCTTATTTTAGTTGGTGTGGATTTTGGGAGCAACTTTCCAATTTGAAGCACAGAAAGCAGAGGAACCGCCTTGAGACAGGATGCTGTTGAGAGCAGACCATCACAAAACGTGTTTCACTAAAATCTCCCAAACCACATACCACAATTTTGAATTCAAATGAATGCTGCACTGCTACAAACAACAACATACTCACTATTATTCTGGACCATACACAGCATCTTAAAAGCATTCTTTACTGAATCCTCATGCTATGCCTTCTCCTTTGGTATTGTGTTTATTGGAACACAGAGAAACTACTGGCCCATTGCTGACTATTTTACTTGACAGTGACATTTGTTCATATAGCTTTTGTCTACCAAAATAATAGCCATCTCACCAACATACCTCTCCACTATTTTAACCCCAATGTATTTCTTATACACAGTAGGCACATCATTCCAGGGCTCTGTTTATCATTTCACCACTAGGGTGCGTTGTCATTCAATGAGAGTTGAAATGCTTGCCCCCAGATGCTCTGTTCACAGCATACGCAGGCACACTTTGAGGAGAAGGAGAGTGTGATGTGGACTTCCATTTAAGCAAATAGGTGTTTGGTTGTGTAGGGAAAATGAGGCTCTGAATTTAATCTAGGGCATAATTTTATCAAAAACTTAGACTCCAACAGCAAGAGGTGTGAGAATCCAGTGTGAGACTCTGGTGTGAGACTCTAATGTGAATCTGGTGTGAGTCAGTACTGTGAATTTATATAAAACAAAGAAAAAGGGTGGTTTGAACCTGGCTTTGCATGGTAGCTATACCATAGCATACTGAGACCACGCCACGGTATAGTATGAACTGAGTTACAATAAAATGTAGGACTAGCAATTACTTATAATGAACACTCTATCCTACTAATATTAGTCCCTTACTAATATAATGGCAGCTCAGTCCACAGTTCAGTTGTGAAAATCATTGGCGCAGATCATTGGCACAAATTGGCACACTTCATGAGGTTGCAAGCCCAGGCTGTGCAGTGTTGCTTGAAAAATGCAAGAAATAAAGCTGCTTTTGAGAAAAAGATGTGAGGTGAGGAATGTGAAAAGTCACGCTGCTCAAAGTACTTTCACTTTTCACATTCCTCAGAGTAGCTCCAGTAAAACTCTAGTAAAAGGTGGAAGGAAATAACCCATGTTTCTGGAACCTTATAAGAGTTTTGGCTATTCAGATGGGGTGTCTGATTGGCATGTGATATCATGAAAGGGCAGACAGTTCTTGCACTTTCTCCAGGAGAATGTACATGAAGGGGCAGGTTGAGAGAGGGAAACACAGAGGGAAAAAAAAGAAGAAAGGTTTGGCTCCCGGAGACTACAGTGTGCTTGCTGGGCCTTTCCTACCAAAGGGGAGAGAAGCAAATAGGAAGTGTTTCCGCATGCAAGCACTGACCAGACAGCCTATATGGAGAGAGATTCTCATTAGCAGAGGAAGGAGGGGTAATCTGAGCCCAGCAGACTGAGGGCACACAGAACATATCCTTACCTGAAGCTCCTGGTGAGAATATTTCAAGAATAAAGTACCAAGTGAGGTTGTGTGTTCGTGTGATTGCATATTGGGGCAGCTGCAGGCTGGCAAACATTTTATACTTACAAATGTAGATAGTTATTTTCATGTGTTTCTGCACCACCAAAAAGCAAATTTCACATATATAAACTGGAATCTTAAAGCTCTGCCAATATGAATGAGACATTTCAAGGCCATAGCTGTGTTTTGACGAGCCAATGCTAGAAGTGTAATTCAAGTTTCCTGTGGGAGAAAGGGCTTTATTGCAGGGAAGTAGTTAATGGGAAATGTGCTTGCAGCTCTATTTTGGCCTGAAGAATAGTATCTGCTAATGCTGCAAGGGGAAATGTGAGTTTTTGGTGTGCACTTTCATTCTTGTATTACAGAAAATGTCATGCTGAACCCATTGCATTGCATATTTCGTTTTTGTGGTTGTCATGAACCTCAATTGCTAATAAAGCACATGAAAGAACTACATCCGTTTTTGGTCTATTATTGTGGGCACTAATTACTCATGATAACGCATAGGGAGGTACAAAGCTAAGGAGGTATTTGTATTACTGCCTGCGGCAAAATGTAAGGTGCACCAACACACTGTGAACTAGGTCAAAGAAGCTGATTCCCCATCTTGCAGCTTTCAGGTGATCTGGTAAATTCATTCTGAGTCTCTACACCAAACCACCAATGAATTACCACCAATGAAAAACGATTAAGTTAGAAAAATTGTGCCCTAGTGCACACCAGGTCAGGTTTTAGCTTGCCGCTCATGAGCCCAATATAAGAATAACATCAAGTAGACCTGTGTCTTTGGGGCTCACAAATACCCTGACAGTTGCCTTTCTCCCTGTTTGTGGACCCGTGGTTGAGCGCCTGCCTAGTCTACCCACGAATGACCAGGAAACAGGATCAATCCACATGAACTCCTCATCAATTAGGCAAGTCCTTTAGTCAACTTGGTAAAACGTTTCAGCCCACTCCACCAATTTATGGTGTCACCACATATAACCAAAATTATCAAGTGTATTGTATTTTGTTTTTATTTATAGTTATTTGTTTATTATTTATAGTTTTACTTTATTGCCTTTTTTTCTGGTGTTCATATTCCGGCCCTACATGTTATTTCAAACATTATTCAACTCTATGGGTTTTATCTTAATCTACTGTTTGCCTTTTTAAGGTGCAGTCAATTCCTGCAGCTTAAATGATATAAGCATGAGCTCCAGTGAATTCATTCAGTATGCAATACATTTTGTTGAAGCATTTGACATTGGTAAAGTTTCAAGCACATGGGTGTTCAAGCATCTCTCATTTCATAACTGGCTGGAAGGCTCATTGATAACATACCCATCTGGGAATCCCTGAATTAAGTGGGACAAGGTGATCACAGTTTTATTCCCCTGTTAGCATTGACACAATTATCTTTTTATCATGTCACGAAGTAAGACATAACAAACTTTTATTTTTCTGAAATTATTTTTCAGACTGATATACAAGAATCACAGGCTCTGTTCCAGTGAATCCATATAAAAAACAGGACCACAAAGTAATGCAAGTCATCATGATAGAGATTAACTGGACAAGCCCTAAATTGCTATAGGATTTGTGCTAAAGAGAGCGCTTCCAGGTGCAGTGAAAGCTATGTACTCTATTTGCAGAATCACTGCAAACATTGAATTATGGGCCTAGCTTCCGTGAATCAAGAAGGAAAAGTGAAACATGGTGACCTACCCCCACCCTTGGAGGCTGGTTTTCTCAGTGAACAACTGACCCCAAACCTGGGGCGCTTCATAACCCCCCCTCCCCCACTTGTTGACACCAAACTGATTGTTCAGAGCTAAACAGTAGTATTATGGCCATCCATCAAAGGTACTTTCTGCTCTTCCTCTCCAAATTCTACAGGCTGGTTTTCAATTGACTGTGCCGCTTGAAGTGCTAAGAAACAATGTGGACCCTTTAACTTAGAGTGTCTCTCTGTCTATGTTGTTTCACACAGACTGATTTTAGTCTGAATTCAACTCCTGCAACTTGATAAGCAGTCTCTCATCTGCACACCCCAACCCACCCAGCCATCCAGTAATTACATTCTATCAACACGGCAGGGACATTTTAAAAATTCATAGCTACCATATGAGTTCCCTTCTGGTAGGGGTTCAGCGGGATGAGGCGTGTCCCTGATTCCCTAATACAGTTAAATATTAACATATACTTTTACCAGCACAATTCTACATAATGGAACCTTAGAGAGTTTGATATGGGGGTAGAATTCAGTGTATTGTGTTCCTGTTTATGTTTTCTTTTTCTTGTGACTTCTCATTCGTGAGGGTCCAGGACATGAACATATTGGGCATTGGCTGCAAGGACTTATTGGTGCCCACAAAAGAGATTGGCCCGTTCACAGCTGCCTGTGCACCAGGGTACCTTTTAAAATATTGTGTATCCTGAAGCATCATCTGCGCCTCCTAAAAAGCCTTTAATCGCTAAATGCCACACCACGCCACCACACCTCCTCCCTGCACCATCCCTACAATCTCCAAAATGACAATGAAACATAGTATGGTGATAGAGTAGCTCATATTTCTTTTAGCTCATCAACGTTGCAAGCCAAAATAAAAATTTGTATTCATAGAACATACATTAAAATACACACATCACATATTCGTTGTCACCCTATTCCTTTTGATGATCACTGGTAGGACCTTCTTCTATATAGGTAATTGAGTGGCAACAAATGTCTTATCAAATTACTTCAAACTAAAACGTCTTAAAGCCATTGATTATCTCAGCGTTGCGGATGAATTAATTAACTCTCTTCAAATAATCCTTGCACTGTTCACACCTTTTCAATCAGGCTTTTTCTGGAGACTCAGGAGAAGTCTGCACCTAATAAAGAGCGTGAATCTCAATGAATCCTGAATAATAACAATGTTTTGGATCATTCACCAATAGTACCATAAAAGGGATGTGGGTGATACCCTTCAGTATATACAGACAATGTTGCTTTCAGATGCCAGCCCACCATTGATTCTCAAAAGCTACAAGGACTTTGTGATTTGAGTTGAGGGGGCATTTTGACCACTCTGATGGATGGGTAAGGAAATTGCTGCACGGTTTATTTGAGAATGTAAATTACAGTGGTCCAACATGTCAAGAAAGTTAGCAGTGGTAAGGAACCTCTCTCCCATGGATATACCAGAATGTATGAATGCATATAGGCCCCTGATAGTCAAGCAAGTGGATGAAATCTGCCAGTAGGACAGGGCAATATTGAAATTAGTAGCAGACATGGTGGATTAAAGCCCTTTCGGTAAAAACTGGGGAGTGTGTAGTCCCCACAAGATGCTTTTCATAACTTCCTTCTCATATATCTTCTTAAACATAATCTTGAGCTATAGGCCCTACTTCTATGATGTGCTTTTAATGCTGCAAATCGGATTAGAAGACACCCAGTGTATTGGTTTAATGCTAAAATCTTGCCCTTCTTTAAGATGGGTGATGACGTGGATCCTGCCTGTTACCAGCCAATATCTCTGAGTGACGTCTCATCTAGGGTCTTTGAAAGTTCATATATAAATGCCCTAAAGTCTTGGGAGTAGAGGGATTTAATGTGTACACTGCAGACCAGATGTAAAGGGGGATTTGGGACATTCAAACGTTTTCTTGTGTCAACGCTAAATTTCTCTAAATATGTCACAGTAAAAAAGGAAACTGGTATCTAACTGTGTGATTGATCTCAGGCGGGCCTATGATATAGTGGAGAACACCTTGCTTTGGAGGGTTCTGAGGGATTGTGCCATGGATCCTGGGATTCTGGAATTGTTTTGAACTTTTATAGTGATCATTGTGAAGTAGTCAGATTTGGCCAGGGTGGGAAATGTACAATTCCAATTGAGGTGATGGGGGGATTTTTTTTATTATTGTTAATGTATTTGTTACAGTGTTTATATAGAGCTTTAATCCAAAGTGCTAAACAAAATCAAATATAATAGTCCAATAATATTGAACAATAACAAGAGAGCATGATCCAGAGTAAAAGTTCAAATGACAGGAATAAGTAAGCCCAATTATAATATAGCCATAAATATTACTTTTTATAAAACAAACACATAACTACAATTGGCAAGCAGTCATGATAAAACACACAGAAATGTTGTCTTATATTAACTAAATCCTCAAGAACCAATTCTTTGTGTATACAATTAACCAGATTCTGGCCCAATAAGATGGTATGCTTAAATATATGGCTAAAACTAGCAACTCCTTTCCATGTAGATTCTTAACCTTGTATCCATTTAACAGTGATGGGGCACTGGATGTCTTAGTTTAGTTTAGTTTTGTTTAGTTTATTTGCTTATATAACACGCCTAACTCAAGCGTATCTGGGCGCTTTTGCTTGAATTTACAATATGTTGTTACATAATGATAAAGAAGTACAATATACAATATGCAATATTACAGGTGCATGAGGTGCAAACAATCAATACAAAATACAAAGATGCAAAGAAACAATATAGATTTGTAGGCAGCTGACTTGGGTTACAGTTCAGTGTCAGGACAAGCCTTGCAGGCCAGTTAGATGCAGTTATATATAATAAGCCAAAAAGAGGACGGTGGAGGTCATCGATGTCTACTGAGTTACAACGGATGTTGAACGAAGAGCCAGGCTTTCACTCTGGATCTGAACGACCAAAAAGAGGGTTCCGCTCTGATCGCTATGGGGAGTGCCTTTCAGCATTTGGCAGCTAACACCGGGAAGCTGGAGCCATCTGCGGTTTTCAGTTTGAATTTCGGGATGTTAAGACGGTTGAGACAGATACTCCCCCCCCCTCCCTTCAACCACTCGCTAATTTCCTTCTTCTGCTTAAGGTCCTCTAAGCATCCTTTAATATTTGTCCATAACTTAGTAAAATAATAAATGAGAGGAATGTGGTCACCTCTTATACAAACCTCCCAGGTGTCAAATCCTTCCATATCATTCCCATTAGTGATTCCAGGTGCACTCATCGCATTTCTCCCACGTCATAAAAAATATGGCCAGTATAATAACAGATGTTTTACTGTTTCTAATACACCCTGTCGGCAGAATCTACAAGTGCATTCATACTTAGGTGTTCTGCCTCTTGCACAAAGCACATTAAGTGTGCAGACCAGGTTACATTTTGCTTGTATGTATTTTGTTCACAAGTAAGAATTTGGAATTCCTTTCAGATACAGAGCCATTCCTTTGTTGAAAGAGCTTTCTAGCAGGTAATCATAGCTGCTAGATTTAGTGGCCAAGTTAATTAGATTTTGCAACCTACCCAATTGGAGTATATCTTCCTTTAATTCCCTTTTTAGTCTGGCTTCAGTGATTCTATATTAATCAAAGTTTAACCTGTGGCTCCAAATATTTGCCTCCTCAACGACGCCTTTAATACAGTTTTTAATGGAAATTTTTTGAACTTGCTAGCTTCCAAGTGCAATCATTTTGAAAGGGTATGTTCTTCTGCATTAGCTATTTTGCAGCCATATCTGACTCTCTTATACTGTAGGTGAGTTTCCATCTAACTAAGGTAAAGTTCACATCTAAGTAATTCGACAAGTAGGCTCTGAGGAAGATGAAATACTGACCTAAGACAACCTGCCTCAATCTTAAACATTTTCTATTGGCACAAGCTTCTGCACCGTATAGCAGTTTGGTAACAATTTTTGCTTGGAATAACTTAACCACAAAGTCAATAGAGTACCCTGCATTTTATTTGGCAAACAGCCTGATGCCCCCCATTTGCTGACATAATGCCACCTCTATAATACCTTGCCTGTGTTTTTCCTCGGTTTCCTAAAAATCAAGATCTTAGACTTATTTGTGTTTATTTTAATATTATGCAGATTAGCAAATTCTGCTAATTTGTCAAGAATTGCTTGCAGCCTTCTAGGGGTTTTTCCATCAATAAAAGATCACCCGCGTAGCACAGCCCAGGAACAATGTGGGAGGAAATGCAGCCACTTTTTGTAAATAAGCTGATAGGTCTGCCAGATAAAGGTTGAATAACAAGAGGGCTAAAATGCACCCTTGCTTTAAACCCATATATGTTGGAATTGCAGTGGTTAAAGTTCCTGCCTCATCTACTCTAACTTTGACGGAGATGTTTTGGTAAAGTAACATGATCATGTTCTGAAGACCAGTCAGGAGCCCAGCTATGCAATTTCTTCCAATGGATATTCCTGTCCATAGAGTCGAATGATGCACTAGCATCTATGTATGCAACAGAGATGTTTTGATCAAAAATACACCAGGATCTCCCCAAGCGTGTGATAAAGGTGAGGATATTGTTCAGCATTGAAAATGACTTCCAGAAACCGGTTTGATTAAAGGGAAGAATTTGTTTCTTAGTCACCTAATTAGATAGCTCTTTTAAAATCAGTCTTGCAAACAGTGTTGCTGGGGCATCAATAATTGGCAAAAATGCAATAGTTTCTTGGATCTATTATATCTTTGCTCTTCAAAACCGGCACTAGTATACTGTTCTGCCAAGATTCAGGTATCCTGTTTTGTCGACTGATATACTTAAGTATTGGACTCAATATTCTACCCCAAATCGCAGGGTTAAGCTTCATTAACGCATTACAGAGCCCATTCAGGCCTGGAGCCTGAAAGCCTTTACTGAAATGAATAAGGCTGCTAGTTCCTCTTCATGAAAGTTACATGCCTGCAGTATGGTCTGATCACACTGTGGGTCATCTGTAACTGAAGGTTTGTCTAGGGTTTCTTTAATATACTGGACCCAGGCCTCACTAGATGTTCCTACTACAGTTTGGTCTTGAATATTTGGGCCATTCACAAGTTGCCAAAATGCAGGTGAATCCTTAGTTAAGCAAGTACAAATTAAGTTTGGATATCTTTCAAGTTTCTGAGTGTGCCTATGTTTACTCAGCCTACTCTTATAACGGGATTTGGCATATATGGATAGCTTTTTAGAGAAATATCGCACTTTGCAGCCTGCCTAAGCTCTTTTCTTAGCCTTTGTCTGCTTTCTCATACTCTCTGATAATTCTTTTGCGTATGTTTCCTGAGGCTATTAGCAGGATATTTATAGAAGCTATGTTCCACTATTTGAGATTTAAAAAAATCCATCATGCCGATTAAATCGGGGTGCTCAGGTATGTTGGCACTGCTATCATCCTGTATGAGCCAACTAATTTGCTGCCCTCCTCTCCATGCATCTGAAGCTAGAAGCTCTGCTGCTCTCTCTATAATGAAACTGCCAGCTTTAACAATTATACCTGATCTCCACTTCATTCGATTGCTGGCTACATTAGTCTGAATTTCTACTATAGGATCCTTGGCTTTCTTAGCATCTATTGTTAAACAGGTCAGGATTATAGGATAGTGATCACTTTCCGGTATCACCCCATTACTGCGTGGATCATTACTGTGAATGCAAAAGCATTGCATTACTTGCAACAATCCCATGCTAAAATGGAGATGGGGATGGCTTGGGGTATTCATTAAAATGGGGTAATGTGGGCAGAGAGATGTTTGGGGTCTCCCCTGATATATTTTCGCAAAATATTGTTGTAAATGAAGCAATGTTATCGCTTTTGAAGTCACGAATGTGATGTTTTCCCATAGAACCCACTTTCCTCACTAATCTCGATCACAAATTCTACTACATGATGGAAAAAGCGGGTTAAAATAAAACAATGATCCAGCGTGGAACAACTTGCAGTTTTAACTCTAGTATATGCTCCTGGAGTGTCGCCCTTGGTCCTGCTGTTAACCATGGTAAATTGATTACTCTGCATAAAGTTAAACCATTTGCAGCCTTTGGAGTGGCACTCTGTCTGGCTCAAGATTAAAACACTGATACCCCAATTAATTTCCATCTCGTTAGGGTCAGTCATCGGAATATTTGCATTAAAGTTTCTGATTACTATGATTGGTACATCTGAAGTGATAACACCTAGCTTACTTATTGATGAAATAGCATTCATTAGGTCCACCGTGAGTCCAAGACCTGGTGGGTCATAGCCATTAATGAGAAGCAACTTCTATTTAGCCTGAAGATTTCCAGTAATGAGGCCCAAAATATTTGTTCAAAGCCCATAGCAATTTTTTCCACGTCCAAAGAGTTTCTGACACTGATAATAAGTCCACCCTTCGGATGGCCCTTAGTGCCCTGTTTGCCCAGGGTATAAATAGTATTCATACCATCGAATAAGATGCGCTTGGTGGCCCATGTTTATTGTAGGGCCACCGGAGCACATTTATTCATCAAATCCACCACACTTTCCTCCTCACCATAATGTGCTTGCCCTATCGTGTTCCATGACAGTATCCATGATTGTGGGTTAGGCTCTACGTAGAAATGTTGGGTCGGTGCGCCCCTGCCAACCATCACCAATCATCGCTAGTAGGGATTTTCCCATCTTAACTTGTGTAGTAGGGTGCGTTGTGTGCCTTCTCAAGTGATTGCTATCATCGGGTTTCCCTAATAATGATTGGAATTATCCCTTGCTACATGTCATAGTGGTTGTGTGTTGCTTTATCCGATTATTCAGGATTTTGAAATGCGATCTCCCTGAAATACAAGGGCGCAGAGACAAGAAACATACCAAGTGGATATTCGCTTTCAATAATTAGGAGGAGCAACAGCATAGCCTTGATACACCCAGAATGGAAGATATGAGGTAATTATTAAGCATGGGTTGGATTAGATTGTGTTGTTTTTGATATATCCATGAGGTGGGTTGAAATGTGGTGCTAGCAGGGCATCATTACACTAATATTCAATATTAAGGAACTATATTCGAGGTCGTAATAGGATGTTCACATATATTGGCTGTTTTGGTGGCGGTCACATGTGTTCTTTGGTGAAAGTGTGTTTTCACGCACAATAGTCCATTAGATGGGATGATAAGGTTAGGGTGCTGAATAACAAGACATGTGATCATTTTGAATTAGGATGAATCAATTAGTAATTGTTGTTTTTCTTCTTTTCTCTTACTTCAATCTACTTGTGATTCGGCTCTTTATTTCGGATGTATTGTAATTTAACATAACTGTGTCTGACTATTGTAACTATGTCATGTGGTTATCCTACTTTTTTAATTTGTATCATGGGTCTTTTTTATTTAAATTCAAATATTTTCTTTTATGCATTCATGATGCTGATATGAAAAACATCATCACGTTTCTGTGATTGATGACAACAATTTTTGTAAGCCCTGATGACGACCTGGTTGAAAAGGTCGAAATGCGTGTTGGCAAACCATTGGCATAGTAGTAAAATAAAAATTGTATAAGCAACTGAATTGTCAATCTTTTCTAATATATTAATACTTCGAAGGGGTTGGTGCAAGTGGTCATGTGAATCGTCTAAATTTGTAATTTTAGTAACATTGTGTTGTGCCACAACATTAGACCAGTGCAAGCCTGTCCCTTACACTTAGGATACATGTGGTTTTGGATCAGGTAGAATTAGTATTTCACTTTATGCATGGGTAGGGAGAAGCTCAGTGAAGTTCACACCCACATTACCCCCTAATCCCTTACAACATGCCCTGCTCCATGTCCACCAGTGTGTCCATCCTGTCTGGTGGCTGCTAAAGTAAGCCTGTTGACCTCATATCCTATAATAACAAACCTATGCTGATATGTCATAACCATAGAGGCAACTTTTTCAGATTTATAGTGAACTACTGCAGTTGCCCGAGAGACATCCTCAGGCTGTTCAACAATATGTGTATCCTCAGAAACTATTATATGGAGAGGGAGAATCATATGCAGAAGATCTAAAATTGCACACCTATCAAGCGTATGGTGCAATGGTGAACAAAAAAGGATTTCTATTTTTATATGCCTGCTTAGGATGTTTTCTCCCCCGTTGTTCTTCCACCAGAGTCATCATGCGACAATCCCTCCTTGTTACCAC
This sequence comes from Ambystoma mexicanum, assembly GCF_040938575.1. NCBI lineage: Eukaryota > Metazoa > Chordata > Amphibia > Caudata > Ambystomatidae > Ambystoma > Ambystoma mexicanum. The sequence continues at coordinate 287,650,577 of NC_090941.1, read as the reverse complement.
CCCTCCAGCTTTTCTTAGGTTCTTGTTCAACAGAAGAGTTTACGTTTAGTATAACTTGAGACACAGGTCCAATCCTGGCATCGTGCATGAGAGTCCTTAAGGTGTCAGTCTGTGCCTACCCTTCTGGCTCTGAAAATTGCATTAGTCCCTTCTAGAATTATTGTATCGTCTCTGGGACCCGCGGCTTTCATAGTGTTATTATCTTTCTTCATGGTATTACCGTTCACCAGGAAATTCAACATGTCTGGTCGCAAAGCGCTGTCGGCCATGTCGCAGTTGGCCTTCCATCCACCACTATTCATCCCTTTTTGTGGAGATTGGAGTTAACAACTTTTTTTCTTTTAGAGTTCTTCCTGGGAGGGCTAGATGGAAGTGCTACCCTGGCATTGCTAATTTTAACAAGCGGATCCACTTGGCGGCTAGCTCGTATGTAGCTTACTTCCTCATAAAGGGCCGGCGTCGGCTGCTTTTGCTTCTTAATTTTGGCCCCTTTCGATGTATTTCGCGTGCACTTCTTCAATTTCATTCGCTTGTTGCAGTTGAATGTCCAGCTGTCTTCCTGTCCATCTGGGATATTAGCTTTCACAGTTGGTTTTTCCACAAGGAGTATCGGGGGAGAATTATCCTGTCTACTGTCTACATTTGGATCATTTCTCGCGCATGAGCTGACTTCAGTAGAGAGTGCCTGTTCTTCTTCCTCCATTCTGATGTGGTCTGATGTGTTGCAGGCAACATTAGAAATTGGGGATTTTATTCCCAGGTGCTTACAGATGTTGGTATGCTTCTTTGAGATCGTATGTGATGTTTCACTATGGTTTACCAATGATGTGAGTAAGAAATGAAATGCCCGCAGCTTGAGTGTAGATGATAGGGAATTGTTTACCATTGGGCATTTTACATCAATATTCCCTTCCCTACTATTCTGACCCATCAGACTCAATGGGGAGTGCCCTTAATTTCCTGGGGGTGCTTCATTTATATCAATTGTTAAGGCTGAATTGCCTCCTGCGTCCATTTCTTTACTGTGAGACATCAGGCGTGATTCACCGAAGCGTTTTACAATGGGGAAATCCCATAGGAAAACGGTCTGTGAATCAGGCCCACTATCTCACTTCTTTTCTCAAGTAATGTAGGATTCATTAATGGTTGCTCTGCAGTTGTTAGCATGCTTCAGTCCAGTGTATCAGCCGCAGCATTATGGATCTAAATGTTAGATCTGAGGTGCTGCAAGGGACTCCCGATGAATCGGGATCCGCAGGCACTCCAGACTACTGGCACCTGTTTATCAGAGTCTGTGTCCAAAACCTCGATAACCAGTGTCGGTGTTAGGCAATCCGAATCCTCAAAGTCTGTTTTGAGTGCCAAAATGTTAGATGCAGTTAATGTAATGCCTAAACCGACCATAGAAGCACTTAGTTGCTCTCCAATACTTAAACTGGGGGCATACTGCGTAGTGTTTGGAAAGTATTTAGTGATCTTCTGCGACATCAGTTCCACATTTGCCCGATCTGCCATCGGCACTCGATTTTGAGTGGGTACCTCAGTTTGGTTCCTCAAGCTACAGGTATGTTTATTACCCTGAACAGATGTTCCCAGTGCAGAATGATCACTTACCATTACTTGTTCCATCCGCTTGCCATCCTCATGGCCCTCCACATTGATAATAACCATTGCACACATCCCCAAGCCCAAGTCAACTGTTCTTTGAGATTACATTATGGCTGCAATGCACTTGTTGCTGAACTGCTGGCGTGTCACTTCAGCATCCCCAGACGGCTAATCTGGTGATTCAAATGGCTACTCCTTCCCCGCAGCCACCGCGCTTCCCTCCTGGGATTAGAAGTCCTTCTAACAAATGAATACAGGTAAGCACTCTCCAACTTCAAATAGTTTGAAAGTAAAGAGACAATTCAGCGTCCCTGATTGGCTTATCAGGCGGTTCAAAGGGCTGCTCCCGCCCCGCAGTCACTGCACTGCCCTCCTGGGTCTAGAAGTCTGTCTAACAAACGAATAGAAATAGTTTGAAAGCACAACAGAATTATGTAAGAGGAGTATGAAGTAAATAAGATTTGAGACACTCCTGAAATTGATCTAAAGTCGAACAGGAACAGTGGGACAAGATTGGGTCTTGGCCCCCTCCTCTTTCATCTATATAATTAATAGCCAGCCTAGCACCATTGGAGATTTTGGGGTGGATTTCGGGTGACGGGTTAAAGCTATTGCCGTTCTTACTTTCACAGATATTGTAGTATGTTGAATTGCCATCTGGTAACAGTGTGAAAACCCTGTCTTTTTTATTTTTATTAAATAAGAAAATGATGCAGAAAATGCTGTCTCTGAAAGGGAAATCTGCTAATGAGATTCCCCTTTGGGAAAATTCATGTCAAAAGCAAAGTGTGTACTTGTGCCTTGCAGCATCATTATCCTGATTTGTCGCACCTGCTATACCAGTGGCACATTGCAGGTTCAAAGGCCGCAGGTGTCCTCTTGAAAACGGCAGAGACATGCAAATCTCTGCAATGCAGGGGCTGCATTTATAATAGGCACCCTTGTTCGAAAAATGACATAACCCCGAAGACGTTGTCCTGGTGGCACATAACACTGTATATATAAGCCATACCTGAGCTAGGGTATGGTTGCCAGCATCTCCCAGAGTTATCCAAATACATCTGTCAGCCATGTGGGCCCAGTTAAGCTGTGGAAGGATTATGTGTATTCCTCCCAGACAAGGCCCACTCCTGTGTACTGACAGGACTAGCCTTGGGGGCGCTACTCTTTGTTGCTTTGTAAAGGACAGATAACACCCTTTCTGCCAGGACAGTCACTTGAGAGCACTCTGGCCTGGGAACAGAAACCATGAGGCAGATTCATTCACAGAGAGCCAGGCCTCACACCAGGGGGCTGCATTTATAAAGGCCTTTGAACCCATTGAGAAGGGTGGGGGCATAGTTTGGATGAGCTGGAGAGGGGTCTGAAAAGTTTTTTTTAGGGTGCTGTCATTTTGATTCTCTCTGCATCTCTTTATCTTTTCTGTCCCCTCCACATCCTCTGGAGCAAAGCACATTGTGTGACATCACAGAGGCAAATACCACACATTTCAAGAGCAGGGATTGAACCCCTAGAGCACGATAGGTTTAGCCCAATCTCCTGGGGAATTTTGACTATAAAAGAAGGGATCTCCCACCACTTCTTTGAATCATCTGGAATCATCTTGAACCATCCTGAAGATTTCGTTGGACCCTGCTAAGAGAGCAGTCCTCTCTAAAGTCTTACAGTTGTGAGGTGGCAGCAGGTGTTCCAAGGCAGAGACCAGCTCTGTCCCCTAACCATCCCCAAGGACCATTGGGGGTAATTTGCTGCTGGAACAAAACCTGCCTCTCTGCCAGCCACAGTGGTACCCAGGACCTCACTGTGTTAGAGGACCCCTGCAGTTGCGTGCCAGCTCCCCACCCCCGTGTTTGGGAGCCAGAGAACAAGGAACCATATTGTCCCTGAGTACATGGAGTGGGACTCACAGCAACCTAAGAAGTGACCTGCTGCCGGAGCAAGACCGTCTCTCAACCAGCCACAGCGGTACCCAGGACCTCACCATTTTGGAGGACCCCTGGAGTTGTGTGCCAGCTACCCCTATATAAGGGAGCACAGGAAAAGGACTCATCTTGTCCCAGAGCCCCTGGATTGGGGCTCACAGCACCCTGAGAGCCAGAACAGCCGGGATCCTACTCTTTTTCACCCTTGAACTGCATAGAGTGTGTTTCATGAACTGTTGAACACATTTAAACCAGCAAGCCCCACCGTTGCTGTGTTTTGCTCTCTCCCGATCTTTGCAGAGCACCAATAAGTTTGGTTCAGCGCTGCTGAACCACCAAGAACTGCAAAGAAGGTACTATTGACTGCTTACTGCCCCTTTGGTCTTTTTATGAGCCATAGAGACTGGTTAGGCCACGTTGGCACTCTTTTTGCTCCGTAGTACATATCCTTTTTCAAGAACTTTGTTGCTTTTGCTTGCCTTTCACCCCTGATTCATTACTCAGAGTGTTGCATCTACTATCTTTGCCTAATTTGTGCTCTTTACTCAGAACTGGCTTTTGTGTAGTGTGTTTCTAGTGAGTTATTAGTGTACATGGTGTGTTTCATTAAAGTGTATATATTTTTATAGAACCTTGATTGATCATTCCTTTATTTTTGACTGTTATACTTTGCTGTTTGGGTTTGAATGAACCACATTCACACCCCTCTGGAGAGTATAGCCTTGTCTCTGCCCATGTTCCCACAAAAGGCGAACAAGGTATATCTCCTTAGTGTGCCTGTTTTACCTTTAGGATTCTGTTGGCTCTGGGTTTGCAGAAGTGTGAGGGCTAAGTGGGCAAATTAGCCTCTACTCACCCTGTTACTCCTGCAGGGCAGAAGTCAGTTCTGGAAATGGGTTCTAGAAATATCAAGGATGACTTGAAGCTGGAATCGTTCTGCAACCAGTACAAATTGGTCTTGAACAGGAGCAGGTTTGAAGTCATAAAGGTGGAGACAGGGGCCAAGTATCCTTGTACTTCTTGTACTTTCAACTTGGTCGGTGAAAACTTGCCAACAATTTTAACCCATGATTACTTAGGACTTTGCTATGAAGACTCTTCATCCTGGAAAGGATCATGAAGGAAAAGAAGTGCCTGCATTCATGCAGGTAGAAAATATGTTGTTGACGTTTTCTAGAAGGCCAGGGGCCCCTGGAACTATTTTAGGGATGTGCAGGTCACAAGAGCATAATAACAGTCTATGAGGCCACCTGGGGGTACCTAAGTGTTCATCAGTCATTTGCATGTAAGCTGAGGTTGGGATCAAATAAGTGGGGGACCTAATTCAGCTTGTTCTTTTCAATTTATGGATCACAATGTGTCAAATGTGGTGGCGCACATATATCGATGAGTATTCATGGAAGATGGGAATGTTGAAGGCTCCTCTTTAATCCCATAGTTGTCCTATGTGGAGTGAATTTTGAATGATCTCAATATTTCCGAATACTGATCTAATAGAGAAGAGCTCATCAAATTGGCAGTGATGACGTTCAAGAACCCATTTTGGGTATGGTGGTAAATAGTATGGCAAGATAAGGCTACTAGGAGCCAGTCTTGTCTAGACTACTTCATCTTCAAAATGAGGATGGGCTTGGAACTGCACCCTGTATGGATTCACAATTGGGGGAACAGGGCCCTATTGTTTAACTTGTGGTCATTGCAGATGATGGTGCTAGCTGTGACAGGTTCCTGGTGTATGCTTAAGTATTCTAGTTGTCTGTGTCACTGCGAGAGGAGAGAGACTTTCTATTATTTTGTCAAGTTATTGCAGTCTGTGGTCTGTTTGGCTCAAGCGAAAGTTGTGTGAACAGTTGTGCAAGGAATTACTAGTGCTCTAGGTTTTTGTTTTTGAACCCAAGCTTTGTGGTGGTATTTGCAGTATCTTAAACTTGAAAAAAGATCTTGGAGCCAAAGAGAACATTTAATGCATTTGATGATTGTGACCTCTTTAGCAACCATTGTCGAGTGTGGGTTAATTTCAAGTGTTTTAGAGAAAGGGTTTATGCTTGAAAAATTATTGATAAAAAATGGAGGCAACAACTATTGCAGTCAACATGTTGTGTCTGGTGCTTGCATTCACGAATGTATTTATTGGTCCATATACCTGGTCAGAAGAAGTACAGTGAGGGGCAAAGGTTGGGTTTGAAATGCAATTTTACAAGATGTGTACCATGACTCAGCTCAGTGCTATTCCAAGCACCAGTTGATTGTTAATGGGTAACCTCATAAGAAAACAACAAGGACTCCCTTGGTTTTTCTAAACCATGGAAAACAAAATGTAAACAATTGGAATGAGGACATATTGGTAAATTGCCAATTCCTTAGACCCAGAGTACAGATAAAAAAAACTGCAAAACTTCTACCCATTCTATCCTCTTCAAAGACGTCAGTAGTCCTGTCCAGCTCTGCCCTCATGGATTAAGATTGCCAGATATTCAGGAAGTTCTTTCTATTAAAACCCTATTTGGAGATTACAATATATGGTATAATCAGGCATATGCAAAGGAGCATGTCTCTGAGCAGCCAATTGTTGTCTACAGTGCCATTGTGCAATGTTAATCTTCTGCTGCAGACCTGAGCCAGCTACTTGGAATGAAATCTAAACAGCAATTGTTGGCCTTTAGACACAATCACACAACAATATTTCCTGACATTTTAGCATGATTTCATTATAAATGTATTTCCCATCTCAGCATTAACCAGCATCCATTGTTCCAGAAGCAAGTGGCTTTGCAACAGTTACAAAGCAGAATTATATTTCCATTTATTCTTCAAACAGTGCAATCTTAATTTTTCCATGCAAAAGTGGCATGCGTTTCCAGTATTCGAGGACATGTACTCTTGAAAAATATAAACACTGATTTTAATTTTAGATGTTCTGTGACATTAAATGTACAAGGCCTCTCCTTTTAGGCATGCAACCACGAGGTGCATTAACAGGTTGCATTCAGCAAATTACGAGGCCATGGCTGGATTATTCTGATAATTAAACAAAGATTGCACAATTTGAGTCACATGGTAAAAATGGCAATGCAGAAAGATGTAACTTTGTAGGCTCAAGACCTAGGTGTCAGTAAATGCATTTTAGCGAAACAAAAAGTTGTTGGCTGGATGGTTTTGAATAAATCATAACCACGGGCACATCTCTGGGCACACCTTTAGGCCATTGTTTTTCAGCCTGCCAAGCCATTACAGAAGGGGAAAGACCATATGCAAATCAGGCATGGCCCCACACCAAAAGGGGCAGCCCAGCCCAAAATGCTAGGTCATATCCCTTCTGCACGAGACCACAAGCACCCCCAGACATGTTTTGACCTTGTTGGGCATCATCAGTGAGGAGTATATTGGATCTCTAGGCTCGGCTCGACACCCACGTCTGGGCATACCCGTCCCACTCTGGGTGAGTAAAGCAAAACCAAAAGTTGATGGCTGGAAGATTTTGAATAAATCATAACCACGTGCCTGGGGGTGCTGCTGGTACTCTTGTTCAAAAGAGAATTGCCTAGAATTACAGTGCTGGACTGCCCTTGGGTAGGACAAAGACTGATATGTAATGGAAATTTCTCTTCTGTGAAAGGGATAGTGAGCTAAAGAATCTGGGGTCGACTCTTCCGGGACATAGACCGGTAGAGAGGGACTCCCAGGACCCCCTGGTTTTTGCAGTAAATGCCTTTTAAACTAAATTGTGCTTTCAAAGCAGGTCAGGTATGTATACATATACAAACAGCCATATAGTGAGTGTATCTGTGTGCTTGTATGTGTAAAACATGTTAAACTCATGATAACACTGCTTCTAGCTGGATCTATGTGATCACTGCGACCCTCACAATTGCGACGGCCGAAAATGCAGACTTTTTCTTTTTAGTTTTTTTTTTAACTCCCTTTACACCACATACATATGCGGGGGGAGACCCCCGCATCTCCCCATAATAATATCATATCATATACCCCCCTCCCACATATATATGTAGTGAAAGGGGGGGTCTAAAAAAAGAAAGTCTGCATTTTCAGCCGTCATAATTGTGAAGGAGACATTTTTGTCCATTAGCCTTCTAGCTTAGTGTTTCAATATTTCACATATGTAGACAAACAGGCCTGTGTGCATGCAGGCCTGAAATTAGATTGTAATCCTGTGTGTGCAATATGTTGAAACCGAGAAGTAACACGGCTTCTATGTTAGTGTGTAAGTAGTTCACATTTATTACAAACAGGTCTGAAGTTCAGTTTGCCCTACCATAATTGGGTAAGTTGGCGAAAGCGAAAGGAAGCAATATGCAACATCCCTTTACCGTAGTAGAAATTATTCTGACAGAGAGACATGTTTAATTAAGAGAGATTTTAGATATTATCACACTCTTGAAGGCTTTCTTAGTGTTAAACATCAGGTGTGAGGAGGTTCCATAAGAAAGCATCTCCAGTTCCAGTTCAGCATTGGCAAAGATGCTTCTCCCTTAGGGTAGTTGGCATCAATTTTTGGTTCAATGAGTATCTTTATGTTCTGGTGTGCCTGTATCTCTCTATATAAGGCCAGATGGGTAGCCCAGTGCCTTGCCAGTATACTCCTTGTGGGTGATGGACAGGGATTTAATATTGATAATTTTTTCCAGCAGGAGGAAGTGCAAGGCTTTCAGGGCTGGTGATATATGGCCCACATTTTGAGTTTCAGGATGTGCTTGGGGCTTTATTTTATATCAGTTGAAGGATGCAGTAAAACGATGCATACATTTCTGTCATCAACAACAGGTTGAGGAGTGGGTCCCATGGAGAGAAAGTCCACCCAAAGGGATTGAGTGGGGGATGTGCCTATTCTGAACGTGATCTCTGTGTTGGATGTGTTCAGGTACAGGTGTTTTTTTTGATTGTTTAAGGGACTCCGGTTTTGTCACCCTATGTTTCCTAGGGTAATCCAGACGTGGACTCCTTGCTCACTGTGCTCAGAGAGGCACAGCTCCACTTAATTGAGGAGGCCCAACAAGGCTGAAACACGTGTCTGTGGTTGCTGTTGGTACTCTTGTTCAGAAGAGAATTGCCATAGAATTTCGGTGCTGGACTGACCATGTGAGCGGGACAAAGACTGATATGCAAATTGGTATTTCCCTTCTGGGAAAGGTACAGTGAACTAAAGTGTGGATGTGGGCTCTCGAGTGGACACCTTCCCAAAGAATATGTAATTTAGCCATGCTCGTTCTCGCAGAGGGGCGCCTATGACTATTATTTGATTGTTTAAGGGACTTAAGTTTAGTCACCGTAAGTTTCCTAGGGTCACCCAGACATGGACCCCTCAAAGAGGCACAGCTCCACCTCACTGATGAGGCCCAACAAGGCTGAACACGTGTCTGGGGTTGCTATTGGTACTCTCATTCAGAACAGAATTTCCATAGCATTTCGGTGCTGGACTGCCCATGGGGGCAGGACAATGACAGATATGCAAATGGTATTTCCCTTCTGTGAAAGGTACTGTGAGCTAAAATGTTGCTGCAGATTCTTGAGTGGGTACCTTCTCAAAGAAAAGGTTGTGTTCGTTCTCGCAGAGGGGCACCTATGACTATTTTTTGACAGGTAGTTAATGATTGTCCATTCTTAGATGAAGAACAAGTCCTTAATGATGTCATGATATGAGATTACAAAGTGCTGCATCTTGAAGGCAAACTGTTTGTAATCGGTATACATCTGGAAAGGTGTAATGATGGACTCCAACATGTTCACAAGTGCCCTCATGCGACAATTATAGAGCAGTGGTGTCAGGACCAACCCTTAGGGGCCATCTGTAGATGTAGTTAACCATTCTAAGCAGAAATATCAGGCGTGAGACTTTGTTTTGCAGGATTGGCAAAATCTGTTTTAGTGCATTTGCTGTGTGCTTAAAGGGGGCTGAAGTGTTTCAAGTAGTGTACAATGGTTGCCATAACAATAGTTTTACCATGTATAAGAGATTATTCATTCTTTAATCTAAACATACATTATTTGTGTGTTTTAATGTAGAATGAAAGCTTCTTGATAGTTCATCCATTGCCGAATTTGCTGAATAGATATTATTGTGTTCATTATTATCTAATGTCAATTGTTGCATACCACCATTTAATTGAATCCACATTTGACTGTTGCTTTTCTAAAGATCTATAACTGTTCTATTCTCCTTCTCTTTAAGATCATTTCTAATTTAGAAATTACGTTTTGGAATAATAAAAAATTCTGAAACGGTCACAGTTGAATTGGAGTTTATACATAAGCATCAAGAAATTGCTTAACCCGAATTGGGTATCAAAAGTGTGCAGCCCACACCGAAGGCTCATTAGCCTCGGTCTCTTTTCTCTTCATCATTAAAATTGTCAATATTGAAAGTATGTCTAAGTGCCTTTGGATGATAACTGTCATTTTGCCACATGTGGCAATCTCAGGGGTTAGTGTTTATGTCTACAACGAGTCTGATATCCCCATCCCCATCACTAACCCTAAATTCTTAGACATTCATTTGGATGTTGTTTATTTGGCATGGGAATCAGATATTGTTTTCTAGATTATTTACTGAGGAAATGCAGTTGACACAACATGTCCTGTCTACTGCTGGGACGCTGAATTAATCTTTTCTATTGGTCGATCTAAACTTTGTATGGCTCAAAATCTGAGAATATCAATTTGTCTTCAAATGTTACCATATACAGACTGGCTAGCTCTGCCAGGAAGTTTGAACCCATGCTTGTCCCTTTCCGCTGTATGAAAAGGTTCTTTATGTAGAAAAAATGTCTTTGTGACAGCCATACCGGGGATTACATATTGTCTATTTCTTGTTTGACCCACTTGTCCTAATTACCTCAAGTAAGACTTCTTAAGGGAAGATGATATAGGGGCCTCCACTTCTGTGGTTATGGGGTACTAATTTTCATTCACAAAGTCAACTCCTTCTACACATGTGTTCATTTCCATTGCATCTCTAAGATATGATTTTGTTTTACTAAAGTTTTAGAAAAATTTCCCCATAAGTAGATGAAGGCTTAGTAATAAAGTCAAAGCATATTACAATTTGATAAGTGGAGGATTAGTGAGTGATTTATGTAGTTTGGGGGCAATATATATCACCAATATCAGGGGGGTTTCCTTTATTGAGACGTCACATGCACTGCAGTGTGGTCTGAGACATTACAAGGGGTCTAGGACGAATAATTTTCCATACTCACAGGATATCCATTTTGACACACATGGGCCTCAATTATGACCCTGCCGGTCTGGTAATAAAGTGCCAGCATTAACATATACCGCCACTTTACCAGACCGGCAGGTTACAGGTATGCCGATGGGAGTAACCCGACTCAGGCCCCTACTGGCATAAAACAGATGGTATTCTGGGCCCGCTATTGATAGTGCCAAGAATACCGGCAAATCCCACATAGATTCCTATGGGACTCAATAGAATGGGGATTTACCAGTTGTTCTGCCTCCTGTAATATCCCAGTATTGTCCGGATATCAGGCAGCAGAAATGGTAGGTGCATTTGACATATCCTTGCGGATTTTAGGCCAGGATACAAATAAACCTACAGTAAGGCCCTTGGTCTCTTAAAAGGAGGATAATAGATATATAATGCTGTTTAACAACGCTGTCTTGTTTTTTATATAGCAAGGAAAATCAAGGGTGGGACATAAAGTAAAAGTGTAATAGATATAAAAGCCCTAACATTGGGGTCTGGGAAATTGTGGCCCTCTGGGCGATTGTAAGGAAGAAGAGAAGACTTTCAAAAGCAATTTATCCGGATGAAAGTAAATAAAAGATTGGCTGATATTTGAAAACCCCAGTATGATATTTCTCCTAAATCATATATATCCCTAACTTTACGGAATGATGACCATATTGAGAAAGAATTACTGAGAAAAACTACTAGTATAAATACAAGCGTCATTGCTTCAATCATAGGGTATGACTTCCAGACAGGTTTTGTCGATACTACGTTTGTTTCAGTATCTTTTAACAATATTCTGACACTGTAGATGATGTGGTAATTACAAGTGTGCAGAACGTTTATGACATGTCTTAATGGAAAACAGTATTAAAGATATATAGAATTGAAGATATCGAATTACAGGAGATTTATCAAAGGAAGTGATAAACGTAAGTGAAGTTATGTATAATATCGAAAATGAAGGTTATAATGAAGTTACCATGTGATCTTAATACACATGTAGAAAGAGGTTACAATAGTATAGATGACACAGAAAGAATTACATCTGAATTACTAGATGGATGATGTGAAACAACCGTGTTGGGCAGCGGTATTCAAACTGTGGGACGCAACCCTCAGGGGGGCCGCAGCCTCATGTCCAGGGTGTCGCACACCCACAATCTAAAAAAAAGAATATATATATTTTCTTTTTTTAGTCTAGAATCTAGATTATTGTGTTGCCGTGGCACCTTAAAAATCAACTTGTCAATTGGAAACAAGAACGCAGATTCGATAATGTGTGCGAACATCTGTTCATTCAAATTAGTTTAAAAAAAAGTAAAACATAGCAGACTAATTTGCATACGTATATGGACCTTTCTTTCAGTTTGCCTGACAGACGTATTACTAGTACCCTTCTGGTTTGGGCATTGATGTCAACATGCTTATTTTCTGTGGCTTTGCTGTTCGTGTTGGTGTAAATATGACTGCACTGAAGATTTCTGTCTCATTTTTTGTCAGGTCTTTTTCCAGGATATGAGTGGCACATGCATTCTACTTATAAATCAATTGGCTGAAGGACAACCGGGTTTAGACATTTTTATTATACCAGTAGCATATTTAAAAGTCCATTAAAGTCATTCACTCTCTGAAGACTGCTTTGAATAAACACTGTACAAAGTTTGATGGTAAGACATGATTTAAGTGAGCTGAAAAGGTTCCCATGAGGAGGTGTTTTGGGCGGGGAGGGGCAGAAACTAGGTGGGCATGGCCATAGCGATTAGCATGCCCACTAACAGTCAATGAGTGGTCAAAACCCCAAAAAAAACCTTCAAGCTTTGTGCCCCTCATATGCCATTTCTCCTATCTGTACTGTAATGCAATAGTTTTGGCTTATTGGTGGCTCTGCCCCCTGATAGCTAAAGGTAAAACTAAATTGTCTGATCATCGTCACTTTTCAAAATGGCACTGAAAATGTGTGCATATTGTGGGTGCAGCATGCCACACATGATTCCCTGGTGCTCTTCTGCACACAAAGTTACATGCTACATGGCTAGCATCTCTAATAGTGCTACTAGTGGACACTTCAAATGTATAGGAAAAGGGTCACCATACCCTACGCACTTGTGACATACTGAAACATTCCATTCAGCCTCTTTAAGTTCTAGTAATCTTGGGAATTGTTTCTTAGCATACTGCGTGTAAGTGGCATTCTCAGTTTTTAGAACATAAATGAATCATAGAGAAATACAACAGCTGTCACTGATGCCCAGTAAAAAAAATACCATGACTCCCCACTTGGCCCTCTAGCGTCAATTGCAAACTGTTTGGCCTGTTACCCAATTTGTTTAAACTGTACTATAAAATGCAGCATTTTAACCCATGATTTTCAGAAAATTTCCAGGGGAGAGTACCCCCACCTGGCAAACCCCCTTTGATTGGTTCGGGTTCTCTCGCTACGCTAGGTTGCTATGGTGTATCCGGGGGGAAATGTTTATGCCCAACCACTTAACAAATTCACCAGCCACCACTGGCCCTGGGACTGTGCTGGAGGGCAGGGGGGGTGGGCCCAGGGATTGTGGTGGGAGCATGATGGGGGAGAGTCGTGAGATGGTGGTAGCAGGATGTGGAGACCCCATGGACTTTGATGAGAGCAGGGTGGGGAGGGCCCAGGGACTTTGGTGGGAGTGGGGTGGGGAGAGCCCAGGGACTGTGGTGGGGTGGGGTGATCCCAGGCACTGGGCTAGGGGTAGGATGAGGGAGTCCAGAGACTGTGCTGGGAGAAGGTGGGGGGAGCCCAGGGACTATACTAGGAGCAGGGTCCGGCAAAGGCACGCGATAGTTCATAGCCATTTGGACATACTGTGCATTTGGCATTTTTGGGGGGCCCAGCCTGCCTACATTTTGATCAGTGGGGGCCCAGGCCAAAAAGGTTTGAAGATCACTGGTGTAGGGTGAAGTAGAACAAGGTGAATACAGTGTGTACTACCAACGGTTTTGTGTTTGGAGGAGAAAGCAGGCGAGCATGACATTTTAAGATTGTGCACTTTGAATTTCATATTCCATGTGTCAAAGAGAAGGGTACAAAGTACAACAGATCTTTCAGAAGACTACATAAATAAAGAATGAAGGTTTACAATTGGACATTTGTTTTCTGAAGAAAGCTGATAAATTGGCTAAACTGCTTTAATATATGAACATTTGTCAAGGAACTAGATAGGATGGAACAACAATCTGAGGGTTGAGAAGCGCAAAGGTTTCCTCCTCTGAGCAAAACAAAGGGCCATGATGTCATTGTAGTTCATCCCAGGTTTATGCAATCTAAATTGTTACATACAGGTGTGGTAATGGGCCACTCATATTTCTTCAACAATTTTAAAATAAGTTAATGACATTATGCAGCTGTTTGCACACATTGGAGAAGTGTTTTATATGTACAAATAAATTGGTTTGTGATAACTTAGAACTAACTTTTAGAAATGACAAGGGTCTGAGAAGTGTACAGAAGGAGCCAAGTACCCCCCACCAGAATCTCCACCCCCATGCTGCCTATATGTTGGGAACCGTAAATTGAGACACGTGCAGTACCAGTGAGAATGCCTGTACTGAAGAAAATCATGGAAATAAGGTATCCACTGAGGAAACCTTATATGCATTCATGAAAATATGATGGCCATTTGAACGAAATCCAAGAAGAAGTGTGAAAATGAGTGAAAAAGGAGACTGGTGACGTCATGCAAATCAGGGCTCAAGCACCCTGAAAAGAGGCAAGAGGCTGAAGAAAACAGACATTCTATAGGCTCTAAGGAGGAGGTGTTAAAAGATGAGCAACATTTTGGGCTTGAAATGTAGATGCTCATGCTACAAAAATGATGAAGAAAATGCAAAGCCATTTTACAATTGTACAGACGTAGTAACGCAGGCAGACAAAGTAATCTGAAGGCTGGCTACCTAGTGAATAGTTTGTGGAGATGAGCCAACGTATATACATAGGAATGTATGGAATATGGATGTTCCACAATGCACTCTAGCAGAACCTTGACCCCATGAAAAAGACAGGATTTCAGTGTGGCGCAGTTGGAATACAGCTAATGGCGGAGGAGAATTCAAGAAAGCCTTGGCTGGCCCAGCACCAAGAAGTCAAGGCCACAGTGAGCCTGGGTGTTCATTCAGTAGTTACAAACGTGAGAAAAGAACAAAGCCCTGTCTGAGGTGGGGTGGGGTGGGGTGCATCTTCCTAGCATTGTCTCTCTTTTGATTTTTCTCCTGCAACAGTCGGTATGTTTACCAAGGGTGAACCTGTCGTTCAGTGTAGAATTCCGGGCTCAATGTATGTGCTCAATTCTCTGTCATGGGGTGTGCCAATACACAAATGCAAACTTGCCATGGCACTAGAGTTTCTGAACAAGATTCCCCATGCATAATTTCAGGTGTGTTTTTTTCTTTTGTGAAGTCTCAATGCATCACAGGGCTGATCAGGGATTTGTTTCATTAAGACAAATCCTGTAAATATTTATAGATAGATTTTTAACAGCCTCACATTTTGTCCATTGTCTATACAATATGCCTTCCCCCAAATATGCTACGTTACATGTTAACGTTTTTGGCTTCTGAACCTGACTTTGGTAGTGGCCTGGGTGCTGCAAACTAAGGTATTTCTTCTTTTTTGGATGAGCAGTAAAGTGTTGTTGGTCCCCCAGTGAAGGTTTCAGCCATGAATTCTAAGTACAATGCTAACCAAAATTTGCATATGCTCAGAAATGCTTCTTTCTCTTCAATAGATTGCTGTAGAAGGGTTTATAATCATAGCATCGAATGCCAAAGCATTGAATTCCTTACCATCTAAAAAAAGCGTCGACCAAAAAGCATCAAATGCATTTCTTTTTTCTTTTTTTATGAGAGTCCCTCCCAACGTCCCTATTTTTAACTTTTAAAAACCCAATTCAAATAAAATAAAAATTCGATGCTTTTTTTTATATGGTAAGGCATTCGATGCCGGGAGAAGACATCTAGATGCTCTGGAACGCCAGATTGCAAAGCAAGGATTGGTGTGTAAATATATTGTGGTCCAAGAGGGCATCCGGTTTTCTTATGAAGTTTCCAAGTTTGGCCGGATTGTGGGAATGGTTATGGGATCATGAAAGAGGATGCTAGCCAATCCTTCGGTGTTGGTCGCAAAAGGTCTTCATGCACATTTGTCCTTGTCTTGGCTGATCTTATTTTGGATCCCCTGCATGCAGGCATGGACCAATATGTTGTGTGTGAGCCTGACACTTGGCATGTTTGTGAAATGTATGCTTATGAATGTGCCATTACAAATTAGTTCACCTGTGCCTATTATGGTATCATTAGGGATGGGTTCCCATATAGCCATGGGTATGACAACACACACACATACACACACACACACACAACTCTTCTCAGTGGGCACAGCTTATGGCAATCTCATGTGTGCTATCATCCCAGCAGGAATGGGCCATGGACATTAGCAAAAGGCTTCCATGTGCACTCTCTTTGTCCTTTTCCCCTACACTCTATCAGGTTACACAGTTGTCCCCACACATGTTTGGAGTCCAATAATGTCCTGACATAGACATGCAGCTCGTTTTCTACTTCCTAGGAGAACGTTAGTGCACACCTATTTAGGCTAAATGTAGAAATAAGTACAAAAAATGGCAAAGCGTTTGAGGAGCAGGGGAGTAACTATGACCCTGACACAAAGTCACATGAAAAACTGAGAACAAGTGAAGTACATTTTCAGCACTGTAAAATGTGCAGGAGACGGGAGGGTCCTACCTTTGGTCCTCACTTGTTCTCGCGTTTTCTACTTCCTCACACTGAGAAGGATGAGCAGAATATGTCAATTCTCTAAATTACCTTCAACACTGGATGGCTTTTTAGTGGGTGCTCCAGCATCTGTTGCATCACCAATAACATGGAGATGGGCCCTCTTTGGGTCTTTCAATGCTATGGGCCCAGTTTGCAAAGAGATGCACTGGATCAAAGCAGAAAATGTCCTGATCTTTGTAAATCAGTCCCTTTGTCTTTTGTGGAAAATGATGCTATGTTCTCAATTTACTGTGAGACTCACAGTACATGTTGGAATACTTGTTGGCAAAGTCCCAGTTTTCTTCTATAACCTTTAATGTTGGTCATACAATTGGCATGATTAGCGTCTCCATAAAGTACCCCAAATGAGTATCAAAGTAATGTGGTATCCATCTAGTATAGTATCATTGCGCACCGAAAAGAACAAATAGCTGGAGGGTGAATATGTGGCATTTATGTGGGTGAATGATACTGACCAAAGTACATCTACTCAATCTTCTTCCTCTTGATAAAGCAAACCTTAGAGGTACCATTTTACATAATAATTAAGAGCTACATATGTACATTATTTGTGGATTGTAACTTGTAGTGAGGCACCCAACAATATTCAGAGACTTGCAGAATGCTGACCAGAGGTGGGAAATGTACTGTAACTCATGATTCAAGATTATCAATGATGGTAACCCATGGAGAAATACTAGATCATGCAAAAGTACTGAGTCCGGGTAGCTTCAATCGAAAGGCCTTTCAAGTTTGTTATGTTAAATCTCATGGAATGTACTCCTCACCTGTTATGTTGAATGCAGATTCCACACTTCTGAATGTAGCAGTGTTTGTCGCTTGACTTCAATGTACACCAAAACTACTGTTGTTGGATTCCTGAATCTTTAATAGTCACATTATCAGGTTAACTGTTCTTGTTATAGACTTCTGATTACAATGCTACTATGCAGGCCCGCCAATCAATACATGGTTTACCAAGCAATCATTCAAGGCATGCCCAGGATGGGATGAAATAGGTGTTGTCATTATGGTCAAAATTGGTCTCTACTAACCCCTACTGTAAGAAAGTTATAGGTTTTGATCATAACAGGGCCTGTTGTTAATTTGGCGGTCACCCCTCGTTTTTTCAGATTTGTTCTTGTCTATACTGGGGATACCTAAAGAGTTAGCATATTTTACATGCACATATGTGTTCATGGCCCCTGATGCGACTTTGACAGAAAAGTGATTTTTGATGCCTAACGTGACTGTCTTAGTTAGATGGGTCATGGCGGAATGCCATGTGTTCGCTGCACTGATGGAAGTCTAGGTTGATGATTTACATAACAAGTCTAGTCCTTCTACTTTTGTGGTGAGGAGATTCCTTGAGACCATTTCACTGCAGCTCCTTCCCAAGCTATTTTCGGTGTAGTCTGGCCTTCATTAAAACAATATTCTGACCTATCACAGCCAAGGTGCATTTTTTTTGTCCTTATTTTATCTTTTCCCAATTTAAAGGACCAGGGAATCCCGAAAACGTCAGTGGTTCAGCCAAACCATCAGATGTATATTTAACAGGATTGTTGGATTTCTCTTGGCATTGCACCTATCATCTCTTCTTTCATTTAAGTGGTGATCCAATTGTACTATGAGAACTTCGAGCAAGCATGCACAGTGGGAGTAGATTTAGCAACAGGGTTTAGATGTTCTTCAACTCATCTTTAAGTCTACAGTAAAACTTTGAAGAGCATTCATGACATTGGCAGTTTGATAATAGTAACACTCTTTTAAACCTTGTGACTAAACAACTCATCATGTCCCCTCATTCCACCTCACACTGCGTGCACCAACCAGCACACTGAAATACGCAGACCGCCACGGCCCACCAACCTAAATGTTGCTCTATCAAGCACGCACCACTGCGCAGGCACAGAACTAGCCCTGTTGCAGGGCAAAACTTGGAAATACAAACAGCCCATAAAAAACAACTGAGACACAAAAAAGCACTCCAACCCATATAGAGTTTTACCAGCAGACAGAAAGTGGGGATTTACGATCTGCATTCATCACCACCTCAGGTTTCACATCTTGCCTCTCTTCCCACTAACCCTACCCTCTCTGTGTCATTCTGTCTCTCAGAATAGAGGGGGGGAAAAGGCCGAGAAGATGGCAGAAGACGCACTTCACAGGACCATATTACATGATACACCATGCAGTAAGACATTATTCAAAGAATGAGACTGCAAGACTAGTAAGATAAATGAACTCAACCAGGAAATATCCAGAAGCGAACGATGACAGGCCTACCTGTGAGTCATAACAGTGTAGCCTCTTCTGGGCTCACAGTAGCTGAGACTCTCTGGTCGTCCCCCGATACTGTGATCACGGGTAGGGCCGCATGGAGCGTGTTGCTACGACATGTATGCCCAGGGTTTATTCGAAGTTATTGAAACAGAGGCTGTCAGAGTTGACATTCTGAAATATCCATCTGGCTCCCAAAGTACTATCCCGCCTCCTCTGCACTGACTGGTCTCCAAAGAGAGGCGGCCTGTCACTTAATTGCCGCCGAGCATCACAGATGATGGTTTATAGGTTTAGGCAAATTGCAGACGGCGCTTTGCTAACAAATGGAAGAGCGCAAAGGTATTTCATAATTATCCTATGGAGTTCTCTTGGCCCTTAACAGCACCTGCAAGCGCAGCGCCGGGGAGCCTTGTTTCAACACAAAAGCTCCTTCTTGTTAATTAACCTGTGGGCACTTGTTACAAATGAAACCTATTTGTTTCCGCTTAATATATTTGCAGCTAGTTTAAATATTCATTTATTGCTGTGCTTGTTAAGCCAGGAGTGGAGAGGAATTGTTTGGATGGCTTCCATTAGCATCCACTGAGCTTGTAAGAAGTGGCAAATGTGCGAACCCAGTGTGTGAAATGTGTTGCTGGCGTTCGCGCTCCTGCGTTCTCCTAAATGAGACCAGGCAACGTGAATACCCAATGAATTTCCGATGCCCGTAAACATTATGCCAAGTAAAAAAAGGCTGCTTTTCTTCACGAGTCTTGGAGGAAAAGACGATCTTTAAATGCGTTAATGCTGCGTTAACAAATCAAACATGCAAGCACTAGCAAAGCCAACAGTTTTGGTTTCCGTAGAAACTCTGGACAGTTATTTGGACAGCCCTGTCATCCTATTCCCAGGTATTTATTTATGCCACTTGCCAGCTCTCACGTGCTGTGTGCACTCACCCCAGCTCTTACCCACAGCAGGAGGGAGTAGGTGGTTGATGAGTGCACACAAAACCGTGAAACGCTTTGTTTGAAAAAAAGGCAGAGGTGAGGCTAACTTTTATTCTAGCTCTGCTCTGAGCTCTACTCACCACCAGCTCACACCAAAAGCAATATTTTATTTTTTAAGGTTACCTCCAAAATTTTATTGGTTAACATTAAACACATTGGGCCTCATTAGGACCCAGGCGGTAAGGGGTTTACGGCGTCGTAAACAGCGCCGACCCTTACCGCCTGATTCCGAGGTCCCTTAGCGCCATGGAGGATTTAACACCTGCAGGTGTTAAAATCCATGGCGCTAAGGGACCTTGTTGTTAATTACGCCACCGTAATTTACGGTGGCGTAATTAACGCCTTCCCCACTCCCATTATGCCCTATGGGGCAAAAATGGGAATGGGGAAGGGTAAATGGGGATTGGGGACTTACCGCCCCGCCAACCTCGGAATGGGGCGGTAAGTCCGCCAACCACCATGGCGTAAACGTAGTTTACGCCATGGTGGTAAAGGTACGACCCAGGCGGTAACTTACCGCCTGGGTCATAATGAGGCCCATTGGGCCTCATTAGGACCCAGGCGGTAAGGGGTTTACGGCGGCGTAAACAGCGCCGACCCTTACCGCCTGATTCTGAGGTCCCTTAGCGCGATGGAGGATTTAACACCTGCTTTTAGCAGGTGTTAAAATCCATGGCGCTAAGGGACCTTGTTGTTAATTACGCCACCGTAATTTACGGTGGCGTAATTAACGCCTTCCCCACTCCCATTATGCCCTATGGGGCAAAAATGGGAATGGGGAAGGGTAAATGGGGATTGGGGACTTACCGCCCCGCCAACCTCAGAATGGGGCGGTAAGTCCGCCAACCACCATGGCGTAAACGCAGTTTACGCCATGGTGGTAAAGGTACGACCCAGGCGGTAACTTACCGCCTGGGTCGTATTGAGGCCCATTTACCTTAAGGTGGGGGCAGGGTGTGTGTGTGTGAGCCCTGAACGTTCCAGCAAATCCCATCCATTTATGAGGTGCAGGCAAATAGTTTGCTAACTTTTAAACACTCTGGTGGTCATGCCCCATTGCATGTAAAATTTGCTCTGGAAACCACAACCGCATCCAACGGCACTCCACACAGCACTTGCGCATGATTTTCACGTATAAACAATCAGGGCCTGATTCTCAACGAGGTGTTAATTAACTAAAACATTTTGGCAATTAACACATATGCGGATGCCGTACGATTTTTCAGAGGGAGCGCAGAAAGCATCACTTTAGAAACCTGTTAGCCAGTTGCGAGGATTGGCTGGAAACCAATCTGGCAACCGCCAATTTCGGAAACAGTTAATTTGCATGTTCATTCTGGTGCCCCTCCTCCACATAAGCGACAGTCTGAAATTGTTGTACATATACGGTAACTCCTTTGGTGGTGGTCCACTCATTGCATTTGCGCTATTGTTGAGGAGTGAAACCAGGATTGCAGTGGTAAGGGCACCAAATTCCCTCAAGGCATAAACTATGTTTCGTATCTTTTTCTTTGTATTTCTACGTGTTTTGTACATCTTCTTTACTACCTTTGTGCTTTAAGTTCATACTTCTTTTGCTTTGCAAATGGTAGAAACAATCATGATAGGAGCAGCATTTTTCTCCTTTTTTTTGTCCATTCTTTATTTACTAGTTCGCAGTGCAACACTATAGCACGTACAGCCAGGCAGGACCAGCCTTTCCTGTTCTCCATGATGTTAACAGCAGTACTCCTTTTATACAACTGCAGCCATTTAACAGGTTGCAGGTGTACATTTTTAGCTCCAATTGCCTAACCATAATTATTGGGACATGCCTGACTCTCACAACAGTCCTCAGGCCTCTTCCTCATCTCAGCACTGGAATGGCGAGAAGACAAGTTAGTGTGTACTATTCCTAGTCACCTCTTACTCGTCACAGTACTATGGTGATATGAATGCAATCCACTGAGAAGAAGTTCCAAGGGGAGTAGGTGTGAGTATACCCTCAAGTTTCCCACAGAGCCTTATTATTCCAATTTTTAAGAAAGGCTCTGTCAAGGACCCTAACAGCAATTGCTGGATCTCCCTGTTGGATACAACAAATAAGCTCTTTAGCAAATGTATTATGTATAGACTTGAAAAATAGACAGAGACCCATAATATTTTAAATGCTTCTCAAGTCCGGTTTAGAAAGGGCTTTCCAACAATTGTTTTAATTTGAATGTTTTAATAGAAAAGTATTGTAAGATTAGAAGCAGGAAATTGTATGTTCTTTTTCTGGATCTAGAAATTGCTTTCATATCCATAGATAGGAATATTTCATGGAGGAAGTTAGAAAGGGACGTTTAAACCCAAGACAGCTTGCTATTCAGACACCTATGTAACAGTTTGCTGCCCCTCAAGGGGGGTTATACACTGAACTTTTGAATAAGGGTGTCGGCCAAGGGTACTCATTGGCCCCTCTTCCATTTATTATCTTTTTATCAGATTTTAGTCTTGAATCAAGTGGGTTTAGAACCCTCCCCATACTCATCACAATGTGGCTTATGGATCACTTTTGTTTGCTGATGATACAGCCCTATTAGATTTAACACTGGAGGATGTGGGGGGTTAAGGGAGTCTGGAGTATGCAGAATGTTACCTTCTCAGAAATGGTTTAAATTTGACCATGGAAAAAACAAAAATCAGTTTTTTCGGGATACGGAATAACAACTATGGTTGGAGCTTGATTGGTAAAAAAAATATAGAAGTGGTGATTTTGCTACTTAGGGCCCACTTTTGATAGGACTGGAAACTGGCTTTCCCAGATTGAATCTACTGGAGCGAAAGCAAAATCTAGGATGGGAGGACTGTTGAGGTTAAATTACGAATTTGGTGCATGCATTTAGGAGAAATGCTTGGAAGTATATAGGGTGGGGACAACACTTCTCTATGGGAGCGAGATTTGGGGGAATGCTTATTGCTACCAGCTGGTGATTGCCCAGAATAAACTGTTGACAAAATTAACAGTCCTTCCACCGCAGGCGCCCAACAGTGCAATTGGGTTGGAATTGGGGTTGACAAATATAACTACGTTGGCGAACTTGAGTTTGGGCATATTATTTGTGAAGATGCATATTTTAGGCCTAAAGGATCCAAATATTGAAATTGCTCTGGCGGAGATTACAAGCTTGGAATCAAAAAGAAAATACACTCTGAATGCATTCCTTTATCCAGGTGGGGTTATCAAGAAGTGAAGGAACTATCCCCACCAGAGTTTACAAAAATTAGAATGGACCTGTCTTGGAAAGCCCTTTGCTATGATAAAGAATTGGATCATGTAAATGTGGGTACCCTATCATCACTCAAGCTGTACAAAGCCACTCAGTTTTCTCTGATGCATGGCGAGCAATATGCAAGATCAAATGACGACAGCAGGAAATGTATGCAGATGCTTAGACTGAACGTGCTCCCACTAAATGCCTATGGCAACTGAAAAGTGTGGGAGGGGCTTGTATCCCTGAAATGTGATTGTCGAATGGGAGCCGATGAAGACCTGGGGCATTTCCTGCTAATTTGTAAGAATTACAGTGGCCAATGGCAAAAGTGGTTAAAACCGCTTTTCATGGTGGCCAAAATTAGTACCTACCAAGAAGAATTACTTTTTATAATGAACTATAGTGTTGAGAGTTTTACTATCTATGTATTTGAGTATGCAAGGGAAGCGCTCATCTATCGGGACATTTTAGCTGATAACACCACTTTTTGCAACTTTACTTATTTGACACTACTATTTAATCAATTGTATACGTATTTGAATT
The DNA here is from genome assembly GCF_040938575.1 of Ambystoma mexicanum. Taxonomy (NCBI): domain Eukaryota; kingdom Metazoa; phylum Chordata; class Amphibia; order Caudata; family Ambystomatidae; genus Ambystoma; species Ambystoma mexicanum. The sequence goes on along the minus strand of NC_090941.1, from coordinate 287,626,972 downwards.
TTATGCAGTAATTGTGAGAATGTGTTCTCCTGCAAACACCTTTTTACAGGGTGAGAAAAAATTAGGTTGCCTTTCAAGTTACCTTATGAAATTTCCGGACAGCTGTTGCGTAATAACTTTTTAAGGATAAGGCTAAACCTGGTCCACTGTGGAGAGGGGCTGGAAAAGCGAAAGCAGGGAGACAGAGCTAAACAACTATTCACAGTTTGTACTAATCCAGCAAAGCAAACACTTAGGCACTTGCTGATGGAATGTGACGGGGCATTTAACCTACGCCTAGTACACTTTAGGAGCTTTGTGCGACATGAGGAAAGCCTTATCTCAGAATTTCTTTGGGGGACAGATTAACATTGGGCTCTATTGGTGCACTAACATCTGCAGTGGTACGTGTACTGAAAATCTGCGAAATTATTACTTAGAAGCTAATGTAGTCCCAAAAATTGAAAGGGTGGCAATCATAAAATAGGCTTTGGCAAGTGCGATACTAGCAATTTCAGTGAAACTAAATACTTAATATATATTTTGTATGATTGAAATGTCATATTGGTGGAACATAATGTGTTTTGTGTATGTTTTTATAATTTTGTAAAGAATCGTCGAGTCATAAACAAATTAAAAAAAATAATAATAATAATTCCCTTCTCACTAAGTCTGGTAAGAAGACCTTCAAAAAGGATATCTTGGCTTCCAATCCAGGACTCCCCATCGCTGATACCTATTCCAGACAAACCCTCACTGACATTGGCTTTTTTTCGTTCTTTCGCCTGATCTATGGTCCCCTCATTTGATCTCTGTGCTTTGTCATGTTTCCTCTTCTCCCATTAATGGCGGCACTCGCTGGGAAGTCCTCATGGATTTCTGTGACTCCTCCAGAGTCATCATTAATGTCTACCTGAATGGCACTGTCATGGTGCAAGGCCCTCAGGCTAATCTCCTCCTCTTTGATAGACGGTTCCCTCGCTCATCAACTTCCTCTCATCTGCAGCTGTCCCCTACTCGCCTCCCTTGGCTACCTTGCCCTTGTTTCCTTCTGCCTCTGCCTCATCTCAAGCTCCCTCCACACCTACGCAGGGCGTAACCCTGGTTTGTAGCCCTACCTGGAAGGATTTTAAGGTTGGCATCCTTCTTCATCTTGCCACTCTCAACTCTCGCTCTGCTCTCAAGCACTCATCTGACATTTGCCACCTCTCAAAAGAACTTGATCTTCATGTCCTCGGTTTTACCGAGACTTGCTTCAGGGCCAGCACTGTCAAGAATTTTGACACTCACCTCCCTGACGGCTACAAGATCCTCTCCACCCCCAGATCCAACCGGCCTGGAGTGCGTGTAGCCCCTATCTTCCCTGAGTGGATTCCTGCCTCTATCATCCCCACTCAGACCTACTCGTCTTTCAAAAGCCTTGTCTGCAGGCTCTCTCTCTCTCCTGGACACTCTCTCAATGTTGCAACTCTCTACCGGCCCCCTGGTCAAATTACCTCTTTTCTCTCTGAATGGGCAGACCTAACCTCCTTCCTCCTGGCCTCAACCACTCAACTCCTTCTTGGTGATCTCAACATCCATCTTAATTCTCCCTGTTCCTCATCTGAGCTCTTTCGTGACCTCTGTGACTCACTCTCCCTCTCTATCCTCCCCTCCGGCCAGACTCATTCTGCTGGTCACACACTTGATGTCTTGATCTCCTCTGGCCTCCCCCTCTCTAATCCCCTCACCACTCCTCTCTCCTGGAGTGATTGCTGCCTCCTCTCCTCCCACCTGTCCACCTCCACCTCCCAAGCCAAGCCTTCTTCAAGATTGCCACCCACCTTCTCGGACATCCGGCCGTGTGTCAATCAAGGCTTTTGCTGCCACCATCTCCCCTCATCCCCCACCTCAGCCTGACTCACACCCTGCCACATCCCTGTCCCTGCTCTACTTTTTCTGCTACTCTTGATGTGCTTGCCTCTGTCATGAGGATCTGTTTGAAGTCCAAAGCCAAGTGTAATTCCTGCTATAACTCGGACCTAGCTAAACGCAAGTGTAGGGCGGCTGAGAGGAAATGGAGGGCTTGCTGTTCATCCTCTGACAAACTGTCCTTCCACCTGCTCGAAAGGCCATACCGTCTCGCTGTCTGCTCCAAGAAGAGAGCACATATTCAAGCTTGCGTCTCTGTGGCATCTAACAACTCAGCCAAGCTCTTTAAAATCTGCAAGTAGCTGGCCAACCCTGCTGCAGTCTCCAACTACCCCTCGCCTCCCGGGCTCTTTGCAATGCCGTTGCCTCTCACTTTAATTCCAAAACCCAGTACATCTTGTCCACCCTCTCCTCCGCCCCCATCCTCTCCTCTCTCCATCCCAGCTTGCTGACCCACCTTCAGCCACCCCCCTTCCACTTTCTCCTTGTTTCCTCTTTTCTCCTGGATGAGGTTGCTAGACAAGGCCGATCTATGATCTAGGTCCATCCCTCGTCCTCTAAAACCATTAAGGACCACATTGATACCCTTGCTCCAGCCCTTTGACGATTTCTGTAACCATTCTTTTGCCTCTGGATCTTTCCCTTCCCCCCAAAGGACTCCCTTGTGCATCCTCTCCTCAGGAAACCCACAGCTGATCCCTCTTGTCCAGCTAACTACCACCCAATTTCCATTACTCCCCTTTTGGTGAAGCTACTGCAAAAGCTGGCCATCTCCCAGCTTAACTTTCTTTCTGAGTCTGTTGGCTCTCTCCATGACCACCAATCTGGATCCAGAGCTGCCAGAAGCATGGAAATTGCTCTTCTGAACATCCGTGAAGGCATGCTCTCTAACCTTTACTCTAACATTCTCTCCGTCTCATCCTACTTGATCTCTCCTCTGCTTTCGACACGGTCAACATACCATCCTGCTCAATCGTCTCTGTGACGACCTATGTATCAGTGATAAGGCTCTGGCCTGGCTGACCTCTTTCCTTTCTGATCGACCTTCCCCGGTAACACTTGGGTCCTTCCTATCTTCAATCTCCCTCTCTGCCAATGGTGTTCCCCAGAGGTCTAACCTTTCGCCCTGGCTTTTCAACCAATACCTGGCAACTCTCGCCTACTGCATTTCCATTTTCTGCTCAAACTTCCAGTGCTATGTTGATGACACCCAACTCATTTTCAGGCTTCCCTCAGGCACCTTTTCTCCTTTCCTCTTCTCCGACTTCCTAATCGCCATTCAAAATTGATGTGCCGCCAATGATCTTTGTCTAAATGACAACAAGACTGAGATCCTCCTCATTGGTACACCTCCACCATCATTTCCTCTCACTCTCTGGCCAGCCTCCCTTGGCCCTCCTCCTACCCCTACCTGCGAGGCTAAGAATCTCGGGGTCATCTTTGACTCCACACTTTCCTTCTCCGCACACATCTCTGATGTCTCTAAAAAGTCAAACTTCTTACTGCACCTCATTAGAGTTACTCTGTCTTTCCTCTCCTTCCCTCAGAAGCTCACTGTCTCCCAAGCTCTGGTTCTCTTTAGGTTGGACTACTGTAACAGCCTTTTTCTAAATCTACCTGCCTCCACTCTTCGCCATTTACAACTAATCCAGAACAGGACTGCGAGACTTGTCCTTGGCCTTAAGCCCTGGGATCGTATCTCTCCAGCTCTGAAATCCCTTCATTGGCTCCCAGTGGATGCAAGGATTATATTTAAAACCCTCTGCATTGTCCACAAGGATTTCTGGGGGCTGGGTCCAAAATACCTTAAACTATCCCTCGATAAATACCTCGCCTCTCAAGCCCTTTTCACTCCTCTACTTCTAACTCCATCAGGGTCGGTCATTTTTCAAAGAAACTAGCGGGTGGCAGATCTCTGTCTTCGGTTGCGGGCTCCCTTTGGAACAGCCTCCCGAACACCTTGAAACTTGAGGAGAATCATCTCCGGTTCTGCAAGCACCTCAAGACCTTCCTCTTCGCTTCTGCCTTTGCCCCTCTTCTCCCCTACTGATCTGCTTCTCTCTCTCGTCACCACTGCACCTGGACACTCTGTCCCTCGGGCCCAGGTACCTGCTCACCCTGCCTCCATCCTGCACTGCCTCCGGGCCACCCCTGGCACTAATATCTGTATCTGTACCCATATAGTCCCCCACTCTTCTTCTGCACTTATCAGATATACCCTATCTGACTAATCATGCACTTGCCACTTGCTGGCTGCACTACCATTTTCCAATTGATATATTTATTTATTTAACTTATTATTTATTCTGTTCTCTCCTCTGTTCTGCATTTTCCACTTCTCCCACTTCCACGCACTTTCTCCCTTTTCCATTCACTTGTGCGTTCTTAATGTCACTGGGCCTAGTAAGATCATTATTTTTGTTCTCCCCTGTTCCTCTCCCTTTGCTTGGTCATGCTCTGAAGCACTTGTGTATGAGCATGATATAAATAAAAAAATATCATATCATCCGCTTAGAACCAAAACCGTGTAGGAGAAAAAAACATGGTGGCTCAGCATTCTCCTGTTTAGCCGTAAAACTTTGGAACTCCCTCCCCAAAGAAATAAGAACTATGGAGGACCACCTAAAATTCAGAAAACTCTGAAAAACATGACTCCTCAAACTATGAAGGGGGCGAAAATGAATGAAAAAAATCATCTCACCATGAAATGAACACCCGATGGAGAAAGACTGGAAGGTGATCTGGACCGGAGTGGAGTGCGGGAAGGAGGGGAGCAGTCAGAGTGGGAGGGAGACCTACGTGTGCCCTTCCCTGAGGGGGGGGGGGTCGGTTTGGGAGCAGGGGACAAAGATGCGTCCAACCTGGTTGTACAACCGATAGAGTGTCTGGGTTAAGGGGGGAGAGAGAGCCCCCCTGATCGGAGCAGGTGAATTGCAGGACACAAGGGACGCATCCCAACCTCGAGGAGCCGGTCGGGGTGGTAAGCGCGGCACACCGGAAATATACTGAAGGGGAAGTACAGCCCTCTGAGGACCCACTATTCTTCAAATATCATAGGTGGGCAGATGTATCGCACCGGAATACAGGACAGAGGAAAGGATACATGCAACAGTCAATCAAAACAGAGAGTGTAGGATAAGGCACTGCCACTAACTATCCCTACTAAAAAACTCATCCTTCTGCATACACATCTCAAACTCCTAACTAAACACAACCATAGCTCAACAGCACAACAATCCTCATGCACTTCACTACACCACAACAACAAAATAAACCATATATGCTCACACAACAGCATGTAATGGCTACCAACCAGAAAACACACATAAGGTCAGCAAACGGTGTAAACCGAACTGAAGCAGCCAATGGTACATTACAGCTCTCTTGCTCCTTTTCTCCCACAGAGTTCTGCTAACCTACCCCTGTACCATCTTGCTTTACCATTATTAAGAAAGGCTAATCTCGACCTGGAGGACTATAAGATTTACCGCCCGATTGCAGGGAGATGCAGGCAAGCTCTCCCTGCTTGTGATTATTGACCTATCCGCCGTGTTATATACAGTGGACCATGGCATCCTACTGGGTCATATAAAGAATTTGGTAAATGCAGATTCCTGTACTTTGGACTGGTTTACCTCGTTGCTCACAGGGCGTAAACAGTGTGTGCAGGTGGGGTGTTCTCTGTTTGATATTTTACATGAGTGTTGCTGTGTACCTCAGGAATCAGCACTCTCTCCTCTCTTATTCAATATTTACCTTCGGCTCTTAATGAACATTCTGGAGAAATACCATCTCAGATTCCATTTGTACGCCGATGCCACACAATTGTATATCAGACTTCGTGATGTTGAGGACGCCCTTGTTACGGGAGCTAAGTGCCTAAAGGAAGTAGGGTCCTGGATGGTCCAAAACTGGTTGCAAATCAATGCTAATAAGACCGATATTATCTTATTAGGACCAAACATCTACTTGAGGGAAAGAGCAGCCCTCCACCACCCCAGTTTCTGAGATCCAACCTTAAATACGCTACCAAGGTTAATAATCGTGGCTGTGTATTACAGAGTGACATAGGCTGTAGTAGCCAGATGTCAGCGACCGTACAGTCAGTTTTTTTTTATAACATTTGTCTTCTCCTTCTGGCTCTTCCATATATACCAGACACGGATCGTGCCTTGGTGGTTGGAGATCTGGTAAATTCCAAATGAGACTACTGTAATGGACTTTTGGCCAGAGCTCTGGCAAAGCAGATTCATCGCCTACAAAAGATGCAAAATGCCGGTGTCCGTCTGGTGTTTGGGGTATCTAAAAAAAAACAACCTCAGGATTGCATTCTTCTTTACACTGGCTAGCGGTAGAGGACCGTATTAAATTTAAGATGGATGTTTAGTATTTAAACGCTTAAATGGATTGGCACTAATTAATTTAGCAAATAAACTAAAGAGGTACTACTCTACTCTGGCTTTAAGATCGCAGGATCAATACTTGCCCACTGTTACGAGGTCGAACTGTGTGACAAGAGGTGATCTCAGTTTTTCAGTTGCTGGCCCCAGACTATGAAACAGCTTGCCTTTGAAATTAAGAAGGAAAACTCATTACTGACCTTTAGAGCAGGTTTACAAACCCACCTATTTAAATAGAGTTACGCCTCTCCCTGTCCTTTATTGGTAATTTTTATGGTCGGTTATAAGTAACTGACTGATTCTCTACCTGTGCTAGTTAAGTTCCATCTGCGCCAGGATTCCATTCAGTTCATTGTGTGCACATTATAAATGCTTCAAAATTCAAATTCAAATTCCTTACAGAGCCACCTGAACGCCAAGGAATCACGAAAGTTGTGACAGTTGTGGTATAAGAACCTGTACCATAACATAACATAACATAACATAACATTTGGAGATGTACTGAGAACACCCCAAACAGAGGCACACTCTCTCAGACTCTTTCTCACATACACACTTACACCCTAACTTGAACTAAATACATGTATGAAACTTGTTCTTGTACCAAAGCAATCAATACATAACTGTTTTTGGCATACAAATAGTAAAATTCAACATATACCATGGGCAGCTGAAAATAAAAAAATGCAGACTACAAAAGATGATTTGCAAGTAAACAGACATGCCAGATTCTTTCTTCTGCACATATCAAGTCGTTTTTTTACACAGATCGACATTTGTCAGGCTTAATTTAGCATTCGAGCATGTTATGTCGGAGATAGATTTCATGTGATAGCTGTCATGTGAATGCTGAACAAAAGCTCACAATTGTATTTTATTGATTTGTAAAGTTCTTTCTCCAAAGCTCTGAACAAGTTTAAAATGGTACAAAAACACGAAAAAGTGAAATAGGGAAGTAACTATCAATTTACAGGCAGTTGTAACGAAAATATTTTTTAGGTTTAGGTGGAGAGCAGAACGAGAGGGGAAGGATCGGATTTGCAGAGGGCGAGAGTTCCAATGTTTGGGGGCTAAAAGAACAAAGGTCAGCATCAGAAAAGTCAATGCTTGCAAAATAGACCCCTGTTTCTGTCTTTATAGCTAGAGTTTGCAATAAGCTGAAAATTAAACCATTCAGAGAGGTTCCATGCTGACAAGGAAATTCTACTTGGACATTTGAAAGCCTGTTTGTATCTAAGGCCTGTTGTTGGAGCTGATGTAGTATGAGCAATGCAAACATTTTGCTACTTATGTCGAGTGGGGCAATAGGGTGATAATTGCATGGATCAGCCCTATCACGTTTCTTAAACATTGGCACGATGTCCGAAGTATAGCAAGTTGTAGGGATCCTATGAGTAAACATTATGTTGTTGAATAGGGTATCTAATATAGTACTCTAGATATTAGTGTCACATTTTAGTATGGGATTAGAAAGCACATCTGGGCCTGCAGCACAGGAATGTTTAGATTGATGTCTCAAGTCAATTAAACCATCCAAGGATTATGATAACCTCTACTTGTTTTTTTTTTTTTGATTGGGCATATTTTTGAGGTTCCTATTTGGGTGCAGCATTCAACTTATTGAAGAACTTCTTCCAGGTAGCCGCAAACATTGGATTGAGTTGTTTGGTGTGTGAGGTCCGATCATGATTTACCAATCTCTAAAGGAACTAGGAGTTTGTTTGCGTCACTAGAGACAACATGCATTGACTGCCCCTAAAAGGCTGTCATTTTTTATTTTTTGATTTATTGATGTTTATTGATCAACATTACATCATATAAAATTTCTATGTTAACAAGGAAAAACATCATTTATACACGATGATGAACGGTAGTAAAATTTGGATATTTAAGATATTACTGGTAGATATATTTAACATAATATAAAAGTTAAATTAAGTGATACATTTTTTCTTCTCTTGTTTAAGCAGTTTTAAACCATACAGAACATTTAGAATAGCATATCTAACAGATCTCCTTGATGTGTGATATAGCAAGTTCCCTAATTCAGTGGCCGACTCAATGAATGATCCTTCAAATAAAGATTTAAAAAGTGAAATCTTCTGGGGAAGTAACACTACACATTCTGCACAAAGATGGCTCCGCGTTTCTGGAGCAGATAGACAGAATCGGAAGGATATAGCTTCCGGTGGTAACATTTTTCTTCTGCATAATATTTCGTGAGTGGGCCATATGTTTAAACGAAAGCGCAGGAAATCATCCCTTTGGCGAGAGTTTGGGAAAAGCATTATATATGGTTCTGTCATGCCATATCATTTCAGATTAAATTGATTATCTTTGAACGATTGATACATGGTGCAAGCCTTCCTTGTCTTGATCCAATCTAGCTTCCATAATTGCTTTTTGACAACATTGGGCTTCTCAATCAATGAAAGATTAGAGATGTTCAATTGTATTAGGATTCCCTGCGCCTTCGTTCGCCATATGGTAGGAAATACATCTTTCGATTTTAGTAAGTAATTTGCTACAATATGCATTAATCCTTTATGGCTTCCATCACTTGCTATTAAACATTTTCTTTATATTGCACAGAGTTTCCATTTATAAATTGCATACAACGACAATAGACCTAACTCATGTCTTAGTAATGCTATGGATATTGACATTGGCAAATTCAGGACTTGTTTCCGAAAACAGCCTTCTAGAGTAGTCCAGTAGTCATAGGTATTTATCTTGAAGGTTTCACTGCCATATGTAACCACAGGTACAAATTTCTGTTAATAATAGATTATGATGGGCTTCAAGGAAAATTTGCAAAACTTGGCTTTAATCAATCGGGCCTGGGAGAGAGTCATAATTGCTTTTTTTTCTTATATGATTTTCATAACCCAGAGAATTTATTTGTTGAGTTATCAGTGTTCCCAAGTAAACATAGGAGTCTACTGGATCCAGATTTGTTGATTGTAATGGCCATTGATGGGGTTTGGTCCTCTGCCTATGTGTGCCAAACTGGATAACCTTGGTTTTTGCAACGTTTATTGAGATGTAATTTTTGTCGCAATAGGTCTCTAAGGTGTTCAGTAGGGTGCGTAGGCCATTGGGGGTTTTGGAAAGTAAGACCATGTCATCCGCATATAACAAATGTTGCACTGAAATGCTATCTATTTTTTGAGAGTCTGTTACAAATAATTCAAATTGTGCTTTGATGTCTGCGATGAAAAAATTGAATAGGGCTGATGCCAAGAGGCATCCTTGCTTCAGTCCACGAGCGGTCTTAATCGGCTCGTAAAGGAGGCCGGTGCGGTCTAGTCTGATTTGTATAGTGGTGTTCGTGTGACGTTCAATTATCCATTTGAGGATGGATCACGGACAACCACTATTCATCCGCTTTGTAAATAACAGCTCTTGCGGTACAGCCTCAAAGGCTTACGAAAGTCAATGAAAGTGATGTATAAAGGTTCCCGCTTCTCATACGCTCGATAAATGATGCTATTCAGGGCAATGATGTTTATTCCAGTGCTCACTTCAGGAATGAAGCCTGTTTGAAAAATGTCACGCAGGCAGCGACTATCCAGCCATTTGTTAAATTCATTAAGAATAAGGCGCCCGAAGATCTTACACGGACAGTCTAAGAGAGCTATAGGCCGATAGGCCTTTGGATCTGCTCTGTTGCCCTTTTTAAATATAGGTACTATAATCGATTGTTTCCATGTGGACGGAATTTGCATAGTTGTGAAGGCATTTTGAAAAATTTGCATAAGGATAGATGCCCATTCGTATGGATAGGTTTTGAGCATACCGTTATGAAGTCCATCTGGTCCACTGGCTCTAGATTGGCTCAAGGCTTTAATACAAGTGAAAATATCATCAAGATGTATTGGAAAAGAGCATGGAATGGTGTTAAATTGGAACTATCTGTCTGAAATTTGGAAGGGGGGCTGATAGAGATTTTTAAAATGCACTTCCCAATCATTATTCTGTACTGAATTAATCAGTACAGCCATCTGTGGTCTCGTGGATACGCTATTCATACGGACCCAGATGCCACTAGTCGATTTCTTCACAAGCTGTATGAGCATTTGCTCACTATTTTGTTGATGTAACTGAATTTTTTGCCCCCTCAGCCATTGAGCATAGGTCTTTTTTAGGTGCTTTTTCATTGCGCTTCGAAGATTGAAAGGGTGATGTTTTAAAGTACGTATGGCTCTTTTCAAGTTACCTTTGGCTTGCTGGACCTGTATATTAAAGGGGTGACAATGGTTAATTCTGGTAGAGAAATCAGAAGAAATGGATTGTTTAAATATCTCTATTTTGCTCACGTAAAAATTTTGGATGTTAGATGAATTATCATTATACATCTCATGAAGAGTATTCTTAAATTGAAAGAGACTCTGAGGATTCCACTTAAGGCGATTACCCTGGTTATTGATACCAATACGTGCAATGTTTTTGTTACTCTCCTGAGAGTGCCATAGGGTGGGAGATCTAAAGCATAAGACCAGCTTGTTATGGTTACTTTCGCCCGCTGGTACCACAAACATTGATACAAAAAAGGTAGCAGGCACCTCTCTCTCGAAAGAACAAGGCATGATAACCTGTTCAGTGGTTATTAACCACAGTGAGAGTTCGCAGCCATTGATTCAACTTTTGGAAGGAATTCTTTGCTCACATAAATATGATCCAATATCGCACCAGAGGTACCCCTCAGCCATGTGTTACATAGTGGGGTGTCTCTGTTGCACACGTTATTAAGCATGACTAAGCCTCTTTCTTTCATTATTCCATTCCATGTACTTTCATCACTCGTCGGTAGCGTCTTTTGAGCTGATAGCAAATGCAGGTTTAAATCACCCATTATGAAGACAAATCCAGGTTCCGGGATCAGGGCAATATTGTTAAGGTGCCATAATAGAGTGGTGAAAAATCTTTCTGATGTGAGGGTAAGTCTACTCCAATATATATTCACGATGACTATATTGAGTTTCGCTCTGGAGAGACTAACAACTTGGAAATACGGGGAGGAGGATTGATGTTTTTTCCCAATGAACCCACATGTCTTCTTGATTGCTAATAGTAGTCCTCCTGATGGTCTACCTTTTGACTTTTTGGACGCTAAGGTGCCAAAAATAATATGAGTATCCCATGTCGGGGATTCCATTAACCACGTCTCTTGCAAGGCTACAATGTCATAGTCTTCCAGTGTACTTTGCTTGGAATTTCTGAAATGACTATTGCCTCTTGTGTTCCAAGACATTAATTTAATAGGAGTTTGGATGGTGAGTTATTATGATCTGCTCCCATAGCTCTGTGGTGGAATTTTCTGACTCAATTTGGGATTTTTCGATTGGTAAATATTTAGGTGAGGTTTGTCCACCTGATCGTCAGGAAAAGAGCTAACTTGGGTTAGTATGAATCCCATGTCAAATAAATTCATTCTGGCCTGCCATATCAGGTTGTATATTAAGGCAGACCTAACATAGATGTTAGCTTCGCAAGTGTTTTCATGAGTGGCAAATTCAATCAACTCAAGATCAGTCGAAGTTAATTCTTTTAGGATTTGAATTTCTGTACATATATTTAATATACTTGTACGATTAAGCACATAGGTTTGGAAAGGGTGAGCTCGACATTTCAAATTCAGACAGGGTGGTCCTTGCCGTTTATTCGGAGCTTGCCAGTTTGTGTTTGCAAGTGCCTGTAAGGACAACTGGGTCTGAGTGGGCATGTTTGAAGAATTGTTTAATTGTTGGTTGTGGGGTTTGGTTGCGACACTGGGGCCTTGTAGTAAAGGACCAACTTCAGGAAAAGTGACATTCGATTGCATCGATGAGTTGGAAATATGGAGACGTGTGTCAGCTATGTAAGATTTGATAGATGATTTAATCAATTCACAAAGCTCTTGTTGGGATGAAGTATTAGATAAAAACCAATCCGCGGTGGCTGTTTGGTTTTTAAATGCGTCGAGTATAGGCTGAATTTGAGTATGTGGAATTGCTGTTAGGTTTGATTTCACCGGTGTTCCTTTTGAATTTCAGTCCAGGCATGTTCGTTAGGTCCATCTGGTCTTTGAAGGGTCGGAATGGGTGCCTTCCTGGAGTCAGTGATTTCTGTGATTGTGGTCACGTTGTTATTTTTGAATGCAAAGTTCGCAGAGGATTTGTTTCTCTGACTGCTTCCAGTTTGTTGGATCTGATACACCTTAATGGATTCCCTAATTTCTTCTCTTAAATTTTAGATGGATATTGGCGGCGCTGGGAAACCGGAATTAGAGGTACGAGGTATGTCAATAGCTTTCGATGGATTGTTATCCTTAAACATGGTTGTTTTAGTTGCTGGAACTACAGTTATTATACAAAAGGATAATGCTTCATTTACATTAGTTGCTTGTTTGGACAGGGCCACTAGGGTGTCTAGATGTTCATATGGAACTATTGTTTGTAATGAAACACTTGCTGTATGCAATGTTATCGTTTGTTTTGTGTTTTCTGGCTGAATTTTTACATACTTGCGTCTCGTCAATCTTGAGTTTTTGAGCCGTCTTAGTTAATGGCTTTGCCTTGACTCTGTTTACCATCCTTGGGCGGTTTGAGTTTGTTGAAATTCGTTGTTTGGTCGCCGCTGTTCGACTCAAATAGGTCAAATATGTTTTTCTTAAGTTGTGGCTGTTCACTTATATCTGCGGAAGAGTTTGAAGGTGTAATGATTTGGACTTCCTTATCTGAGTGCTGAGTTGCAGGCGGTTGAGCAGCCAACTTCTGTGTATTCGTCACAATCTGTAAAGATGAAAGCTCATTTGGTTCTGTTAAGAGTGTTTCTGATTCTTTTGGTAATTCAAGATTACGTTCAGGTGGGGTACATTCCAGTTTTCCCATGATGTAGGGTGATTTTTCCATAGCATCCTGTATTGTATCTGGAGTCCTCAGCTCCTTTGGTCTGGATTCAAAGATCAGACTCTTATCTAGAAGTTTTTCAAGTAGTTTTGTTTGCTGTGATACTTTGCTGTCTAATACTTCATATACTTTTGCTATAGATAATAGAGCTGTGTTCATCGCGCTAAGCGTGTTATTAAGCGCCGGGGCCTGGGTGAACGAAAAACGCTTTTATTGCGCTTTTTGAATAAAAAAATCAGATTCACTGGCTTCATCCTGAAATCTCGTCCGCTATGGAGTGGGTGCTATGAATGAGATTCATCAACCATTTGGGCATCTAATTGTGCTGAGGTGTTTACCTGATGGAGGTTATTGCCACTAGCACAACTATAGCACGATCCTGTGGGATTACCGTGGGTTTGTCTGATTATTCGAACAAACTCCATGTGTGGTCTTCTTGTAGTTGTATAAGATCTCCTGTGTTTGAACAGATGTATAGTATATCAGCTTCTGGGTTTTCAGAACTGGAGGATGCATCCATAAAATCAAGAACTTCTTGATCAATATCTCCCGTCAAAGTTAGGTGTTCATATGCTTTCCGCAACTTTAGTTGTGCCTCGACTGAGCATATAATGGGTTCCATGAGTTGGGGGGTTGGCTCCATCGGTTTAACAATGTCAATGTTTCACTCTCTTATTTATGCGCTCTTTTGTTATTTCATTCAAGGGTACTGTGCTTTGCTGCATTTCCTTCGGGAGCAGCTCGCCCGGTGTGGCCGCCAGTTCTAGTGTGATATCAGTGAGCTCAATGGAGTGGCCAGGCTTCGTTATCTGCGAAAGCGCTGGATACACGTTTTTATTCGAGCAGCCAACCCCATCTACGCTTGGAACGGTTACACTTTGGTGATTCCCACCAGTAGGCAATTCGATTACAGTTGCGGCCGTTTTTAACGTAACATCCGTCAGTTCTGATGGGGTCCTCAGTTCGTTAGTTTCTGCGGATGCCCGGCTGGGAGTTGTCTCCGATGAGGTAGGTTGACTGGCTGGTGATTGTGGATTGGGGTTCGGCAGGGCGGAGGGCGGTAGATTGGGTGTTTTCTTGTTCGTTTGTTCAATTACTGGTTGTTCATTACCCTTAGAAGTCGAGTCAGGATTAGAGCGATCAGCAGATTGTGTGGTTGTTGCATTGGGCTGCTGTTCTATCGGGAGTGTTTTCGTGGGGCCTGTGATTCGATTTGCCTCGGCATAGGTTTGCGCTCATGTTTGAGTTTCGATGTCATAGAAGGAGTGGATATCCACAGACAATGATAGGGTGCGACAGGGATTAGCACCCGCCACTCCTGCTCGCTGCAAAGCTGATTTGGTCAGAGGACGCTTCGTTATTACAGATTGAGTTTTGGGCTGCATTGACGACAAGCCCGTCATCACGGCCATGCCAGATTTCAGCGTGAATTTCTTTGGTGTCATGACTTTTTGTGTGTTTATACAGTGGAGAAGAAGTAATAGCAATCAGTTATTTTGATGTTATAATTAAAATAGAATTATAAAATAAAAATAAAACTAGCACAAACAGGGAAAGTAATTTGCTAACTGTTACAACTCGTAGGATTGCCTACGCTTGCATCTAGCACGCTAGACAGCTCGACAGCAGCAATCACACTTTCACAACTGCATATAATAGTATAGTGCAGTACAATGTACAACGAACACAAGTAAGGATATACAAGGTACTTTTTACCCGTCCACCCCAGCACACCACAGACAGCCACTGACAGCCCTTAACCAACAGTGCTTATATTGGGCTTGTGGGTAGAAAATGGACGGGACTTAGAGTCTTTTCTCTAATGTTGGGAAAAAGAAAGGAAAAAGAAACATCAGATTTTGCAAAATTTGCAGGTCTCTTTCTAGTTTCTGGGCTGTGGGCTTGTCACAGGAAGCATACCGTGAGTCCAGCAAAGTCCGCACAACAAATCCAAGGAGGCAGGAATAACGACGTGCAGCCACTGACATCCCTTGACGAACAGCGCTTCTCGAAAAAGCGCGCGTGCAAAAGCGAGGGTTCGTTGGTTATATTGGGCTTGTGGGTAGAAAATGGGCGGGACTTAGAGTCTTTTCTCGTGAGTCCAGCAAAGTCTGCACAACAAATCCAGGGCGGCAGGAATAACGACGTGCAGCCACTGACAGCCCTTGACAAACAGCCTTTCTCGAAAGCATCATTTTAGGTTGCATTTGCACCAGTGGAAGTGAGTTGTGCCAATCAGGTGGCTGGAACAGCATGCAAGAATATACATTCTCCACCCAGTCACCCGGGGTCCTTTCCCATGTGGCGCCATTTTTATTTTCTTTTTGAATGTGGGAAAGCAACAGGGATTATCTCTCTGTTGCCTCCTCACACCTTCACCCACCCAACTCCCCAAACCAAACTGAACCTCTATGCCACCCCCACCCTCCCTCCTCACTTACTTGCAAGACCAGAGCCTTATGTTTCGGTCCGGCGTACCTCCCACTCTGGCTGCCATAGAAACTAAAAAGTGACCTAGTCCCTTTAAACTATGGCGGCTGACATCTTTTAAAAAAGATTCTTCCTCTAGAGATTGGCTTCGCTTGTGCAGCCAATCTTCAGAGGAAGAAAACAAAACATGTTCACCCCGGATAAACCCCAGGGTGTGAATGGCTTTCACCACTGCTATGGTGGGTGACAATGGCTGATAACATTCCGCAGCCCTACCTTGGCTTGGTCTCCTTGGCCCTTACTGGCCATGCTGCCCGCCGCAGCAATGGTGACAGCCATAATAGCCAGTTCTTGAATTTTTATTTAAGTGTCTTCTTATTAAAGATGAAGATATTTAAATCCAAAGTACAATCCTTAACCAGCGGTCTTAAATTGTATCTTAATGTGCTGTTCTTTTTTTTCACTAGTTCAACATACATATGAACATTTAGGCTTGGAGAATTTTTATAATTAAAGAGGTTGGTACGAACACTAGGGGCTAAATCTGTTAATATTTCTGAATACTTTTCAGAGCTAAACAAGTGTCCTTGTTGTTTAGGGTTGCAAGAGTGCCACAAATATCTATCCTTCCTACCAATATACTTTAAAGTGAAGCATGACTTACAAAGATCATCCCCTGCAGAATTAACAAGGTGATGTGACGGCCCTGATCTCATAGTATCCACTCATATTATGTTATTTAACTGGAGAATTAAGCAGGCATGATCACTCAACGTAGTTCTTCAAATTTCCAGGTGACTGCATTCAACACAGATAATAATCTAGTCTATTGCAGATGAGGCCTACCCTCAGAACCTGATAGGGGCACCATATCTATCAGCCATTATATTCCCTTTTAATCTGAGTAGGTTCCCGTTGGCCCTCACTTCATTGTACCATCTGCCTTGTACGAATGACTTTTTATGATAACCAAATGTCATGCGTTTGCAGTTTGTCACCCACCAATATGCTAATATTTACATCGCCCACTTAAGATCATCTTAATAATAAGTTGTTAAAACAATCAAGAAAAGTCAATTCATGCATAATTAAGAAGTTTCAATCAACATTAATCAGCAGAACAGTAAAGGGACTCAAGGTGGTATTGCAGGTTAAGGTCACAGCCAGCCAACCCCTATATTCACCCTTCCAGCAGACCGATTGACCCATACGTCCATTGTTAATACCTATTAAAAATCCCCCAGTGGGATAACCTATTGGGCCTTTGTGGGCCTTTTGAAGAACGATTGAATAACCATCCATAAATGGTTAATCAGTAAGCCAGAGTTCTTGTACAAGAAATAAGGCAAAATTACATGGATTTTAAAACAAGGGTCTGGATTAAACAGATCATTATGACCCCAAGAATTACTAGAAAATAAAGTTAGACTATTTTTCCTAAAGTTAAGGGGGATCTAAGTTGGGTGCACTGGACTGTAAGAGTGCACGGGGCAGCCCTGACCAATCGGGTGCCTGGCCATCAGAATTGACATTGTCCTTCATCACTGTTCTGGAGCTGCACGCATGATTTCTCCAGCTGCACATTCACCCTTAAAGCTGGACCATAGTTGTTACCCATAATAGATAAAAAATCGACCCCTCTCCTTCTTTTACTAACATTAAGAGATCTCAAAGGACCCTAAGGAATATCTGTATAGGGAAATATATTGTAACCCATTAGCACAAGGGGTTTGCCTTCACCGTTTATTAAACTATAGACACATTTCGTTTTTTAGGTGTGCCATAAAAAAAGTCTACCACTGCTGCATCCACAAATTCTATTTTTGAAAATGTAGAAGATAAAATAAGTCTGTTGTGGAATTTCTGACAATAATGCAAGAATTTTTAAACCATTTAAGGTCCTCAGTGCACGTTCAGAAAAGATGTGTTCACTCCAATACAGTATGGACCTGGCATCCCCAACAAATGGTCTGACATAATCTTGGTAAGAGGTTTTTCAAAACAGGTGTTCTTGAGAGCCTCAACGACACAAGATTCTTTTTTTTTAACCCAATACAACAACGTCTATAGAATGGAATGTCTACTCCTAATTGTGATTCTGAGGGGATTGCGGCAGAGCCAGGAATAGGAGCCAGGACGTTGGAAATAAAGTTACTATTGTTCATATTAGAAGTCAAAGTATAGATCCTTTTCTTTTTTTGTTTTCTATGACTGTGTTTTAAAAAAATAAAACATTCTATTTGCTATGTTATCCCAAGGTCATTTGGTTCAAGAGATTGATTTTCCAGGTGGTTTCTGTGGGAACCATTAGAGGTTATTTTGAACCAATACACAGGGAACTCAAGAAATGATTCCAGCTTGGGATCATCTTAGATGGAAGCTTCTTGGTTTTCTCTGTTAGGTTCTCAGCACCTTTATTAACCTTTATTAACCTTATGCTTCTTCTGTTTACCTTCATGCTTTGTAGCTTTAACTGTTGGAGCCTCAACTTTGTGCTCCTTAGGGGACTCATTCACGGTATCTCAAAGACTGGAAAGTTCCACGTTGCATAATACCGACGGAGTCAAGCCTTCCTGTAAAAGCTCAAAATCATTATTGGCTCCCACTGTACTCATAAACTGTACCAAAGGGTTAGCAGTTTGACAATCTAATGGTCTTTTGTTTAATTTTCTGAGTTTGATGTCAGCTTTTTCATGACTATTCATGAATTCAGAAGCTTTTGAACGAACCTCTTGTCTAATGTTGTCAAACAGCCTTACTAAGAGCTAAGCACTAAATGGAGTTCCTGAACTGGGGCAGAGCCAACCATGTTTTAATGAATTTAGAAGGATGCTGCGCAGCAGTCTGAATCAATGCAACTTTATTTTTGAGTGTGAAAGCAAGAATGGTTCCAATAACCGCACAATAGTAGAGTTAATGTTTGTTTGTTTGTTTATTTGCTAATGCGCACCAAGCCCATGGGCAGCCGGGCGCAGCAGTACACGAATACTCGAAGCTTAGTTACAGTGTTACATAGTTGGTAGGTGCATAAATTACATTACAGTATGAGAGAACGTGCACATGAGCTAAACAATTAGTGCTATACACACTGGGCGTTCCTAACAGCACCTGAGTGTTGTTAAAATATGTTGGAGTGACCATTGTTTGGACTTTATAGCCTCATTATGGACACAAAACGTGGATGGAAGATTTGCACACATTCCCATTATGAATTTTGTATACCATGGTTAATTAAGTGTAGTCATAAACCCTGATGCACGTTTCATGCATGTTCTTAGTCACCCTTTTGATTGTTGATGTAGATGATGGCCCGAAGAAGACGAGACCCAACTAATTAGGGTGACGATGTCCAAACCAGTGTGTCCAGACACATACCTTATGAATATTAGACAGTGCGTACAACTAATTGCCATCAGGCGTTAATAAGAGCCATTCTTCGTTAATAATGTCATGATACTAGGCCATGTAAGATTCTTGAAAATCAGGATATAACACAATACATGTACCAAGCAGACACAAAATAATACACCTGTACTAGCAAATTGTTGAAACCATTTTTTTTCTAATGAAATTTGAAATATGTGTGTTCATATGTAAGTTGGTCTTAAAGTTGGCATTTTGTATGTATTTGTGATTTATATCGTATGTAGCAGAGAAGTCAACCAGTGTAGCATCTAAATATTTAACAAAGAATATATTGTCATGCAAATTGTGTTTTGTTGTGTATTGTCTGATATTGCTACATTGTTTTGTATTGTGAGTAATTAAAAGATAGAATTTGAACAGAAATATGATTGTGTCTTTCATTTGGGAAATACTATGAGTCCACTAACAGTATGATTGATGCTTTGTACACTTATTCAAATTTACGATTAAAATGTATCCCCTGTGGGTTTCATTTTTTGTTTTGTTGCTTCTAATCACAATGCCTTGTGCACCTTGCCACTACTAAGTGCCAAGAAACATGCTACCCTCATAACTTATTAGATATTGCTCTTTGACCTATGCCATTCTGCTTCCACAGTCCCTCTTTTGTGCTTTGCGCCACATCAGGAATGTCATAACACTAAAATGCCAGGGGTAGCGGAAGTGACATCACATGACCCTTGACCTCTGGTGACATTACAGGAAGTGATGTCATTTGACCCCCCACCCGGAAGTGACATCATAGGAAGCGATGAAACACAACCTTTCAGCCCTTGACAAAATAGAAAGTGGCATCACATAGCATTGTTCCTAAGTACAGCACGAAATATATGGTAACGATATCACTATAATGTGACATACATTTCATACAAGAATGGATCACCATATGTATTGTTAATATCAGTGAGTATAGGCCCATATTACCAAAATACTGTGAATGCAAGCAGACGTCCAAGGCCAAATGATTATTATGCATTATTATATAGCACTTACGCTTAAGCGCTTTATATAGAACAAATATAAATACAATATCACTCAACCTGTGTTGGTACTCATTTATGAACCTCTGATGGATTAAAAGCTGAGTTAAGGTGTTTAAGAACAGACTAAATCAGTGACTCACCCCCAAAGTTTGCCTGAAATCATCCTTTAATGAGTCTAGCAATTATCATATAGAATTCCAGAAAGACAAATTATTTATTATTCCTATTCTTTCTTATTTAGGGTCACTGCTCAAAGTGTTACACTTGTGGAACCCCCTGTTTTTTTAAGAGGCCTGAACAAGAAAGCCATCCACTCCGGAAACAAATAGCCACATAGTGCTGGACACAGCCCAGGAGCTTTCACCTAAAAATTAATAAATAAAATAAAAATAACTTTTTTTAGGGGTAGCAAGGGAGACCACAGGCGTAGCTGGGGAGACCTGAGGGGTCACAGTTGCAACCCCTGGCAACCCTGAAATGACGTCCCTGAGCCAAATTGCATGTCTTTATTTGTCCATGTTTGCAAAGTTGTTCTTCTGTCTTTAACTGGATGAACGCAGACATACTTTTATTTTTCTGACTCTGCCTTGGTTCCGTCATCATCACATCTGCAGGTGAACAGATCAAATGGGGCATGGCATGTTCAGTAAAGCGGGACTTTTTGAATGATCGGCTGTTAACTATCTGTGAAAACATTAAGGTTCCTGGTTTATGATTGTTGTTATGTTAATTAGCTTTTATACTGCGCACCTCACCACTGCAGTGGTCTTAGAGAGCCGGTACCTTGTCCATGTGGATAGCAACACTATGGGTCTGATACAATCTTAAACTAGTATACTCATTAGTCTTTGTATTTAATATTCAATACTTGGGTAGTTTTCTATATTATGATGCAGTTTTTCGGGCTGTTTTGTATTAGTTTGGATATGAACTGAATTTATCTATGGCAGTATTTGCGACATCCAATGTATATAAAAAAAATGAAAAACATTCTCATTAACAAAATGACCTAAAGAGAAAGCTGAGTCTGTTCAATGTCTTTAGATACAAAACATATGGTATTATTCTGTGTATGTAGGGTGACAGTTCTGTTTGCTGTTGGGAAAGCACGATTCTCTCAGTCATCTGTAGTCCCCAGCGCATGTGTTTGCTTTATTAGGTCTGAAATCAGCTGGATTTGTGGTAGGAGCTCAAGCAGATGTTGGGAACACTGGGTTGCCAAGGTTGTCCGGTTATATGCAATTTCATAGTTTATAATTGCTTGGCTATCTTTATTCACTCACCAATAAATGGTGTGCTCTATACATTGGGTGTTCAATGTGAAATTAATGTTGTGTGAAATAGTACCATTTACTCATACACAGTTATCATTTGCAATAATTTCTTTCCATCTATGGAGAAACCACTGTCTACTCTTTCCCCAGCAAACCCTAACATTGATCGCTACTATCTCACCTGGACTCTGGTTAATTATTTACATATGCAATTAAAAAACTTTGTTAAAGGGACGGTATGGTTACAGGTAAAACCGAAAAACCTCAGAAAATCACCAGTTATGATAAGCTAAGCAACCATAACTCGCGCCACCACCGTGCACTGCTAAGACTAACATCCAGGACATTAAAAGATGACATCACAAATGCCATTGATGACATCACCACTATGACCATATTACCACGAGCACATTTATACCTCAGTCACCAAAGGTATATCACCATTTTGTGTACCTACATTATGATACTTGTCAAAAAATAAAACACGGGCACATTTGCAAAACCATGCTTTCAGGTCCTTGCCAATGCTCCTTACACGAGTTTGCTTGAAATCCGCCTATGTTTTATTTTTTCAAAAGTGTCAAAATGTATGTACATACAATAGTCATGTAACTAATCCCCCAACTTGACAAAATCCTTTCAGACTTTAAACAAACATTCAAGGTTGGGTCTATAATATTTCTGAAAGCTTTTGTCCACATTGGTCAAACAGCAACAAAGTTATAAGCCATCTAAAAATGTTAAGACCCCCTCTAATTTTGCCCCCCTTGAGAAAATCGCACCAAACTTTACAAAAATATTGATATCTAGATTTAAAATCGTTTCACAAACTTTTGTGCAGATCCATGAAATAGCACCACATTTATAAGCCTTTACAATATTTTGGTACCTCCCCTCTAATTTTGCCCCCTCTTGACAGAATCCCACCAAACTTTTAAAAAACATGTATATCTAGATTTAAAATCGTTTTGCAAACTTTTGTGCAGATTTGTCAAATGACACCACATTTATAAGCCTTTACAATATTTTGGGACCCCCCTCTAATTTTGCCCCCTCTTTACAGAATCCCACCAAACTTTGCAAAACCATTCGAAATCAGGTCTAGAATAGATTGAATTCCAAAATTTCATGCAGTTTCATAGAGTGGCACCAAAGTTATAAGCCACCCAATAACTGCTTTTCACCAACCCTCTAATGCAGAAATAGGCACAGATGTCCCCGAACATCTGAATTGTTTGCGCACATCAAAGGTCTGTCTGGAACATCTGGAGTGTTTTCAGACTTCAGGGACAAAAAAAAACCTGTTTTCTGGCTTCTTATGGCCAAATCCTATCCCATCCTCATCACCCCTTACCTCCCCAGAGATTGTGCCATAAATTTGACAAGTGCAATGTTGGGTTTTTGTATACGTTTCTACCGTGGTATCCGCAGACACTGGTGGATGTCTGCTAATCCAACATGGTGGGCTTTTCCGTAAATCTGATGCACTTCACGCTTTTCACCATACAATCACGGGGTGCGACCGATGTCCGCGGATATCACGTTGCCCTTTAGGCCAATCGGATTCCTGTCCATGGACCGAACAGGGAAATGGGTCAGCGGACCAGACCCAGATATCACTGATTTGTTTGGACCAACTTTTTGGTCATTTAAAAACTGGACTGGACGCTCCTGCTGCACAATTTGGTGAAAATCCATCCAGCGGTGTGGGCTGTAGGTGTGAGCAACATTTCTTTCCATTCAGTCTATGGAGAAAATAAAACGTTTGGAACCCCCCGATTGTCAATCTGGAAAAGTGAATGCCCTTCATTTGAATGACAGACGTAACTTGATGGCCGAAGGCCAACCGTCTTATGCACCGAATTATAGAAATACAGACTGCTATGCTTGACGAACAAGCGGCCATTTTAAAAGTAGCAAGAATCGCCATTTTGCTTGTTAACCATTGCTCATTGCTTTCTGTCTAAAACTGCTTTGCAGCTTGCAATTCTTGCGGGGCATTTAATCGCGAGGGACCCCTAGGGGCCCCTTTCAAGATGGCGCCCGAATAGGGACCCTCCCCCACTTGCCCCATCGTATACGTTGTAACGGAGTAAAGGCAGAAGAACTGCGAGGACGGGACGATCGAGCCGGGATTAAGAGGTGTACGGGGCGCCCTGTAGAAGTGAGGAGAGATTCCTTCGCAGATCTGCACACATCTGATCCCTGATCGACGTACCGGGCCGGAGGGCAAAGGAGGCGAGGGTCCCGAAACGAGGCAGAGGCCAGAGAAGCGCAGACACGACGTTGGGAGAGGTTGCGTCAGGACAGGCGACTTATTTTATCAGGTGAGTCATTCCCCGATTCAAACGAAAACCTGATTTTTGGTAGAGTGTTGATTTTGCAAATTGAAACGTCCAGGTAAAGGTTAGTTAACCAAAGGGGAAGGTTAAAAAACATGCCTGGAGTACTGTCCACTTTAGCGGGGCTTTTCCGCTGCGGTAGACAGTCCTTGGAATATGGCCAAAGTGCACCGCCTGGGGGAACGCCGGCTTATGACATGTATGCAAAATATGGTGTGGGTGCGATAATATTTTGTGAAATTTGGCATAGGAAAACTAGAAAGCAACAGGACCATCAGTGGCCGATTAATGGTAGCTTTGAGATTGCGAGGATAGATAACCTAGAAAGGGTGTTGATAAGGAAAAAAGCGCGACCCGCAGCTTTTGAGACTATCAAAGATTGGAGGAGGGAAGCAATGCTCCGATTTAGGAGTAGAGTGAAGCATGCGCGTAGGCACAAATCGAAGCTTGAGGTAGCAGAAGAAAAGGAGGAGGAGGAGTGGACGGCGAGTCTAAGATGGGAAGGGAGACGTGAGCAAATGAACATAGAAGGAATATACCCGCAGCAGGAACTACACATAGCAGACGAATTAATGGAACATTTGCTAACTAATACGGGTCGAGGCCCAAAACCAGAATCGAAACCAAACACGCCAGTAGTAACTGCGCAGGCCCAAACAGTAGCTCTCATATCATATCCCCTGCCAAAGCCCAAGCACTTCCCCTCACGCAAGCATTAACCCACGCCCCAACCACAGCTCGAGCCCTCCCACAAGCGCAGACCACAGACGCACAATTTCCCAGCACCCAGAAAGGCCCTTCACAGATGCCAAGTGTGTCACTTGTCCCATCCGCACCTCCCGCTCCAGAGACAGATTCAGCACCATCCGCCCCTCCCGAAGTTTAAATTGAGACCGCGGAGGCGAGAGGCGGGGCTGAAGCAACAGGATTTGGACGGGTAACTCGCAGCGCAATCAGCAAAGAAAGAAAGATTGAATTACAGCAAGAGGCAGAAATATACATAGAAGGAAATGATGGGACGGCAGCATTGGCCTCATTATATGGGTACCGAAGAAGCAACGAGAGACAGGTAGTGTTGGAATGCATGGGGACATTTTTGGTGGGAGAATGGAAAAAGATACTTGGGAATTTACCGCCACAACGATTGTTAGATTTGAATAAGTTAGCACGCAGTGAGCAAAGAGATGAGGATGTAAGAAAACATGTCTACAAACTCATTGAACTGAAAAATGAAATGGAAGATAGATATGCTGAAATGTTTGCTACACCTGAATATAGTAAGGAGAGTATTAAGAAAGGTAGGAAGGAGGCGTCGAGGTTCTATATGCAAAAATCGTGCCAACAGTTTTTTCAGGTGGTGCAAAGCATTTGCCGGCACCGGGACAAATAGGTGATAAATAAAGATTGCAGGCATGGGTGGGGGAAACAATGCGATGGATGTCAAACAAAAGAACGTCAGTGAAGGAAGTAAGTGAGATAGTAATGGGCACCCATTGGAGATGAGAAAGAAGCGATGCGAACGATAGTAGGAGTGTTACTGCAGCAGGTCATTGGATACAATAGAGGTAGCGGAAATGCACAAGGCAGGGGAAATTTGAATGATATGCACGGGGTGTCATTGGGATTAAATCAATGTGCGTACTGTAAGGAGGAAGGACACTGGCGAGCGCAAAGCCCGCACCTACAGAATAGAGGTGGGTTTGGCCAGAGAAGGCCTCATAGAGGACATCAGGGGTCAAATGGCCCAAGCAGAAATAGCATGCAGCAGCAACAGGGATATGCCAATGGAGGTAATCAAAACCAATCCTATGGTCAAAACCACGCTCAACAGAACCAGGCATTGAACCAAAGTGTTCAGAACCAAAATCAGAGCGGGCAGGGCCAACAGAAAAATTATCAGAGTGGAGGACACCGAGGGGGAAATGGGAATATTTTTTATACACAGCCAAACACGTATTATAGCAGCAGCGGTGACTACACGTCGGACGATGTGTTATTTTCGCAATAAGACAGCCCACGACAGGGGTCGGAACCAGTGTCTATTCCCGTGAATCAGAGAGGACCCTACGTAGAAATGAGAGTCGGGAATAAGGAGCACCGTTTCCTTGTAGCTACAGGGGCACAGAAGTGTTCGATAGACCACCACTTGGTTCCGGAGATCCCACTGTCGGGGCAAAAGAATGTTTCTGTAGGGTTCGCAGGTACACCAGTAATTAACCCCATGTCCGAAGCTGCCCCAATTACGATAGGACCATTTACGGAACAGTGTCCATTTCTTCTGACAGAAAATTGTGGGGTGAAATTGCTAGGATTACATTTGTTGAGAAAATTGGGGGCAGTTATACATTGTATGGCAGATGGGGTGTCCCTCACGATTTGGCCTCACGATGCACCGGTGATAGAATTTATGTCAAAAGCGTTACCAGAAGAGCTAAGTAGAGTACCAACCTGTCTGTGGGCAATGCATGATAACGATGTAGGATGCTTGAAATTAGAGCCAGCAAAAATAACTTTGAAAGAAGGTGTTACATTACCACGAATTCCCCAGTATGAAATTTCTGTTCAAGGTGAAGACCAATATGAATGAATTTGAGGATGTGATCATGAGACCTGTGGGTTGGTCCACATTCCACAAAGCTCGCATGTTTTCACCAGATCCCATGAGTAAAAATACACAAAAGACAACAAGACTTGATAGATTACATAGGCAGAATAGACCGACCCCACCGGCAGAAGAAACATCAGTAATGACATTTCGAATGAGGGATGAATGGAATAAAGATGCTGTGCCCCCTGCCTATACAGTGGATCACAGCCCCAAAACTGCTCCCCTATGTTTAAAGAAAAAAGGTTCCTAGAAAGTAGGAACATTTAGCAGCTGCCTGAACACAGTGGTTTTAAAGCACGAAATAGAACCCGTGTACGTAGGGGACCCTGTTTACTTTGTATGTGGGGCAAAAGCATATCCATGGCTAGCTAGGAACTGGGGAGGTACATGCTACCTAGGTCTACTGTTTCCAGGAGTGTTCCTCTTGGAAACAGCAGAAGTACCCAGACGAACACAAGGTAGAACTCAAAGGAGTAGCAAGGATGGAATGATAGCAATATATATAGCCAAATCATTTATACCATTCTTGGCCCAAATAGAAAATTCCTATAATATAAGAAAACTGTCTAGAATATTAAAAAATACAATAGATTCAACAACGGATATTTTATTGAATATGACGTTAGAAGAGAAAGGAATAAGACTAATGGCACTACAAAACAGGATGGCTCTCGATATAATATTAGTTGATCGTGGGGGAGTTGCAAACTCGTCAAAACTGCATGCTGTGTGTATATAGATGATTACTCCCCTACGATATTTAAAGCAATCTGGAAATTACATGTCCTAAGTTCCACACTCTCTACTGAAGAAGGGGGTTGGGGGATAGGATCCTGGTTGTGGGGACTATTGCGGTCCTGGGGATGGAAGCTAATTTCGATACTAATGGTGGTACTTGGTATATTCATAACATGTTGCTGTTGCATACAATGCCTACCAATAGTTTGCACTGAGACAGCTGAGGGATGTACTAAGGGATGTATGCACATGGTGTCGAGAGGAAAACAAACGCATGACTGAAATAACAGAGACACTGATGAAACAAAAACAGTAAAACAATTCATGGCTATAGACATTAATGATGAAGATGATGCTCATGATAGCATGAAAGGTTCAGACATAGATACCCCAGACTTATCCTCATCGGAGGAGGATACAAGGGAATGAATAAGATGTTTGGCATACGGCCAAAAGGAGGGATTGTCAATCTGGAAAAGTGAATGCCCTTCGTTTGAATGACAGATGTAACTTGATGGCCAAAGGCCAACCGTCTTATGCACCGAATTATAGAAATAAAGACTGCTATGCTTGGCGAACAAGCGGCCATTTTAAACGTAGCAAGAATTGCCATTTTGCTTGTTAACCATTGCTCATTGCTTTCTGTCTAAAACTGCTTTGCAGCTTGCAATTCTTGCGAATTCTGCTTACTCTGCTCAACTGTTAACATTGTTGTCTGAATATGAAAGGGCAAGGTCGCGGGACTGAGGAGTTTGTTGAAACTCCTCATGAGTAGCCCAGAAAGGAATGCCCACGCTCCCTCTCTGTAGAGTTGAGGGAGAGCTGCAGGGCATTTAATCATTTCACAGCTGCCAGCCAGTCTCGTACTGTGGTAGAATATGTTAGAATAAAGCAGCTAAAGGCTTGAATTATGCTCTTCTTATGGCCCCCCTTCGCAAAACCCTTTAGAGCGTGTCGGCTCCCAGGACACGAATAGTACCTCATAGATAGCAAAGCTTGGAATGTGACTCTTCCCCCGTGTGCAGCTTGCTTCCAAGAACAGAACCACCGTGTTCTGTTCAACAACTAGAAGATGCCTCTGCACTTTCTAATTGCACATTGTTACTAGAATAGACATCGAAAGTGTCATAATTGTCATACCCGTCGGACATGTCCATCGTCATCCCGAGTTCAAAGAAACTTAATAAAGGGGGGTGTTAAACATGACATAGCTGATTGTATGATATGCATTTTGTATATATGTAACTGCTGTACGTAATTCGCTCTCTTGCGTCCCTCGAGGTCTAGAAAACTCTCGTCGCGGGGCGTGAGACCACAGTTGGCCAATTGGGACTATTTTTGCTTGCAATAAACCCTAGCATTGGGAATTTGAACCTCGCGTCTTGCGCATCCTTTCGTGTATGGTTATTGCCTTGTTTCCATATCGCGAGGGACCACTAGGGGCCCCTTTCACGATAACATTGCCCCCCTTGACGAAACCTCACCAAAGTTGCCAGGAAATTTCAGAGTGGGCCATATACTTTTTCTGCAAATTCTGGTGAGGATTCGTCCAGGGGGAGCAAAGTTATAAGCCACCCAAAAAGTGCTCTTCCTATGAGTTCAGCAACTTAACCGTAACTACATGGCCGCTACCACAGGCCGTGTAATACATTGCAGCTTTGGAGGTTCCATTGGCAAGAACTCCTAGTCAGACATCAGGAGTTATCCCTGGGACACTTACAACAAATGGGCGTGGTCCTCTAGTAGTCTTTATTTGCCAAATTACACAATGAATTACACCAATCCCATAGGCATAGATTTGACTGTATTCGGTAAGTGCGGATCCACACACCTTGAATTTACCTGTAACTTTGAAATGATTACTGTGAGGCTTTCACTGCCGTCCGGAGAACTTCCATAGGCACCACCATGGCCTCAGATCAGTTGGTATTTCATCATTGTGCTCACAACAGAGATAATGTGCAGTTTGCAGAGGCTTGCGTGCATATTAGTCAATTGTGCCAAAGTAAGAAGGTCTGTTGTGCTAGTGTCCTAACTTTTCACTGTAAAATTGGTCTTTGTAAATACTCCATGCTACAACAGCACAGTCATCACTATCCCACAAATGTCCTTCTAAATCTCTCCTGCTTCTTGAAGAAACTAAAGCTCTGTTGGGCTAGATTAACAGTGGTACTTCTTTCAACAATTGGAAACATGAGAGGTCACCTGGAATCCTGACAGGTGTAAGGACAATTGAACCATCCCTACGGAAGCACCCTGTATGGTCCATCTATGCCCCAGATTTTGGTTGGTGTCACATACAACAGTTGTTTGGTCGCTACAGAAGTAAAACCTCATACATGTGTTGCACCTAGTACCTGTGAAAAGAAATATTGCAACAGTGTTAAAGTCACATCAGAAATGAGACCCATTTCAATGCATGAAATTCTAAGTTTGTTGGAACATACACTTTCAGTAGTTCTGTCTTTGTGTATTAGGTGAGTTATCAAAAAACAATATGCAAGAGTGGACTGGAAAATAAAAGTGACCCTGGAAATGTTTTTCAAAGTGGCCCCATATCCCACTGTGTGACTGAAAGTAGCAAGCAAGACAAACCCTTTTAAGAAGGGTTTGGGGGAGGATGGATTCTCACCACAAGAAAATATGAATACATTGTGAATTTCAAGGCACATGTGTCTCCCTTCATACATTTTCAAAAGTAGTTAAACAAAACGGAAACATGGCATACAAGATGTGTTACGGGAAAGGAACAACATACTGAAAGCTTCCTAAGAAATTATTTTATCCTATTCAAAAGGGGCCTATAGAGCAGAGACCTAATGAGAAATCTCCAAAGTAGTCCACCCCTGACAATGGGCCCCCTCTTTGTCATCATTTTCACAGTAATCATAGGAAGCTACCATATCTATCCCTTCAAAGGGGAGGTGTAAAGATGCGTCTCTCTCAAAACCGGTTGTCACTTCATATACTTTGCCTTTACCTTAACACTTGGATATCATTGTATCATCCACTGATACTTTTTCCCTGGTCTTCATAATATAAAGTTCTAGTACACTATACCATAGGAGAGGGCTTAGGTCATTTGATTTCATCTGTGTATACTACAGTGGTGTAAGAGGAGTTAATGGTAGGGACATAGTTATATAAAGCTTTGTTGATAATCTTTACCAGCAACCCAGCTAAGGCGGACAAAGCATCCTATAGGAACCTGTTCAAAAGCACACTCATCTGCACCAGAAAGAAACCCAAACAAAACTTCACTCCACCATACCATGAAGCATTCCCTTAGATACCCGCTTGCCAGGGTATAATTGTCCTTTTTTTTACGACCACCCTGACATTCATTTTACACCCTCTGTTGTTAACACATTTGTTTTGTTCACAGCTCATCCATTTCTTTTAAGATGAGTCTTTGCCCTTTGGTTTGAAAATATATAAAAAGTTCATCTGCACTGTCATATCTAAGCAGCTTACCTAGTCCAATGATGAACAACAGTAATGAAAAACAGATCACTAGTGGTAAATAGAAGGCAGAGATTCCTTAGGAGCCACTGTGATGCACATATACAGGTGGGTAGTACTTGGCTCAACAACAGTGTTCGTGGTCAGCAGAACTTCATAGGGACCCTTTCCATACCAGTATTAGCACAGACTTTCACTGATGTACCTTTACATAAACCCAGTTTCCGGGTTCCAGTGAGTGACACACTTTTTCTGGGTTCTTTCATCACCTCTGAATAGACCTAACACATTCAATTGGTTCCTAGCAATAATTCAAAATTATATCATCATTTAGGTGAACATTCATCCATGTAAAAGCTATTGGTGAATAGGAAGAATTCATTGGAATACCCACATGATTATTTCATGTTGGCTACTATCTGTTTTCTGTTTATACATAAAAGCTAGTGGGAACACATCTGGCCATTTTAGATTTGTCTTGGTACATAATTTAGCCAGTTTGTCTTTCAGGGTCCCTTTTTGTCATTTCACTGCTCCCACTGGTGGATGATTTGGTAAGGGAAGCGTTTGCTGAATCTGTAAATCTGTACAAAGTTCCTTAACAATGTATCCTGTAAGGTGTGTGCCCCTATATCACTGCTATGCTCACAGGTACTCCAATTCTTGGAAATAATTCTTCATTGTGAATTTTCCCAAAGCCTTTATCTGCCTTCCTACACGTTTGAGCATCTACTCATCCTGTAAAACATTCTACAAGAACTAATACATATTCAAACATTTTGGTATTTCGATGAAATTGATCTAATATTTACAAAAGGTCCACACGGATGTGGATATGCTCTACTGATTATTTGCATCGATTTCACACTATTTTGTTGATAACGATATTGAATTGTTTGCAATATTATTGAGCTATAGAAGAAATGTCTGGTGCATACCTCCTTTGTTTAACAGCAGGCATCATCCTCCCACTTTCCCATATATCCCACCCCATGCTGAACGCAGTCTAAATAAGGCACCAATACCTTTGGTGCAACCAAGTGGCGCCCCTAAGTGTACCAGATGTGGTTGGGATGTAAAAGGTATCCTGGAACATTTATTGATCACTCTTCAATTTCCAGGGCACAGTCCTTTATTTCCTGAAGGTCTTGAGGGAAGACAACCGAGGATGCTGCTTTTAGTCAGCTAGGAGAAACACATGCACTACCTGAGAGCAGGAAAAAGTCTCTTTCTTAGCTGCTCAATCAGTCAAGGCATTGCCTTTCATGACCTCATCATGATGATATTGATGAGCAGCGCACTTAACAAGAGCAATCACTTTGGGTGACATTAAAGCATTAAATAGGGCACAGAGATAAATATCATTTTTTATGGCTGATCCTGCCAAAGTCAAAAATCTCTGCATTTTCATAACTGTCCATATGCATGCACTCCAAATTCATGGTAAAGGTCAGTGTATATGGTGACAATTGTTTTTCTAACATACATGTTCTTGCTAAAGCTATGAATTGAGCTATTTAGGCAAAGAACGCATTGAGAAGCTGGGAACATTCTGTTACAGCCTAACAAGAGTGCACAACATTACCACCACCAGCTTGCCTCTATTGTCACAGAGACACAAGCCCTCTCCAAACTAAATAAGATATGGATTTTGTAAAGTTACTCTTTTCCGGGTTGTGTGAGGGCACACCTGACAGGAATGCATTTCCGAAGTTCTCCATTTGCTGGGCCTGGTAATAAAGAATCAGGATTTCAAAACAGCAGTGAGTCAGAGTGAAATGCGAAGAATTTATCAGGATCAATTAAAGTTTTGTGAGGCGGAAAGTGTTGGGGGTCATTTTAGAATGTGTTTGTCGAAATAGAAAGTATATTGTGCCTCCTATTGTAATAATATATTTAATATTGGCCTACGCCAAGCTGCTCGAAAGTCGCTTGTGAAAGAAATCTGTGTTGCAAGGTCCTGACCTTAAATCTATGTAGGCCGCCATTTTAGGTCAAACCGCCACTTTAGGATTTGTTGTGTAAAAGTCACCCTGTGAGCTAAAATGGTGGACGATGTCATTGCAAAATACAACATGGCCGTCTTGACCTCTGAACATAGCTAATGTGTAATTTGCCTGCAGGCCACTTGTTGAGGTCATGAACTGAGACCTCGTCCTTCGTTGACCTATGTGTAAAGGGATTACTCGCGTAATGAAAACTAATCCACGAGCATATGTCGGGACAATATATTTGAATACTGAACAAAGAACATCTGTCTTATTACATTGTATTAATGTTTAAGAAGGCCTGCATGGAAAACTTTAGAATACACAGCTATTGCATACGCGTATTGTTACATGTATTAAAAGCAAACCAGTTATATGCGGTTATTTGAGACTTGGCACGAACCCTAGATCGGTGATATATTAAAAGGAATATTAACCCGAAGTGGGGCTGGGCATCGCGCCCACAAAATGTATAAAAAGCAAATGCATCCTAATGTACAGCGTCTCTCACTGAACACACTGAACCACACTGGAGTTTGTTGTGTTGTACTGAGGGCCGATAACTATCTGACTTTGCACTGTTTTTGTAATTGAATTCAGTATAAAATAAAGTACTTTGTATGTTCCTTTGTAACCCGTGCTCGGTGTATTTCCTTTTGGGGTGCTTAGCCTCGATATTCTTTTTCTGTTTTCACAGTTGGCGCCCGAATAGGGACCCTCAAGATTGATGCCGGATTGTTGAAGGTTGACACACGCTATCGGACCGGGATCGGACGGTGTGACAAAAAGAAAGGGGCCCCTGGATGAGACGCGACACTTCAGCAGCGCTGCACGACCCGATCCCTGGACGATTAGCTTGTGGTCTGAGACGGCATCTTGACGAGGGTCCACATATCGAGGCGGGCAGATTTGCCGAAATCACCATACACGAGGTAAGATTAGCTAGGTAACATTCTTAGAAGTACCGATCGGTCCTCCTTAAGTTTGGTCAGGTGAGTCGTGACCCGATTCTTAATTTAACCCTGACAATTAGAATTTTGGCGCATTGTATCTGCAGACACAATTATTGACCAGGTAACACCAAGAATTTGAGATATGCCTGGGAAATTGTCTACCTGCTTTAGGACATTATTCCACAGTCATAGACAATCATTGGAATTTAGCCGTCCCGCACCACAGGTGGGGTCGCCGGCATTTACTATGTACTGTAAGTACGGCATTGGACATATAGTATTTAATGATATTTGGCACCAACAAACCAGACATACCTCCGAACTTCAGTGGCCAATCAATGGGAGTTTTGAGATCCCTCGCATTGAATATTTGGAGTCAGTCTTGTTAAAGAAAAAGGCTAGACCTGCAGCATTTGATGTTTTGCAGAATTGGAAAATAGAAGCTTTGCAACAACTTAAAGGTAGAGAGAAACATGCGTGCCGTCATAAAACAAACGCTGAAAAAGCATTGTTATATGACCCGGATAAACAGTCTGAGTTGGTTAGAAATATGGATAGGGCTTTCTCACTTGGTATTCAGAAAATCTATCCTTCCAAGATCTTCATGTTTCTGATGAGTTTATTGACAAAATATTAAATGAACGAAGACCGGGTGCCTCTGCGCCACCTCTCTATGTTCCTCTTCCCGATGCTGTACCTCTTCCTGCTGTTATTCCTGTTCTTCCTGCTCAACCTGTTGCTCCTATTCCTCAAGTATTTGTCCAAACACCTGCTCCTCTGCCTCTTTTTATCGCACCAGTTATAGTACCTCCATCGAATTTGCCTGCTCCCTCTCTTCCAAGTGGTCCTGAGCCGCTTGTAATCGATCGAGGTGCAGGGTCAAAGGTTGTCACTCGCAGTACTGTACCGCCGGAGAAGAAATGTGAGTTAATTGCATGGGCTAAGCATTGTATAATGTGGGGAAGATTAAATAATGTGGATGTTCCGCAAGGGTTAAGGGATATAAATACTCTAGCACTTTCCAGAGACACTGTGGATAAGGTAAATGAGCATGTTGAGAAGTTATTTGGGTATAGAAAGGAGTTAGAAAAGATACAGAATGAGGATGATGAAGAGGAGAATATGTATGTACAGAAACGGTTCCTTCCGTGTCGTAAACCGATATCGGAGGAAATGCGAATTTGTAAGAAAGACGCGATTAGATGGATTTCAGACATATCGATAACTCCAGTTGAGGAATATGACACATATAGTCAATATACGTTGGAAATGCAGAGGAAAGTGATACAGGTAATGGTAGAGTACCTGCAGGATGAGCGTGTTAAAAGGAAGATTAGTTGTCCCACAGAGTTATTGAGCATTTAGAAGAGAGCTTTTTCACTTGAAACTTCTTCGACTGCTTTAGCGCTCGACTTGGCTCTGTTGCTTAGTAAGCATTCGGAGTTGCCTACATCTCAGTTGCCTATGAGAGAGGTTCCTCTGACATTTGTCCCGAAGGTTGAGGTTGCGGCCGATGCTGCACAGGGTATACTCGCTGTGAACATTCCTGCACATTATGTATCACAGTTTGTTCACGTCCCGTTTTCACGGCAGGAAGTGAACACCATTAGACAGTCTATTCCTGACATTAGGAAAAATCTGACAGGGTTCTATAAAGAGATGGAATCTGTTTTGCAATCCTCAGTGTTCACCTTAGGTGACATTGATTTGTTGTTTCCCGTACTCCTGCCCGTAGATTTATGGAAACAAGTTAGAACTATTGACGATGTACCCGGGTTGGGAGATACATGGGCGAATATAACTGGACTCGATGGGGAAAGACCAGCTGGCGAAAGACCACAGGTGATATTAACTCTGCCTGATAGAATCATTACTAAATTAAAAACCATAATTCCCGAAAAGAGAATTATTTAGGACAAGCTTACGGCCTGTGTCCAAGGAAAGTCTGAAGGTGCTACAGAGTTCTTTAATCGGTTCGAACAGGTATTCTCGGATTTCAGTGGACAAGACTTAGGCACAGAGTCTGGGAAAAGATTATTTGTGGACAAATTTCTACGTGGATTACTGCCTGATATCCAGTCACAGATTATGTCTTCTGAGAGCGCTTGGCAGGCGAAATCACAATCAGAAGTACTGCACATGGCTCAGTACTATGAGAACCGTGTCAATAATGAAAAAGATAGGATTGAAAAACGGAAAGGCGATTTAAAAACGAAAGTGCTATTGCAGCAAATTGTTAGGGGGCCCAGAGGGGGTAATTCTCAGGTTAGAGGTCAGTATGTCCCACAGGGGAATGTGCCCTTGGGTCCTGTGAATATTAATCAGTGGGCTTATTGTCATCGAGAGGGTCATTGGCGAGCACAATGCCCCGTCCTTCCACAAAGGTCAAATAATACATTTGGTAATCTGGGTAGGCGATGCAGAGGTTGCCCGGGTGTAGGGGGCCCTGGCAGAGGTCAGTTTACACAGGACCCTCAACAACCTTTTTTGCAGGACAATCAGACTCCGAGTGCGGACACTAGGAATATATTTGATCATCCTTCTGCCGCATATTTATCTGAAGAGCTTCCTTTTGATAATATTCTGTTTCGTTAGGATTGCCCGAAGCAGGGTTTGGAACCTGCACCTATTCCCGTCAATCAGAAAGGTCCCTACATTGAAATGGTGGTGGAAATAGGAAACATCAGTTTTTGATAGACACTGGAGCACAGAAGTGTTCCATTGATCATTCGCGGGTTCCAAACATTCCACTGTCAGGGCAAACAAATGTTTCTGTAGGGTTTTCCGGTACACCAGTTGTTTGTCTGGTTTCTATGCCGGTACCTATTTCTTTGGGTCCCTTTATGGACCAGTGTCCTTTTCTGTTGACTTCGGATTGCAGAGAGAACTTGCTGGGGTTGAATTTGTTAAAAGAATTAAATGCAGTGATTTATTGTTCTTCTGATGGAGTGCGCTTGACAATTTCACCACAGCAATTTTCTGCCTCGCAATTTTTGACTAGACCTTTGCCTCCAGAATTCATTGATGTACCAGAGAGCTTGTGGGCTGTCGACGACAATGATGTCGGTGTCTTAAGATCGAGCCTGTTAAGATGGTTTTGAAACATGGAAATGAGCTGCCTCGCATTCCCCAGTATAAGATTTCAGTTGAGGGCGAGCAAGCTTTGAAATGTATTGTTTCCGATTTTGTGCATCGCGGTGTGATTGAAGAAATTTCAGGAAGTTTGTGTAATAGTACGATTTTACCCGTGTACAAGAAAGGCGATAATGTAATTCCATTCTGTTTTGTAATTGATTTACGTGCCATTAATAAAGTTGTGGCACCACAATTTCCAATTTGCCTGATGTGACGACGATCCTAACCATGATTCCAGCTACAGCTACTTACTTTAGTGTTGTGGACTTAAAGAATGCGTTCTTTAGTATTCCTATACACAAGGATAGTAGATATTTGTTTGCGTTCACCTTAGGGGGACGCTCATTTACATTTACTCATGCACCTCAGGGGTACACAGAGAGTCCTAGTATTTATAGTAAGGCTTTGAAAGAACAACTTGATACCCTTGAATTGCCCTCTACCTGTACTTTGCCTCAGTACGTTGACGATTTGCTTCTAGCTGCTAACTCTGAGAGTGCCTGTAAGAAGGGCACTGTGTTCTTACTTATTCATCTAGCTAAGCATGGTCACAAAGCTTCCCTTAAAAAATTTCAATATTGTTGTCAGGAGGTCGCCTATCTAGGCTATCTCCTGTCAAAGGAGGGAAGAAGATTGACACCTGAAAGAATAAAACACATTTCTGGCATGTCTGTCCCAAATACACAGAAGGAAGTTAGAGCCTTGATAGGTATGGCTTCTTACTGTAGGTTGTGGATCCCGAATTTCTCACTAGTGATTAAACCGATGGTGGCTTTGACAAAGAAGGGAATTTCTTTGCCATTGCCATGGAACGCGGTACACCAGCAGTCATTTGACTTGCTTAAGACTGCACTATGCTCTGCAGCAGTTTCGGGCACACCAAACTATGAAAAGGCCATTGTGTTGTTTGTGAATGAATGTGATGGATGTGCTTTGGCTGTATTAACGCAGGAACCTGGAGGGAAGAATAGGCCGTGCGGTTACTATTCTGCCGCCCTTGATCCTGTAGCATGTGCTTTGCCAAGATGTTTGCGTGCTGTCGCTGCTGCTGCCGTGTCTGTAAAACAGAGTGAGGGAATGGTCCTAGGCCATGATCTAACCCTGATGGTGCCTCACTCTGTAGATGTTTTATTGAACCGAACTCAAATGCAACACCTCACTTCTGCACGGTTGACAAGATATGAATTGATCTTGTTTGCTCCTCACATTCAAATTAAGAGGTGTTGTGTCCTTAATCCGGCTGAACTCCTACCTTTTCCACAAGATACTACTTGCGGCGATGAAGAGTCACATTATTGTTTGTATACTACTAAACAAGAGACAAATGGCAGAATTGATTTGAAAGATACTCATTTGGATAATCCGCAAGGAGAGCTGTTTTGTGACGGCTCCTGCTTTAAACTTCCAGATGGTACAGCCACAGCCGCTTATGCAATCACTACATTGAGCACGGTTGTGGAAACTAAGAGAATTACGCATAATTCTGCACAGGCCGCAGAGATTATAGCATTGACCCGAGCTTGTGAACTTTCTGAAGTTCTTGCAGTAAATATATATACTGATAGTCAGTATTCCTTTGGGGTGGTTCACAACTTTGGGAGACTTTGGTCAGAAAGAGGGTTCCTAACCTCACATGGCACCAAGATTCAACATGGCTCCCTAATAGCGCAACTACTCTCAGCGCTTGCGCTCCCTACTCAGTTAGCAGTTATGAAATGTGCAGCACATCGAAAGATTGTGGCTGATATTGGAAAAGGGAACGCTTTCGCTGATCAGATAGATAGACAAACTGCCGCAGATCTTTTCACGGAAATGTATGTTGGAAGGGAGACTGTAGATGCCTATGTAATGGATGAGGGTGTTGGGTCTGTACGGGATATCCAAGCTGATGCCACGATGGAAGAGTCTAAGAGGTG
Source organism: Ambystoma mexicanum (assembly GCF_040938575.1). Lineage (NCBI taxonomy): Eukaryota > Metazoa > Chordata > Amphibia > Caudata > Ambystomatidae > Ambystoma > Ambystoma mexicanum. Next base: position 287,588,537 of record NC_090941.1, on the reverse strand, counting down.
GGCTGAAGGTTTGGGAAAACTTGATTATGATGGGTGTTGGGTGGACATGGTCGAAGGAAAATGGCTGTTGCCTGACGCCTATGTCATGATGATGGTTGTAATGGCACACGGCCCTACACATGTTTGTGCCCAGTAGGTTACGAAAATGTTAGAAAACGTTTGGGCAAATGACAAGATTTCGAAAATTGCCCAGCACTACGTCCAGAACTACATGATTTGGCTACAACACAATTTGGGAAAGGGGACATCAACTCCAAGGAGAAGTTTTGGCCCAACCTCTGTCCCCTTCGAGGTTATTCACTTTGATTTCATTGAAATGGAACGATGTAATAATTTAAAGTATGTTCTTGTGGTCATTTGTGCCTTTAGTAAATGGGTTGAGGCTTTCCCTGTTAAAGACGCTACAGCCATGACCACTGTGAAAACCATGTTAAAGGAGTACTTCCCCCGGTTCGGTTTGCCGAGAGTTATCTGGTCGGACAATGGTCCACATTTATACGCCGCTGTAATCCTACAGATATGTACAGCGTTACGAATTGACAAACAGTTCCATTCGGCCAGACATCCTCAGAGCACCGGACTTGTAGAAAGACACAACGGTATCATCAAGAACAAGCTCGCTAAGATGTTTGCCGGCACCAAACTAAAATGGCCGGACGCCTTACCGATCGTGTTACTAGCCATGCGTACAACCCCTCAAACTAAGACTGGGCTCTCTCCATTTGAGGTGGTAATGGGGAGACCTGCCAATATCTGGAATCTTCCAAAATGCCAAAATTTAAAGAATGTTGAAAATGTATTACTTTCAGATTATTGTAGCCAATTGACTAAAAACCTGTATTTCATTTACCACCAGGTATGAGAATCTTTACCTGTGCGATACGGGGGCCCTGGCCGCGGCATACGACCTGGGAGCTGGGTGCTCGTCAAATCAGTTGAACGTACCTCCTGCCTCGCGCCTCTCTGGCGTGGGCCATTCCAGGTCCTGTTGGTCAACCAGACAGCGGTGCGGGTAGCTGGACGAAAGAACTGGATCCATGCGTCACACATCAAGAAACTTCCTCGCCCTGTGCCACACGCTACAGAAGAAACAGAACCCCTCGCTGATACTGCAACCAATGATCCCAAAGCAGTAAGCAGCACTGAGAGTGTGTCAGAGAATATCTCTGAGCCCAGGAGGCTTGGGGAAGCTGCCATTTTGTCTCCACACTCTCCGCAAATTTTGTACCCGGAAACGGCTGTTTCAAACTCAGCCTCTTCACTTGCCTTCGACACGTTGCTTCCAGCAGGAAGTGACGACATATTGTTTCCGGATCAATCAGTACCAGGAAAAGTACGAAACAACTTGCGACCACGTAGATAGACATACGGCACGGTTCGGCTGTGCATTCGGAGAAGGAAAAGAGTCATCCAGGGCTTGCTTTTGCCCAAATTTGAGAAAGGGGATTCTGTTGGCTAGGGTTGTGGAAGGACTAAGAAATCGCGCGACCGGGGGGTCACCAGCAACGAACATTGGGGTTTGCATCCGAAGACTACAATGCCTGCTACCGCCGCCGCTCATATTGGACTTGTAAATAATGGGGTGACCAACTGGGACAATGGACAAAATGCCTGGGCCCCGAAAACATATTGCTGTATTCTTGTAATGATATTTGGGGTTTTTATAGTCGCTGCCCTAGGATTATGGTACCTAGAGGAAACTCATTCTTTAGAACTTTTGTTGCCTACTGAAAGTGCACCCATTGTTCCTACTCTCTTTGTACATTTGCATACTTTGTCTCCTAGAGATTCCCAGCACAGACAAAGGTACCCTAATAACACTCTACTACTTATCATGAATGCTACACATGCCATTTTTAATAAAACCAATTGCTGGGTCTGCTCACATTTACCGCAAACACGGGGACAAGGGGTTAGGTTGGTATATTCATCCCTTACCATTGACAACTGCCTGCTATGCTTCTCTTGGAGCACTGTTCTTTGGCCGAGGGAATGATAGCGTCTCAGGAAATTTTGATGGCACCAATTTGAATAGTTTTGAGAAACGTGTTTTGACTCCCCTGGGATGCTCGCTTTTTGCAAATAGGAGTAAACCGAATGTTGCTTCTATTAGGCCTTCTGACAAACTGTCTCGTCCTTTCCAATCTTTGACTTCCTTTAAAATGGCTCCGATAGGCAATAAGGATGCCATGCCTCCTTCTTACACTGTTAACCATAGCCCCGATTCAGTTTCGTTTTGCATACAGAGGAATGGAACTCAGTCAATGGGAAAATTTGTAGGTTGTGCCAACGTTGCAAATTTGACTGGAGAAAACAGACCTTTGTATGTAGGCGAACCTGTCTACTTTGTCTGCGGTAATGTTACATTCCCATGGTTGCCCAGGGATTGGCAGGGAACCTGTTATTTAGGGATCCTGTTACCTGGGGTGTTTATAGCTAGTACAAAAGAAGTTTCGAAGGCTTGTCCACGGCGGGATGAGAATGGTGACACCCCGGCACAAGTATTGGGAGATATAGCAAAATCAGTTGTGCCATTTTGGGGGCAGATAGCGAATTCAGAAGATATTAGAAAACTAGCGAGAGTACTGGAGAGAAACATCAACCGGACCACGGACATACTCTATAATATGACGTTAGAACAAAAGGTGATAAGATTAGTAGCACTTCAAAATCGAATGGCATTAGATGTCATTCTAGCTGAGTGTGGTGGAGTATGCAAATTAGTTGGGTCCGCTTGCTGTGTTTTCGTACCAGATTCCTCCCCAACTATCTTCAAGGCAATACAAAATCTGCACGTCCTTAGTTCCGAAGTGCAAGGGAAACTGGGATCTAAGCGCTTGGTTCTGGGACTTCTTGCGGTCTTGGGGTTGGAAAGTGCTTTCGTTCTTATTGATTATTTTGGGAATACTGTTGTTTCTTTGTTGTTGTATTCAGTGTCTGCCTGGTATGTGTTCGATACTAGGGGGATGTTGCGCACAAGCGATAGGTTCGATAGGACATAAAGTATACGCCCCAGATAAGACTGCCAAAGAATACGTATTGAAGGATATTTTAGCAAAAGACCTAATGGCAATAGAAATTTCTGATAGTGATTCAGGGTGCATGGACAATGATGCATGGAGTTATTTGCAAGGAGATCTAAAGTAGTTTTTAGCACTTGGCATAGGCCAAAAGGAGGGTTTGTCGAAATAGAAAGTATATTGAGCCTCCTATTGTAATAAATATATTTAATATTGGCCTACGTCAAGCTACTCGAAAGTTGCTTGCGAAAGAAATCTGTGTTGCAAGGTCCTGACCTTAAATCTACGTAGGCCGCCATATTAGGTCAAACCGCCATTTTAGGATTTGTTGTGTAAAAGTCACCCTGTGAGCTAAAATGGTGGACGATGTCATTGCAAAATACAACATGGCCCTCTTGACCTCTGTACATAGCTAATGTGTAATTTGCCTGCAGGCCACTTGTTGAGGTCATGAAGTGAGACCTCGTCCTTCGTTGACCTATGTGTAAAGGGATTACTCGTGTAATGAAAACTAATCCACAAGCATATGTCGAGACAATATATTCGAATACTGAACAAAGAACATCTGTCTTATTACATTGTATGAATGTTTAAGAAGGCCTGCCTGGAAAACTTTAGAATACACAGCTATTGCATACGCTTGTTGTTACATGTATTAAAAGCAAACCAGTTATATGCGGTTATTTGAGACTTGGCACGAACCCTAGATCAGTGATATATTAAAAGGAATATTAACCCGAAGTGGGGCTGGGCATCGCGCCCACAAAATGTATAAAAAGCAAATGCATTCTAATGTACAGCGTCTCTCACTGAACACACTGAACCACGCTGGAGTTCGTTGTGTTGTACTGAGGGCCAATACCTATCTGACTTTGCACTGTTTTTGTAATTGAATTCAGTATAGAATAAAGTACTTTGTATGTTCCTTTGTAACCCGTGTTCGGTGTATTTCCTTTTGGGGTGCTTAGCCTCGATATTCTTTTTCTGTTTTCACATGTTGGAGCATAACAGTAAAGTTTGAAAATCTTTTACACTTTACTTTTATGCTCCAGAACATGTTCCTGTCATCCTGAGGTGTAGGAAGGCAACACAGCAAAGATAGAATAAAGCATAGACATCATCTCTACTTTGCGTTCCTGATCTGTCTCTGGAGAACATTGGTTTCATGCTTGCATGAGATGTTCATACAAACATAAAACCAAAGGATTCTAATGCAATACGCCTCTTATTAGCATATGCCTCATTGGTATTGGGAAATAAGGGTGGATTAAGAAACAGTGGTGGAAAGACTTGCTGCAGTGTGTTGGGGCAGTCAGATTTCCAGTGATCCTCCCGCTTACAATAGTTAATAGCTGAACAGTTTCCAGCTGTCAAGCACGGATCTGTCCTTTAAAACCTTCTCTCTGAATCTATTCCACATCACCTACCAGTTACCCTCTAAGAGTGCCTCCATCTTTCTTGAAATCTTTGCAAATGCAATGTCATGACTTTCTGGTTGAGGTTGTCTTTGTTCTTGACAAGCTAAACAATCAGTTGCTAAAGGTAAAAGCTCATCCAGAGGCTTTCTGTGCCAACCCACCTTACTGACCTTCAATCACTGCTGCATCTACTTAGACAAAGGCAGCAGCCACTACTTCCTGTATGGAGTCTGCATGTTCATTGGTAACACAAAAATATTGTGTGGATGTGATTGTCCCTCTGTCTAAATATTCAGCAGGACGATTTTATCATAGTTGTTTATTTTTGCTCAATCATTTTTTCTTGTGCATACCTCATTAAGTATTGCCAACAGATTGTCTGTCACCTGATTAAAGTACTGCACCAGTTACTTTAGTTACTCATTCAAAATTCAAGCAGAAAATGTTCTCAAATAAGCTGATTCATATCTGCACACAATGGGCCTCATTACGAACCAGGTGCTAAGTGTTTAACGGCGCCGTAAAAGGCTGAGGCGCTGTTAAACACTTAGGGCCTCATTACAACCCAGGCGTTAAGGGTTAACGCCGTCGTTAACCCATAACGCCTGATTCCAATTTTAACGGCTGCTTCTAGCAGCCGTTAAAATCCATGGCGCTAAACCGCCTTGGTGCTAATTACGGCACCGTAATTTACGGTGCCGTAATTAGCGCCTTCCCCACTCCCATTATGCCCTATGGGGCAAAAATGGGAATGGGGAAGGGTAAATGGGAAATGGGGATTTACCGCCCCACTCACCTTGGAATGGGCCGGTAAATCCGCCATCCACCATAGTGTAAACGCAGTTTACACCATGGTGGTAAAGTTGGTGTACTTACCGCCTGGGTCGTAATGACCCCATTAGCGTCTAATTACGAGGTCCCTTTGCAGGACCCGACCTTAACGGCTGTTTTTTCCAGCCGTTAAAGTAGGGACCCACAAAGGGACTTTGGTGCTAATAACGGTACCGCAATTTGCGGTACAGTTATTAGCGCCTTCCCCATTCCCATTGAGCCCTATGGGCAAAAATGGGAATGGGGAAGGGCCATGGCGGCATGGGGAATTACCGCCCCACCAACCTCGGAATGGGGTGGTAATTCCCCATTCCGCCATGGCGGACACCGGCATGGACCATGGTGCTAATAGCACCATGGTCCTCCGCCTGGGTCATAATGAGGCCCAATGTTTTTTTTAGAATTTGATGACAGTATGCAGTTCTTCCTTAAATCATTCTGGAAAAACCTTTTGTGAGACTTCTATGATTACCTAGGGTATATAGGCCATGAATGCAAACTAAAGTAGTCCCATCTTCAGTAGTCCTCGGTAACTGCCTTAAAGGGGATTTAAGAAGAGGATTTGTGTGGCCTTATTTCATTCCATTCCCCTCGTAGGAGGAACTCAGAGGGCCATATCCAAGTGTGCCAAACCTTTCTCCCAGTGTTCAGGGAAAAGTTAGTTAACACCCTACATTAGTAAGCTTAAAACCCCACCCTGAACAAGTTTCACTCAGTCAACATTAGTATTTTGAGATTCTACTTCCTGTGTCAGAGAATTCTCAATGTAATGATTTAGCATATAGCAATCCCACCTACACAATCTGACGCAAGAAAGAAGCTGGTTTGCAATAACATTCTCATGTATTAAATAAATGGCATCAAAATTGTACAGCAGGCGATTCCCCAATTGCATTACAATGGAGCTGCAGCCACACCTCAATCTAAACCAGTTAAAATGTCTGCATTTGCTCTAAATGGATGCAAACAAATTGAAATTGATTGTTTTTATAAAACATTAAAATATGTTTTCATCAGAGAATTATGTTTGTGTTAAGCCCACATCCACCCAGAAATCAAAAGGCCAATCGTTGCTCAGAATAAAATGTAAAACAAAACAGTTAACTCCATTTTTAACTCAAATGTAAGTGGGGTTTTCCAACTCTGTGGCTGATTTAAATCTAAACATTTGTACACTATCTATGACACACTATTGGTTTCCAGCTTGGGGATGGACACTGCCTGACAGCATCGTCTATCATTTCACTCTTCTTTCAAGCAATTGTAAAGGCTTGGGTTTCTCACGATTTCTGATGGTTTTTGCATACAAAGGCAGTGGGGCCTATCTCACTATTTAACGAGTATCAGGTTCACCCTCAGAACACCCTGGTTCAAAGTGGTCACTAAGAAACAGATTTCAATTATTGACTATGACAGACACCAAGCATGTACCTTCTTGTTTCATGTTTAATTTGAGTTGCCCAATACTTCCAGAGTTCCCAAATTGCAGGAGACTGTCTTAATAAACTGATGCTACCGAGGGTTTCAGCTTTAATTACAACTCACAAAGCCCATACACCACCTTTTAACCTAAAAGCCAGTTATTGTAAGTAATCGCTGCTGAATTTATGTACACACACATTAATTTCAATAGAAAATCAGATAAAAGTACAATCTAGTATATAATTTACAAATCTTTATAGGAAAAAAGAAAAGTGAGTATATGCCTAAACATGAATCCTATAAACATAAATCGGTAATGGGAAGGGGAAATAACAAAGTTCCATAAACATGTTACATCCAATTTCTGAGTGAACACACATGTTTAAACCCCTTATGCGAATGTTAACGTTAGGGATCTTGTCAGTACGCTTCTCCTTCATAACTTTTCTCAAATTGTTCCACATGCAAAAACTGGTTTCTAGTTGTGCAGCATTGAATAGTTTAAAGAACAAAGAGGACCGCCGATTCAGCCCTTACTCACAGTCTATAACTGCCTTCAGGTGGTGCCACTTGAAAATTATTTTTAGACATTCAACATCCACTGTAGCATTTAACTTGATGAATAAAATGGTTGGACTTCATTATTTATAGAACCTTTTGTAATATGGCAGTTTCATGCACTTTTCTGGATTCTTCATGATCCTCGGTTATGGTCCTTGGCTCATTCATGCATGTGCCTTTGATTGTTTTCATATGTTAATGTCATCCGAGAGGATAGTTTAGGGGCAACGTGCTCACCTTGGAAGCAAGACGGCACAGAGCAATGCAAGTCCGATCCCCGGGTCCGCGCTTAGAAACCTCTGGGTATTAAGCTTGTTATAAATAACCAATCATATCATCCGACGTGTGAAGAAATCTTTCAGTTTGTGCATCTCTGAGAGTTTGGATCTAAATGCCAATCGAGATCGACACAGAAACTGAATGATTCACTCACCAGCTCGTTCCACTGGCCCCCTTGCTTTTAGAACCTTCTCACATGGGAGAGCATTGGTGCAGCTGGAGTCAGATTAAGCTCCAGACCTGGTGAGCAATTCATCATCATTCTGTCTTTTGCCGGTTTATCCCTCTGTCTGTGTTTCCTTTTAATAATGTATATATTCTGTTCAAACCTGACCTGGCTCGTTTTCCACCAGCGTAAGAGAAAATTTACTTAGTAAAATACATGTATGTTCCTTTGCAATGCATTGAATGAACCTGTCAGAGTATCCCTGTCAGTAAAGGTGAACGCCAGAGCAGGTAAGGCAGTCCCTTTTTAGTTCCTTCAAAGTAGTCTTATTAACAGAGAACAGTTTATTATATCAGACATGTTTCTGGTCTAATTACATGTTTCTCTCATACGTAGAGAGTGACATCTCCTGCTTATACATCCTCGCTCCACTTGGTCACATGCTATCACATCCGTCTTCCACTTGGTCACATTCTATATATCAGTCTTGTAGGCCTTGACACTTCTCAGGGCCAATAGATATGTTTACCCTCATAACGTTTAAAAATTGCTGTCTGTGAGGAATTCGACCATCCGCACGGGGAGAGTGCACTCGCCTGGGCTTTTTGATTTGTTGATAAGTAAAAATGAATGATGAGAGACAACCTCTGAGAAATGTGTACTGTCAATCCACACCCATTTCATCTGCTCACTGCACAAAATTAATGGCCTGTCTGGGTCCAGCAGTTACCACAGATGTCCCTGCAGAGCTGACCCTTTCAAAGGGACGAAGGATGAGATTTGGGAGAGACAGGAAGTCTGCTCCCATCACAAAGTTCAAGGGAGACCTGCGCTTTAATCAAGAGTCACAGAGGGCTCATTTAACCAGAGCGACACTTTGATCTACAACAGACAGGAAGATGGGTAGGATTTAGGTATGTGTTGTCACCCCTTGTCTGTCCTGTTGAAGAGTACTCTGGTCCTGACCTCATGCATAACAGATGATTGTTGATGGGGACCCAGGATTGGTTCATTAAGATAGGCTTAGCCTGCACCAATCACTGGGGCCCATTTGGCTTTAAGAGAGGGCTGAACCCCTCACTCAGCAGATCATCCGATGACTTTGAAAGGAGTAAGAAGAAGGACTCATTTGGACCCGAGCTGAAGGTGCAGTCTATCTTACATCTTCTGCCAGTCAAGAAAGGCCAGGTATTCCAAGAGGGAAGCAAGATCTCTCCCCTGAACATCTCCCAGGTAACAGAGGGTGATACCGGATTCGGAGGACCTGTCCAGCAGCTCCAGAACTGGTACCAAGCCAGCACACAGCATGCCCTGCTAGGTTCTGCCAGCAAGCTTCCTAGATGGGAAGTGCCAGAGAGTCTCTGGACAAAGGACAAGGTTGTTGCCTGCAAACACTCTCTTGAGCTTTGGCCCGTCCACCTTGAAAGAACGACACAAGCTCTGCGAAGAAGCTAGGAGGAGTGCTACACAATCATTAGCCAGCATCCATCTTTTAAGGGCCTTTTCGAGACAGTAGAGTCCTCGAACCACATCCGGCTGAGCCGCTGACTGTTGTCACGCCACAGTCACCAGAGCCATCCAAGCTGCCTCGACCAGCATTCCAGATCCGTCAACTAGCACAGAGACAGCGATTCTTGACCCTGAGCCTCCGTGCCGGACATCCTGGAGATGTCTGTGCAGTCTTGCTTGCTGAACTGGCTGCCGCCTGGTGCACACAGCTGTCTCCCGCCACTAACTCTGTCTCAAGGGCTGCAAAGCGCCCTGGAATGGCCTCGATGCTGTTGAGCACCAAGAACTTCTTCAGCACCAGGTACATTGTTGTTCTGCCCTCCTGGTCCTTCTCCGAAGGCCCCTAGAGACAGTTACAACCCTTTGCCCCTTGGTGCTGGAACCGAATAACCTTCATCAGTAAGACGGATTACTTTACCAACTACCCTCCTCAGTATCCAGAGTGCATCCATTTCCTTCGTTCAGGGGTGGACTGGGAACCAAAAGAGGCCCTGGAAATAATGTTCAAAGTGGCGCCATATTGCTCATTTTCAGCGAGTCAAACCCTTTTCCTATGAGAACATTTGGAAATAAAATAGGTGACCACCACACAAAAGAGGCCCAGGGTGCAGAGGCCCACCGGAAAATCTCCAGATCTGCCTATAGAACAGTCCACCATTGCCTTTGTTGAACTGTCTGTCCTCTGTGTTCCTTTACAAGGTGGGTTGTATTTTGTAGTGCTAGTACTGTCTGTTGTAGTAATAACAAAGTAGATATTTTTATACAACCTTGAATGGACAGACCCTTTTATCATTGGGAAATAGTTGTATTTTCGCTGTGTTGCAACTAACCAACAATCCACAGCCTTGCGGAGATAAGCCTGCCATTGCATCCACGTTACCAAAATTGGACAAGGAGGTCTTATAATTCAATTGTATTCCAATCTGTTTGGATCCCCTCTGGTGTACTAGAGGTGTGGGGTTGATTGATGGTTTAGAAACTGATATTCATCCTTGGACAACTGGTGCCCCGGAAGTTGATTTGTAACACTCTCCATATGACGTTCTATTTCCACCCATCTCTATATATAAAGCAGAAAATCTGTTAGTTTGTAACTTATACAATTCCACATCGTTTCACCATTATGCACCAAATGTTGCAAAATTAACTGTTAGGATCCTCCAGACATTACTGGCTACATGACATTTGGACACCCCACCTCTTCCCAGGATTTCAGCCCCTTCACACATGAGATGGTTTTCTGAAATCGGCAAAACATCAATGTGGTCGTAGAAGGACCAGACAAACCTCATTTTAAGTGTCTCGACGCAAGGAACAAGGCACTGCCCCACACCATTTCTGAGAAATTTTCACTGCAACGCACAGCAATGCACTGCACCGTGCCAGGGTGAGGCGACAGGTGGAGAGAACGCACAGAAGATCCCAGTATGCTGCAGCACACCGACTATCACCTCCCCTATACGTCTGCTCTGGGGTTTGTCAGCCAGCCACATACGCCCATTCTCAGTGCAGTTTACTTCGGAGTGCAAAGCACATCAAGCGATAAGCGACTCAGAACAGCAACTTGCAGGATCATACATTTTCAACAATTGATGAGAGTGTTATCATGTCTGTCTACAGAACCGGTGTGGAGTATGGGTACTTTTTGCTAGTGATTTGTAAAAATGGAAACCTGGTATCTGAAAGAATTGGTGGCCCAGTGATATGCAGTCATTTGGTCTAGACCCTAGTCGACCAACACTCACTGATCCCAGTGATGCACAATTAGGAATATGTCATTACAATCAATAATGAATATTGCAAGGACACATATTGAGCACAACCTTTCAAGGGTGATTGAAAGGGAAAAGGATGGCACTGCTAACAAAATCTGGTATTTAGTGCAGTACTGGCAGGAATACTGCAAGTATTTTAACCCCTGACAGAAATAAATAAAGATTAGTGCCGCACAGGCAGAATGAGTGCAACCTCCATCCCACTCAAAACTGGTACCGCATGAGCCGCAGAAGTGCACACTTCACTTACACAGTAATAGGCAGAGGGTAACCAGTGGCCATGCAAGAGCTCCTTTCTCACTCTCGCTCTTTGTTGCACCCTCTCTCCTTTGCTAAAACTCTTTTGTTCCAGTTTCAAGTTCAAGGGGAGGAATTGGGCTGGAAAAAGATAGAGCTTCATTATTGCAAAAACGATCTTGTCTGTTCCATTTAGACACTAAGTTGAAGAAGTTCTCTGCACCTGCCTGCTGTGCGCCTCCCCAATGCTGTGTCTCATGCAGGTGCACAGCAGCACACATTTTCACAAACTGCATCTGAAAGGCATCCTTTGCTCAACAGGCCCAATATAAACAAGTAAACTGTCCAAAGATGTATGTCTCATGCTTTGCACACATTCTACTGTCAGAGGGACTATTCTGATAGAGGAAATGAGCACCATACCAAGTGCGCATTTCATGCTCAGAAGGAAGGCACATTTGAATTACTAACACAGACATGTTTGATACATTTGTGGTCATTCTTATGTTTCCAAATCCACTTTGTTTTTATGCCAAGCAGCCTGCATCCTATATGCAGGGTAGGCACATTATTCGACATTTAGCTCCGACCCTCAGTCCCGGCCACACCACTGACAATCCAGCACCAGTCCAGCCCACACCATTGACTCACTCCGGTGCACACGCGAAGGGAGAGGTGGGGGACTTCCCCTACTAATATTTGTCAATTTCCAGCACTGGTTTCAAATTCAGCAAAGCCTGTTCTAAATAGCTGGACTAACTCCTCCCAAGGCATTGCATCTAAAGAGTTTGTGATTTAAATACGGTTGAATGACTTCTCCTTCCAGGGATGATCTCAGGTGCTGAGGCTAGTTGGAGGGATTTTTGGTTTGCAGAGGTGTTTGGGTTTTTTAGTCTAGCATGCACGGTAAGTCAAGCACATATCTTGCAATATATCCCTGTTCCCCGTTTGCCATCATTGTAGGGAAAACAGAGCCGAATATGTGTAGTTAGATTTTTTGATAAGCCTGGACCACCAAATGCCCATCACCAAAAACTAAAACTAGCCTACAAGTTAAAGATGGAATTACTTTGGACTATTTCTCTACTGCTGCATCCCTAACAAAGTATTTTTCTCTAGCGTTTCATCTAGGGATAATTATCAAAAAACAAACAAAAATTATATACAATAATTGTTTTCTCAATCTGCACCCATTAAATGAGCATCCATACACTGCCAACAAAAGGGGGAAATATCTTAAGTCTTAAAATAGTCTGTGATTAAGGATGTATGTTTTGTTGTGAGGAGGGAGGAACAGACACTCATACACAAGATACACAAGGTGTAAGCAGGTTTATCCTGAAGCCACTAGTATGCTGTACGGGTGGGAGGGAAAAAGGGATTCAGCACAAACAGAACAGGCCTCTGGGGCAGCACTATGTATCTGTATTGACAAAAAGGATCTCCCTTAGTCATAAATCAGTCTACCCTTTGGAATACTGTGCCTCAATATATGTTAGCACCCTTTGCCTGAGAGCCTCCTAGAATAGGGCTCCCCACTTTCTCAAACCTTTCTTAGAAAAATCAGGTATCTCTGGCTGAAATGGTTCCAGAGAACTCAGGTTCTTTCCTCCCAAGAGGGTTCAAGGCAGTTGCAATAAACCTCCACAGGATGTGGGATAGATGTAAAAAAAACTAAACCTAGAAGGGTTTCTTAAGGAGAACATGTTAAGATGGGTGATTAACTTAATTCAAGTGAAGAGCATATTGCATGAGGACCAAAGATCCCGACTCCAGTGTTCAATGCCTAAGCGAAAGTTAATCACAAGCTCCTGTGCATCCACACCCAGGAAAGCCCTTCAGATCACTCAAAGTCTCATGGTCACTTGAAGTTCCAAGGTACACTTGATTATCTTCACCTTGTCAGACAATCCGGACATCAAATAGTCTGATGAGATGGTGTAGCCATTAAACTTCTAACAGGGCAAGCCCCGTTTCATTATACTTCTTACCCAAGGGGTCTTTGATGCTTTAGCAGAGCAAGGTCTGTAGCTTCCCCTGCTGCCCTGGGGGTCTTCAATGCGTTAACAAGGCAAGACCTGTAGTTTCCCCCTTAGCAAAAGGTGTTTTTTATGGGTAGCATTTTCCTTCCTCAATCTAGGTATTTGTTGGGCTGCAGTAATTATGATCCCTTAGCCAAGGAATTCTAGAAAGAAGCAAACTTGTTTTGTTGGTGTTTATGTCTTTGCAGAAACTACCAGGTTGTGTGATAGAGCCCCCAGCTGTCTACTTGACAGCTTTTCTTATATGTCCTGAATACAGCTAGCCTCTGGTAATGCTCCAAACAGGCTCGCTACTCAAGCCGTTTCTCCAAGCCATGCCGGATCTTCAGAGTGTCTCACTTGGCTAAGCCACCTGCTGTTCTCTGTTTTTATTCTAATTTGGCCTATTTGGCTTGGCCAATTTAGTTTCTGTCTCCCTAGCTCTTCCCCTTTTCTCTCTGCAACACAATTGACACTTTAGACATATTTCTTGACACCATGCCCATCATTATGGTTAGTATTTGCTAGCAATTGCTTCTTCTGCATCTCCTTTGGAATTGCGGTTGGTAAATTTGCTCACTCATGGATAGACTGCACAAGTGGAGCAGACATGTTTATCCTGCTTGGTTTGTCTTTAAGACCAAGTATTACTCATTGGGATCTTCTTCGTGATCCATGCTATGGCTTCTGAATCCAAGATGAACTTGTTGCAGAAACCTGCTCTGAGCCTGCTGGTAAATGCTTCACACTCAGTTAACACCATCAGGGGCAGCCGGTAAATAATGTGTATTTAGGCAGAGCCCCTCTTATTATGCACCAGTCATCACTCATTCTGGCATTTACAGCACTCTGTTTCAGGAGTGCTGGGAATATCAGAATGATTTTTTGCTGTTTTCAGGAGCAGAGAACTTGAAGACCCTCATTTGAGGACCTCTCACAAGTGAAGGTCTGAAAGGCCTCTGCTCATGCAGCCAGTAGATGGCACAAAGGAGAATGGCCAATAGAAAGCCATGCGGCTGCCTAATCTGAACAGTTTGCTCATGTCTTTCTAAGGGCGGTGAACGAGGCAGGGCGGGAGATGTCCATGATGGCCAGTACTCTTTCTTAAATAAGTTTTAGGTTTGGTGGTTTGGCAGGACCCATCAGTCGACATGTAGTAAGGCTAGCTTCCTCTGTGCCTCAAATCGTGCCCCATCTTTTTCTGACCTTGCCTGCTACTCTTGGCATTGCCAGGAACATGTCCGTTCTGGGGTAATCCCCCAAAAAACTAATCAGAATAGGAGGCCGAAAAGAATGAGTTTTTTTTCTTCTAATTTTGTCTGGATTTTTGTACCTTTTTGGGGGTTGGGTCAGGGTGTAAATAAAGGCAGGGGGAGGTGGGAGGGCATGCAAGGGTATCCCCCATTATTAAAAAAGAAAAGTAAAAACTCCAAAAACATATTCAGAATTCAGCAAAGAAAAACTGTCTTTTGGGCCTTGTTGTTTTTCTTTTTTTTTTAACATAGAACCCATTTCTGGAGGATGTTCTTGCGAATTTGATTGGACAGTAGATTATTATCGGCATGAGCCAGAACTTAAATGTGGTCCACAGACACCTTGATGTGCAGCTTGATAGTGTACACATTCCCAGTTTATCTAAAGCATACGACAGCCATATTGTTATTTTGAGACCCATTTTCCTCTTCATGGTTGTGTAGGTATATTATGACATGTTAAGGGTTCTTATACCACAAACTGTTGCTACCAGGGACATCATTTGGGAATCCCCAGGGGTAGCAAATACGACCCTGAGGTCTCCCTTGTTACCACTGTTGTCTTCCTTGCTAACCCTAAAAAAAGAAAGAAAAAAACATTTTTTTAACATTTTTTTTATCGAAGCTCCTGGGCTGCGGCCAGCCCCATGTGGCTCTTTGTTTGTGGAGTGGCTGGCTTTCATGTTCATGCCTTTGAGCAGTGACCCTAAATAAGAAAGAATAGGAATAACAAATAGTCTTTCTGAAATTCTGTACAATAATTGTAAGACTCATTAAAGGTTTATTTTAGGCACACTTCAGGGCGTGAGTCACTAATTTAGTCTGTTCTTAAGCACCTCAAATTCACAATGCAGACAAAAGCTATATGTATTGTGTTTTTTGCAACTTGCAGTAACAGCATGTTTTTTTCTGCTGTTGTCTCTGTTACGATCATCACAAGACATTCAATCTCAGTGTCCTCTGTCACATGACAAAATCCTTGTGCCTAAAAGCTTGTGAACAGTGTAGAAATATTTGACCATAGCACATTAAGTGGCCCTTCATTTCATTGTGCCACAATTAAGGCGTTGTTGTAATGTGTCTATCTTTCCTATCTGCCTGGCATGCTTTTCAGGATGTTTGTTTGCATGTAGGAAGTAACGTGTGCCCAGAGTACGGGATGCTGTGTGAGTGTGCTTCTTTCCCTGCACTACTCTAAATTCTTTAATGCACAGTAATGAACCCTCCCAATAGTATATAGTTTGCCAACCTCTGAAGCCTGAAAAGTAGACCCACGCAGGCTTCACATGTGGCCAACTTTGCACCAGACCTGCAGATGAACTAGCTTGTTGTTAAATCTCAGTTACCAGTTTATTGGTATCCAATACAGAGTGTAATTTGCTTGCTGACTTTGAGAAGATTCAGACATGTAATTGTTCATTTTACTATATTTATGTTATACATGTCATATCATATGATATCATATTATTTAGCCCGTCAAATAGCTACAGCTGGTAAAAGAGCTCAGTGGGTGGAGCACTTGCTCCTGCGATGTGTGTGTGTGTGATGTGCAGGTTGCAGGTTCGAATCCCGGCAAGGTCAACTCAGCCTTTCATCCTTCTGAGATCTATAAATGAGTACCAACACAGGTTGGGTGATATTGTATGCATGCATATTTGTTCTATATATCGCACTTAAGCATAAGTGCTGCCTAATAACCCATCATTATCATTTGGCCTTGGATGTCTGCTTGCATTCACAGTATGGGCCTACACACGCGGTGATTCATTCTTGCATGTAATGTATATAACATTACAGTGATATCGTAACCATATTTATCGTAGTGTACTTAGGAACAATGCTATGTGATTCCTCTTCCTGTTTTGACAAAAGGTGAAAGGTTGTGTTCCATCACTTTCCGTGATGTCACTTTGGGGTGGGGTCAAATGACATCACTTCCTGTGATGTCCTCACAGGTCAAGGGTCGTATGATGTCACTTCCGCTACCCCTAGCATTTTGGTGAAATGACATCCCTGCTTGCCACCTTGGTCTCTTGGCACTCAAGTTGTGGGTGCTAATGCATCTTTCCGCTGGGATTACCTTGCCAATCTGTAGAGTGGTTTTAATGTGTATGCATGTTTTATCCTATCTCAGACATAATTAAGCAAGACGATTGCCGTAGTAGAAAGTGGAAGGTGCCGATGGGTGTTGTGGTGTTCTCGCTTGTCATAGCGGGCCTGCTGTGGTAAAGGAAACTCAGGACACAGAGCGTTTCAAATGCACATCCTCTTTATTCTCCTCCTTCCCCGACTCCCAGATACCGCCCCCGTTACATCACTTCCCTTCCTCATTCCCTCCCGCCCCCGCGTTACTAAGGGAACGTCAACGTGACATCTCCCCCCTTTTTAAACGGTTACCAGTCTTCTCGCAACGGGCGAGAGTCCGGTGGGCTTCTAGTCCATTTCCTCTATCCATCGACGAGGTCTGTTCCGAACCCTCTGTGGACGGACCTGACTCGGCCCAGGCGAAAGTCCGCTTCCCGCTCTGAGGCTTTCTCTTTCCAGCTCTGTGTCCTCCGAGTCCCCCTGATCAGCCTGGTAGGAGTCGTCGGACTCATAGTCTAGATGCATCTGTACCCTACCGCTTAGCCTCCTGGCTCCACTGAGCAGAAGCTCTTTGAAGTGAGATGAGTTTCTCGTGACGGATCCCTCGGGCCCCTGGGCTGTGATCATAGACTCCTTTTTCTGGGTGACACGTAAAGGTTCTTCCCGGAAGGGGGCCGTGTGCTTGTGTGTCGTCGGTTGTCGCACGGCTACCACATCTCCAACTCCAATCGTGGAGGGCTGAGCTCGCCTGCGAGCATCGGTGTATTCCTTCATGCGTGCTTTCGCTGCTTCGTCTCTTTCTCGCACCTCTTGATCTAGAGCAGGTGATGGTGTTATGCCTTCGGCCTGTGGAAGGCGTGTCTGGGTATTGCGTCCAAACATCAGTTAGGCAGGGGTCCTTCCTGTGGTGCTGTGAGGGGTTCTTCTATAGTCTCTCATCAGTTGATTTAACACCTGCTCATAGGGCTGACCAGTGAGCCGGGCGATTTGAAGGGCTCTCTTCAAGTTGGCCATGAATCGCTCTATCATTCCATTCCCCTGAGCCCACAGTGGCGTGACCTTTCTGTGATGGAAACCCATGTAGTTTGCAAATTGAGTAAACTGATGTCCACAGAAGGGGGCCCCGTTGTCCGTCTTGAGTACTCGTGGTACCCCGTAAGCTGAGAACATGTGATCCAGAACTGGGATGACATGATGCGCTGCAGTGGATGGTATAATCCTTACGTCGGGATACCGTGAGTATTCATCCATTATTGCCAGGACGTATTTCCCTCCTTCAATAGGCCCGGAAAAATCCGCCGCCACTGCTTCCCATACTCTCTGGGGGAGGTCCGACATGACGAGTGGCTCGGGGTGTCGGTTTGGCATGATAAGGCAACAAGTGGGGCATGCTCTCAAGGCGGCCTCCACTAGCTCATCCATGTGGGGAAACCACACCTTCTGCCTGAGCATGCGTTTGGTGGAAACCATGCCTCGGTGTGTCTCGTGGCCAGTTCCACGACTTTGGCCCTTATTGCTTCTGGAATGAATAGCTTGCTGTCCTTTAGGATCATGTGATCCTCTGACCTTGCGAGTACGTCTTTTACTTGTAGTAGTCGTTCCACGTCCTCCTGTACCTTACAGCCGGCAGCTCTCCCCTTTTCTGTTGCTCTCCGCCACTGTCCTGACTCCAGGCCTTCACAAATGATGCGGCACGCTGGATCGTTTTCCATTTCCCTGGCTAGTGTTTCGATGTTGATTCCCTCCAGGGGCAGCCTGGTGCACCAGATATCGCAAGTATCTGTCAGCCACGGATGGTTCTGGGGCACTTTCTCCTCTTGGTCTCCTGGATAGAAAGTCAGCCGGGTTTTCACCTTTCCCAGGTCTGTGGACGATTTCGAAAGCATAGTCTTGGAGTCTCAGACCCCATCGAGCGATTCGCGGGGGCATCTTGGCCTGCGTGTTGCCATATAGGAACAGGAGTGCCTGATGGTCGGTGACAACTTAAAAGGGTTTGCCATAAAGGAATAGATGGAAGTGTTCACACGCCCATACTACAGCAAGCCCCTCCTTTTCTGCTTGAGAATACGCTGATTCCGTGGAGGACAGGCTGCGGCTGGCGTAGGCTACTACGTGTTTCCTTGATGGGTCTTTCGGGTCCTTTTGTGCCAATATCGCACCCAGTCCAACCGGGCTGGCGTCGACCATGAGTTCCATCTGTCTACTTGGGTCGTAGTAGGACATGTTTTCTGCTTTTGCTACTCTTTCCCTTATTAGTTCGAACGCCCTTTGGCACTCTTGTGTCCACTCAAACTTAGTGTCCTGATGTGTTAGTTGTCTGAGTGGCTCGCTGACCGACGCGAAATCTCTAATGTATCGGCTACAATAACTGGCAAGACCCAAGAATGAACGAAGCTCTGACGCATTGGCGGGGCTGCCGTGTCGTTGAGTGCTGCCACTTTGTCCAGGTCCGGGGTCATGCCTGCTTCAGAGAAGATGTGTCCAAAGAATTTCAGTATGTTCTACCGAAATTCTCATTTTTCTCTGTTAAGCGTGAGATTGGCGTCATGTAGCGCTTTGCACACCAGCATCAGGGTCTCATCATGCTTGTTAGCGTCTGTTCCGAATAACAGGATGTCATCCGAATAATTTAAACAGTTCGGAATCTGCTTTATAACGTTGTGGACCTCAGCCTGGAATGTTTCTGCGGCCGATGACACCCCAAAGCTTAGTCTCTTGTATCTGAAGAGACCAACATGGGTGACAAACGTTGTGATGTTTCTGCTGTCTGGGTGTAGGACTAGTTGATGGTATCCCTTCTGGAGGTCTAGTTTGGAGAACACTTTCGCTCCATTCAGCAAATGTATCATGTCTGTGATTCTTGGTGCCGGGTGTCTTTCCCTTTTGATGGCCTGATAAGGGCGTCGCACGTCTACACAGAGTCTTATGGCCTCCGAGCCTTTCTTGGGAACCGGGACAATCGGTGCGACCCATGTTGTGGGACCAGTAGCCCTCTCGATGATGTCTTGTTCAAGTAGCTTCTTGAGCTCATCCTCCACCTTTTTCTGGATGTTAACTGGGGTCCCTCGATATGGCTGTGCTACGGGGCGAATGGAGTCGTCCACATGAAGCCGTATTTGTCTGTTGCAAAGCTTCCCTATTCCTTTGAAGATTTTGGGGTATAGGTTGTTCACCATTTCAACGGGGTCTATATATTTGTGCACCATGATGTTGTACAGAATGTGAATGAGGCCCATGTCTGCGGCTGCCTAAAAACTGAGGACGCAACCACTGTCAGTCTCGGTGCCTAGTACGTGTATGGGTACCTTCATTTCATGGCCCTTGTACCTGCAGAGGCCATTGAATTGTCCCAAACATTTCAGAGGTGTCTTGGCCCAGTATGCATAAATGTTCATGGTTGCCGGGTGTAATTTGGGTTTTTGAGGGAGATCGTTGTAAATCTTTTCACTTACCACATTGACGGTGGCCCCAGTGTCTATGAGAAATTCGGTGGGCTTTTCTTGGAGTTTAATGATGAGCGTTGGGCTGTGCGCGGTTGATTTGGGGTTTCCTAGTGCATATACGTATGCTTTCCTCTTCTGATTGCTCCCTGATGAGCTGAGGTCAGAGTCTGTGGGGGACTGTTCCACCAGGTATCGCACGTGTCGGCGGGACCGGCGGTCCGTTCTTGGACGCATGGCTTGCCTTCTCCTTTCCCTTCTTCTTTGCCGGTCTTCTCCTGACTCTCTGTCTCGCTGATCCCCTGCCGGTTGATTTGGGGTGGTCCCTGTGGCTGGGATCTGATTGTTGCCTGTGGACCCTCCGTGTCTGCTTCTTGGGCGGGAGGTGTTTTCCCTGGGTCTGTCTCTAACTCTGTCGCGGGACAGTCTGCACACCGCCTTGAAGTGACCCTCTTCGCCGCACGAGGTGCACCTTTGGCCTACGGCTGGACATGTACCCTCATGTGGATATTCGAAGCCACATTTATAGCAGAAGAGTTCTTCGGGTTTTCTTTCCATTTGCAGTTTGTTGACGTTCTCCCCTATGGTGGTGTTGCCGAAACGTTCGACCTGGTAGTCGATGGCTCTCTCTACCCTCGCCAGTGCTAGAATTTCCTCCAGCGTGCGAGATTTCTGCAGCAGCTTCCGTCGAAAAGTCTGTGATTCGCACCCTGAGATGATTTGCGATCTTAGTGCTTCGGTATTTGAATAATTTGCAGAGTCAGAGTGCTTTAGTTTGGTGCGTAGTCGCATCACATAGGCGTCCATGGACTCCCCTTTGATCTGCTTGGTGCTATGGAATAGATGTCTTCTACATTGGTATGGGGTGCAAAATATGCCGCTAGTGCTTCTTTGAGGCCTTGGATCGAGTCTATAGAATCCTGTGGCATTTCATCAATTATGTCTCGGGTTGCAGGGCCTACGGCTAGTTTTAGCAGACAAACCTGTCGTGCATCTGCGACAGGGCCTGTAGCTCCCATGTACAGGTCGAAGTCTCGGATCCATTTGGTCCACCGAGGGCCCATGTTGCTGGTGTCCGTTACATCAAATGCTCCCGGCATTTGGGCAGCCAACGTGTCTGGCAGTTGATAGGGCACATGATCTGGTGCGTGTGTACCCTGCGCTGGGGGCGCGATCGCCTGTGCCTGCCCCCTTTGGCCATCGTCTTGTCCAGACATGGTGGTGGTGAGGTTTCTGTTGCCGCCTCTGGCCCTCGCTTGTGTGGCGTACCTTTGGGAGGGCTGGTTCAGGCCTTGCTTCTAGGGCATGGCCCCGCCTTCTGTCGGTGTGGGACGGCCGCCTCACGAGCACCGTCTGCAGAGTGGGGGGGCACCCTGCTCAAGCTCCTTCAGGGGGGGGCTTTTGGCCTTCCTCGCGGCATCCTGTGAGCTCTGGGATGGCCTGCAGGGCCTTCCTCCTGGCTTTGCGCGCCTGGGGCCTTCTGCGGACTTCCTGAGCCTGCCTCGCTGTGTGGCGCGTCGCCGGGTGCGGGCGTTCAGCGCGGATGTCGGGCATCGCCCGAGGCACTGGCGGGTCGCTGTGGGTGTGTTCTCACCGCCGCGGCCCGGGCCGCGCGTAGATTGCGCTAGCTGGCAGGGCCCGCTGCTGCGAGCTTCTTCGCTGCGTTCGGCGGGGGCGGGCTTCTAGGAGCATTGCCCTGCCCCCGATCCCATCCTCGTCGCCATTGTGGTGTTCTCGCTTGTCATAGCGGGCCTGCTGCGGTAAAGGAAACTCAGGACACGGAGCGTTTCAAATGCACGACCTCTTTATTCTCCTTCTTTCCCAAACTCCCCGATCCCGCCCCCCGTTACATCACTTCCTTTCCTCATTCCCTCCCGCCCCCGCGTTACTAAGAGAACGTCAACGTGACAAGTGTGCGGCAGGTTTTCTCTTCAAAATGAAGTGGTTCGCTACATTCAATTGAAGGTCATGCTTGCACACATTTTCATAATGCTGCTTATTTCTAATGCCCTTCCTGTGAGTTCTGCAGATGTTCTTGATATCTACCAGATTGTGGGCTCCATGTTGGGTTTGCAGTAATGCATGCAGACTCCCAGAAGCACTGCTTGCTTCAATGTCCACTCTCATTTTAAGGACAGAGCAGATTACGTACAGTAGCCGATCATTCCACTACGGTACGATTTTCCATAATGCAGAAAGGGGATTGGGAAGGTGGGCATCGGATGCCCACATTTTCACCCCCTGTGGTTGCCCTCAGGCAGAATGTTTTATTCCCATCACTACCTGAAAGAAACATTTGTAAACCTCAGGGTACTTTTATAAATGTTTACCTCCACCTCTTGGGTGGAAGTAAAAATTACGGTTAAATATATGAGATATTTCAACTAGTAATATTGTGGTCTTTACCACATGTGGTCAATATCCCCTAAGCCAATATTTGTAAGTCAGTACAAATGGGTAGTATTTTCAAATACTGCGTTTTTACCATTACCACCACACTCATAAAGAGGCCGCTTCGGTGTCATCATGCACTAAACCCCAAAAACCCTCCCTTGGCTCAACCTGGCCTTTAGTAGCTCTTCTGCCCTTAGATTCATATTGGTGTAAATCCTGCACAGCCTTTGCAGCCTAAATGCGTTTTTTAGACCAGCGACGGTTCTGGGGTACGCCCAGCAAAGGAGAGCGCGCGGAGCATGTGCGGCCCCATTGACATAGGAAGAGTGTGTCAAAATGGCACTCTGCCTTTGGTGGTGAAACTCCTTGCTCAGAGACACTTATGACATGCACAGATGTGTTTCTCCTTTCCCTTTCTAGTAGGTGGTCACCGGTCATTGAACATCACAGAGGTTTAATGTTTACCAGCACAACTGTGGTGGGCAAGTAGTGATCTGAAAGGAAGCGGGCAGTCAAAACAGTACAAAATCAGGAGGGCAATGATGGGTTCATCGCAGAGGCATTGTTAGGGGAGGGCTGGCGGGGCTATAGTCCCAGGTCTTTTGTTTGTAGCCTAGATAGAAGCTCAGGGGCTACAACCAAAAGGCTAGCTAGCCCCGAGTCCCGAAAGTCCCGACATTAGCGTAGCCCCGGATCTTTTCGAGACCTGCGGCAGCTCGTCCGCTGGCCTGGCCCTATTCACGACAACGCTCGGTTGAGAAGAGACGCAGTATACACAGAAAGGCACAAGATGCGCGCGGAGCCATCCACTCTCACATCCTTTTGTTGACGCGCACCCCCCGCGCTGCAGATTCACTGAAAACCAGATTCATGGCTTCAGTCACTGGTCATTTTCTAGGAGCGGAATCAGCAGGGGGAAATGGGTGGCTAATGAGCCGCTAATGCACAGGCCGTGCCTCGCGCTGTGGCCATCCCCTGAAAAATGGAGCGCACTCCAAATCACCGCAAATGAATAATCATCTCATTCATAATTAACAGGGCAATGCATTTGCCGTTTCATCTGAGACGTCTTGGTACAGTAAGTCAGGGGGAATATAATGCAAGGCAGCACTTGCAGGGACACCTTCTGGAAAAATGGGATAAAAGGAAAGCTGTGGACCCCGAGGTTCCAGTGCACTGAACAAGTGGGGGTCGCAAGCAGTCGTTCACTAGTTCTCAAATAATCTGCTGGTCAGGGGGCATGGCGTGTGATTTGGTGGGATATCAGATTGTACAAAGTGTGTTCATAATATTTACAGCCCCATGTGTAGGAAAAACAAATTAGCCTGCCCTACACGTACGAAATACCTCTGCTATTTGAATACATGTTTCAGGTAGAAAGGGTTGCAGAATAAAGCAGTATTACCCCACGGGCAATTAACAAGTGTCGCCTTTTTAGCTAATTCCGAGTGTTTCTGGTGTGGAATATTATTATTACTATTGTAATTATTTTTATTAGGGTATTTATTGAGTACGGACCTACCTTCGGGAAGCACCAAAGCCATTTACAAGCCATACGGGGGAAGGCGCGGCGAGGGAAGCAAATTACAAAGGATCAATACAAGGGAGCGTGGAGCTGACAACGGGCGAGGAGGGGTGAGCAATATGGCAGCAGGCAATATACAAGCAACCAGGGGAGGAAACAGGGGAGAGCAGACCACCCAGTCTCAGTTTAGCTGGGGTTTGGGGAGTGGGGAGTGGGGACTGAGGTCTTAGGGAGGAGCCATTTGTTTTTTGTATGTATTATTGGCGCAGATGTACTTCTGTACTAGCCACAGCATTATATATTTGCCATTGGGCTAATGATGTGGCCAACAGATGACTCTATATCACCATTGGGACTGCACTCCAGTCCCGGCCTTGGCTTTTAGTTTAGTCCATTGTATTAAATTGATGTGACCTACAGATTGTGGCACCCTATTCAATAGATGGAGACAAGACTCGGCCTGGTGTCCCTGGTGACATGGGGTCACCCGGTAACCTTGGGCGTACGACCGCGCAGGTTTTCTGCCGGGCTGTCTGATTCTGCTGTCTTGTTATTTTCTGCAACTGTTTAACTTTGCACTGTTTCTCCCATGTATTTTCTAACTGAAGATGATGGTGTTTGGCAGTTCCTTAACTTTTGCAATTCCCTTAGCTGCTATTGATCTAGATTTTCGGGGAGCGGGAAGGAAACCCGGCCATTTTTTTTATTACTGGACAAAGCGATGTCTCATTTTCCACGTTTTCGCCTTTTTTTCCCTGACTATTTGTACGTATCTGCATTCTGGCTACTGTGCTGGCAGTCAGCTCTTGACTCGCTCGCAAGAGCAGTCTGGAACTGGCTGGGATATTGACGCGGGATACATTACCCCTGCGCTAATCAATTACTTTGATTCTTCTGGTTTAAATTGGTCCGATAATGCATTTTAGAGTAGGTCAATACCACCTGCTACATGGAGTAATATGTCTAATTTGTTTCCATTCATCATTGCACATTTTTGGCCCGGTATATTTAAAATTTCAATTTACCACTGGGAATAACCGAAATGCAAAGTTGCAAAATAAACCAATAACATAGCAAGGCAATAAGGTTGAGGAGAAATAACCCTTTTTATGTTGTGTATACTAAAGCGATATATCATGCTGTTCTCCTTAATGGGCAACAGTAAATAATTCCCGCCAAACCTGGATTTTCAGTCCAATTCGCATGCACGTATAAATGCAAACGGATTGCATTTCTTTTTACATTTCTACATTGAGTATGACTGCTTATCAAAATCACTTTACATGTCATTATTATCCAGTGCGTCACTAAAATATATTGTACGAGTTTACGTCCTCGAATTGAAGAATATTTCATCCATTGATAATGCGGTGTGCAAATACCGCAACATGAAAACAAGAACCTATTTTTATTAATCTCATTATCAAATAATTCTCATGCATCTGTAAAGCAAAACTGCAGATTGTAGAGTCCGCGCAAGAGGCAAGGACCGGTCCGCGTCATATCGTAGACTCTCCATAGCATTGTGCAGGCCTATGTGTGTGCTCTCTTACGTCCACCGACCTACACACCACAAAGATGGCGTGGCAGAGCAAATCATCCGAGTTTGGTAATATTCCTATGGTAAATCATTTAAGTGGAGAATTTACCGTCAGCACCTTGCTGGCGATAAATCTTCCACTCCAAGCTCTAGCATGTAATGTGGTGGCGCGGTAAAACTGGCAGGCGTTCTGCTACACACAAATAAAGTGGCGGCAATGCAATTGCCACCATTTTTCTACAGCTCGGCCAGGACTAGGCCCATCTAGCTGAGTGAAAGGCTTGTATTGAGGCCTCATGGCTGCTGCCTAGGCCCATCTAGTTGAGTGAAAGGCTTGCATTGAGGCCTCATGGCTGCTGCCTAGGCCCATCTAGCTGAGTGAAAGGCTTGCATTGAGGCCTCATGGCTGCTGCCTCGGCCCATCTAGCTGAGTGAAAGGCTTGCATTGAGGCCTCATGGCTGCTGCCTAGGCCCTTCTAGCTGAGTGAAAGTCTTGCATTGAGGCCTCATGGCTGCTGCCTAGGCCCATCTAGCTGAGTGAAAGTCTTGTATTGAGGCCTCATGGCTGCTGCCTAGGCCCATCTAGCTGAGTGAAAGTCTTGTATTGAGGCCTCATGGCTGCTGCCTGGGCCCATGTAGCTGAGTGAAACGCTTCACTGTTCCAGCCAGTCATGGTGATACTGTCAAACACTTAATTTACCCAATCCAAGGGCACGGCCACTGAACTGTGCCACTTCCTGCAGAGCCCAGGAAATGACCAGCATGCTATGCACAACAGAAGCAGCTGGTAAGCATCCATCCACCAAGTGTGTGGGGATGCACTGCCATCCATGCACTACCCCATCCCGCATGCAGCTCTGATAATCCACAGTGTTGAGGATGACAGTGCACTAAATGGCCTGCCACAGGAGCAGCTGCAGGGGCAACTATAAACAACCACCAAGCAGAGAACCAAACATGTCCACAAGCTGGACTACCATGGCCAAAATCCAGATGCGAAGATAGCACCAAGATCACACATACTGTGGCCAGTGGATCGCCCTATTTAGTGGCGTAGATGGGTTAAACAAACGATGGTTTCTCAGAGTAATGCAGGGAGTTGTGCTTCATTAAAAGCCTTCCACCCGACATACTGATTTGTTTTTAGTCTGTCTACCTATGTGAGAGAGGGTCTGCCCAGACCTGTCCCTTGCTAGATGCATATACCAGAGGCAGCAAAATTACCTCTCACTGATGAGATGCAGCATGGCCAGAACATACAAGACTGATTTGAATATTGCTGGTCCTCTTCTATAAAGATGCACATGGGCAATGCAGTGGTATGTAGGGTTGCTCAGAGCAATGCCACTAATTATGATTAATACAGAACCGTCCGCCCATCACTTTTTGGTTGTAGTTTGTCACCCATGACAAATATTGCCATTATTAAGGTGGGCAGCCATAAACCTTGATGCACCTTGGCCTACAGAGACATTCATTTGTTTTCTATCTCTTCGCACAGATGCCCACATGTGCCCATTGAGGTTCCCCACCTGACTTTAATAAATGTAAAAAGGCCAGTGTCCTCCCTTAAGAACCTTCTGTGTAGCTCAAAGAAAATGGGGTCCCCACTCATTCGAAGTGAGGCCTACTCAGGGCACCCCAATGCAAGTATTTACACAGCCTTAAGTATTCACTGAGGGGTCACCATGTCTCAACCCACATGTGCCACAATGCTCCCCACAACTAATTGAATCTAGGCACCATGTAAACAGTGCCCACGCCCAGAGGAACACTTCCCTGGGACAAAGCACAGTCCACGGTTGAAAGGGAACAGAACATGAGGTCTGCATGCAGGCTCTTCCCCCGGGACCTGTGAGAGTGTCACACTGAAGAAAAACACCTTATGCTAAGTTCACACCCCAGATCAAAGGAAAACAGGCCATAGATTACTAGAAGAAAATAGCCAGTACCCTGCAGGTAGCCTAAACAATAAGAAAGACTCTAGACCACCGCCACCAAAACTGTGCTACTCCCGGCCCATAACAAATAGACCACCAGCATCAATTAGGCAACGGGTCTTTAAGGAGGTTGCGAAACCCGATGACCTTAATCGCCCCTTGTAATTGAGTAACATCTGAACAGTGGGAAGTGGTAGAATGTGGGAGTTAATACCCTTTTTTGGGATCCCTAGGACTCCACTGGGAATTTGAAGCAATGTCGGCAGGTGGAAATCCATCTGCTGTCATTCATCCAGCTTTTGGTGCCACAGCGGAGGAAATACCCCCCGCCAAGTGCCGGAGGTATCTACGAGCAACAGAAGAGCACACCCATGACTCCTGATGGCCTCTATTCTAATTCAACAGTACACACACAACCCCTACTGAATCAGAACTGCCTCCAGGCCTTCATGGCCTGGACATGTTTCACACATGTTCAAATACAAATAGATGGGTAGCTGACACCTCGGGATATGGAGAAGATCCACATGTGGCCTGAGCCTTGGAAAGGATACAGGCAAGGAAACGTTCACATGCAGACGCAAGACATGGAAGGAGAACAAAACACAGAGATGGCTAGACCATCGGACTGGGATCACTTAGTATAATTCCTCTCTGCGTTTGCAGCTTGTGCAGGAATCAGGCTGCTATGTAATTTGCAATTTTAGACCTACATTTTACATTGCAAAATGGGTGTAGCAGCTACAAATATCCCATAGACTACATAGATAATCAGAAGGGACCCAACGTAATGCAGCAGTTCTACATGATGACCACAGCACAGCGTGATGATGTACTACTACTCATGGGCATGCCTTAGGTGAGGGCACAGTGGCCAGAAGTAATGCTTTCATGTAGGAGGAAGAGAAGTAGACTACACGCAGTGGCGAGGTCAGGCATGCTCCTAGTGTATCTCCACGGTTGGTGTCTGCTGCCGGCCAGCTTCTACGCTGCTTCTAGTTCGGTGCCGGCTGCTGGTGGATGGTGGCTGAAAGTAGATGGTGGCTGATTATTGATGATTGAGGCAGTCATAACCACAGTGACTGTGGCAGAGGTGCTGACATGGTAGTGTGGATCCGACGGGCCCGAGCCGCCATGGACGCAGGAACACTGTTGTCACAGGAGAGCCATGGGCGGTGCCGAGTGCAGCACGGTTTGGTACCTGTGCCTCTGCCCGGTGTGCCCAGCCAGGGGTCCTGGTTGCGGCTCCTTGGTGTGGGTCGGTCACTGCTGTGGGCGTCCGTTTGCTTGTCAGCATTCACTCATTGGTGGGCACTCCCTGTGGTGGTCCTGGAGTTGCTGCTTTGCTCTCTGGAGCCTGTGACGGGTGGGATGCAGCGAGACTCGCCATTAGTGGTAGCGACCTGATGGACTGTGGCAGACTGGGCTGCCATGTTGGTCTCAGCGGAGTAGGTGGGGAGTTCGGAGTTGTGGTTGAGACTGCCCTGGAGACTGCCTGTTGGAGTGACCCTCCCTTTTTATGTCCTATATTTCACGGCTGTTCAGATTGACTTTTCATAATCTGACACTTGTCTCCTGTTGTTGTTATTGTGATGATGTTCCCATCTTTGCCACCCATGTTTTTACCATATCTGTCTTTTTATTCTTTGTAATTTAAATGTAATGTCTGGCAAATGTTGTTAAATTTGCTACACCTTCATTTTTACAGCGAACTGGATCGTCTTTACATTTCTCCTTTTCTGTTTCTTCTGTGTCTTGTTTGCATTCCTACTGTACTTTCCTGTACTCGATTTCTCATCATATCGAATTATTGCACCATCTTATTAACCATGTACAGCGCTTTGGTGTAAAGCGCTTCAGGAATTAAACGAACAAGCAAACAAATAATATCATTCAGATTTCAAACATGAAGCTACAGAACTCTATCAAGAGAAGAAAATGATATAAAAACTCATTTGAAAAGCATCGCGCATGTCCAGGAAAGAGTCCAGGTAATGTTAAGAAACACAAAAGACTGAACAATGTTGAGGATGACCAGAAAGTCTACTCTACTCAAGAGTCTCATTTTAGGGGGATGTTGGTTACCTTATTGAACTATATAAGCAGGGAGCAGCAACATGGATATTGTCTACAGTTGACCAAAGTTAATCATTTTAGACAAGGCTCACTGACACAGCAGGAGTGCTCTCTTCAATAATTGCTCATTTTGAGTGGTAAATGGCAGCCGGTCCATGAGTTCTCTTTCTGCACCAAGTGAACGCTTGGTTTCCACAGCCACAGCTGATCATTCCAGCTCTCTTCCTTAAGTCTGGTCATGACCTTCGGAAGGTCTACAAGGAAGGAGAGGAAATGATGGCATATCAAAAGGCCTACAAGGAAGGATAGGAAATGATGGCATATCAAAAGGCCTACAAGGAAAGAGTGGAAATGATGGCATGGCATATCCAAAGACCTACAGAGAATGAGAGGAAATAATGGCATATCCAAAGGTCTACAAGGAAGGAGAGGAAATGATGGCATATCAAAAGGCCTACAAGAAAGGATAGGAAATGATGGCATATCAAAAGGCCTACAAGGAAGGAGAGGAAATGATGGCATATCAAAAGGCCTACAAGAAAGTATAGGAAATAATGGCATATCCAAAGGTCTACAAGGAAGGAGAGGAAATGATGGCATATCAAAAGGCCTACAAGGAAGGAGAGGAAATGATGGCAAATCCAAAGGCCTACAAGGAATGAGAGGAAATTATGGCATATCCAAAGGCCTACAAGGAAGGAGAGGAAATTATGGCATATCCAAAGGCCTACAAGGAAGGAGAGGAAATGATGGCATGTCCAAAGGCCTACAAGGAAGGAGAGGAAATGATGGCATACCAAATGGCCTACAAGGAAGGAGAGGAAATGGTGGCGTATCCTTAGTTTAAAAAACAAACCATTGCCCATCCACAGATTCATGTAGGTTGTTATATATTTCTGTTATAAAACATGTCCCTCCTGTGGGTGCAAGAATGACCATAATAGTATAATAGTGTAGTAGTTCAATGCAGATTAACAATAAGGTTAGTTTCAGAGCACACGATGATATGTACCTGCAATTGTTTCATCAAGTTACATCACATAACTTTCAGCAAGAACATACAGTTTCATAAATTGACAGCATGCAATTTTGTCAACGTATGTTTTGACAAAAGGTGGTAAACCATCATAGGTCTATGTCTACACTTTTGACTTCTTCAGGACTTGTCATGCATGATGGCCGTGCTTACTAGTAGTCACACCCATATGTTTGACGCCACAAACAGCATATTCTTTAATAAGTGGATTTTGAATATAACATTTTGAATTGTTCATAGAGATGAGAATCTCTGTTCTACATTCATCACAACATCCTATGCTCCAAGTCAAGCGGGGTCCACTAGAAACAGACAGAGGCTGCCAACTCGTGTTTATGCACATTTTATTCTAAAACATATATGGAAATAATGACTATATATGTGCAACAGCATCCGTGCACTGCTCATGCGTGGTTACAACTCTTTGAAACATGAGTGTGAACACTGATGTCATCCTAACTGTGCAATTTATGCAAAGTATGATACACTAATCTGCTAGTTTGTATATTTAACCTCTCAACTACTACAGTGGGGGGTGCACCTTAAGGAATACAACTGGAGTAAATGAACACGCTATGCCTATGCCCATACATGTGTTATGTTATGTTATTTGATAGTTATATAGCACCTACTGCCATTGTTGTGGCTTCGAAGCTGCATTTACAAGGGAGGGGGGCATCTAGGACAGTCCCTGTTTCAGCCACAGACAATAAGCATGTGTTATTTGGTTTCTAGTGCACTGTAAATGGAGGTATTCATTCATGCAGCTGAGAATTGGGTAGATTTTCTGATCTAATAAGTGAAAACTGTATACATTGACATGGTACATTTTATTATTTGTGCCTTTAAATCTCCTAGTTAATGCAGGAAAACTTTATATTTACTGAATAAAATCATGTGCATAGCCTTTCTTTTCTAGTTGCTGGTTCTTCTTGGACACATCATTTGCAAAAAAATAAAATATATATTACGTGACAAGGCAGGTATTCTGTAGCTTGCGTACTTTGGAACACACAGCTCGACTCCCGTATATATAATGTGTGTTCTAACAGTCCTTTAGCTTACCAGCGCCGAGACGAAGCAACACACATAGCACTCCTGTTACTCCGAATGCTCAATGGCTTCTGTGTGCAGAGCCTCCGTAAGAAACAGCTTAATTTAAATGGTATAGTAAAGTGTTAAGCAAGGTGCCCATACAGGAGGCATGCAGCCCTAATCACAATCTCGTGATCACGTGACTTTTTCCGGATTGAACGCATAGAAGATTGTTACGCGCAAATGCGACCGGGCATGCCGACAAACTGCAGATCGACAGATGCATTGTGCTTTCTGAAACAAGGAAACAAGGGATACCCTGGTTTTTAAATGGTCGAAGGTAGAAAAGCGCCTCGACTTCATGCAAAACCATCGAATATTCCGCGAATCGTCATGAAGAGACATCCTGAAACGGTGGATTAGAAAAACGTTTTTCTTTCCACAGAATTAAAAACGAAGGTAGCTTGGTGCACCTGAAATCTAAGCTGAGAATTGTTCATGGTCCAGTTTTGAATTCTCTCAATGTCCCTAAGCGAGCATTGTGCTTTCCAGATTGATGTTGAAGACGCACCTATTTGGGGAGGAATTGAATTCTTGAAAAATCATTGGGCCTCTTTACAACCTTGGCATTGGACCATGGTGCTATTAGCACAATGGTCCATGCCGGATTCCGCCATGGTGGATGGCGGATTTACCGCCCCATTCCAAGGTTGGTGGGGCGGTAAATCCGCATTCACCCTGGCCCCTTCCCCATTCCCATTTTTGGCCCATTGGGCTCAATGGGAATGGGGAAGGTGCTAATTACGGCACCGTAAATTACAGTGCCGTAATTAGCACCAAGGTCCCTTAGCGGGATGGACTTTAACGCCTGCAAAAAGCAGGCGTTAAAGTGGGAATCTGGCGTTAAGGGTTTAATGGCGCCGCAGCCTTTTACTGCGCCGTTAACCCCTTAACGCCAGGGTTGTAATGAGGCCCATTTAGTCCTGAAGATGGCCCTAACACTAAGTAGAACAACAGCACACAATTTTGTGCAGTATGTGTTTGAGTGGTCGAAAAATATGTCGACTTGAAAGGAAAACATCTATCTATCTGCTTTTCTCTATCTTTATTTGCAACACTGAGTTAAAGGTTGCTCAAAATGAACTGTATTGTTGACCACCACTATTGATTAAATTAGAAAGCTAAGGAAAGACTAAAAAATATCAAACATTAACTACAAAACCTCCCACGCACTATATGTATATAAAAACAAGTGCTAAACTGTATGATCTACTGGTCCATATCCCCAACTTTTTACAATTCTATTCATAGGTTTTTCAAAGTATTTGTTTGGAAATGATTGTTGTATGTTAAAAAATAGGCTTATAAAAACAAGAATGTCTGTTATGATGTGATGACCCACTATTTTTTCCAGTGGAATGCGTGTTCTTTATGATTTATGGTCTTTGATATAAGTGACCACATGTTTTTTAGCTGTGTTTTACAAAAAGAAAAAAGAAAGATAAAATAAATATATATGTTTTTTGGATACTAAGAAATAGTGTATCTTTACAATGTGCTGATTTATCTGTTTAACATATAAACAGATAAATACGATTTACTGCAATGTTTTCACTAAAGGGACAAAAGAGAGGGGTAGTCGGTCTGTTTTCTTGATTGTGCAGAAGGATTGGCCAACTCCTTGCAGATTTGAAAGATTTTGGCTGTGCTGCAGAGATGAGGGCTTGGATCTGGACTCTCTTCTTGGAGAGGACAGAGAGTATGTATTGCCTTTGGAGCAGGCAGCAGGCCAGTTTGTCAGAGGGTGCACCCGAAGCCCTCCACTTCCTCTCAGCCACCTTGCACTTGCGTTTTAGGGTGGCAATCTCAGAGTCATACCAGAGTTGGACTTGGATGTAGGCTCAAGACAGATTCTTGTGACAGGGGCAAGGATGTTCAGAGGTTTGGAAATAGAAAGATGCAGGTTAGAGAGTTCTGTGTGAGTCAGCCATAGGTGTAGGAGGAGCTTGGGAAGTAGAGGCAACAGCATCCACTGACACACTCTTCATGAGCTGAATGACCAAGAAGGTAGGTGGCAGTGCCGGGGTGGGCTTTGCCTGAGGGACAGAGAGTTTCAGGTGAGAGGAAAGCAGAAAGTGGTCATTCCAAGAGAGAGGTGCGGTGAGAGGGTTAGAGAGTGGATGTCCTAGGAGATGAGAACATCCAAGGTGTGTCTGGCAGAATATGTCAGACCGGAGTGTAGAATGGAGAGAGAGAGAGTGTTGCAGAGGTTGCAGAAGAGCCCAGAGGTGGGATTAGAAGTATTCAGGTGGATGTTGAGGACTCCTAGCAGGAGAAGTTGAGAGGTAGTGCCATGGGGAGAAGAGGAGAGGTCAGCCCATTCTGAGAAGTCGAGACCAAACTATACAGTTGGCCTGTAGATGGTGGCCACACTCAGAGAGAGGCCAGGAGAGACAGCGAGCCTGCAGGCCAGGCATTCAAAGGAGGAGTGGGCCTGCGTAGAAATGACAGAAGCAGGGACCCACTCCAGAAAGATTAAAGCTACTCCCCCTCCTGGTCGGTTGGTTCTGGGCTCGTGGAAGATCCTGTTGCCATCAGGGAGGAGAGTGTCAAAACTCGTGACAGAGCAGGCAGTGAAACATGTCACAGTGAGAGCGAGGACATCCAGGTCAAGGTCTTCAAGGTGGTTGCAGATGTCAAAGGAGTATTAGAGTAACAACGTGGAGCAGGTTGCCACATTTGAAAGTCTTTCGTGGTGGGGTACAGGCTTGTGGTACACCCACTGGTAGAGGGGCCCGAGAGTGGGCAAAGGTTGTAGGTGGATGTGGCATAGTAGCCATAGAGGAGGAGGAAGGGGCCTCGAAGGGGGTGGAAGAAGGAGGTGGCGGAGGAGCCAGAAAGGTGCTAGTAGGGGCAGTGGGAGAAGGAAGGAAGTTGATAAGACGTGCAAGACGCCTGTCGAAAAGGAGGAGATTGGGTTGAGTGCCCTGGACCAAGATGGTGACATTCAGATAGACATTAATGATAGTCTTGGAGGAGAGGAGGGAGGCCACAAGGACCTCCCACTGAGTGCCACCATTATTTGGCGAGGAAGAGATAGGAGAGAGAGCCGAGAACATATGAGGGGTCCATAGGTCTGGAGAGGGAATGACAAAGAGGATCTTGGTTAGGGTCTGTCTGGAGTAAGTGCTGACATGCTCATTTTATATTTTTTAGAGTTCACTACTTAGTGAGCAGTAAATACTCATGGGGAGTGTAATCAGCATTTGGAACCCACACTCAGCACTTTCAATGCACCCAGCCATACCAAAGTACTTTACTTTCTTAGTAATCTTCGACCCTTCATGAGTCTGGCAGTGACATTTTTCAGTCAGGAATTTCAGTACATGAGAACAATAGATATTAAGGCCCAGATGCAGAATTGCTATCCCCATATCTCTCACTTTAAACCTCTGTGAATGTTTCAGGCAGAAATAGGTAGTAGCATTATGCAGTAACATTGTCATTACTTGTTCATCTTTTGCAAACATTAAAGTTCATCTCTTCCCCCAGATTTAAGGGCTGAACTCCGCATTGTGAGCAACCAAGACAAGGCCTGTTTCTTACTACCTATTACCGCTCACAGACTTTGGTAAGATTTATCACAGCAAATTATCACACTGCCTCGAGGATTACATAGTTAGTGAAGGACTTGCAGTGAACTCTTGTTCACCATGCAACTAAACTAGCCTCCTTTGGTGTTTCCCCCACAATGATCGACTGTGCAGTGCCCCTAAGTTCAGCTCTAAGCTCTACCCCACTCCTTTTCAGTGTCTACATGACCCCTTTAGTTCACATTTTTAATAATCCCAGGGTCAGAAGCTAGATGCACAGGGATGATACTCAGCTACATATCAGACTACATGAAAGCAACCACAATCACTAATTCATAGCAAACTGTCAAGGAACTGATGATCAGAAACTGCCTGTGTATGAACACTTTGGAAACAGAGATTCTTTTTAGTAGGCCCAACAGATTCAGAGCGGGGCTCTTTCACATACAGTCGTCCCTCTGTACTAGGGCCTCCTACTTTTTATAAAAACAAAGTTCATAAGTTGAGCATCACATTAAGTACGGCACTCTAATATATGCCTCAAGCGAATGCAAACATTTACTCAATCCATTACCACAAAACGCTGCTTACAGCGTTGCTATCCCACGAGCAAATCTCTCACAAGACCATCCTGACCCTAGCAGTGATCATGTAATCCCTAGTCTACTGCAATGGGATCTATCTTTGGTCACCTGACAAAACTCTGCACAAGTTTCAAATGGCACAAAATCATGCAACCGCCCTCATCTAAAACAATCAGACCACATATCATCCCAGCACTTATGACTATTAAAATTCACTTTCCTGTCTATCAAGCAATATATTGAGTTGAATTCTTCTCAAACTACCAGCTGCCCTGATGCCTCTGGTGGCCTTCCAGAAACGGGATGGCACCTGTCAGTGCAAGTAAACATTTTCTGGTGGTAGATCTCAGCACTGTCATTTTGCCCGTTTAGCTCTGTACCATACACTCTCTGTAGACTGAGTGAAGTTTAGAAAATCACAACAAACATTCCTGTTTTGATAAGCCTGTGATACCTAATATTTTGAGGCACACCACATCTCGACTGCTACTTGTTTTCCACACTCACTGACTCATCTCAGGCTTTGGTCCTCTCTCTTTCTCCACCCTATCACATGTGGCTTCTCTGAAGCAATCGGGTTTTGTTGTGTAGCATGTTACTAATGCTCACAATAAAATACAAGGAGTATCTGTTCATGAAGTGTAAAAATTCATAATAAACCTCTAAAAACAACATTAGTACACACCAGCAAAGTTATGACAGGTTCATAAAAGCTTGAGTAAAACTATCCCGTCTGAAATGTGAAAGTAGAGCAAGTCATTTCAGATATGTGTCACAATGCTACACAGAAACCATCACTGGAAGTTCACCTCAGTTCAGAGCCACTTGAGCAAGGTGTTGTAATCTGGATCTCAGATGGAATGGAATGCACGCGCTTTCAGGAATGTATGTGTGACGTGTGTAGTGTTCGGAATGTGTCAGTTGGTGAGTGCCTGCCAGGTGGGAAGCTGGTGTCTAATCTCCTATAAGTCAACTTGTACTGGGAGACAATAAAGACCTATAAAGTAACTTACCTGCACGTCTAGACTTACTTTATTACACTGGCGACGAGGATTGGGGCTGCTGCGGAGGGGTCAGCACTATTGGAGAAGACATCGCTCTCCGGTACGAAGATCCCACCCGGCGGGCCGCTGTACGCCGTCTCCTGGAGTGTTTGGTGTCGGCTGACTGAAGCGGGCGTCGCCGGAGTTGTTGTGCCCCTGGGTCCAGTGCCGAAGATCCTGTGCGACACATTCCCGTGGGACTATGGAGCGGTTGCTGACTGTTGCGGGGCCACTCAGTGGCGTGATTCCTGGTCCAGTCTCTAGGGGCCTGCACTTCAAGCTGTTTCAAGGACTGCTGGAGTCGAGGTGAGCCGAGTGCCTGGCCCTACGCTCTTGGCTGCCTGTTTGGAGGACTCCAGTGTTCTGTAGCGGGGAGAGGGAGTACCCCCGGGTCCGGAACTGGATGATCCTTTCCTACTGGTGCTTTCCGGTGATTTGTAGCTGGGATGTCTGCCTCCCTGGGGTCCGAAGCCGGAAAGCGGGTGCAGCTGGGGAGCTCCTGGGGCCGCAGTGTTTCAGGAGCGGCGGTGGCTTCGTGAATCTGCCCCTGCGCTCTGCCGTGGCTGCAGGGGGCAATGAACCTTATAACCGAAAGTCTCACTCCTGGCAACTCTGTCACTGGGCGCTGTTACCCATGGACACAAAGAGAGATGACGAACTGTAATACCAGAAATGTCATATACCTGATCACATGCCCGTGTGCGTTAAGATATGTGGGTATGACCACTCGCCCAATTAAAATAAGACTGGCGGAACATCGTTCGTTTATACGAACAAAGAAAACCACAGCACCCATGGTAGAGCACTACATAAAGAAGGAACACAGTCCCACGGATATGAAATGGACCATTGTGGAGAAAATAAAGATGCCAACAAAAGGAGGAAACATCCACGATTTGCTCTTCAGACGCGAGCAGTTATGGATATACAGACTAAGAACAGACATAGAAGGCCTAAATGAATCTATGTGCTGGCAAACTCTTGCTACCCTCTAATCATTATCATCTTTGGTCTATTGCCAGTGCTGTGAAAAGTGTATGTGATACAAGTCTGTGTATCCTTTGATATGTGTATCTAGTATATGAATTCTGAACCGACTGATAAGCATCCATGTGGGTCCGGGGGCAATACTTTCTACTATTCAATTGAGATTCGATCTAGATGTCAAAGATTTTGTGGGCTGAAAGTGTTGTTTCTCTATTTCAATTCATACACATGTATTTGTAGAACTTTTTATCTGTTATCATTGTAATTTTGGAACTGACTGGAAGTCTCGATAGTCAGCATGAATGAACATATTGTTATGTTATGTTATATTATTATCAATATCCAACTCACACAGAAATCATGCTATGGTTTGTCACGTGCAAAGATTGTTTTGTAATTTTTCGTATTCTTTAATCACTCGACTGAGAACATTTTTTTTTGTTTGTCTAAAATTTGCCAACTTTTCCCCAACCTTGACAATGGGGGTCATTCCGAGTTGGGTGGTAAGGTAAAAATGATGCCGGTAAAGGACTACCGACATCGTTTCCCGTTACGGCCCATTCTGACCCACCAGACCGTTATTTACGGCGTCGTAAAGTACGATGCCGTAAATAGCGGTTTAGTGGCGCGCGCCCGACACGCCATGCCGTAATTAGCGGCATGGCGTAAACCGGAGCTGATCCCAAGTAAAGCGGACATGGAAAAAACGGCCTCCACAAGACCGCAAAGTACCTCACCGCCATGGAGTAAATACCGGCATCGCCGAGAAGGTGTTAAGGACCCTGAGCAGTGTTTCCAAGAGGAACAGGTGCACTCAATCAGCACAGGTGGAGGCAATGGAGGCTGGCACAGCACAAAAGGAGCACACCCACACACCACACCCCCTCCCAAACCAAGATGATACCAATTGTAGCAGCATTCCTGGAGCTGGAGGCCCTGCTTGCAAGGCAGCAACTACAACAACAGCAACTACAACATCCACAACCCCCACCACAGAGGATACACAGGAGGAGAAGGAGGGTGAGGCAGGCCCAGCATGCCCTACCGGTGCAGCCACCATTACCACGCCGGCAGCCCCCAATCCCCCCGCATCAGAGCCACCCCCTTCAACCTCACACCAGAGCAGATCCACACCCTGTACCGGCTTGACTGGGACACCATTACCAGCATAGTGGACATGATACATGATGATATAGTGAGCAGCATAGAAATCCGCACTGCCATCCCCCCTCTACTGAAGGTAGTGTCTGTGCTCCACTTCCTTGCCACAGGCAGCTACCAGCATACAGTGGGGCACATGCATGGCATTTCACAGCCCATATTTTCACGGATACTCAAACAAGTGCTGGATGCCCTCCTCACCCACACAAGGGAATACATATCCCTACCCCGTACTCCCCAGGAGATATATGACACCAAAGCTGCCTTCCATGCACTGGCAGGCATGCCAAATTGCATAGGTGCCATCGATTGCACCCACGTGGAATTAGTGGTCCCGCATGCCATGGAGGTGCCGTATCGCAACCGCAAGCAATACCACTCCATCAACGTCCAGATGGTGTGTAATGCCAGTAAATCCATCACACATTGCAATGCCCGATACCCCGGATCAACTCATGACTCCTTGGTCCTGCGGAACTCAACACTACCACGCTACATGGAGCGACATGCCGGACGACGTGCCTGGCTGCTTGGTGAGTAACCTGAATGGGCCATGGCAGTGCATTGGGGCTGTGAGTAGGTCGCCTGCATACTCCACCTGGGTGGGAAAAGGGGGGGGATGCATACTCATCCCAGTAGTCATCTGCGGCCATGTAAGACTAGTACAATTCTCCACCATGAATGCACACACAATTACCTCCTTTTCACTTCCATGCAGGTGATGCTGGCTACCCTCTAAAGCCGTGGCTCATGACCCCGGTCCGCAACCCACAGAACAGGCACGAGGAGGACTACAATAGATCCCATACCCGTACACGGGTGGTGATAGAGCAGACCTTCGGCCTGTTGAAGGCACGATTTTGTTGCCTCAGCCGGTCTGGTGGGGCACTCATCTACAGCCACGAGAAGGTGTCCAAGATCACCATGGCATGTATAATGCTACACAACATGTGCATCCGTCGGAACGTGCCACTGCCCCCTGACGTGGAACTGCTACCACCAGATGATGATGAGGGGGAGGAGGAAGGAATGGCAGGACAGCAGCACGGTGCCGATGCACAGGAGGGACGTTCAGTGCGTCAATCATTGATTGGACAATATTTCTGACTCACAAGTCAGCTGAGGGTGTGAGGGTGAGAGGACATTGTCACTGGGTGTGGGGATACATGTACACCATGCAATGTGCGACATTAAAAGACACAAGCAAAATGAGCAATGTCCACTCTGTTTTTTGGGAATGAACAACCAGTGTATTCAACATTTATGTAGGAACGTGTACAACAAAACCACCACCCTCACCCCACTCCCCCTCCCCCCAAACTCCCACACACCCTCACCCCCCTCCCCCTCCCCCCAACTCCCACACACACCCTCACCCCTCTCCCTCTCCCCCCACAACAACCCCACAATAGTCCCATCAGTGCAACATAGGCAACATGTGTGTGGCAGTATGGTCATTGTGTACTCCCAGAGCCAGGGGTATCCATGTTCTGGCGGCGGAGTGTGCGCATTGACCGACGGACAGGGCTGGTCTGCATGGAGGAGCACTGTGAGGGTGGGTACTACCACTGGGGCTGTGGTCTGGGGGTTGCTGCCTCCAGGGCATCAGCGATCCGGTCCAGCACCTCACAGAGCCGGTTTGTGTTGGCAGTGATGACTTCGCCCAGGGCCTGCAGGTCATTGTGGCACTCCGACCTGGATTCACGGTGTTCCCGGATAAAGTCCTCAATCAGGCCCGTGAGGCGCTGGGAGTGCAATCCATCCATGGCCGGTGTGGCAGATGTGCTCGGCAGCCGTGGTGTTGAGCCTGCAGCCCTTTCGGGGCTTTCTGCAGGGGAGGTGGATCCAGGACTGGCAGGTGGTGCTCCTTGGCCTGTGAGGCCTGGGGTGTCACTCTCCCCGGAGTCGCTGTGTGCAACTTGACTGTAGGATGGGGTGTCTGGGCTGTGTACAATGTCATAGGGCTCCTCCACGTCGGATACAGGAACTGATGTTGGGCTATCTGGCTCCTCGAGGAGGCACATGGCAGCATTCCCCCCTGCCACACTGGACTCCTCTGAGTGCACCGTGGGGCATGTCTCCGTCGGCAGTGCAGGCATGGGTAGGGGTGTGGGTGTGGGTTGTGCAGCCTCCATGGGGGTTGCTGGTGCAGGTGGTGTTGCCTGTGCCTTCTTCCTTCCTGCAGGTTTACGCTGTCCCCTGGCTGTGCCCCTGGAGGTACAGGGCTGTGTGGCTTCCTGGCCCTCACTTTCATGGCCGCTGCCTGTGGGGGGGAAGAGAGAGATGGCATGAGCTATGTTTTGGGGGTCAGCATTTCTTCAAGCCTATAATAATGGGATTGCAGCATTTTGTTGACATTTGGGTGGGGAGTGGGACAGTGATTTAGTGATCTAGGCTTGGATGGTAAATGCATGCAGGTGTCTGGGTCACTCATGTTGGTGGAGTACTGTGCTGACTCACATTGACTACCTCTTTGTGTGCTATGGCCAATATGGGTTGGAGCCCTGCACCTGGCATCAGCCTGGGTCTCACTTGTGACGGCATGATTTGATGGGGGTGGGGGGTTCCCATACCTGATGTGACTGGTTGCCCAGCCCTTGGCAGTGCCTTACATTGGGAATGCATTTACTATCTTCACTCATGACACTCACCTCCATCTGCGGATGACGGGGCACCGCACTCCATCTCGCCGACCCCCTCTATGGCTTCAGTGCCCATCATGTCCGCACACGTTTGCTCCCAGGGCATCATCTTGATGGGAGAAGCTGGGCCTCCTCCTGTCTCCAGGGCCTGTGTTCGGTTGGCCGATAGGATGGCCCACACCCTGAGATGGAGGTCATCCCACCGTTTCCTGCAGTCCCTCATCGTACGGGGGGTGTTCCCTACGGCGCTCAACCTCTGTGCAACCAAGTCCCAGATCTCCTTCTTCCTGGCAATGGTGGGCCTACGCATGTCACTGCTGAATACTATCTCAGCATTTGCGTGCAGTGTGTCCACCAGGACCTGGAGCTCGTCCTGCATGAAATGCTCCTTCCTGATGCAGGCGGCACCTTTCTTCAGTGCTTTCGGCATGATACTGGTCAGTGATGGCTTTTTTAAGGGTCAAAATATACCTCCGGGTACTGTATTAAGAGGATGGCAATGGATTGTGTTTTTAAAGATGGCCGCCGCACTCCTTCCCGCTCCTGTGCAATGACGTAATTTCCGTATCCGTTAATTAGCGGTGACCGTAATTTACGGATACCGTAAATTACGGTCACCGCTAATAACGGTCAGCGAAGCTTCGGTGGCGGTGTTGTAATGACCGTCTCGCTTCATGCCGCTAAGGGGTTTTACGGGCCCTTTAGCGGTATGCCGCTAGGGGATTTACCGGCATGGCGGAAAGCTCGTGCCCGCGAAGTCGCAATGGCCTGTAAATTGCGGCGTCGTACCAGACCGGACTCGGTCTTTCGGCCATGCCGGTAAACACCCATACTTACCTCAAAACTCGGAATGAGGCCCAGTGCCTTGAGCCCTTGTGTGTTCTTTGCGTGAACGCATCATTTTAGTTACCTCTCACTTGATATAGATATTCTTTTGATAACTTAATACCCTTACCGATACACTATTGATACAGTCGCTATTTTTTCAAGATGGCCGCCTAGTCGTGGCCCCTATTTGGTGTTTATCCTCACGGCGTGTCAGACTGAGGTCGACACACCATGCGGATCATGTGACCACCACGTCATAAACAGAACACCCAGTACGGTAGCCGACTATGAGCTACGGCACAACTGTGGCGTTCCGACAAGCGTGTGGAAGGTAAGCAACTACTATGCCTTTTCGCAATGCATCATTGTAATGATTCACGCACAGAGAACGGTGACTGTTAGCACATCTCTTGAACTTATTCTGCCTAGAGCATATCCGCAGCCATAATAATTCCGCGAGCAGCCGCTATTAACCAACGATATGAGTGAGTTCAGCGATAACATGCGGTGAGTTCTCGGTGCCAGTTCATGGCCCCCAGAGCTCATGCATCAATGGGCTAAGAGCCACTGCACATCAACCAAGTGCAGAGAAACAATGAATGACTGGGAAATTTGCTCGAGGGTACCCAGTTGGGCCAACCCTGTACCTCAGGCCAAGCTCTTCGGGAGCTGACCTGTATAGACAGCAAGCTAGGTTCTAAATTGTAACTTTTAAATGACTTTTTTTCCATCACACTATAATGTTTATGTAGTGAGATACTGATAGTGCCTGTTATGGTTCAAGCACTTACAGACCATCCTTTTTGTAGGTGGGCAAACGAACCCAGTGGATTTGCAAATTAAAAAACGCATGTTACCCGAATCCAGGACCCTGATAGATGGGATTTGATTAAAGCATTATTGGGTAAGATACAGATCCTATATCTTTCCTTGTTTGAGAGCACTGTTGGGACACATTTCTAATGGTATTCTCCCTCTCTCCTTCTCTTCCCATTCCCACACCCTGTTTTATGTATCCCACAGGGTGACTCTCCACTTCTGGATCTTAGAGACCCAGTTCTCCTATGTAGAATTCTACAGACCACACAATAAAAACCAGTGCGCGTCTATAGCCCTGAAGAAAGTGGCGACATCCAGTCTCAATACCACTGAAACCGGTCGGCTCTTTTTGCGACCTGAGTAGTCAAATCTGGATCAGATAAGATCCCTACATCAGTTTGCTGGTAGACCCTTCCACTAAGAAGGGATCACCCTATTGTTCTCTTTTCTTTCTTCAAACCTACAGACGAACGGAGCTCATATATTAAGGAAACAAATCTCCGAACCCACTCAACAACAGGAGTCAGCATCAACCACCACCATCTTGTTGGTATAAGTCCAAGATTCTATTCTATTTTTAACCATTTCTTTTTAAGAAAATAATTTGTTTTAACTAGTTGCAAAATCCAAAAAACGAAAATAAAAAATGAATGTTTATTTGGAAAACAACACAGTAAACTACATAAAATAAAATTTGTGGAACTTTAAAGGCACGATTCAATAATCAATTACCTTGGATTAATTCTAAGAATGAAGCAATATATGAATAAATATGACTCGGACCCGAGCGTGATATAAAATTAGGGAAGTCC
Organism: Ambystoma mexicanum; assembly: GCF_040938575.1. Lineage (NCBI taxonomy): Eukaryota > Metazoa > Chordata > Amphibia > Caudata > Ambystomatidae > Ambystoma > Ambystoma mexicanum. Next base: position 287,544,505 of record NC_090941.1, on the reverse strand, counting down.
CGAGGTCTCGTTTCCCAACCCAGGTTCCAGTTTTGTGGATACCCTGGACTTACTTTATTACACAATGCATTGTGGGTATGCACATCAGTGCAAATGCAAGTGTTGATCTAATTTGCATACCGACAATGCATTGTCTGCATCCTTGAGAGATGTTTTGGGTTAAAAAAGCTATGTATAAAATAGCACTGCCTTAAAAGACGAAGCCAATTTCCTGGAAAGAAAAGCTTGCATTTAAGCTCGTTTGCATACCCCTAATGCCTTGGCCATGTCGCTCTGAACCGAAGGTAAACTTCCACTGAATGCTACTGGATAGTGCTGTAGCACGTGTGAAATGGCCTAATCTACAGGAAGAAACACTGGCAAGATATAATCCCTGCCACATTTTAGGCAGTGTTAATCATAACGATGATTCATTCCTGACAAAACCTACCTCTTCCTTAGCCTGAAGTTAATGTCGGATTTCTGAGATTGGCTGTCTGTCTGAACAGGCAATGGTAATTTGTGGGGTACTGAAATGCTCTCTCCTTGCCCCCAAACATGTTTTATTTAGTTTAGATGCCCTTGATAAGGGCATATTCGGCTTCATTTCTGAGGTGGCATGTAGGTTCCTTGCAAAATGGGACAGTAGTGCAATCAGGCCCGGCTCCAGGAATATTCATCTGGATGGGCCAGGTTTGTGATAAGGGGGGCCCAAATTCCATTGGGTTTGGGTCTAGGAGCACCCTGAAGAAAGTGCTGGCGTCGATCCAGATTTCACAGATCCGTGATCCTGCAAAAACGTCTTCCCAAATCTGGAAAAATATATTTACTCCCTTCTATAAAAGATAAAAAAAACAATACATAGCAAAAGGAGAAGCATGGAAAATAGTGTTGCACAATCAATCTACCTATCTTCTCTTCCCATCTCCAGCTGCTCTTCCTTTGCAATTATGTTTGTTGGTTTATTTATTTTGTAGGGTGCGCCGAACCCGTAGGTAACTGGGCGCAACATAATAGAAGAAAACTTAAAGCTTGATACATAGGGTATAGTTACACAGTGACATAGTAAAAATAACATAGACAATACTGGGCAAAACATGTAGGATGAAACGTTGATGTAATTCTATGCAGGTGCATACAATACAGGTGGGTCATAGATTCTATACAGGTGCATAAAATAGTAATGGGTTGTGAATGGGTCATATGTCATTAGGGCGCAGCCAGTTTAATGCATTACGCCTGAAGCTCAGGTAAGATTGGTCAGCTCTAAGTGCTAGGGTTAGAGCGTTCCAGGATTGGGCAGCTTTCACTGAGAAGCTATTGCCTCCTGATTTCATGAGCTTGAATCTAGGTATCTCAAGGCAGAAGGCGTTGGCTGTTCTAGTAGGTCGTGTAGAAGTTCTCCTAACCATTTTCTGTGTTATGTAAGGTGGGGCAGTGTTATTCAGGCATGTGTAGGTCAAAGAGATGGTTTCAAGTAAAATTCTGTCCTTGATATTTAGCCAGTGGTGTTCCCTTCTGATTTTGGAAATGTGTTCTCTATTAGGGATGTTCAGGGCGGTTCTTAGAGCATTATTTTGTAGGATTTGTATTCTATCCAGGATGTACTTATTGACTCCTAAGTTTAAGGCGTTGTAATAATACAGTTTTGACATTATTAGGGCATTGGCATGGGTAATACAACTGGTTTTAGATAAGAATGGCCTGCAAGCTCTAATGAGTTTGCAGGTGTAAGCTGTAGATGATTCCATGGAATTCACCTGTTTCTTTAACGTACAGGTGGAGTCAAGGTAAAACCCTGTCCTATCCTCCTCCACCTTTCTCCACCAGTGCCCTTCCTTCAGCTCCCCTAATCACCATTCCCATTGACCCCTACTCCCACCTACTCCGACCAGCCCCCAGCATGTCTTTCTTAGCCTGGCTGGGGAACATCGAGGGTGATGCATCCTCCAACTCCGCTGAGAGGGCGGAGCAGTGAGCCCCCAGTCTTTGTACCATCTCAGATGATGGTGTTCGCCAAACAATGCCTTCCTGAACACTGTGGCTACTCCCAAGAGGCCCCAGAGGAGGTACTTGTGGTCCCTCCATCTTATGTGAAAGATAGAAACCCCACCCCCAGAATATTGAAGTAAGGAACAGGAGATTTTGTTTCTTCAAAAATTACATTGCATTTCTGCAGAACATTTTAATTGAGTTGAGGGTGAGAGGGAGTGCTAGCATGTAGGAGAGAGTGCTAGGGTTGGAAGAGCTGCATGAGGTTGCAGACTGTGCAGGTTGAGTGGTTTCCGGCCTCCTGGTATCACTTCTCGTGGGGAGATGGCCTTGCTCCCCTGCCTTGCACCTGTTCATCATTGTTTGGTACATAAGGGTTATAATATGCAATTGTCCATGATGACTTTTTGTTTGATGGGTTCACTTTGATTTGCTATTGAATAACACAATTTTGTCCAATAAATGCAGGCTGATATTTTTAAAGAAAGATGTGTGTGTGTGCGTGTTCTTGGTGGGTTCCAATGCTTGTGCTGCCCATCTATAAAACCATGAGTGAGGTGTTTGGGTGTTTGGAATGCCTTACAATGTAAAATGAATCCCTTCTAGGGGCACCTAATTTTAGCAGGTACGACATAGAGAAATGAAATTATTTGTACAGGATCACACACGTTGGTTGAGTGGTAAAGGCAGAATTGGAGCCTAGCCTGAAATTTAGATACTTGAACATGCATTTTCCAAGCTCAACTTAGTACAAATAAGTGTTGAAGTTTGGTTTTGAATACCTACCATAATACTTAATTTTATACAGATTACTTTAAAAATGCACAAGTCAAATGATAAATCAACCTGACAATGTATTCATCATTGTAGAAACATGTTGATGAAAATAGTAGGCATTTTGTTTTGAATCTTAAATTGCACAGGAAGGGACCACACCTGTTTGTACTTTATGCAACAGGGGCAATTCATTAATTGTAATTGTTTCAACCAAGTACTGGAAAAGTAAAGTGTAAAACGCACTACGTGTCTGGGAACGTGTAAATCACTTCCACAATTAATGATTGTGATAGCCAACCACAATGGATTCCTATGGAATCTGCCTGCTTTTACCAGGTGTAAATGTCAGATCGATCCCAGTGGAATCCATTGGTTTTCGACCAACATAAAAATACATGCTGTTGGAAAACCAATCTGATTTGGCAGGGGGACCTCTGATATCCAACCTCACATGCCAAATCATACAAAATCATGCAGGTCATAAATGCATTTATCACGAATTCTTGCACTCTGCTTTGCTTGGAAAATGACCCCCTATGATTGTAGCTTTGTTTTCCCCATCCTTGAATGGAAGTACATAGGCTCCAGCATATACATTAATGAGAATTTACAAAACGTCTCATACATACACAAAGTGAAATGAAATGCATGACAAGATCCTTGTTTCACACCGCTTGTTCTGTATCCTAATCAACCAACAAATTAGACTTAAATTGCTTGTTAATTTAAAGAAGAAAATCACTTCCTGTTGTTAATAAGTTGCCTCTGAGACACGTTAAAAATATACAACCACAGTGGGACGGCCTGTGCAGCCCTGGCTGTTTGTATTTGGGGGAGAGAGGCAGAGCAGGGGGCATCGGCATTTGTCCCAGGTCCAAATGTTAAATCCACCTCTGATTGCACTCTTTAGGGCATATTCAAATACCGCTTTTTAGTTTTAAAAGATGTACACCTTTTATACTTTGCACACAACTTAACAGGAAACGCTCTTCTCTCGTGTGATTTTAAAGGTGCTCTGTGAGGGATTCCGACACTGCCTAAACACCCAGCACCCAGGATTTACATTATACTTTCCAAACAAGACCAACAATGCACACAACGTATTCTGTTGGAATGCAAACTCTGTTAAGTTACTCAAACAGTATAAACTTATCAAGTCAGTACTTAGTTTGAATCATGAAACACTCTGGCAGACTAGCCTAGGCTTCCACACAAAGACACATTCTATTTAGGTCACATCCTCACTGGTAAGTATGCATGAGAAGATCTGAAACTGGTCAATATCTGCCATCCTAGCCTTATAATTTTCAGGTAGGGCCTTGTTGGACCAACTCAGTGAGGTGCAGCTTGATTCCCTAGGCGTAGCAACCTCACAGAGCCGGTTTGTGTTGGCAGTGATGACTTCGCTCAGGGCCTGCAGGTCATTGTGGCACTCCGACCTGGATTCACGGTTGTCCCGGATAACGTCCTCAATCAGGCCCGTGAGGCGCTGGGAGTGCAATCCATCCATGGCCGGTGTGGTAGATGTGCTCGGCAGCCGTGGTGTTGAGCCTGCAGCCCTTTCGGGGCTTTCTGCAGGGGAGGTGGATCCAGGACTGGCAGGTGGTGCTCCTTGGCCTGTGAGGCCTGCGGTGTCACTCTCCCCGGAGTCGCTGTGTGCAACTTGACTGTAGGATGGGGTGTCTGGGCTGTGTACAATGTCATAGGGCTCCTCCACGTCGGATACGGGAACTGATGTTGGGCTATCTGGCTCCTCGAGGAGGCACATGGCAGCATTCCCCCCTGCCACACTGGACTCCTCTGAGTGCACCGTGGGGCATGTCTCCGTCGGCAGTGCAGGCATGGGTAGGGGTGTGGGTGTGGGTTGTGCAGCCTCCATGGGGGTTGCTGTTGCCTGTGCCTTCTTCCTTCCTGCAGGTTTACGCTGTCCCCTGGCTGTGCCCCTGGAGGTACAGGGCTGCGTGGCTTCCTGGCCCTCACTTTCATGGCCGCTGCCTGTGGGGGGGAAGAGAGAGATGGCATGAGCTATGTTTTGGGGGTCAGCATTTCTTCAAGCCTATGGTATAACAATGGGATTGCAGCGTTTTGTTGACATTTGGGTGGGGAGTGGGACAGTGATCTGGGCTTGGATGGTAAATGCATGCAGGTGTCTGGGTCACTCATGTTGGTGGAGTACTGTGCTGATTCACATTGACTGCCTCTTTGTGTGCTATGGCCAATATGGATTGGAGCCTTGCACCTGGCATCAGCCTGGGACTCACTTATGACGGCATGATTTGATGGGGGGGGGTTCCCATAAGTGATGTGACTGCTTGCCCAGCCCTTGGCGGTGCCTTAAATTGGGAATGCATTTACTATCTTCACTCATGACACTCACCTCCATCTGCGGATGACGGGGCACCGCACTCCATCTCGCCGACCCCCTCTATGGCTTCAGTGCCCATCATGTCCGCACACGTTTGCTCCCAGGGCATCATCTTGATGGGAGAAGCTGGGCCTCCTCCTGTCTCCAGGGCCTTTGTTCGGTTGGCCGATAGGATGGCCCGCACCCTGAGACGGAGGTCATCCCACCGTTTCCTGCAGTCCCTCGTCGTACGGGGGGTGTTCCCTACGGCGCTCAACCTCTGTGCAACCAAGTCCCAGATCTCCTTCTTCCTGGCAATGGTGGGCAAACGCATGTCACTGCTGAATGCTATCTCAGCATTTGCGTGCAGGGTGTCCACCAGGACCTGGAGCTCATCCTGCGTGAAACGCTCCTTCCTGATGCGGGCGGCACCTTTCTTCAGTGCTTTCGGCATGATACTGGTCAGTGATGGCTTTTTTAAGGGTCAAAATATACCTCCGGGTACTGTATTAAGAGGATGGCAATGGATTGTGTTTTTAAAGATGGCCGCCGCACTCCTTCCCGTTCCTGTGCGATGACGTAATTTCCGTATCCGTTAATTAGCGGTGACCGTAATTTACGGATACCGTAAATTACGGTCACCGCTAATAACGGTCAGCGAAGCTTCGGTGGCGGTGTTGTAATGACCGTCTCGCTTCATGCCGCTAAGGGGTTTTACGGGCCCTTTAGCGGTATGCCGCTAGGGGATTTACCGGCATGGCGGAAAGCTCGTGCCCGCGAAATCGCAATGGCCTGTAAATTGCGGCGTCGTACCAGACCGGACTCGGTCTTTCCGCCATGCCGGTAAAAACCCATACTTACCTCAAAACTCGGAATGAGGCCCAGTGCCTTGAGCCCTTGTGTGTTCTTTGCGTGAACGCATCTTTTTAGTTACCTCTCACTTGATATAGATATTCTTTTGATAACTTAATACCCTTACCGATACACTATTGATACAGTCGCTATTTTTTCAAGATGGCCGCCTAGTCGTGGCCCCTCTTTGGTGTTTATCCTCATGGCGTGTCAGACTGAGGTCAACACACCATGCGGATCATGTGACCACCACGTCATAAACAGAACGCCCAGTACGGTAGCCGACTATGAGCTACGGCACGACTGTGGCGTTCCGACAAGCGAGTGGAAGGTAAGCAACTACTATGCCTTTTCGCAATGCATCATTGTAATGATTCAGGCACAGAGAACGGTGACTGTTAGCACATCTCTTGAACTTATTCTGCCTAGAGCATATACGCAGCCATAATAATTCCGCGAGCAGCCGCTATTAACCAACGATATGAGTGAGTTCAGCAATAACATGCAGTGAGTTCTCGGTGCCAGTTCATGGCCCCCAGAGCTCATGCATCACTGGGCTAAGAGCCACTGCACATCAACCAAGTGCAGAGAAACAATGAATAACTGGGAAATTTGCTCGAGGGTACCCAGTTGGGCCAACCCTGTACCTCAGGCCAAGCTCTTCGGGAGCTGACCTGTATAGACAGCAAGCTAGGTTCTAAATTGTAACTTTTAAATGACTTTTTTCTATCACACTATAATGTTTATGTAGTGAGATACTGATAGTGCCTGTTATGGTTCAAGCACTTACAGACCATCCTTTTTGTAGGTGGGCAAATGAACCCAGTGGATTCGCAAATTAAAAAACGCATGTTACCCGAATCCAGGACCCTGATAGATGGGATTTGATTAAAGCATTATTGGGTAAGATACAGATCCTATATCTTTCCTTGTTTGAGAGCACTGTTGGGACACATTTCTAATGGTATTCTCCCTCTCTCCTTCTCTTCCCATTCCCACACCCTGTTTTATGTATCCCACAGGGTGACTCTCCACTCCTGGATCTTAGAGACCCAGTTCTCCTATGTAGAAGTCTACAGACCACACAATAAAAACCAGTGTGCGTCTACAGCCCTGAAGAAAGTGGTGACATCCAGTCTCAATACCACTGAAACCGGTCGGCTCTTTTTGCGACCTGAGTAGTCAAATCTGGATCAGATAAGACCCCTACATCAGTTTGCTGGTAGACCCTACCACTAAGAAGGGATCACCCTATTGTTCTCTTTTCTTTCTTCAAACCTACAGACCAGCGGAGCTCATATATTAAGGAAACAAATCTCCGAACCCACTCAACAACAGGAGTCAGCATCAACAACCACCATCTTGTTGGTATAGGTCCAAGATTCTATTCTATTTTAACCATTTCTTTTTAAGAAAATAATTTGTTTTAACTAGTTGCAAAATCCAAAAAACGAAAATAAAAAAATGAATGTTTATTTGGAAAACAACACAGTAAACTACATAAAATAAAATTTGTGGAACTTTAAAGGCACGATTCAATAATCAATTACCTTGGATTAATTCTAAGAATGAAGCAATATATGAATAAATATGACTCGGACCCGAGCGTGATATAAAATTAGGGAAGTCCCGAGGTCTCGTTTCCCAACCCAGGTTCCAGTTTTGTGGATACCCTGGACTTACTTTATTACCCAATGCATTGTGGGTATGCACATCAGTGCAAATGCAAGTGTTGATCTAATTTGCATACAGACAATGCATTGTCTGCATCCTTGAGAGATGTTTTGGGTTAAAAAAGCCATGTATAAAATAGCACTGCCTTAAAAGACGAAGCCAATTTCCTGGAAAGAAAAGCTTGCATTTAAGCTCGTTTGCATACCCCTAATGCCTTGGCCATGTCGCTCTGAACCGAAGGTAAACTTCCACTGAATGCTACTGGATAGTGCTGTAGCACGTGTGAAATGGCCTAATCTACAGGAAGAAACACTGGCAAGATATAATCCCTGCCACATTTTAGGCAGTGAAAGGGTTAATCATAACGATGATTCATTCCTGACAAAACCTCCCTCTTCCTTAGCCTGAAGTTAATGTCGGATTTCTGAGATTGGCTGTCTGTCTGAACAGGCAATGGTAATTTGTGGGGTACTGAAATGCTCTCTCCTTGCCCCCAAACATGTTTTATTTAGTTTAGATGCCCTTGATAAGGGCATATTCGGCTTCATTTCTGAGGTGGCATGTAGGTTCCTTGCAAAATGGGACAGTAGTGCAATCAGGCCCGGATCCAGGAATATTCATCTGGATGGGCCAGGTTTGTGATAAGGGGGGCCCAAATTCCATTGGGTTTGGGTCTAGGAGCACCCTAAAGAAAGTGCTGGCGTCGATCCAGATTTCACAGATCCGTGATCCTGCAAAAACGTCTTCCCAAATCTGGAAAAATATATTTGCTCCCTTCTATAAAAGATAAAAAAAACAATACATAGCAAAAGGAGAAGCAAGGAAAATAGTGTTGCAAAATCAATCTACCTATCTTCTCTTCCCATCTCCAGCTGCTCTTCCTTTGCAATTATGTTTGTTGGTTTATTTATTTTGTAGGGTGCGCCGAACCCGTAGGTAACTGGGCGCAACATAATAGAAGAAAACTTAAAGCTTGATGCATAGGGTATAGTTACACAGTGACATAGTAAAAATAACATAGACAATACTGGGCAAAACATGTAGGATGAAACGTTGATGTAATTCTATGCAGGTGCATACAATACAGGTGGGTCATAGATTCTACACAGGTGCATACAATAGTAATGGGTTGTGAATGGGTCATATGTCATTAGGGCGCAGCCAGTTTAATGCATTACGCCTGAAGCTCAGGTAAGATTGGTCAGCTCTAAGTGCTAGGGTTAGAGCGTTCCAGGATTGGGCAGCTTTCACTGAGAAGCTATTGCCTCTCGATTTCATGAGCTTGAATCTAGGTATCTCAAGGCAGAAGGCGTTGGCTGTTCTAGTAGGTCGTGTAGAAGTTCTCCTAACCATTTTCTGTGTTATGTAAGGTGGGGCAGTGTTATTCAGGCATGTGTAGGTCAAAGAGATGGTTTTAAGTAAAATTCTGTCGTTGATCTTTAGCCAGTGGTGTTCCCTTCTGATTTTGGAAATGTGTTCTCTATTAGGGATGTTCAGGGCGGTTCTTAAAGCATTATTTTGTAGGATTTGTATTCTATCCAGGATGTACTTATTGACTCCTAAATTTAAGGCGTTGTAATAATACAGTTTTGACATTATTAGGGCATTGGCATGGGTAATACAACTGGTTTTAGATAAGAATGGCCTGCAAGCTCTAATGAGTTTGCAGGTGTAAGCTGTAGATGATTCCATGGAATTCACCTGTTTCTTTAACGTACGGGTGGAGTCAAGGTAAAACCCTGTCCTATCCTCCTCCACCTTTCTCCACCAGTGCCCTTCCTTCGGCTCCCCTAATCACCATTCCCATTGACCCCTACTCCCACCTACTCCGACCAGCCCCCAGCATGTCTTTCTTAGCCTGGCTGGGGAACATCGAGGGTGATGCATCCTCCAACTCCGCTGAGAGGGCGGAGCAGTGAGCCCCCAGTCTTTGTACCATCTCAGATGATGGTGTTCGCCAAACAATGCCTTCCTGAACACTGTGGCTACTCCCAAGAGGCCCCAGAGGAGGTACTTGTGGTCCCTCCATCTTATGTGAAAGATAGACACCCCACCCCCAGAATATTGAAGTAAGGAACAGGAGATTTTGTTTCTTCGAAAATTACATTGCATTTCTGCAGCACATTTTAATTGAGTTGAGGGTGAGAGGGAGTGCTAGCATGTAGGAGAGAGTGCTAGGGTTGGAAGAGCTGCATGAGGTTGCAGACTGTGCAGGTTGAGTGGTTTCCGGCCTCCTGGTATCACTTCTCGTGGGGTGATGGCCTTGCTCCGCTGCCTTGCACCTGTTCATCATTGTTTGGTACATAAGGGTTATAATATGCAATTGTCCATGATGACTTTTTGTTTGATGGGTTCACTTTGATTTGCTATTGAATAACACAATTTTGTCCAATAAATGCAGGCTGATATTTTTAAAGAAAGATGTGTGTGTGTGTGTGTTCGTGGTGGGTTCCAATGCTTGTGCTGCCCATCTATAAAACCATGAGTGAGGTGTTTGGGTGTTTGGAATGCCTTACAATGCAAAATGAATCCCTTCTAGGGGCACCTAATTTTAGCAGGTACGACATAGAGAAATTAAATTATTTGTACAGGATCACACACGTTGGTTGAGTGGTAAAGGCAGAATTTGAGCCTAGCCTGAAATTTAGATACTTGAACATGCATTTTCCAAGCTCAACTTAGTACAAATAAGTGTTGAAGTTTGGTTTTGAATACCTACCATAATACTTAATTTTATACAGATTACTTTAAAAATGCACAAGTCAAATGATAAATCAACCTGACAATGTATTCATCATTGTAGAAACATGTTGATGAAAATAGTAGGCATTTTGTTTTGAATCTTAAATTGCACAGGAAGGGACCACACCTGTTTGTACTTTATGCAACAGGGGCAATTCATTAATTGTAATTGTTTCAACCAAGTACTGGAAAAGTAAAGTGTAAAACACAGGCGAAAATCACCTTGCTCTTAACATTTCCACTACGTGTCTGGGAACGTGTAAATCACTTCCACAATTAATGATTGTGATAGCCAACCACAATGGATTCCTATGGAATCTGCCTGCTTTTACCAGGTGTAAATGTCAGATCGATCCCAGTGGAATCCATTGGTTTTCGGCCAACATAAAAATACATGCTGTTGGAAAACCAATCTGATTTGTCAGGGGGACCTCTGATATCCAACCTCACATGCCAAATCATACAAAATCATGCAGGTCATAAATGCATTTATCACGAATTCTTGCACTCCGCTTTGCTTGGAAAATTACCCCCTATGATTGTAGCTTTGTTTTCCCCATCCTTGAATGGAAGTACATAGGCTCCAGCATATACATTAATGAGAATTTACAAAACGTCTCATACATACACAAAGTGAAATTAAATGCATGACAAGATCCTTGTTTCACACCGCTTGTTCTGTATCCTAATCACCCAACAAATTAGACTTAAATTGCTTGTTAATTTAAAGAAGAAAATCACTTCCTGTTGTTAATAAGTTGCCTCTGAGACACGTTAAAAATATACAACCACAGTGGGACGGCCTGTGCAGCCCTGGCTGTTTGTATTTGGGGGAGAGAGGCAGAGCAGGGGGCATGGGCATTTGTCCCAGGTCCAAATGTTAAATCCACCTCTGATTGCACTCTTTAGGGCATATTCAAATACCGCTATTTAGTTTTAAAAGATGTACACCTTTTATACTTTGCACACAACTTAACAGGAAATGCTCTTCTCTCGTGTGATTTTAAAGGTGCTCTGTGAGGGATTCCGACACTGCCTAAACACCCAGCACCCAGGATTTACAATATACTTTCCAAACAAGACCAACAATGCACACAACGTATTCTGTTGGAATGCAAACTCTGTTAAGTTACTCAAACAGTATAAACTTATCAAGTCAGTACTTAGTTTGAATCATGAAACACTCTGGCAGACTAGCCTAGGCTTCCACACAAAGACCCATTCTATTTAGGTCACAGCCTCACTGGTAAGTATGCATGAGAAGATCTGAAACTGGTCAATATCTGCCATCCTAGCCTTATAATTTTCAGGTAGGGCCTTGTTGGACCAACTCAGTGAGGTGCAGCTTGATTCCCTAGGCGTAGCAAGCAAGGCACTCTGGGCATATATATGTTCACTTTGGGAGACAAACTGAAACCAACATGCATTGACAAAGCAAATAGCTTGGGCTTTTGATTGGGCACGGATAGGCATTTGCCAGGCACTGCCATAAGGGTACCACCTGGACATAAGATAGGAACAGCAGGAAAATGGTGCGAGTACCTGGGCATATGATGGCATTGCCTGGCAAATGTCTAATACCTATACACAAGCAAAAACTGTTGGCTTTGCGATTGCTTGGTTAAGACAGTACTTCAGGCAGAGACATTGACAAAGATATTGCTTATAAAATCAACTGGCTGAAGACACACATTAAGAGTTTTTTTTTTAATCATACCAGGAGCTCATTTACAGTGGCAATTAAGTAATTAGACACTAAAAGAATGCTTAGATATAACAGTGGTAGGCCCTATATAGCAACACGTTTGGTGTTACTTTGTGATAGAGCTTGCTCAAAGAGTTCCAGAAAGGTTACGTTTTGGTGGCGAGAGGCAGGTAGATGGTGGTAATGCCATGGGCTCTTACATAGCCATGGCTATTCATTGGGTGGGTAAATGACCAAATACACCCATAGGATGTGTGTTTCTCCTTACATTTTATATCCACCCTGTGTTCCACTGCATGAGTTCTGTCTTGAACCTAATAGGAGCAAGTCTGTATCAATTATAACCACTGGCATTGCACTGGCCAGCCTTCTTTATCGTTGTTTGCAAATCAGCCTTAGCCCATTCACCAATGCGCAAAGCCCTTCCCAAACTGCTAGACCACAAGGCCTAAAAATGAATGTGGTTGCTGTGTTCCAGTGCAGAGGGGTCATGGCCTAGCAATTGAGATTGGACTGCACCTTGTGGTGGCAGCACCAAGAGCCATTTACAAATCGCTTGTCCCCTTCTGTAATGGCACAGACATACTACAGAATTATGGCATGGAATGTTACGCAGAGCAACAGTTGTGGTTGATGTTTAATTCAAAGCCTTGCACCTATCACTTTTTATTTTACTACACTCCAGAATTACATTTGTTTTACTATCAACCTTATCTTTTTACTTATACTCAAGTAGTTAATGCAGCATAATAAATACTTTGAATGTAATTTGTAAGGTCCCCCAGTCAGATGATGCACCTTCTTCAGAAATCTGTGTTCAAGCAACATCATCTGTCATTTATTGTTTGGTATAGTTAGCCATTTTATTAAGCATGATGTGAAAACCCTCTATATTCTCACAAAAGATAAACATGCTTTAAATTAAAGAAAGCAAAACTGTGATTTTCGGTTTGAGAAAATAGTTGTAGGCAGCCAGCTTAAATAAGTGTGCTACCTCACTTACAGGTGTGAATGGCCCTCCATCTCCCTGGTCATTTCATGGCTGTCGGGCATACATCATTGTCTAGGGCATGAAAACAAATCCTGGCTGACCTCCTGCAGTTCAGAGTCTCCGAAGGATATCTCTGAGGTTGCTGCTGCATGCGTAGAGTGAAATCCACTCCCACACCCATATTCCCTCACTTCCCACTGGCATGGCCTACTTTCTAGTGGGGCCAGAAGGTGGACTTGGGGGGGGCCTGGCCCCCCTGGGCCACCTGCTAGAGCCGGGCCTGAGTGCAATACTGGAGGTATAGAACCAAGAGCAAGCTCCACCACAATATTACATTCGTTTGAATTAAATGTGTCTGCTTTTGCATCTCCTTATGCACAGACAGAGTTGATGCCCAAGGAAAGTTTGGCTTAACTTCCGGTTCTATGGACTGTCATCACAATCACAGTATTACACCAAAAGAAATGCAATCATCAGCAAATACTGCTGTGCATTGTTATAGCCAACTGTACTCTTCTGCATTTCTGTTTGAATTTAGACTGGTGTGTTTAGTTTTTTTAATTCCAGAATCTCATATTTTCACTTATTTCTCATTGTTTGTAATTGCCCCAAGATAGAAAAAAAGCATCAACAAAGCAAGCTTGGAGGTTTGGCTTTTGTATATGAATGTTATAGGCGTTTGTTGAGCATACAGCCAGGTACTCACACAGGTACTCGCACAATTTAGCAGCAACTGTATGTGCCCAGAGAGCACAACATTTGTACTCTCGTAATCATATGTCAGGTATTGTTTTCATAGTGCATACATTGCTTCTGTCAAACCTATTTAATGTAAAGGAACACACATTTGCTCAACAAATTATGGTGTCCAATACTTTTCACTTGTATAACATGCCTCTCCCAACTCCATTACACAAATACTTTTTTTATTTGTGTATATGGTTTTAAAAAAAGTGCACGCTTCATATGTTCAAATACACTAAAAAAATACAGAAATAAAAAATATGTAAAACATTAATTATACATATAAAACACATCGAGTAACAAATCTAAATGTACAAATATGTATTTTTGAAATGTTAAACATTAAATTGTCAATACCCTTCTCTAAGAATCCTCGAAAAATTATAATACAACAAAATTATAGCATTACCAGAATCAATAAATGATCATAATTGATCAGTTTGTATTCTGCTAATGTCATTGACAAATGTATTATAGCCAGGACCATAATAGGAAGTGAGACACGTGCATTGAGTTAGTAGGTGACAAGTCATTTATATTGTCTAAATGCAAAAACGACACATTCTTAATTCACTAGACATCTTCTTTGAAGAACCCAGAATGAACAAGGATGGTAACAAATCAAATCTTACTCTCATCTGAAAACTCCATAGATTGGGATCATTATATCTCACAATGTATTTAAAAGGAATCAAAAATTAAAACTATATCTGCTACATTCTGTATGCTTTTATTTTGTAGCCAAATATTCCAAATTAGTGACTCGATCGCGAATCAGATCCTTCTTAATATTCTTTTTATTTTTAAAATGATATACCTGACTGTACAGAGGTCCCAGTGTTACCCAGGGCAGAGGGAGGCAAGTGGAAGGAAGAGAGCAGGAAGTCAGAATGGGTTATGGGAGCCCTAGAAACCCAAGTGCTGAACATTGACCACAGCCAAAGAGACCACCCAAGCTAGAGAATCAGAGGGGTCGCGAGGATCTTATTGCAACAAGTAAAATTGTACATTATCTGATTGGAAGCGAACCTGGAGGGTTCAAACAAGCAAAACAAAAGCCAAGAGGGGAACAACCAAACTGGTGGAAAAGGGATGAAGGAAACATCCCTCTGTTAAAAGAATATAAGACTTTGGATTTATATCAAGAATTGCAACGTTTCCTAAAGAAGTAAAAAAGAGAGTTGCAGAGTCTTCTTTGATGTACTGAAACTGAACATTTTATTTGTTACTGAAAATAATATGCTAAGAGATATTACCCAAAATCTGGAATGGACAAAGTGTAAGCCAGATGCATAGTGCTCTGCTTTAATTTATGTCGTTTTTTTGCAGTGGTAGGGCCAGATAGTTAGGTTTTTGGACTGAGGACTATTTTTATTATGACAATAGATGAGCACCCTTAATTTAGTTGTGTAGGCAGGGAAATTCCTCTTATCAGTAGGGATAGTTCAGCATGTTTTATTTTAGTTGGATAAACATAATTGAAATGTCCTCCTTGAGTCTGAATACTTCTTCTAGTTTATCACACTGAATAAAGAGTAAGACCAAATTTCATTCTAATGGGCTGAACAGGAACAGAGGAAGGCAGCCCCAAAGCTGACCTCCACAATTTACCCTCCATTTTTTTTGTCCAACAGAGTTGACTCCATGGTAAACATTCCATACCATATGTAATACCCGTTACTATACTAACCTTGTACAATTTTATTAGGCCTTCTAGGGAGAAGCCCCCTTTTATTTGAATAATAGTTTAACAGCTCTGAATTTTCTCGAAGATTTAGGGACAATGACATTTATCAAATGTTTGCTATTTAATGAACTGCCAACAGGGTTACCCAAGTAAAGATAGTTATCAGCGACCTCTGTAGGATAGGATTTAACGTACCATTTAAAATATTAATTTTTTCTCCTTCATACAGTCATAATTTTTGTTTTTGAATGATCAACCTTGAGATGATTATCTTCGGAGTATTTAATTAATGCATCTAATGGCTGCCACCCACTGGAACGCTCTCCCACCACATATCAGGACCATGGACTTGCATGTGGCCTTCCGCAAGGCCATCAAAATGAGGCTTTTTGTCTAAAAAGCTGTCTGCACTACTCTGTATTATGTATGCTATACTCTGTGTTGTTTCAGAAGTGTAACCGTCACTGTATCCACTGTAAGTACCTGTAACTCTATCTTGTACTCACTATTAACGAAACTTTGGGCAGCATTCGTGTAACCCTGAATCAAGCCTTCTTTTGCTCACCTTTAGCACCTCGATACCCGCGGGCTGCAGTGCGCTTTACAAATCCAAATAAATAAATGTTCTTTGCAGTCCGATGGGGGTCCTGTCCATGATGACTGTATCATCCGCGTAAGATATCCATGGAGGAAAGTTATTACAATGTGTTAAGTCTGTATTCATATCTGCAACTGGTTTATATAAAAAAAGGTGCTAAAACAAACCCCTGTCTTAAACCATTATTAGTATTAATAGGCGCAGATAGTGTGCCCATATTATTAAGTTTTATCCTGACTGTTGTGAATTGATACAGCTGTTTTATAAGGCTCCGTACCTAGGGGGGAAACCCCAATTTTCTAATTAAGCCCATAATCTATATCTATCAACACAGTCGAAAGCACTGGTGTAGTCGATGAAAGCCATATAAAGATTAAGATGCTGTTAAAGAAGAACCTATTAGATATTGAAGGGTCAATATATTATAGATAGTCCCCATGCCCTAACATAAACCTGTTTTTTGCTTCTTAAAAATATGTTTCTCTCTAACCGACAGTGATCCCAATCACAAAGGTGAAATAGGCACAGTCAAGAGATTGTCGTGGTAACCTGGGCTGATGGCAGACTATATTTTTAATAGGGGTGTGAATGTTATAACAGAAGCAAACCAAACAGACACTACAACAGTTCAAAATAAAGGAATGTCAATGAAGGTTCTATAAACACACCAGTATGTAATTTAACTAGCAAAACACTAGCAAAATCCCACCCCTCTAGAAAAAACTCAGAAAATGCTGAATGTAGAAGTAGCAAGAACTCTGCGTACTGTAACAAAGGTGAAAGGGAGGAACTTCAAACAATGTCACTTAAAAGGATGTGTTTTCATTTAAAAAGGTGGAATTGGAGGAGTTTAGCGGTCAGTAGGATGCCAAAAGTGGGCCATGGGGGCTAGATCTTGCAGAAGTCCCATGATCTGTTCTTGGATGGTTTGACAATGTTGAACCAAGATTGGGGATGCAGTCTTTGCAGGTTAAATCGGGTTTTGAGGCAGTAAGTCATGCTGGTCCTAGCAGCGAGTCACTGTCGAGTCAGGATTGAAACAGAGCGCCCTGCAGTTTGAAGTTGGCTTTCAAGTATTGCAGTTCAATGTGCCCAGCATGATTTGTTTGAAGGTTGAGCCTGTTTGAGATGTTGGCTACCGCTGGGTCAAGGTGACGAGTGACATGATGCTTCCAATAGTTTAAGTCAATGGTCAGAGCTGTTCAATATGGTGATCCTGGTGGTTCAATGCATTGTTTGAAGAATTGGCAGTTTGAAGTCACCCACAGTGGCGCACTGGTGTTTGAGTCGAACAGGTGATGTGCTCTGCTGGTACGATGCAGCATCGAGCGGGTTAGATTAATGCAAAATAGTGCTTTAAAGCGAGCTTTAAAAGAGCGCTGAAGGCAGAATCAAGGTTCCTGATGGTTCAAAGGCATTTGAACATCGTCGACTTGGGTTTGAGGACAGTGTGAAGCTGCAGAATACAGGAATGCAGCAGCTTTGGCTTTTTCTGATACTGTGAGTCCTAATCCAGGGACAAGATTCATCCTGTTCTTCTTCGTTACCAGGCCAAGGTGAGGATCCTGGGTACCTTAGCAGATACCAGAGAGTGCAGGTCTTGCTCCAACAGCAGTCATACCCAATGTTCCCAGGAGATAGGTAGGGAATAGGGATTTCCTCTTCCATGGATTTTCACCTGTGATAGAGGGCTTTGGAAAGGACTGCTCTCCCAAAAGGATCCAAGCAAATTCTTCTGTTCAAAGGAATGAATAAAAGAGTGGGAGTCCCCATCCTCATGTTTGTGAAATTGGATAAAAGCAAGCCTGCTTTAACAGGCCCAATCCCTCTCTCAGTGACAAGTGTTTTGCTCTGCAGGAAGTGGAGGAAACAGGACGGAAAGGGAAGCCCACAGAAAGCCAAGCTGGAAGAATCCTGCCCACCAGACCTTTTTACTCTGGCTGTTCTAACTCTTCCACCTTCCCAAGCTTGCAGCTTCAGATGCCCTTTGGTATACAACACCCTGGCGTGTGGCTGTCCCTTTTGTTATGTGTATGTCTCTTTGAAGCAGGATCCGCAGGGGTCCTCCTGCTGAGAGTTTCCTGGACTGGAGAGAGGTGTTACATAACCCCCAAAGGATCAAAGATAGTCATATTTCCTACCTATTGTCCTACTGGCTGCAGCAGAAACAGGCAGTCTGGCTAGAAGTCCTCATACCCTTTCCATACAAATCTGACGTGGCTTTAATGATAGTGCATACTACCAGTTACCATGCCAAAACTCAGGTATGGCTCTTAGAGATCACTCTGGCATCTGACAGATAGTTATTAACAATTATTATGGTTTTGGATCAGAGGTGCAGATTTAAATGCAAACTCTGTCTGGAGTGACTGGTATCACAGCAGATCTTAACATGGCACAGGCAACCTTTAACCCTGCTCTGTGCCACTGAAGAGCGAGATCTGCATATCAGCAGCCTGATACAGCAGAGGACATGTGCTTACTATGCTTTTGGAAGGGTGTTTTCTGAAAGGGGGGTCTGATTATTAGACCACCATTTCTGAAACGGAATTACCTGCATCATTTTATTATTTAATCAAATCAAAAAAAGCTATGGCTTCTCCAGTCATACCAGATGGCAATTCCTAGCACCTGCCATGTGTCTAGAGATGTGCCAAGCAAAGTGCCACTGCTGTCTGTAGTTTCACTGCCATAAGATTGAAGCAGTAAAACAAACTAAGATCTTCTCCCTTTTGGAGCCTTAAGGCCCGGTATGACTCATTCACTCATGCATCAGAAATTAAAGAAAAAAGATATTACCTAACCATCACTGTGCCTCCCAGTACCCACATTTAGAATAGGGGGAGCACATGTGAGGATCCTGTTGGCTAGTGTGTCTCACATTGCCGCTTGGCCTCTTGCCAGAGCACCTGCCAGAGCTCTCTGGGTGCGTTAAACAAAGAAATATTCCCACACAGTGTCAGCTGAACCAAGAGAAAGGAAAGTGGATAAAGCAAACCATGTGGCCTGCACTGTTGGGGCCCAGAGGAAGAGTCACAGGCTGCCCATTATGTGAAACACGGGAGTGAAAAGAAAAACTCCCAAACTGCTGTATGTGCCACAGAGGGAGTTGAGTGCCTCAGGTTTTCTTCCACAATGTCACCAACACATTAATGAGCAGTGGCAGCCTTTCATCAGTTGGTGGCTCTGTGCTTAGAAGGGAGAAAGAGCAGCACCTGCCTACCTCAACTCGTGATGCTGAGGATGGAATAAAATAACATGAAGAATGCCACTTGCATCTCATGATAAGGAGAGAAGAAGGGAATCTCAACTACTCTGGTGTGCACTCCCCTCAGGATGACTATTGAAACATTTGAAACAGTCCTTAGAAGAGCTGGAGCCAGTGCCATCCCAGACTCCCCTTATCGCATCACGGAAAAATACTGGAAGCTGGACCCCCTCTTCCAAGCCATAACCCAGGGGTCTACAACCTCTGGCTCTCCAAATGTTTTGGACTGCAATTCCCATGATCCCTCAGCATTGACTTTGCTGGATATGCTATGTTATGTTACTTGGCATTTATATAGCGCGCTATATATCATTGGTATGATCTCAAAGCGCTGGTAGGTTGAACGCCCTACGGAACTGCAGTTCTGGTCAGTAGAGGGAGATAGTGTCATTGGGTGCGTGGGTGCACTAGATATGTGTTCAGCTGATGTAATTGCTAGATGGTAGATGCATCCTAGCGTTAGGTGTGGTGCTGAAGATATCAGTTGGATGCGTGCAGTCTGGTGGGTATACCGTCATTTCATCGACGGGCTTTTCATTGCAGGGTTTTTTGCCGCGATTTTTTTTCCGAAAAAAAAGATTTTTTTGGGGGTTAAAAATGAAATAAATTTGGTGTGTGTCTAGGGGAATATTAAAATCATTAAATGGATGGGGGGTTTAGGAGGGGTAACCCCCCCCAAAAAACAAAAAAAATACTTGGTGTTTTTTTTCGAAAAAAAATCTGCGGCAAAAAACCCTGCGATGAAAAGTCCGTCGATGAAATCACATAGAACGGTCTGGTGGGTGGACACCCAGACTGGGTTGTGGCTGTGTTAGGCCTGAAGGACACATTATGTGAGCAGCTAGGCCGGCATGTCATCGGCTAGCTGCATTTTATTAGGGTAATGAGGTGTTCATGGGGTAGTATTTGTATGTGAACAGTTAGGCCGAATTTGTCAGGGGTATAGCTGTGTTCTAGTTGTGTGATGTTGTACAGTAGTAAGTAAGTGTAGTGATGAGATATGATGGTTATCTTTAAAGCGCCCGAGACCAGGAACGTGAACAGGATAGCAGGGAACACCGACACACAGACACATAGTGACAGGGGGTTGGGATTAGAAGAACAGGAGGGGGGCATACAGATATAAAGCAACAGCATGGGGAACAGGAAAGCAGTGTACACATTGACACACGTGTGTGGCATGCTACAATTTACATTTGCATTTCTATCTAGATGCGATTCATGCTACCATTCACAATTCCATCTAAGTGTGGTACATGCTATCATTCACAATTCTATCTAAGTGAGGAACATGCTACCATTCACAATTCCATCTAAGCGTGGCACATGCCATCATTCACATATCTATCTAAGTGTGGCACATGGTAACAATCACATTTTCTATCTAGATGCGACCCAAGATAGCATTCATGAATTCACCTAGGTGTGGCACGTGCTACCTTTCACATTTCCATCGAGGTGTGGAACGTGTTGATGATTGCATTTCTATCTAGATGCGACTTAGGCTAATGTTCATGATTTCATCTAAGTGTGGGACATGCTACCATTACAATTCCATCTAAGTGTGGCACATGCTATCATTTACAATTCTAAGTGAGGGATATGCTACTATTCACAGTTCCATCTAAGTGTGGCACATGTTATCATTTACAATTCTATCTAAGTGAGGGACATGCTGGGACATGCTACCATGTACAACTCTATCCAGATGCAACGCGGAATGATGGTCATGATTCTATCTAAGTGTGGTACATGCTACCTTTCATAGTTCCATCTAGGTGTGGCACATGCTGGGACATGATAACAAGCACAATTGAATCTAGATGCGACGCAGGCTAATGTTTACCATTACATCAAGGTGTGGCACAAGGCAAGGTGGCAAAGTGTGTCAAGGTATGGCTGATGGGCGTCGTAGTCCAAAACACCTGGAAAGCCAAAGGTTGCAGAACCCTGCCCTAACGCTTCAGGTTTATCCTGTATCCCGGCCAGACTACCAAGGATCCAATCTCTGACAGACCTTCCAGCTGTGGGAGCCAAATCAGTCTTAAATATGAGAAGATTTTCCAAGGAAGAAGGCAGACCCACCATGCCCCAGTCAGAACCAGCACAACAGTGCAGAGGTGATTCTTCAGAAGGAAGCTTCCTTAGACCTGCCTGCCTTCACTGCCATCTTGCCCCAGTAGGCATGTAAAGACCAGATTGCAGCTTTGCAGGATTTTTAAAGAGACACATAATCCTGCTTCACTTTTTAATTTTTTGGGGCTCGCTAATGCATTTCTATATTTTATTTTTGGCAGACTACAGCTGCCATTAGTATTAGTTTATGTGGGACTGTTAGGTATTTTCTTTCTTTTTTTGCCATAAAGAACAGCAATTTAAATATGAGTCAGTGCTGTTTTGTAACATATAGCTGCCCAGGACTTTACCAACTTCTGCTGTTACAAGTAATTGAAGAAACCAATGGACTGAAAAGAAACTATTGTTCATTGCTTTACACATTTCCAACGTACGCTAATGTAAAGTATGGGGAAATGATTTATTTCTGCTATTTAACTGTAGTCAACTCTCCATATTTAGGGTTATTTGACTCCTCCTGCTTTATTCACTAAAGCTTACCTAAAACCTCACTCAGGTATGCTGTACGGTATCTAATGTGCCAATATTCACAGAAAAATGGGGGTTGTGTGTTATTTTGGATCTCAACTGCTTTTGTATCTCTGGTTTCACTGCATTGTGCATTCCTTGCCTATTATCATGCTTTATATGCACAGGACGATCAGGGAGTTTCCACCACATCTCACTAGTGCTGCATAGTGCAGAGCACCTACGAGCGCCTATCTGGTGCCTCCAGGAGCACACTTTAGTACAGTGAAGAGCCATCCACTGGAAAAGACTGGATCATTCTTCACCCCTAAACCCTACCAAGCACCCTGACATTGCTGCCCTTGTCAATGAAGCTGGGTAAGTGGGTAAGGTAGTGGGGCACCCTTATTGGTGAGGGAAATGACAGAGAGAGCCGGGCTGTAATAACCACCTGCTAGCCCCACATTTCCCTCAGTCGTGCTGTATTTTACAGCGATGTGGGGGAAGTGGGAGTGTGAAGAGAAGTGCATCTGCGAGGAAGGCACATGGAGGGTAGAGATGGTACGCTCATCTCATGCTGCTTCCACGGGAGAGGGACATGTGGTCTCTATTTTGCCTTTGGCTTCCGATCTGTGAAAAGAGAGGGATTTCTGAAGATGCTTCAGCTTTGCACTTTTATTGTGCACTAAAATGCTCTCTCTATGCAAATCTTCAAATGCCACCACACAGCAATATAGTGACTATTTTCTCACTGTGCCTGCAAAGTTCCAAAAGTAAAAAGAACCAAGAAGCTGTGGGATGTTTTTACCCATGCATCCAAGCCCTACCATAAAACTGTGCATTACTGGCATTGAAAACATCATGATGGCCAGAACTCCCCAGAGAGTGCACAGGGAAAACATGAAGAATAGGCTGCCACACATTTTTGCCTATGTTGTGAGCACAGGACGGCACTGCCTAAATCCACCATTGGGCTACACACACAGTAGCCTGAAACCATTGGGAATGGCAATGCTGATTGCCAAAAGCAACCCAGAACTGTGGGGAATTCATTTTCTTAATGTCAAAATGGATGCAATACTGGTGCTCACCACTATCAGAAAGCCGGCGTTTTAAAACCGCCAGACTTTTGTGTAGAACTGAACAGATGAACCCAAACCAGGCCAAGGAAAGACTTGCTAAGAGGTGGATACAATGTAAAACTATATTCTGAAATGACTTGAAGGAAGTAATTATTTAATGTATATATAACAAATAGCTGGGGATGTCATCAGCTTAAGTGAATTTGGGTTTAAAGCCACTAAAATCGAAATGTTTAGAATAAATGAGTGACCTACTTGTGAGTGTCACATAGGTTGCAATTGTTTAAATATCATAGGTTTGAACTTAGAATCAGCATTCTAGCTGCATGTGCAAAAATTGTAAGTTGGATTTGAATGTAGAAAACTGGGAACTAAAGTGACATTTAGCTGAATTCTGCCTGACAACTACCCCCGACAGGAGTTGAACTGGCTCAACAACTCTTCCCAGGCCTGGCTGCATCCTGCTGCCCCCACCAAAAGGAGGTGACACCTCTCTGATTGAATTAGGGGAGTGGTACCTGCAGACTGCAGGAAGTTGAACAAAGCCCTGTCCTGGACTCAGGCAAATGTTATATTGGGGGGGTTGTAAAATGGCTTCCTCTTGGGAGAAACTGGGAGGGGCAGTGCCTGTGAGAACAAGCTGAGCTTGGGGGAAGTGGATAAACCAGAAATTCCACCATGTGCTTTGGAAAACCACACCCCTTTGGGGCCAGAGCATGATTTTAAAAAGATAGATAATTCACAGTGCGGACTTGGCAAAATTATATAAATAACATCATCATTCGTGTGATTTTTCTGTGCACATTTTAAGAGGTGTTAGGACCCTGTGGTATGTTCTTGGGGATAGTAGCGGAAAAAAAGGTTGTTACTCCAAATGTATGCATGTTAAAAATCTGACACTTTATCATCCGAAACCCATATCCCTGGTGCACATTTGTTTAAAATCTGGAAAGGTTTAGAGGTCGTTATCTGGATGAAAAGGGGAGAATTCTGTCATAAGTGGACACAACATCGTACAAAGACAGGGATCGGATGGTTTGGTGCTAGAGAAAATATGTTAACTGGACCTGTAATATTAGAAAAATGGTACATAGATAAATATGTGTTTGGATCCGAAATAGATTTGTGTGCAATTAGACAAGGGGAGGTTCCTCTGACCATAAAACCTACAGCATCACTCTGACACTCCATTTCTTTCCCCCAATCAAGGGAGAGAGGAAAGCTTGGCCAATGATAAGTGAGAGGGGCAGGCTTAACTAGGCCCAGGCACACACCCATTTTCAAAACACATAAAAAGAGCCACTGGAACCCAGGTAGGGACATTCACTTGCCACTTTCTTGCGGGACGCTTTGCCAGGAGACTTCAGACTTCACATCCAGAGATCCAGACTTCAAATCCATCAATCTCCATAGACCAGAAATTAACTCCAGAATTTGTAGCAGAGAGGCCTGAATCCACAAGCTGAATCCTCTTCAGCAGGCCTCAAAACCAATCAAACTATTCAACATCCGGGCGAGCTGTTTGAATTCTTTGCCAAGAACTTTTGCAAGAACCTGTAGCAGTATCCAGAAAGCAGTGCTGTATCCGGAACCAGAGAGAACCAGAGACCAGATCGCTGTGAAGAACTGCTAGCAGAAGTCCAGCCAATCCTGACCCGATCGGTGACGAAGTCGCATTCCTGTCCAAAATCTAGTGTGAGTACCCAGCTAGCACTGTGCCAAAACCAATCTCTTAGTTTAAAATAATCTAATCCAAACTATTTTAGCCTATTAGAACTGCCTCCCAGAATCATGTCATTCTGTCATCTTTAAAACTGAAAACTGTCATCTTTCATTCTGAGCTTTAAAATTTCAAATCCGAAAAACTACCTTTACTAAATCGGCCGTATCTCTGGAATCGTTTGTGATAGGAGCGAGTTTTAAAGCTTAAAGCTAAGAGTCTAAGCTTTCCAACGAGCATAGAACCGACTTCCTACTCCTTATAGTGCCTCTGTAATCGCACGTGACTAAATTTGCTGCGATTTGACATTTTGCTTAATTTCAGCCACGTGTAAAAAGATTTGTCCTTGCTTTCCTTGCTGAAATTCGTGTGCAACCTGACAATCATTCATAGAGCATTGCTAAAGTGATCCTGAATTAATTTAAAGTATCTCTTACTCACCCTGAACCTCCTATAGGGAATTAAAAGCAATTTGAGTATATCTTTCACTTCATTGCCACCACATTTAGAAGGATTTTGCCTGTGTTTAAAACTCCTACCTGTTTTCTTCTAAGCTTGCTAGGGGGGAACTGAACTATATTTGATTGCATTCCCGAGAACTGTGTGCTTTCCTTCCATCTCTTTACCTTGCATAAAGGGAGTGGGGGGGTGACTTGTCAAAGAAAAGTGATTACATTGTCTTTTGTTGAAGTCATATCAGTTTATTTTCTGTACCGCATTTTCATTCATCATTGCATTGTCTTTGAAGCCATAAAAGCATTCTCAGCTACTTCATCCTCTCTATATCAACTTCTAAGCCATTAAAAAGAGTGTACCACTATAAGATTATCCATTGTTGATCAACATCATATTCTTAAGTGTGATATCAAATATTAATTTACTATAAAAGTGTGATAGATATATATTGTTTAATTTTCAAATAAACCTTTTAATTTGCAAAACAAACCTACTTCTTGGCTCAGTGGGGTCAGGGGGATTCTAAGAGAGGGGTGTTATATAAGGGTTGTCATCCAGAGTAAACGAACTGGACATAAAAATATATCAATAAGGGCTTCCATCAGCATCCCAGACTAGGCATTGACTTAGTTGTAGTGTTGAATTGAAGTCGCTTATAAAGTGGGGGCTCGTAGCCGGGATATTCTGGATTAGATTTACCACTTGTGCAGCTTAATACAGTGTGTCAACTGACCGGATACATATATCCGGTTAGATCACCACGCTGTTTTACACTGTGAAAGCACCCCTCAAAGGAACGCTCTAAGGAAACGGTCTGTGTTGCAAAATAAAATACAAACTTCTGTAAGTCAGGAAGGAACTCAAATTCCAGAATGACGACACTGGTAGACATCAAAATAGCCAGAGAGCACTTCTTACATAAGCTATTTGTGAGAGGTGAATGGACTGAGCAGGGCCAGGATGTGTGGTTGCAGGCAAACACACGACAGGTCACTGCAACTGGGTTAGATATCTGGAGAGATCAGGGTCTCTTACATGTGGACCTGAGTGAACTATAGATGGCTCCTTAAGCTAAAGATGAACACAACAAGATGGTTAGGATAGCGGCATATTTTTATATATATATGGGAGCCATGCAGGACAAATGTGCTGAAGGCCAAGATCTGGCAAATAGGCAACAGATCGAGTTGGAGAAGGCCCAATCTGACCTGGTCTCTTCTGAGCAGAGGATGCACAGAAGCCAGGAGTCAGAAAATTAGAGCAGACAGTATCTCATTAAAATCAAAGAGGACATGTGTATCCTGCAACAGGAAAAGTCTGACCAGGATACCAGATTTCCGGCCTTGCAGAAGGAGTACCAAGAAGGTTTGGACTCCCTAATGCAGAGCCAGAAAAAGCTGGAGCAACAATTACATTTCAATAGGGCATGTGCTGAGCAGGTAGTCACCCTGCAAAGCCACCTAGATAGGGAAAAGGCAGAGAGCAATAAACTGGTCCTGAAAGACCTGGATACCCAGGCAGAGTTTGATCAGGAGTGCCAGAAAGCTGGTGCCTTTCAAAGGCAGAGGGACGACCTGGCGTCACAAATGCAGGCTCTTGGTCAGGAAAGGGATACCTTAGGCCAGGAAGTCTGCCTTTTAAAAAGAAAAATTGAAGAAATCCACTTGGCCCTCCAGGGTCTGGAGACCTCCAAAAAGAGCATCAGGGCTTGCTAGGTCACACCAGGAGGGTGGAGGAGGCTCTGGCAAGAAAGGAGCAGGCCAGTAGGGATGGGACTCAGGAGGTAACCCTCCTGCAGCAGAGACTGACCCAGTACTCCAGGACCAATCAGGAGGCACAGAGAGAAAATGAGGCTCTCTGTCAGCACAATGATAGGCTCCAGCAACAGGTAGCCATGCAGGAGAGACTGATAGAGTCTAGTAAGGCCTTAACTGAGGAACTGAAAGCACAGGCTCTTGCATTGCAACAGGGAGCAGGGGCTGACAGAGATGAAGTTCGCTGGGAAAGGGAAACACCTGAGCATAACTTCAGAAGCCCTAGTACCAGAGGCCTTCATCTCTCTCAGTCCCTGGACTCTGCCACTCCCATGTCCCCTGGCGCGCATGAGCACAGGGCCACAGGAATGGCAGATTACTATCCAGCCAAAAGTATGGGGCTCATAGGCCAGTACCACCCAGGAATGGATGGGCGGGCACCCGGGTATGGGCACCTAAGTACAGTGCAATTTAGTGGGGAACCCCAGGAGAGTTGGCCCACTAAGGGCATCCTGAAAACCTCTGCCCAGTTAGGTCAGTGGGGGGGCGTACCCATTAAATCCTGGTAGCAAGGAGGGATCTGAAGACTCCTCTGAGCATCACAGGACACAGGAGACCAGGTCCCATCATTCTGCCAGCTATTCCCAGGCTCGCAGAATCCGGGAAAACCTGGGAGATCAGACGGGCTGCTCTGGGAGCAGTGCTTCTGAATCAGAGGATGAATGGACCAGGGTTACCCGAACCAAAAAGGAAAATAAGGTGAAAAGGGCCTTGCTTAAGGACCCCTTAAAACAGATTAAGGCAATCAAGAGTGTTATCACGCCTTATCATAAGAACGCCAAGTAGTCTGTTTGGGAACACTTGGAGCTCTATGAGCAAATGATGGAGACTTTCCATTTGAAGGACAGGAGTAGCTGCATCCAGTACGTCAAATGGACTATCTCCCCTGAATACTCCAGTTTCTTTGCGGGGCTGGAGGACCAAAACCATTGAAGATGGTCCACATATAGGGCGGCCATCTTGAAACATTTTTCTGTACATGGAAATCCCCAAGAGGCTCGCAAGGCAGCCTACAATTTGCAATGTGGGGAGGATCAGGCCCCACAAGAATTTGTGCAAGAATTGAAGTGTGCCTTTTGCGCAGACCACCAGAAGGGTGCACACGGACAGCAGAGAATTCATCAACACATTTTTCCATGCTCTTCCCAAGTACATAATGACCCAGCTCGTGAGAGATTTTCACGAGAAAAGATCTTTAGACTGGGTCATTGAGCAAGCCACCCGGATCTATGAGGTGCAGAAGCCCATAGAAAATAAAAGTAATGCGCAGAAAAACCCCAAAACCAACAGCACCCCTGCTGCTGCCAAGGTGGCAGAGGTAAAGGTTGCCCCCGTTTTAGATTTGGAGATGGGGGGCCTAAAAACCTGCCTGCACCAAATAATTCACAGCCCAGAAGGCCCTCGGGCCAGTCACAGACAGGGAGTCGAGGAGGTAGTCCCACAAATGGGGTCCCCCGCTCCCCTGACTATGTAAGTCCCCGCTACAAGGGAAACCGACCAATCCTGGGTTATGTGTGGACTACTCCAGCCCAAGGGGGGGGATCCAGCCAAGCACCTGACCCAAGGAACTTCCCTCCTAACTTCCCACAAGAGGGCAGAAATTCCCCAAACACTGGGCAGAACTTTTTTCCCAGGTATCCACAAGGTTTCCAGCCCCAAAACCATCCGTCCTTCTTTCCCCAATTCTATGAGCCCAGACAACCTAATCCGGGAGAGGGGAGGCCAAGGGTGGAGGGGTACCCAAATCTTCCCAACCTGGGGTATTACCAGAAAAGGGATAGCTACCCTTCCCGGGATCAGCCCAGGGGAGAAAACAGAAGCCCGTATCAACCTGAGCGGGTTTCCCAACTTGAGCGCCAGGTCCAAAATATGGCACGGGATCTGGGTCACATACTGAGGGCTCAACAGTACCCTCAGATGAGCATGCCACCGCAGAATGCCCCAAACTCTGGACCTGGTGCTCCAGAACAATGACGGGGGCAGCACCCCGATAACCCACTGGTTCCCAGGGAGGAGGCACAAGGGGAAGAGGGGTGTAAAGCCTTGGAGGAAGCTTCCTTCCCAACTTGTAAACAGCCCCTGGAAAACCAGGAACCGGAAACAAAATCTCCTGCCCCTGAAAGCCTGCCTCCCAAGGAGCAGAGGAGGGGTAGGAGAAACAAAGGACCCAAACAGACCCACTTTGTGGAGGAGGTACAGGTCTTCCAATTTGAGGGAGAGGGATCCTCAGAAGATCCTGGGAAAAGGATCTTCTCCTTCAGAGATGGGGGAACTCCTCCCAAAGAAAAATGGGTCCCAAGAGATTCCAATCCAGACTGGGTAGATGTGGGGATTGAGCTGTCGCCGCCCATCATCCTTTCCCAGAACCAACAATACCAAAAACCCCTGGTTCAAACTCATCCTGGTGACTGCCTCCCAAAAGGCAGGGGCGGCCCAGAACCGGAACCAGGGGAACCCAAAACCGAATCAACAGTCTGGGTAGATGTGGGGATTGAGCTCTCGCCGCCCATCTTTCTATCCCAGAACCAACAATACCAAAATCCCATGGGTCAAACCCATCCTGATGACTGCCTCCAAAAAAGGGGGGAGGTGGGCGGCCCGGAACCCGAAACCATTTCCAGTTGCCAACTTTTTCTTTCAGATTCCCCAGGCTCTTCACAGAATCCTGCCCAAATCTCTTCCCGTGCCATGTCCAAAACCAGAAAGTTAGCCCACCAGTTGTCCAAAAATGTGCGTGCACAATTTCAGCCAACATCCCTCACACACTGGGCGCCTCTCCAAAAGAGGGGAATGACACTGCCAAGGTCAGATTTGCAAATCGACTTTGTAGGCCCTGTGATTCGCTCGTCTAGAGGAAACAAGTACATGTTGACCGTCACATGCTTGTTTACCAATTGGGTGGAATGTCTCCGGGCCCCAAATTGCAAGGCAGAAACAGCAGCTGCCCTGATGATTAACCACATCTTTTCCCGTTTTGGTCTACCTCAAAGGATTGAGTCAGACAGAGGTAGCCATTTCACCAGCGAGGTAATGACAAAGATGTGGGAGATACTGGGGGTTAAAAGGAAGCTACACATTGCTTACAGGCCAGCTTCTTCTGGAGCAGTAGAGAGATACAACCAAACCATTGTGAGCATATTAAAAAATGTTGTGGCAGATTCTGGGCCAAGTTGGGATATCCGATTACCTCTGGTCCTAATGGCCATCAGATCTACCCCTTCATCTGCAGCTAAAATGTCACCATTTGAGTTGATGACCGGACGCAAGATGGTGCTTCCCCAGCATTTGCTCTACAGGACCCGAGAGCAGACACTGATAAATGCCTCCACAACTCATGAGTATGTGGAGAATTTAAGGAAAAACCTTCAGCATGCTTTTGCCTATGGTCAGCGGAATCTAGAAAGATCAGCTGATAGCATGAAAACCCACTACGACCTGAAGACCACCAGGAAGGAATATACTGTGGGGGACCGGGTCTATCTATACAATTTCCAAAGGAACCAGGCCAAACAATGAAAATTTTTGCATACATGGAAGGGACCGTTTGAAATTATAGACAAAATCTCCCCTGTAGCGTATAAGATCCGCATCCCCAAAGGTAGTCTGGCGGAAGGGGAAGACAAGTGGGTCCATATTAATCAGCTAAAGTGTTGCCATCCCAGGCACACTCTGCAACAACTGGAGGAATCCTCTGGAATCCCAGAGGGGACCGCTCCAGATTAATTCCGTTCCCATCCTAAAATATCCCACATATAGTCTCTAAAATATTATGATTGGAAAAAAAAATGTTTCATGTTATATCTTGTTTTAAAATAAGACTGAAAAATGTATCCTGATGTATAAAATGTATATGCCGCCCACCATTAATAGTGGTGGAGAAATGTCTACGAATAGGTATTGCCGCTTTTGCTTTATCATCCTAGGAGAGATGAAACCACGGAGACTGACCAAGGAGAACGACCCGGAGACCGGGAGCAAAGATCCGAGGGGCCCGGGGTACCGCCCAATATTCCCATCAGGACAGGCGAGGAGAACCGATCGATCCAACCGGATGGAGGAAAAGATGCTGAACTGTGCCATCTACGGAACTGGAAGAAGATGAGGCGAACATCCCAGATCTTGCGAGTTCCATCAGTGAAAGATCAGAATGGCCATCGCAAGAGGGGGGGCTTGTGGGATGTTTTTACCCATGCATCCAAGCCCTACCATAAAACTGTGCATTACTGGCATTAAAAACATCATGATGGCCAGAACTCCCCAGGGAGTGCACAGGGAAAACATGAAGAATAGGCTGCCACCCATGTTTGCCTATGTTGTGAGCACAGGAGGGCACTGCCTAAAACCACCATTGGGCTACCCACACAGTAGCCTGAAACCATTGGGAATGGCAATGCTGATTGCCAAAAGCAACCCAGAACTATGGGGAATTCATTTTCTTAATGTCAAAATGGATGCAATACTGGTGCTCACCACTATCAGAAAGCCGGCATTTTAAAACCGCCAGACTTTTGTGTAAAACTGAACAGATTAACCCAAACCAGGCCAAGGAAAGACTTGCTAAGAGGTGGATACAATGTAAAACTATATTCTGAAATGACTTGATGGAAGTAATTATTTAATGTATATATAAAAAATAGCTGGGGATGTCAGCAGCTTAAGTGAATTTGGGTTTAAAGCCACTAAAATCGAAATGTTTAGAATAAATGAGTGACCTACTTGTGAGTGTCACATAGGTTACAATTGTTTAAATGTCATAGTTTTGAACTTAGAATCAGCATTCTAGCTGCATGTGCAAAAATTGTAAGTTGGATTTGAATGTAGAAAACTGGGAACTAAAGTGACATTTAGCTGAATTCTGCCTGACAACTACCCCCGACAGGAGTTGAACTGGCTCAACAACTCTTCCCAGGCCCGGCTGCATCCTGCTGCTCCCACCAAAAGGAGGTGACACCTCTCTGATTGAATTAGGGGAGTGGTACCTGCAGACTGCAGGAAGTTGAACAAAGCCCTGTCCTGGACTCAGGCAAATGTTATATTGGGGGGGTCGTAAAATGGCTTCCTCTTGGGAGAAACTGGGAGGGGCAGTGCCTGTAAGAACAAGCTGAGCTTGGGGGAAGTGGATAAACAAGAAATTCCACCATGTTCTTTGGAAAACCACACCCCTTTGGGGCCAGAGCATGATTTTAAAAAGATGGATAATTCACAGTGCGGAGTTGGCAAAATTATATAAATAACATCATCATTTGTGTGATTTTTCTGTGCACATTTTAAGAGGTGTTAGGACCCTGTGGTATGTTCTTGGGGATAGTAGCGTAAAAAAAGGTTGTTACTCCAAATGTATGCATGTTAAAGATCTGACACTTTATCATCTGAAACCCATATCCCTGGTGCACATTTGTGGAAAATCTGGAAAGGTGTAGAGGTCGTTATCTGGATGAAAAGGGGAGAATTCTGTCATAAGTGGACACAACATCGTACAAAGACAGGGATCGGATGGTTTGGTGCTACAGAAAATATGTTAACTGGACCTATAATATTCAAAAAATGGTACATAGATAAATATGTGTTTGGATCCGAAATAGATTTGTGTGCAATTTGACAAGGGGAGGTTCCTCGGACCATAAAACCTACAGCATCACTCTGACACTCCATTTCTTTCCCCCAATCAAGGGGGAGAGGAAAGCTTGGCCAATGATAAGTGAGAGGGCCAGGCTTAGCAAGGCCCAGGCACACACCCATTTTCAAAACACATAAAAAGAGCCACTGGAACCCAGGTAGGGACATTCACTTTCCACTTTCTTGCGGGACGCTTTGCCGGGAGACTTCAGACTTCACATCCAGAGATCCAGACTTCAAATCCATCAATCTCCAGAGACCAGAAATTAACTCCAGAATTTGTAGCAGAGAGGCCTGAATCCACAAGCTGAATCCTCTTCAGCAGGCCTCAAAACCAACCAAACTATTCAACAACCGGGCGAGCTGTTTGAATTCTTTGCCAAGAACTTTTGCAAGAACCTGTAGCAGTATCCAGAAAGCAGTGCTGTATCCGGAACCAGAGAGAACCAGAGACCAGATCGCTGTGAAGAACTGCTAGCAGAAGCCCAGCCAATCCTGACCCGATCGGTGATGAAGTCGCATTCCTGTCCAAAATCTAGTGTGAGTACCCAGCTAGCACTGTGCCAAAACCAATCTCTTAGTTTAAAATAATCTAATCCAAACTATTTTAGCCTATTAGAACTGCCTCCTAGAATCGTGTCATTCTGTCATCTTTAAAACTGAAAACTGTCATCTGTCATTCTGAGCTTTAAAATTTCAAATCCGAAAAACTACCTTTACTAAATCGTCCGTATCCCCGGAAACGTTTGTGCTAGGAGCGAGTTTTAACTGTCATCTTAAAGCTAACATACTAAGCTTTCCAACGAGCCTAGAACCGACTTCCTACTCCTTATAGTGCCTCCGTAATCGCGCTCGACGCACACGCTAAATTTGCCGCGATTTGACATTTTGCTTAATTTCAGCCACGTGTAAAAAGATTTGTCCTTGCTTTCCTTGCTGAAATTCGTGTGCAACCTGACAATCATTCATAGAGCATTGCTAAAGTGATCCTGAATTAATTTAAAGTATCTCTCACTCACCCTGAACCTCCTATAGGGAATTAAAAGCAATTTGAGTATATCTTTCACTTCATTGCCACCACATTTAGAAGGATTTTGCCTGTGTTTAAAACTCCTACCTGTTTTCCTCTAAGCTTGCTAGGGGGGAACTGAACTATATTTGATTGCATTCCTGAGAACTGTGTGCTTTCCTTCCAACTCTTTACCTTGCATAAAAGGGGGGAGGGGGTGAATTGTCAAAGAAAAGTGATTACATTGTCTTTTGTTGAAGTCATATCAAGTTTATTTTCTGTACCGCATTTTCATTCATCATTGCATTGTTGCATTGTCTTTGAAGCCATAAAAGCATTCTCAGCTACTTCATCCTCTCTATATCAACTTCTAAGCCATTAAAAAGAGTGTACCACTATAACATTATCCATTGTTGATCAACATCATATTCTCAAGTGTGATATCAAATATTCATTTACTATAAAAGTGTGATAGATATATATTGTTTAATTTTCAAATAAACCTTTTAATTTGCAAAACAAACCTACTTCTTGGCTCAGTGGGGTCAGGGGGATTCTAAGAGAGGGGTGTTATATAAGGGTTGTCATCCAGAGTAAACAAACTGGACATAAAAATATATCAATAAGGGCTTCCATCAGCATCCCAGACTAGGCATTGACTTAGCTGTAGTGTTGAATTGAAGTCGCTGACAAAGCCCAATGGAATGACTCCAAATAACAGGTACGTAGATACAACATGAATGCCTGTGCAAGTCTGGTTCTGGCTTCTGCAGGGGACTGACACCACTCCTGGATAAAGCCTGGGTAGTACCAGAAAGTTGTTGCACACCCAGCTCCTGCCTGAAAGATCTACCCCATAATCATTTCTACTATCTTTCTGCACCATAACCTGGATACAACACCAGTAGCTAAGGCTTGGGTATAACTGCCTGCTGTTACTAAAACCTGTCTGCCAATCTGCACCATGTGTGCATTTGTGAGCCTTGAGCATAGGTGCCCTGCCTGTGCTTTATTTTAGTACAATATGATACAAATATAATATATTGACAAACTTGATGAATACATATTAGTAGATAACATATTGCCTCTCACTTTTATTTGGTCAGAGGGCTGAGAGGAGGGGAGAGGTGGGGAGAGGGTGTGTGTCATGTGTGCTCCGAAGGCACATTTCAATGGTCCTCGATAGCCCTGTAAGATCAGGGAGAGAAATGGGGCATCACGGTGCGCTGCACTTGTTTTCAAGCACAGAGCCTATTATCGCTTCACAGCACATATCTGCAGGGGTTGAATCTCTGTGTGCTTTTCCTACCTTAAGGTTGTTTCAGTATTCCATGTGTACGCTTAGAGGACGCATCATGCAGCACGCTGCAACCTCCACTCTTGTGCCAAACAGGAAAAATAGTAGTGTAATAATACGAAGTCCAGATGTGGCTCAATGAACTTTAATGTAGCACATACTTTTTCCAGTAGCAGTACAATTGGACAACTGCTTGAAGCTGGTGCTTACATTCACCAGATTATCAAATGACATGCCATTGTCTAGATAGAACATGGCATGCTCACAATAACTACCCCCCGCCCATTCTAATGCAGAATGTGAACATGAACACAGAACAATGACAAATGGTCTGCCAGAAGAATATGTATGCTTGCAAGCAACACTTCCTATGCACCAATTTATAAATTGAACAAGGTATAAAGAAGAAATAAGAAATGTCATTTAAGAAAGAAAAATGTCACCCAATCACATAATCAAACAGGTTTCTGGGAACTGGTTTGCTTCTTGCCACAGTGATTTTAATAGGTTCAGAAAGATGACCCCTATTTTCTCACCATCTCTACCATCAGGGGATATGTAAATCTGTATTGATTCTCAAAGAGATAGGAACACAAACAACAATGAACAAAAGCAGGTATCCTATGGGAACAAATAAACCTCTCTAATCGATGTGCCGGTACTTATACCTTGAAAAAATAGATATAGTACAACACAATTCATCCAATAATATATAGTTTATTACAATTGAGACCCTAAACTAGCACAGCAGTTGATCGTATTGAATACAATTGTATTACTCAATTTTCATAAAAAATCAAAACTCAGGTAAGTACATAGACACAAATATACCAGCATATCACAACATCACATAATGAATGTGTCACAAAAAACATATATATTCCCGACATGTAACATGTTTCAGTTCTTTATGCCTTTGTGTGGCTGAACTTTCTTCAGGGGAATCAATTCTTTTTCATTTAAAATTCCTTCAACATTGTGTATTAGGGGTCCTAAGGACATCCACCAACGGATGTCATAGGAAGCCTGAGTAATCTCCAATACTGATTTTAGCAGGCTCTCAAAAGTGTGTATATAAATACAACACTAATTTCATCAGCAACAACCTTCTTCACACCAAGGTCCGTGGTACACCGTAATTATGAGTACTGGAAGACAGGTATTCACAAAGTAACTGCCAGTTCAGGACTCCATTATTTATGAATGAAGCACTATTATTAGTATGGTGTGGTGCCGATAGCATCAAACAACACACGCCTCAAGAGCTGACGTGAGTGCCTCTTGCCACTTCTACTTTGTTGAATCCTAGCTAGTTTATGTGCTTCAAATTGGGAGTGAGCTTGGTCATTGAAGATCCGCCCATCACCTTCAGCATACCATTATTGCTCCACTTGTTAACCTCTTCATGGTGACATTATAATTACATACTCCAATCAACCTGTTTGATGGCCTCCATCTACCATTATGAAAGCTTTTTCTTTCACATAAAACATCTGTAGCATTGTGAAATAATGAACTGCCACCTTTAGAGTTTCAAACTCTCTTTGTCATTGTTCACTCTATTCAATGTGTGCACCTTTTTTAACAAAACACAATTTACTGCCATGTTGTCAAGATTGGTAATACATTTACAGGAATATGCTATTAGGCTGAAATATAACAATAGTTGATCCTTGCTAGTTGGGCTCAGCAAATTGAGTGTGACATAAAATGAAACAAATCAACCACTTCGCTAGTCTGATTTGCTCCTTAATTATGGTAGAGAACCACACAAATAGGTGACCGCCTTTACTTTGGCTAAAACCTTCTCATGGTTTGATGTGAGCCCCTTCGTTTTAATAGCACTCCAAACAGATTGCATGCATGTGTCCCCTTGAAAGAAGTAGAAACCAGACATATAACCAAATCACTCAACCCCTTCAACAACGTCATAGATGTCAACCAAAATTGAAAGCAGCAGTACCTGAATGCCATCATGTGTGTTATGAAACAGGTGAAATGGCAGGGTGATTTGTGGGAATTTACTTGGTGGTATGCTGTGGACAAGTCAAGGGTGTAGTATTGTGCGGCTTTCATAGTAGTTAAAAATCACATAATATTTTGTAGGGGTTATCACTCAACTTATATACACACATTTAAGTTTCTCAAGTCCACACACATACACATTGCAACATTTGCTTTCCTGGCTGCCACTACGGAAGGTAGCCATTTGCAGCTCTCTGTGAGCCCTATAATGTCACAGTCAGATACAAGTTCAAATTCCCTCTGAAGCTCATCCTCTGACTCCTACTTGTAAGGATTGCACCTTCTGTGTTTAGGATTTAGAAGTAGTCCAATTCCATTAAAGTAGACACTGGGTAATGCTGTCTCAAGTTCACTTGTGTCATTTCCTTTTTTGCGTTTTCCACCCCTGAGTGAAGCTTGATATATAATGTGCCTTAGCTATTCCAATCTACAACTGGACAACCTTTCTCCACTATATACAATTTGAAAACTACAGATAGTGAGACATGTTTTCAGATGATAGCCCTTGCCCTTAAATTTGATGTTGGGCACATTTGTATATTATCAGCTTGATAGGGCTCTTCTGAAATACTGTATGTCTGATGTCCAGCTTAGGTAAATCTATAATATTACCATTGAACTTGCTGCATATCAGTTCCATGGGAATTATGACATATGGTGATTAAGAGTCTTCCAATACCTCTATGTAGTTTTCAACTTCTCTAACCATGCCATATGGTCTCTTAGACTTTTGGTTTTGGTTCTCAAAGGTAACGTTTAACAGTTACTCTGACTCTTCCTCCTCTACCTCATCCTCTTGATCTTCTCCCATATGTACTCTGCCTTAACTGTATATTTAGCATATGCTGGCATAATATGCCTTGGTGTAACATCTCAAACACTCTCCTCTGGAGGTTTGGAATTATTTGGCCTTATGTATTTCACTACAACATCTGCACCTTGTGCACCTGGTCTCACTTTGGTTCTTGCCATCTCTGGTTTTACAGCTAGAATTTCCTCTTCCGTTGCTTAAGATAACCATGTTTTCTTTATCTCTAACACTTGACTGAGTTTGTCATCATTTTCTTTATATGCAGCCCTGCCATCACCGCCAGAGGCGCCCTGCCTCTGGAGTAAGCTATTGTGATGCATCTTGTATACATCTGTATATCTTTGGCCATGTCAATGACAAATTGAATGCTTGGATCCTTGGTATGAGTCAGTTTTCCCTGTAGTGCTTGATTAAATATATGTAGCAGCAGCAGGGCCCTGAAATATTAATTTTGCACTCCTGTGAACTTGCATGTGAATATTAAACACCTAAAAGCAGATGCTTAGTTGTCGACGGACTCACCTTCAATCTTTTACTCGAAAACAGTGTAAGTCTCAAGAAAAATGTTTGTTTGTATTACCAGAATGAGCATAACGCTTCTTGAATACTTTGAAACATCTAGATGAACAACTAGAAAATCCACTAGCCTATTCTTCTTCTTACCCTTCTACTTGAGGATCCAGAAGACATCTGTAGATTCTCAAGACTCCATTCCCTAGACCATGAAGGAAATATGCCTCCTTCTGATCATCGTTTAACCACTGTCCGAATGCAGCCCAAAGGTACACCTAATGTTAATCATGTCAGTGTTCTCACTGGGTTAAGGGTTCTCCTGGAGCAGGTAGGAAGGCTTGAGAGGCTATCAATGTTGCTTTGTCTTAATGTGCTATGTTTGAGTTCCGCTATGATCTTATTCAGCACATATTTCAATGTATCAATATATATTTTCCTTTATAAATGTTCATGTTATGCTTGAACATGTAATGACACTTGTCTGCCCTTGCCTGACTGTGCCGGACTCCAGTGCTGAAATGTGCACTGAACCCCCCATCATGAATTGCTCTTACATTAGATCCTGTGCACTGATGTGTGCACTGAACACTTGGGGGACACATAGCCACAAAAAAAGTCCAGTTGTGCTAGGCAACACTCTTGGTTAGAGCTGCTGGTACACAATGATGAGTGGATCGTTGTGCTGTTACGGGTGACTGTTGAGATGTGGCCTGAGTTACAGGGCTATCTCTGTCCACTTCTCACCAAACTGTCTTACACCAACCTCACACACATGACTGGCGTTGTTCCTGTACATGCATCCTGTCGCCCCTGTAATAACCAAAAGTCCAGATGTGGTTAAATGAGTTTCTTTGTACGGCATCCTGTCCTTCTGGGCGAACCAACAAATCCAATCTTATGGGGCTTTCATTCACTAGCTAGTCCATCTAATTACATGCCATTGTTCCAGTAGCATGACGTGGGATGCCGGATTTCTAATGTATATAACATGGCATTACCTATCATAATACCTAACCGGCTAGTCAGTCCTCTTCTGTGCACCTCACAACCTCCAAAGTCTCACTCTTAGTTTTCCATATTGTGGTGTGCATGGCTGTACAAAGTCCTCATTTGTGAATAAACATATGAATTGATGACCCTGACCAATGTTTACCAGTATTTTGGCAGCCAGTGTCCAGTCCTGTCTCAAAATGATAAACCTCCACTGGGCGATTAGAATCAGAATCAAGGTATTTCTATCCTTAAACATCTATATGTTCAAGAAGCTCTTTTGGTTACATTCCAACAGCCTTCTATGAGATTTTACGCATTGACACTACAAACGTGACGTTCCCACAGACGAAACATGCTCGCCTTCAAGCAAGCATGTAAAGTTCATACAGGGGCAGTGACTATTAGCAAGTTGAAAGAAAAATAATACATATTAACATGTCTCATACAGGCAGTAATGGATCTAACCTGCCATTAGGCCTGCGCATAATCCATCACGAGGAGCCTATTAACCTCCCTTTGCCATTTAATATCATGTCACATCAGTGTCTAATTATTCAAACGTGAAGTGACACTCACATTAATTAGCACTAATTCTATGATTGAGAAAACACAGAAAGGCGAATGGTCTGTGTCCTAAGGGGTAAGCGCTTTGCCAGTACACCTGTTTCGTACTGCAGAGTGCATGTACACAAGCACACTTCAGAAGTTTGAGGTCGTTTTTAACCATTTAAGAACCGCGCGGTTCTCTGAAGCAGCTCAATCTCGCAGCTCTTTGACTGCGGGAACTTCGAGGAGAACTGACGGCTCATTTTCCTTAGATTGCTAAATGCCTAATTAGAAAGGTTCACAGAAGGAGCCACGCGAAGGATAGGGCTGAGCCGCGCCTCTAACAGCGGCCCCATGAGGCTTGTCCAAGTGTCATTTGTTTAACGGAGCACACATTAAACAATGGCGATAACAAGCTGCTCGGGACGGGCGGGTAATGACTGGGAACGGCCTCTGTAGATACAGAATAGCCTCTAAATGGGCTCTTTTTTTTTTGGACAATAGGGTGCAGTTCTAGCCCGCCTCACAGTCACTGGCTGATGTCAATATAAAGCAGTGATGCGGTCTCTGGGGTTTACTGCACTGACCACAATTTGCAATCAGGCAAGTAAAAGAGTTTACACTTCGGCAAATCGTTTTTATCAAACATTTTTTTTGGTTGCTTGAATGATGAGGACATTCGTTTAATAAGCCGTAGGGATTAATGGCGTGGTCACTTTCATTAACGCACTAGTGCAGCAAATTTGACTCACTTTGAGTTTGTTTATGAGTCGTGGTAATGTGGTGAAAACACCAGAAGCATGGAAATAGAAAGGCAATGCTTTTTGTGCATGTGAATTGACAAATACTACAAATGAATCTATTCCATCAATGACTAAATCCTCGTTTTTTCCTTGCCCTTCTGCTAAAAGTACTGGACTTCTGTACACAATGCCATGCCTAACACTGGCTTTGGCATGTTGTAACACACTCCACTGCTCTCAGGTTAGTTCACGCTATAAACAATAAAATTTAAATAAAAAAATATGTTTAACCTTCAGAGAAGAGAAGTGCAGTTGAGCGACATCTGCAAAGTGTGTGCTTTTAGTTAAGCTATTTGAGAAGCGCAGTGTCTTTCCCTTACCTTCATTATTTTTTTATTTTACAGTTAGTAGTATTTGCTTCATATATTTGTGCATGATGAAGAAGTAAATGACAATCGAGAGCTATTGCCTTTTTCCTTCCTTTGGTGGCCTGGTCAGTGCCATCATATTCCACTGAATTGTAGAAGATGTGTTCCGTAAGCATAATGTTTGGAAGTAGACCAGATTTAAATTGTGCCTTTACTCAGCCCGGCATGCAACCTCCATCCCCTACTGCAACAGTTTGTGGAGAGTCAATTGTCCTTTGGAATGGGATTGGCTGGTGTTAGGTAAGATTTTCATTTCCGTGATAAATCTTCTTGACCTGTGTCAACCCCAGAACCGTTTTGCTTGGACTTGAAAAATATTTGAACTTGTTCCCTAGCTGAAGGAGAACCATTTTCCCCTCTCACCTAGTCTTTTTCTCTTTTTATGAGTGACCTTGTTATGTCTCTCCATAGTGTATGGTTGAAGTTATAGTTTCCTAAACATTTTGGGTTTAGGCTGGGTTACCCCTTTTGCCTCCCCTGTTAATTTATCCTTAATGTACTTGGGTGAAATACTTTTCCCAAGTAGTAAAGAGGGATTTCATCCCCTTTACATTTTGTATAAGTGAGCCGCACACACAACCTTATGTGGTGTCCTGGCGGGATACAACATATCCCCTTTCTTACTTGCCTGGTAGCATTGTGTTGCAATTGCAAGTATACTTGAATGACTGGTGGCAGTGTAACCACTTATATGACTTGTAGTCACTATTTCTCACGGGCTGTTAGTTCAGCCTCAGTTATGCACAGAAGGGTCACCATTTTGCTAAAATGGTGGCCTCCTTTTTTCACCATTTCTTGTAGGCTTGCTGTTTCTGAGGTCTTCCCCTGCCATTCTAGGTGG
The DNA here is from genome assembly GCF_040938575.1 of Ambystoma mexicanum. NCBI lineage: Eukaryota > Metazoa > Chordata > Amphibia > Caudata > Ambystomatidae > Ambystoma > Ambystoma mexicanum. Next base: position 287,502,675 of record NC_090941.1, on the reverse strand, counting down.
GAACAACCTCAGTGGAAGATGTGTCTGCAGCGAGAATCTTTTGTATGACCCACCCAGGCTCTAGAGTGTCTGAGAAGGCAGGAAGTGAGGGAGGAGTCCAACACTTTGCAGCCCTTTGTCTTTTACCTTGTCTGAAAGGAACCAATTCCCAGTGGTGGGGCTGGCTGTCCTGATTGGACAGACAGACAACCCCCTTCTGTAAAATGCAGGGGTAGGTTGCAGAAGTTGTTCTGTAGTTCCTGTTAAATACTCCCGATATAGAAGCTGCTGAAATGCTCACCACTGCAGCTGAAACCAAAGAGGAAGATGAAGAAAAGACAGCTGTAGCAATTTCGAGCGAACAGAGAGCCTGCTGTGTAACCGGAGTCTGCTGTAACCCTTCCTTCCAATTAACCTAGAGGTCCCGAACACGACTCCTACCCAGAAATTACCGAGATCCACTAGAATCAAGATGACCTGCATTTCAAGCCACCCCATTTCATGCTGCAACCTTGCGGGGCTGCAATGCCCCAATACCCTGTGACCTCAAACCATTTTGCAGTGCATGGTCTTCCAAAGTCCAAATCCATCCGAAAGGTTGGTGTCTTTGTCCTGGGTCTCCAGAGACACGACTCAAGTCCTTGAAGTCCTCTCACCAGAGTGTTGGACCAGATTAGCAATGAGTATCCGACCAGCAATATTCAGTCTTCTTCTAGCTCCTGAAAAGGGTGCCAAAACCATAGAGCCACATCCAGCCACAAAGAAACTCTTGCCTGGAGCCTTCCCCATTGATCCCTGCTGTAAATTCCCTTGCAGTGTCCTTTCTTCAGTCACCACGACAAGGAATTCAAGGACTGGGTTTTCAGCTGCAGATCCTGAAGACATCCTGTTGCAAACTCTTCTTCTGTGCTGAGGTACTGTGTTAGCTTGGGTATTAATTACCTTAAGCCTTGTGTGATTGCTGTGAAGTTTTGTAGGTTATTTATGTGATTGGGAGTACTCTCATCTAGTTCACCCAGGCCCAATGCTGGAATCCCTCTAGGGTGTCTTCTCTGACGTCCCTGTACCCTAACTAACTCTAAAGTGAACTACATACGTGTTTTGAAGAGACTCCCTCAAGAACTCTGACTTTTCCTGCAACTGAACTCTATCTCAACCTGCCTACAGCTGGCGCATAGACCTCTAGGCTCCCTCTTCTGCCTACCGGAGAACTCTTGCAATAGACAAGGGAAGGACGGGACAAGAAAAAAGATTATGCCTTGAATAGTATAAAGTTACTTGTGAAAGAGTTGGTTGGTAACTGTCCATCTGAAATATGAGCAGTTAGAAAATATCTTACTATCCTTCGAAATAGTTTTGCCATTCTTAAAAGTATATATAAGATTATTCTACTCACCCGTGAATAGGATCCTCCTCCCAAAAGTAATGCTGATGGCTTCACCTAACTATTTCTTTCAGAATATAAGTTTATACGTTCACCAACTGGGTTTTGCTTCTGCTGACCTGTTGTATAGCCTGATTCAAAATAAAGGGGTGTAACTGCACTAAATTCCTGGTCCTTCAGGTAAGATATATAAGGTTCAGAACAAAAGGGTGGACCAGTGGAAAAGGGATGACACGGGTTATTCAAAAATATGAACTGAATTTATGATTTTAAAGCAACACATACAATGATGTATTATACGTTTATTGATTAAAATTTGTAATACTTTTGAATAACCTGCGTCATCCCTTTTCCACTGTTGTATAGCCTGTCTAGAATAAGCCTGCATTGGGTGCCTACCTTGAATAGCTGTGTGCTATTCTGAATAAGTGTACTGTGGGTTTTACTGATCTTGGTCTTCTTTGTGCAACACTAAAATAGTGTAAAGAGTTGTTGCTTACCTTAATCTGTGTTTCACTGATCTGAAAAGCAACTCCAATGGTTTATTACAACATTAGCTCTTACCCACCTCGTATAACTGGAGGTTATCGTAAATGCAATTATAGATTCATACTGTTCCATGAATTTGTGTTCCACTATTTTGAAAAGTATCCTGGTAACATGTTGGTTTACTAATTGATTTCTTAACTGAGTGTCACTGCATGACTGATAGGGTCTACTATCCCTGAATTACTGACTGTATTCTAAAAGTATATCTAACCTGGTTTTACTCCCCAAAAATAGCTGATTACTTTCTGAATGTATTATAGTTTGACTCACCTTGACTACTGATTTTATTCTCAATAAGGTTATACTTTGGGTTGTATCCCTCAAGTTTTGAGTTGGTTTTTATAATTGTGTTTATATCTATAATGTGATAGTATTTATTTACCCAAGATTTACGGTGGCCTACTTGTATTTAAATAAACAATTTATTTTTACAATATATATGGCCTCATCAGAAGTTGGGCAGAGAGGGAAAATGTGGCAGTAATGCTATTACAGCTGCATTTACCACTCCACCTAATCCCGGGTATGGCTCGACCTCAACGCATTCACCACCTCCAGCTATAAGCTGGAGGTGAATGCACTGGCGGTATGGGCTTTTTCGTGCTATTACTGCCGGCAGTATTTGTGCCAGCAGTAATTGCACCACTCATCCAATTGGGTCCAATGGACCCAATGGGAATGGGGACTTATGACCCTCCCACACCTGTAATTCGGGATCTAGCTCAAATTGCGCCGGACCTAGTTGCATTGGGCGGTATCATGGCACAATTAGCACTGGGATACCGCCCAACTCCTGATGAGGCCCTTAGTGTTTCTTTAGACCACGTGTATGCTACAATTTCTATGTCCCAAGCTACAGCCCTCACTCCCTCCTAAGATAAGCCTGTCTCTTCTGTCCATGCTACCCCATCCTCATGTGGTACAGCCTTATACTAAGAGTGGAGCTTACGTATGGAGCTTATGTACTGCCTCAGATACGTTTTTTAAAAGTCTGGTAGGGCTTTAGAAAAAAGGGGCATCAAATCATACCTTAGAACACTATCAAAAAGATGTGCACACATTATTTTTTCATAAGAACCTGCCACCAAACTATTACTTAGCATACTTACAAGAACACAGTGCTCAATTCATTTCACTGCTTTCAGCAGCTCCAACACCCACAACAAGGCAATGGGATAGTGCTTATTCTGCCTGATTGGGTCTGGGAATCTCCACCAGACCAGGACCCAGAAGGAAAATGCTGCCATCACTGTGAGTGCACTCAGTGCTCCATTCATTGCACTGCCACCGGCTGCTCTAGCATGCCCCACAAGGTGATGAGGCGGCACTCCCTCTGCCTGATTTTGTGGCCGAAACTCCACCACAGTGGGAAGCCAAAAGACAACACCATTACAGTGCGCACACTCAGCACTCATTGCACTACTGCCAGCCAAACTAGCACAATAAATAAGGCTGTGGTGCAGCATTCACTCTCCTTGATTGTGTCCTGGTATCTCTATCTAATCATAACCCAGAATAAAAGTGCCATCACTGTAAGTGCACTTTTGCTCCTTCCATTTTACCACCTCCAAGAACACTAGCATGCTCATCAAGTGCACTGGCAGTGTTCAATCTGCCTGATTAGGACTCAGAATCTGGACTAGACCATGACCTGGACAAATTATTCTCCCATCACTGTGAGGGCATTTAGAACTCCATTTATTTAATTGATGGAAGATGCACTATTAGGACCCTGAAATCGATGAGACAGCCCTTATTCTGCCTGGTTGTGTTCAAACATCTCCACCTGTTAGTGATCCGGAAGAAAGACAGCATTGCATGGACCTCTACATTGCTGCCAGCCACATCGGTGCGGCAACCAAGGTCAAGGGGATATGCTTGTTCTACCTGATTTGAGTCCTCTTATCTCCACCTGACCGAAAACCCAGAAGAAAGACATCACCATCCCAAGGACGGCACTCATGCTTCATTAATTTCACCAACTCCAACTGAACTACCATGTGCCACAAGTTAGCTGCGGAGGCTCACTCCCAGCATCTCCACCAGAGAAGGAGCTGGAGGAAAGATGCTTCCATCACTGTGAGTGCACTCAGTGTTCTTTTCATTTCACTGCTGCCAGCTCCATTAGTGTGCCTCACAGGGCAGTGGAACAGTATTCACTCTCCCTGATTTGGACCCAGCATCTGCACCAGACAAAGGTCTCCCTGTGACATAAGCATCTCCAAGGTCTTTAGCCCATTGTGGGGCCAGACAAAGGGTAATTAAGCAAACGTTCCTATCTGTTTGCCTCTTCGCCTCGCTTGCCGTGCTTATTTGCTGCTGATAGTTATATCTTGATAGTTTCAACTTTGTGTTTAAAGCATTGAGCTAGTTGGTCCATGGCTCACAAAAAATCTTCAATGAATCCAAAACACTGCAGCAAGGATACTCCTGAGACTAAACAGAAGAGATCACACCACAACAGCACTGAGAAGTCTGCACTGTCAACCAGTAAAAAAATGCATTAACTTCAAAGCCCTCTGCATCAGCCACAAATCATTTCACGGACAAGGAGCTGAATTCCTCCATGCCAAAATCAACCACTTCCAATCAAGAAGAAACCCAATGAGGACCTAAAAATGTAAACAAAACATTATGAAAAAAAGGAAATTCGGAAGAACCGCATTCTCATGTCTAATAGCCAATCTATGGAACACAATCGTGAAGGAAATAAAAACGACAGAAGACAACCTCACCTTCAGAAAATTACTAAAAACCTGGCTATTCAACTCATGATGGTTAACATGAAACGGGCACAGCCATGGATTCCAAGGGGGACTAAAGATAACCCAATGGCAGCACAAAATCCGGAACCAACAATAGAACTAAATCAACACACCATCTATTACTCCACACCACTCCTAACTCCTCTCCAGCATATCCCACACTTATCTCACATCATCTAAAGGATTAGCCTAACTACACAAAAACACACAATCCACACATCCACCACAAAACCAAGTGCGCAAACAAACAACCAAATCACTGGATGTTGCCCTTGTAGACACAATAACCCCAGTGCACACAATCCAAACACACCTAGAAAGCAGACTCACACAAGATGCCAGTTCCTCCTAGTTCTACAAGTATCAACCGAAAAGCACAATCTCTAGCCTACTGTGAAACTGAAAATGTATAGTGCCTTCTTCATATTTATATTGGCCTAAGCCTAGTCGCTCCACGAGGAAAACTGTGTTGCAAAGTTCCGAATTTAGAATTGACTTCAAACGCCATTTTGAAAAATATCCTCCATCTTGATTCTAATTTCTGCTCTCTCTTCAGTAATGACTAACTCTGTTTTCAGCTGCCAGAACAGAAACAACCTTTGAGCCTATGTCAACACCAGGGCTGGCAGAGCAGACTATTTGTCCTGTGCAAACAGGCCTTGTAGTCAGAATGAACTCTCATTCAAAGTGTTATCCATGCCTACAAAACTCATCCTCCCTCAAACAGTGATATACAATGCATGTAAACTAATGCTGTGTGTTTTTGAAGGAATCCTGTGTACATTTCTTGAAACATAATTTACTCTAAAAAGCTAATGATCCACACAGCTGACGACAAGAACGTTTGTCAGTATGTTTAAGGAACCTTGGAGCCAAAGTGAACTTCAATTTAAAGTGTTTTCTGCATCAATAGCCTCAGCCGTATTCAAACATAAGAAATTAATGTTAGACAAACTAGAACTGTGTACCTTAGCAATAAGCTATTGAATTTGTTTCTTGAAACTAGGATCAACCTAAGCTGGAGAACCAACAACACCATTGAATCTTCAAGGATGAGACAACATGTCAAAAGTAAAAACCAATATTGTATATTTGTTATGTGAACTGGGCACAAACCCAAATTTGTAACCTATTAGTTTGGAGATGGGCTGAGCTATGACCAGGATTGTGTATAAATACTGCATGTTTTGTGATGACCAGGACTCACTCCCCTCACAGTGTTTTCTGGTACACAACCTGCGAGGTGTTGGGAGCCAGATAGCTATCTGCTTTGATATATTAATCTGTACAGAATACATTTTTTACTTTGTGACTGGCGGATCCAAATTTTGGTGGTACCAAGCCTTGATATTCTTTGCTTGATCTTACAAGATGGCGTCCGAATAGGCACCCTCAAGATTGATGCCATCTCGTTGAAGAGTTGACGCGGCTATCAAACCGGGATCGGACGGTGAGAAAGGGGGCACATTCTTGGATGAGACACGACACCTCAGCAGTACTGCACAATCTGATCCCTGGATGGTGAGCTCACGGTCCGAGACGGCATCTTGACGAGGGTCCCCATATCGAGGTGGGTATTTTTACCGGAATCGCCAGCCACGTCGATCCTTTGTTATCCGATCAGACCTCTTTGTCCTTTGATCAGGTGAGTCGTGCCCCGATTCCTAAGTATCTTGATATTTGATTTGGTGTGTTGTCCTCGCGAGTAAAATTATTGCTAGGTAACACCAGAAATCTATTATGCCTGAGAAATTGTCTGCCTGTTTCCAGGCATTATTCCGCAGAGACAGACAATCTTTGGAATTTGGCCATCCGGCACCACAGGAGGGGTCGACGGCATGTACTATGTACTGTAAGTATGGCATTGGTGTATAGTGTTCAACGATATTTGGCACAGACAAACTAGACATGCTTCCGAACTTCAGTGGCCAATCAATGGTAGCTTTGAGATTTCTCGTATAGAATATTTAGAATCTATATTGTTAAAGAAAATCTAGACCTGCAGCATTTGATATATTACAATATTGGAAAAAGAAGCTATGCAGCAGCTTAAAAGTAGAGAGAAACATGCGCACCGACATATGTCGAACACCAAGAAAGCATTATTGTATGATCAACAAAAATAGTCAGAGTCAGTTAGAAACATGGATAGGGCTTTACAACTTGGCATCCAGAAAATATACCCATCTAAAGCTTTTCATGCATCAGATGAATTGATTGATAAAATTTTAAATGAACGAAGGCCTAGCTCCACTGTGCCACCTCCTTATGTACCTATTCATGTTGCCTTACCTCTTCCTGCTGTTCTTCCTCCTCCTGTAGTAATTCCTGCACCTCTTATTACTCCTCTGATTACTCCTCTGCCACTAGCTATTGCTCCTCTTCCTATTGTTGCTCCTCCACCTGTACCTCCACCTTTGCCTGCTGCCATGGGTCCGATAGATTTGTCTTTGACACCAGTAATTGCACCTTCATGACCTATTATACAAGATTTGTCTACTCTTTCTCTTCCAAGTGGTTCTGCTCCACTTGTAGTTGATAACGGAGCGGAATCAAAAATGGTAACTCGCAATACAGTTTCTAAAGAAAGAAAGCGAGATCTGAATGCATGGGCTAGACAGTGCATGGAGAAAGGTGAACAATCTGATGTTTTTGCTACACTCTCTAATCTAGAAAGTTTTCCTGAGAAAACTGTTTTTTATTGAAGGGATGGGAATTCATTTATCCATAATGAGGAACAGACTGAATGATGAAGATATCCCACAAGGGTTGAGGGATCTGAATGTTTTAGCATATTCAAGAGATACTGCAGAGAAAGTATATGAGTATGTCGAGAGGGTTTTTGAGTTTAGAAGGTAGTTAGAAAGGTTACGGAATGATGAAATAGATGGTGATAGTTTGGACGCTATTTTTGTACAGAAGCGGTTCCTTCCTCTTTGTAAAGCGATGAGTGAAGAAACACGAATTTGCACAAGAGATGCACTTAGATGGATTTCAGACATGTCGATAACTCCCGTAGAAGTATATGGCACGTATCGTCAGTATACGCCAGAAATGCAGAGGAAAGTGATACAGGTAATGGTAGAATACCTGCAGGATGAATGTATAAAAAGAATGATTTGTTGTCCCGCAGAATTATTGAATATCTACAAGAGAGCTTTTTCGTCTGACTCTCCTTCAGCTGCTATAGCGCTCGATTTGGCTCTGTTGCTCAGTAAGCGTTCGGAGTTGCCTACTTCTCAGTTGCCTATGAGAGAGGTTCCTCCAACATTTGTCCCTAAAGTTGAGGTCCCAGCTAATGCCGCAACGGGTGTAGCCGCCTATGACATTGATGCACATTATGTATCACAGTTTGTTCACGTCCCATTCTCAAGACAGGAAGTGAATATTATTAGACAGTCCATTCTAGATATTAGAAAGAATCCGACAGGATTTTATAAAGAAATAGAATCTGTCTTGCAATCGTCAGTTTTCACTTTGGGTGATATAGATTTGCTATTTCCTGTGCTCCTACCTGCCAATTTATGGAAACAGATTAGGACAGTAGATGATGTACCAGGGTTAGGGGATACATGGGATAATTTGACTAGGCAAGATAGAGAAAGGAAAGCTGGTGAGTGGCCACCACAGATGATACTGAATTTGCCTGATAGAATAGTGACAAAACTGAAAGCCTTAATTCCTGAGAGAAGGATTGTTTGGGACAAACTTACTGCTTGTATTCAAGGAAAATCTGAGGGTGCTACCGAATTCTTTAATCGGTTTGGACAAGTATTTTCAGATTTTAGTGGACAAGATTTAAGCACAGAGTCTGGAAAACGATTATTTGTAGACAAATTTGTGTGTGGATTGTTACCTGACATCCAGTCACAAATTATGACTTCTGAGAGCGCTTGGCAAGCTAAGTCTCGGTCTGAAGTGTTGCATATGGCTCAGTATTATGAAAACCGAGTCAATAATGAGAAAGAAAGGATTGAAAAGAAAAAGGGAGACTTGAAAACTAAGGTGTTGTTGCAACAGATTGTTAGAGGTCCTAGAGGGGGTAGTACACAGTTCAGGGGACAGTATGTTCCACAAGGTAACATGCCTTTGGGTCCTGTACACGCGAACCAATTTTCTTATTGCAGACAAGAGGGTCATTGGCGAGCACAATGCCCTATCCTCCAGCAGAGGTCGAAATAACACATTTGGTATCATGTGTAGATGATCCAGAGGCCACCTTGGGGGAGTGGGTTCTGGTAGAAGCCAATTTTCGCAGAATTCTCAGTCCTTTTCACAAGACAATCAGCCATCGAGTATGGATAATAGAAATATTTTTGACCATCCTTCTATTGCTTATCCCTCTGAAGACATTCCCTTTGATGATATATTGTTTCGCTAGGATTTCCTGAAGCAGGGTTTGGAACCAACGCCTATTCCCGTAAATCAGAAAGGTCCCTATGTTGAAATGATAGTGGGAAATAGGAAACATCTATTTCTGATGGATACAGGAGCACAGAAGTGTTCCATTGACCATTCACGGGTTCCAGACATTCCACTGTCAGGGCAAACCAAAGTTTCTGTAGAGTTTTCTGGTACGCCAGTGGTTAGTTCGGTTTCTCTGCTGGTACCGATTTCACTGGGTCCATTCAAGGATCACTCTCCGTTTCTTCTGACATCAAACTGTGGTGAGAATTTGCTGGGGTTGAATCTGGTGAAGGAATTAAATGCAGTAATTCATTGTTCTTCGGATGGAGTGCGTTTGACGATTTCACCACAGCAATTTTCTGCTTCACAGTTTCTGACTATACCTTTGCCGTCGGAATTTAGTGCCGTTCCAGAGTGTTTATGGGCGATTGATGACAATGATGTCAGTGTTTTACAGATTGAGCCTGTTAAAATCATTTTGAAACCAGGAGTAAAGTTGCCACGTATTCCACAGTATAAGATTTCAGTTGATGGTTAGCAAGCTTTGAAGTGTATAGTTTCCGATTTTGTGCACTGTGGGGTAATTGAAGAAATTGCAGGTATTTTGTGCAATAGTCCGATTTTACCGGTGTATAAGAAAGGAGATAATGCAATTCCTTTTTGTTTTATTATTGATTTACGCGCTATCAACAAGATTGTTGCTCCACAATTTCCTATTGTGCCTGATGTGCCGACGATATTAACGATGTTAGTGTCGCAGATCTTAAGAATGCCTTCTTTAGCATTCCAATACACAAAGATAGCAGATACTTGTTTGCGTTCACCCTATGGGGACGCTTGTTTATATTCACCCATGCACCACAGGCGTACACGGAAAGTCTGAGCATTTACAGTAGGGCTTTGAAAGAGCAGCTTGATACACTTGAGTTGCCTGCTACTTGTAAATTGCTTCAATATGTCGACAATCTCCTTTTAGCTGCAGATTCAGAAAGTGCTTGCAAGGAGAAAACCGTGTTGTTGCTTATTCACCTAGCAAAACATGGACATAAAGCTTCACTGAAAAAGTTGCAATATTGTCGACAGGAGGCTGCCTATTTAGCCTATCTCCTGTCAAAGGAGGGAAGAAGATTGACACCTGAACGAATTAAAATAATTTATAGCATGTCTGTCCCAAATACACAGAAGGAAGTCAGAGCCTTGATAGGAATGGCTTCTTACTGTAGGCAGTGGATCCCGAACTTTTCGCTAGTGATCAAACCAATGTTGGCGTTGACAAAGAAGGGCATTTCTTTGCCATTGCCGTGGAACTTGGAACACCAGAAAGCTTTTGATTTGCTCAAGACCGCACTGTGTTCAGCACCGGTTTTGTGCACACCAAATTATGAAAAGGCCTTTCAGTTGTACATGAACCTGATGGATGTGCTTTGGCTGTGCTAACATAGGAACATGGGGGGAAGAATAGGCTGTGTGGTTACTTTTTCTCCACCCTTGATCCTGTTGCATGCGCTTTGCCGAGATGTCTGTGATCTGTCGCTGCTGCTGCATCTGTAAAACAGAGCGAGGGTATGGTCCTAGGCCATGCTTTAACCTTGTTGGTACCTCACTCTGTAGACGTTTTATTAATTAGAACGCAAAGACAACATCTCACTTCCGCATGATTAACGAAATATGAGATATGAATTGATCTTGTTTGCACCGCATATCAAAATTAAGAGATGTCGTGTACTGAATCCAGCTGAATTATTACCTCTCCCGCAAGATATTGCTTGCAGTGACGAAATGTCACATGATTTCCTTTATACAACAGAACAAGAAACTAAAGGCAGGATTGATTTGAAAGATACACCTTTGAACGATCCTCAAGGGGAGCTGTTTTGCGATGGCTCCTGTTTCAAACGTCCGGATGGTACATCCACTGCTGCTTATGCCATCACTACACTAAGCACGATTGTGGAAACCAAAAGAATTTTGTATATCTCCGTGCAGGCCGCAGAGATTATCACATTGACTCAAGCTTGTGAACTTTCCGAAGGGCTTAGTGTAAACATATATACTGATAGTCAGTATGCTTTTGAGGTAGTTCACAACTTCGGTAGACTTTGGGCAGAACGAGGTTTCTTGACCTCACGTGGTCCGAAGATTCAATATGGCACCTTCATAGTTCAGCTACTTTCAGCACTTGCACTTCCCACTCAGCTAGCAATTATGAAGTGCGTGGCACATCAGAAAATCATAGATGATGTAGGAAAAGGGAACGCTTTTGTTGACCAAATAGCCAAACAGACTGCTATGACCTCTACTCAGATATGTATACTACAAGGGAAGACACAAATGTCTCTACTATAGATGAAGGAATTGAGTCCATAAAGAATATCCAAGCAGATGCCACTCTAGAGGAACTAAGCAATGGGCTGAGGGTTTGTAGAGGTTGGATGATGATGGGTGCTGGGTGGATAACTCAGAGGGAAAATGGTTATTGCCAGACGCATACATCACTATGATGGTTTCAATGGCTCATGGTCCCACTCACATATGCGCTAGGAAAATTTGCAAAATGTTAGAATCTGTCTGGGTAAATGTTAACATCCCGAAAACTGCTGAGCGTTTCGTCCAGAGTTGTATGGTCTGCCTACAGCACAATGTGGGGAAGGGTACATCAACACCAAGGGGTAGTTTTGGTCCACCTTCTGTCCCTTTTGAGATAATTCACTTTGACTTTATTGAAATGGAGTGTTGTAATAATCTGAAATACGTCCTGGTTGTTATTTGTGCTTTTAGTAAATGGGTTGAAGCCTTTCCTGGAAAAGATGCCACAGCAATGACAACAGCAAAAACCATGCTTAAGGAATATTTTCCTAGGTTTGGTTTGCCGAGGGTCATCTGGTCGGGTAATGGTCCACATTTTATCGCTGCTGTAATTCTACAAATATGTGCGGGATTACAGATCGATAAACAGTTCCATTTGGCCAGGCATGCTCAGAGTGCTAGATTGGTAGAACGACACAATGGGATCTTGAAGGACAAACTCGCTAAGACGTGTGCCGGCACCAATTTGAAATGGCCGGACGCCTTACCGATGTTACCGATAGTGTTACTCTCCATGCGCACAACCCCGCAGACTAGGACTGGCCTCTCCCCGAACAAGGTGATGATGGGGAGGCCAGCTAACATTTGGAATCTTTCTAAGCCTTGGGCCTCGAGGGATATAGAGCACGTACTTTTTTCTGAATATTTCAAACAGTTAACTCAAAATCTGTATTTGATTCATCACAGGTGCGAGAAGCCCTCCCAGCCAAATACGAGGGGCCAGGTCACAGCATCCGACCTGGTGATTGGGTGCTGACTAAATTGTTTGAGAGAGCATCCTGTCTCGCACCACGGTGGAGAGGGCCCCATCAGGTCCTAATGGCCACACAGACTGCTGTACGAGTAGCAGGGAAGAACCACTGGATCCACACCTCACATGTCAAGAGGATACCTTTCCCTTTGCCAAATGACGAAGAAGACAAGGAAAAACGTACTTGCTCTGTTCCCAGCGAACAATCAGCATTGAGCAGCACTGAGGGTGTTTCGGAGACACTCCCTGAGCCAGTGGGGCCTGGGGAAACTGCAGCTTTGTCTCCACACTCTTCTGCAGATCCTTTTGCACCTTTGTCTAGTTCTGCTGCAAATTCATCACTTCCATCAGGAAGCAACGACACACTGTTTGTGGATCACATGGTATAAGGAGTCACAAGGTACAATCTGCATCCATGGCATTAGTCACACTGCATGGATATGACTGTGCCCACAAGAAAATAAATACAGAGCTTGTCCTTTGCCACTTTCTGCACTGAAGGAAAGTAGGTGACTGGGGATTTGGAAAGACTAAGAAAACGCGTGATCAGGAGATGACCAGCAAACGGACTACAGAGATTTTCGCAGGAACTTATCGGTTATCGGTGAAGAGCTTCCAGGAACAATGCCTGTTATCGACCCTACTCATGCAGTACAGACAATTGCTTGTGTGGCCAACAATGACAATGGACGATCAAATACATGGTCTTTCAAGACGTGTTGTCTTCTTGTAATTGTGTTAACCAGTTTCATAGTATTAGCTGCCTTAGGATTTTGGTATATGGAAGAAGTACGCCCACTTGAAACATTCTTGCCTGCTGAGAATGTTCCTACTGTATCTACACCTTTCGTGCACCTGCACACTCTATCTCCTAGAGACTCTCAACATTGACAGAGCTATCATAACAATACATTACTGCTAATAATGAAAGCAACTCATGCCATTTTGAATAGGACAAAATGCTGGGTTTGCTCCCGTTTACTGCAACATGGAGAAAAAGGGTTGGGATGGTATATTCATCCTTTGCCTTTAACTACTGCATGTTATGCTTTTCTACGGGCACTATTCTTTGGCCGATGGAATGATAGCATCTCATGGAACCTTCATGGGATGAATTTGAATGAATTTGAAAGGCGAGTCCTAACGCCTCTGATCTGAGATGCTCACTCTTCGCAAATAGGAGCAAACTATTAGGCCTTCTGATAGACTGTCCCGACCTTTTCAATCTTTGAATTCTTTTAAGATGGCTCCTATAGGCAATAGGGATGCCACGCCACCTTCGTATACTGTGAACCATAGCCCCAACTCTGTTTCTTTCTGCATACAGAGGAATGGTACTCAGTCAATGGGTGACTTCAAGGGTTGCACTAGTGTTGCAAACTTGACCAGTGAAGACAGGCCTTTGTATGCAGGCGAACCTGTTTACTTCGTTTGTGGTAATGAAGCTTATCCATGGCTACCAAGGGATTGGCAGGGAACTTGTTATTTGGGAATTCTGCTACCTGGGATATACGTAGCCAGTACCACTGAAATCTCTAAGGCTCATCCTAGGCGGGACGAGAATAGCGATACTCCTTCACAAGTTCTGGGTGATCCTTTTTACCATTTTGGGGGCAGATCGTGAATTCCAAAGATATTAGGATACTAGCAAGAGTATTGGAGAGAACCAACTCTAGAACAAAAAGCGATTAGATTAGTGGCTCTACAGAACTGGATGGTGTTAGATGTCATCCTGGCTGAGCGTTGTGGAGTATGCAAATTAGTGGGGTCGCTTGCTGTGTTTTCGTATCTGATTCCTCACCGACCATATTTAAGGCGATACACAACCTGCACGTCTTGAGCTCAGAAGTGCATGTTTCTGAGGGAAACTGGGATCTTACTACTTGGTTCTGGGACTTCTTACGGTCCTGGGGATGGAAGCTTCTCTGAGTTTTAATGATAATTCTTGGTATTCTGTTGTTCTGTTGCTGTTGTATACAGTGTCTTCCTGCCATATGTTCAATGTTAGGAGGATGTTGTGAACAAATTGTGGGAATGTTAGGACCGAAAATGCACACGACTGAGAAGATGACTAATGTATTCGTGATGAAGGATATTACTGCCATAGATCTGATGGCGATTGATATATCTTATGAATGTGATTCAGGATGTACGGACATTGAGACATGGGTTACGATTAGAGCGACTATTTTAGTAAACCTCTTGGCTTAGGCCAAAAGGAGGGTTTGTGAAATGGAAAATGTATAGTGCCTCCTTCATATTTATATTGGCCTAAGCCTAGTTACTCCACGAGGAAAACCACGTTGCAAAGTTCCGAATTTAGAATTGACTTTAAACGCCATCTTGGAAAATGTCCTCCATCTTGATTCTAATTTCTGCTCTCTCTTCAGTAATGACTAACTATGTTTTCAGTTGCCAGAAAAGAAACAACCTTTGAGCCTATGTCAACACTAGGGCTGGCAGAGCAGACTATTTGTCCTGTGCAAACAGACCTTGTAGCCAGAATGAACTCTCTCAAAGTGTTATCTATGCCTACAAAACTCATCCTCCCTCAAACAGTGATATGCAATGCATGTAAACTAATGCTGTGTGTTTTTTAAGGAATCCTGTGTACATTTCTTGAAACATAATTTACTCTAAAAAGCTAAAGAACCACACAGCTGACGACAACAAAGTTTTTCAGTATGTTTAAGGAACCTTGGATCCAAAGTGAACTTCAATTTAAAGTGTTTTCTGCATCAATAGCCTCAGCCATATTCAAACATAAGAACTGAATGTTAGACAAACTAGAACTGTGTACCTTAGCAGTAAGCTATTGAATTTGTTTCTTGAAACTAGGATCAACCTAAGCTGGAGAACCAACAACACCATTGATTCTTCAAGGATGGGACAACATGTCAAAAGTACAAACCAATATTGTATATTTGTTATGTGAACTGGGCACAAACCCACATTTTTAACCTATTAGTTTGGAGATGGGCTGAGCTATGACCAGGATTGTATATAAATACTGCATGTTTTGTGATGACCAGGACTCACTCCCCTCACAGTGTTTTCTGGTACACACACTGCGAGGTGTTGGGAGCCAGATAGCTATCTGCTTTGATATTTGAATCTGTACAGAATACATTTTTTACTTCGTGCCTGGCGGATCCAATTTTTGGTGGTACTAAGCCTCGATATTCTTTGCTTGATTTTACACTACTCCCTCTTCCCTCCTTAATCTACCCAACCAAATTTATTGCAGAAACACATGAGCACATTGAGACCATGCCAATGGTAATGATGCACATTATAAGACAACTTAACATAGCATAACATAACGCTAACAATTTTAAAGCTGGACATTAGGTATTTGATGCTGTCTCAATTCTTTCCATTAATTGCTCTTTGTCTTCAATATTTTTTTGTAGAACAATTGAAGTTGCTTTAGTTCCCTGAGCATGTCAGAGTCATACGATATCCGCCATGTTCTTTTAGTTCTTTAATGTTCCTCCTTAAATTGTGTAATTCTTGTGTAGACTAGTCTTCATTTTTCCTATGTTTAGCTTTCTTCTTTATTTGAAATAGAGGGGATAATGTATCTAGAGGATTAAGGGTCTGTGCCTCTAGTTCATTCATTCATTTATTTGGATTAGCCAAATCTGTTTGAGTATTCTGCTAATTAGAGGTAAAGGTATTGGAAAGGGCACTATCTGTGATTAATTTCCAAGATCTTGTCAACATTTCTTTATCCTAAGTAACTATTGGTGATTCCATAGTTCTTCTTGGGGTTGAGAATGGTATTCCTTTATAGTCCAACCATGAGAAAGAGGTTGGATATTCAATATTATCTTCCTTTGACCAGGCAGACATTTGTCCCAGAGTATGTCCTGCCTTTTGAGTGGGATGGATAACAAGGGCAGAGAGGCCATAAACCTGCAAGGATTCAATTAGATGGTTAATGCCGGTATAGTCCTATCTTCGGTCCAGTAATTGAAATCTCCAAAGACTATTCGCTTGTTATTTTTTAAGGAAAATGTCTGCGATAAGGTCAGCTAGCTATTTTTTGGGCTAGGAGATTGATTCATTTATACAATTATTACTAACTGCTCTGATGGCGACATTGCAAGTGATTCCATGGTATCAGTATTTGGTTATGAGACTGGCGAAAGTTTTAACGTCTGGTTGTAAAGAATTGCGGAATGCCCACATATCTTCTTTGGGCAGGGTTTTGAAACTCATTTGTGTCTGGGAGGGTCCATGTCAACCAAAGATATTATATTATCTTTCTGAAGCCAGGATTCAGATATCCGCAGAATATCTACATTGAAATTAAATATAATATCATAGATCATAAATCTGTTCTTTGCCACAGATCTTGTGCTTAGCAGCATACCACTCAAATAACTAATCCTACTTTTATTGATATACAGACGCTGTGTGGAATTCTCACTCAGAGATGAGTTTCTCATACAGAAATGTTTGTTCAAAGGTAAGTTATGATAAATGTTATTCTCTTTTAAAACTTCAATTGCTTTGTTATCAACTGGAAATTGTGTGGTAAAATTATTCCATAGCATGTCCAAATGAGTAAAACGTGTTGAGTTATGTTTTATATGACTTGTGCTATGTGTATATGACTTGGGTATATGCAAAGTGGTAAACCATCACTGTTGTGGCCATGTGTATGAGTGCTGCTCAATACTGCACTACTGCACCTAACTAGATTTTCAGGAGACCATAGTTTGACAAAACATACATAAGCGCCTGTTTAGGAATATGGAGCTCCCTTAAGCCAAATGGGAACAAGAGCTCCAAGCTGTTGTTTGCTGGAATGGCCAGGTTCCTGTTGGCTCACAGTAATCCTTTCCCGCCCACTGATGTCTGAAATACCTTGCTTCTCCCCCGGTCTCTCCAATCCCCTCCTGACTTCCCCATATTCACATTCACTTCACTCCCACCCCTTCACCAGGGCATGTGCCTTGCAATACCCCTGCTTCTATAGCATACTGCTGACACATAAAAGAGACTTACAGGCGCAGGTCACGGAGCATCCTTTGCTCAGCAAACCTACTTTGATGGTGTTTCTTCTTCTTTCTTTAAATTGTCATTATAATGACAGGCTTTGACTAGGTGCCATCCAGGCAGCTGGTGATAATAGCCTTATTGCCCTGGAGTTACCAGTCAATTAGGCACACACATTATGCCCCTTAGTCCTCTTTATGCACCCTTGCTACACACTGGCACATAAGTTGGTTTTCCAGACTCAAAATAGCCATATTTCCTGCAACTCTAGACAATAATGCTAATTACTGTCATGGTTCCCTGTGACACGTTTGGCCAATCCCATCAGGGGTCCTCTTCTCTGTAGGAAAATGTCATTCAATTGAATGAAACAAGCTAAAAGACAGTTTAGCAAACTGGCTAGCAAGCAGCAAGCAAGCAGCAAGCTAGGCAAGCAGCCGGAGGTCAGGTAGGCGAAGAAACCAGAGGGGCAAAGTTTGGACAATCCCACTGATTCCCCAAAATG
Source organism: Ambystoma mexicanum (assembly GCF_040938575.1). Lineage (NCBI taxonomy): Eukaryota > Metazoa > Chordata > Amphibia > Caudata > Ambystomatidae > Ambystoma > Ambystoma mexicanum. Next base: position 287,484,742 of record NC_090941.1, on the reverse strand, counting down.
TGCAATTGTAAATACTTGTTGATTTAGTGATAAAACTGTGAAGGGAAGATATTGATAACACCTGGGACCATATTATCTAAAATGTTCACTGCTTCTAAAAATGTAGTATATGCTTAGTGTAAGGAAGGCATGATATCAATAGTAGACACAGACACAATGGATAAAAGTTTCAAAAACCTTTATTTACACTTTTGATTGGGACAGTAGAATTCCTAACTGGCCCTAACTCTAAAATGGGAGTCATCTCGACCATTAAACAATAACAAATATGTCCAAGTCAGTCTGATCAAAATAAAAGAAAACCTAACCTTGCCCTCCTTCTTAGAATAACACATTTGTTAAGGAAATACAAAAATGGAAAATAGTGTCTCAAAAGGAAATGTCAGAATGGATTCAGCACAAACTCCCTTCCCCAGGTTCAACCCCATGGGGTCTAGAGAGTCTCTCAAAAAAAACAAAGGATGGGTGGATGGCACAGTTCTTTCAGTCTTGCACACTTTGGCTTACTGGTACAGTTCAACAGTTCAATCTGAGGTTTTCAACTTCTGATAGTTCAATCACTTCTTTAGCCTTCATTTGCCTTGCCATCAATATTCAGTTCATATATTCTCAATTTCTCACAGTTCTGCACAGGCTTCCCTCTGCCGAGCCCAAGCCTGTCTTGCTTCACTTTATCACACAGTTTCTAACAGTTCTGCACAGGCTTCCCTCTGCCAGGCTTGAGGTGGTTTCTCCTTCGTGGGGTTCCCTTCCCCACGTTTTATCTCATATATCTTTTCACTGCCGAAGACTTTCAAAACTGCAAGGAATTTACTTAGACCTGTGCATGACCACTTCAATCTCTCTTTCAACAATCCTTCAATTTATAATCAACAACATCTTGCTGCACCAATAATTCTTGGCACTTTCGATTCTCACTCTCTTTAGCCTGCCCTCTTGGCCTTTTGAAAGTAAATGGGTAATACCAATACCTCTTGGTATTTGTAGTTCTTATTCTCTTTTAGTTTCAAAGTTCATATTCAACACCAATTGCCCCTTGGTACTTGTAGTTCTTATTTGTAGTTCTTATTCTCTTCTACTTGCTTATTGGCCTTTTTCCAAAGTTCTTATATTTTACTCATGCCCTCTTGGCCTATTTCACAGTTCACAAATGTTCCAAAGTTCTTATATTTTACTTTTTCCCTTTTGGCATATTTCACAATTCACAAATGTCAATTTCCTCTTATTCAACTTTCTTTCCTTCTCGCTGTTTCCTTTGATCTCTGCTTTCAATATCCAAAAACATTTCACAGAGACTTTTGAATATGGAATTTCACTCTGCTACTTTGTATCCTTGTCTTTTAATAATTGCTATCTTCATTCTTGTTTTATCGGCACACGCGCCACCTTCAACTTTCAAATTACAGTCACTTTCCCTTTAACATCGACCAAACTTTTGTTTTCCTCGATAACTCACTGGCTATGTTAATTGGATTTCTTTCCTGCCACTGAAGGCCATTACCAATGCCTCTTCTTCTCCTCCCCAACCCTGCTGTTTAGCCGGGAGGGTCGCGGGACGCTTTCTGGCAACTTCAAGGTTTCTTCCCTCGGCCCACTTGGTTTTTTAGACCGCTCACAGCCTCCCGAAAGCATGGGAATCTTGCCTGGCTTTCTCTTGATCCTATCCACTGTCGATCAGCCTGTTGGCCGTCCACAGCCTGGTTCACATCAGCCTTGGAAGAGCTGTTCCTTCTCGCTCAAAGTGTGCCTCTGTGCACTACCTTTTATCTTCACAGGGAGTGCTAATAAGTGGCAGGTGTACATTGTTAGAGCTACGTGCCTGACTCCGTCTGGCCACATTACAGGAACAGGGCCAATGCAAGTCAGGGGAGGTAATCCTTCTAATATCATTGCTCATTTTCCTTGATGCAGAACTTTTGTCAAGGTAAAATAAGGAGGGATCATGGGAGTTGTAGTTTCCCACAAAATAAGCAGGGATAGGGGTTAGATTGGTTGTGGAAAAAGGGGGATACAATGTCTCACCATTGAGTGCTTCTCTCCCCCACTCCCCGAGGAACCCTTACCCAGGTGATCCTCCCTCGCTTGTCCATCCCCAGGGTTGGGATCCAAAAGTGATGGCCTTTTCCTGGCCACCTGAGTATGGGATCCTTGGGGACTACGTTGTGAAACACCCTCTGCATTTTTACATTAGATAATATGAAATGCAGCAGACAGGTTTTGTCTCAATCCATGTTATCTAAAAATGGGGGCATTAATGAGACTGTTTATGTGCTATGTCTTTACTATGTTTCTTTTGATGTTACAAAGCAACACAACAAATACATTAGACTGTATCAGTTCTGCTCTAATGCAAACAGTTGAGATAATATGCATTGGAGCTAAGCTTATTTGATCCATTTTGTATTATTTAAGCAGCAGAATTGGTGCTAATTTTTATCAACGCAAATCAAAACAAAAGGACTTCGGAGGCTTATTGTAAATGGACAAGGCAAGGCACCATTTATTGCTGGTTTGCAAATCAATAAACTGGCATCACCTATCTGAACCACCAGCCAAGATAACCCAACCCACCTCCAATTCCCCTTCCCCTTATGCCTCCCCATGTTCTGGCTGCTTACAATACATGTAACTTCCATTTGACCTCTCCCGCCCCCATAAAATAACAACAGTACTCCTTGTGGCCTGTCTTTTGTTTCCATCCCACCTCTCATCATCACATGATGCTCTGCTTCCTGGTCGGTTCCTCTGATCTGGTGATATCTGACATCATCCTCCTTACGTGGAGAGGGAAGGGCCACCCCCTCCTGATGCACTTCCATCAAAGAATAAGGCTCCTTGCCTGAACTGGTATGAACCTGCAAAATCAAAAAATGACAGCCAGGTGACCTTCACCCAGTCCCCCGGGAGCTCAAGAAAGTGCTTCCTCAGCAGTCCTTCAGCACATATTCCTCTAGAAATACTTTGGGGCAAGTATTGTCTCAAGCCAATAAATGGTGATTTCCCTATCCAATGTCTATTAGGAATTAAAGAAAAAGAATGAATACTCAAGCATACATGAAAAGGAGTGACACTTCAGGTATTCAAAAACATTCCCAGAGACCTCCCATATTGTTGTTTACTCTCATTTATGATCACTCATTGTGTATGCCTTTTTGGCATCATCATAACATAAGTCTTGTTCCCCATCCCCCTGGGTGCCATCAACGTTCACAGTCCCCCTTTTTGCACTTACTGTGCAATTGATCTAGTTAAACTTCTTATACTCCTACCCTAATCCCCCAGTCACCTGTTTTTCCTTTGCAGAGGGAATTCTATTCTATTCCTCCCCTAACTATGTTGTGACATCGGCTGATGTCAGTGCCTGGTTGTGGTATAAGAAACGATGGATAGTGCATCGGGAAGGGCAAGCCTCTGATCTAAATGGAGCCTGGAAATGTGTTGTGGAACTTTGGTTGAGATTTATACCACATACAGCTAAATGTCTTATGGGGTAGTACCATCACCATGTGAGGCTCTGTCAAATTGAATGAGTGATGAAGATTACTTGAACGATTTGAACTCTGTATTGGAAGAACCCACACTGAAGCCCCAGCCTAACCTTAGATATAGAGAAACAAGTGCAACTACTAACATACCTAATACTGTTACCGAAAGGCTCACTGTATTGTACCCAGAGCCTTCACATGTTTCTGATGTAATATATCACTGTCACTCTGTTCTCTTACTAGGAGGAGAAACAAAATGGTTTCTAAACACATCTATTGGTATAAAAAATGTACAGGAACCACTGTGGTGACAGTGCAAAGAGAACGTGTTGGTAATGGAAATGTAGCTCCAGATTTGGTAAACTTGCCAATGGCTATGCACAGAGTGGTGGTGCCAGGATATTGTGGATTGAAGGATCTCAGTGTCGTAATTGGTAAAGGGAAAGAACGCCCAATATGTTTGGAGTGTTATTTACTAACAATAGTGGAATGGAATAATAATACAAGGTTAGTGAAAGTGTGTTCGAATTCTGCTGATGCTCAATGCCAATTTTCAGGCAATTTAGGGAATTGAACGTGTACTGTGATTCAACATTTACAGTCCCCAGAAATGTACATAGCAGAGTTTATGAAAAATACTCAAGTGTATAATCAACGGTTATGGTACAACACTGTGTCGAATCCGGATAGGTCTAGCTATAGATATATGATGTTAAATGCAACTGTAGGCACGTTTTGTTTATTGTTCCTTTGTCTGTTTTCGAGGTGACTACCCATTATTGTAATTTTACAAAGGCTGGAATCCGGTTGGCACAACAGTGAGAGGAATTGTTAGAAGGACAACAGATAAGGGAAGTACTGGAGACAACGTTGAATGGGGCTAATACTGCACTTGCAACCTGCTGTATATATAAAGGTACAAATTTAAAGGGTCAAGTTGATCGATTTGAGAAGGCCACCGGGATCATATCCGGGCTAGATCTTACAGGCAGTGGGGCACGTATTGGCGAGCTCCATGTAACAGGCACCCTCAGTCAGCTTATAAAAAGGTGCCCTTTAGAGACTAATTGATGGAGTACATGAAGCAGGAAGGAACTTGCAGTGGGACGTGGCATGTGAAGTGCTGCAAGATTATCTGAATACCCAATTGATATTTATCAGAGAAGATGTGCAACATAATAGTTGGCCAAGATTGTTGAAGAATGACTCTGGGATAGCAGAGTGTCTATGGCAATGGAGGAACTTCTGGAAGTGCAGTGGCTGGTATTGTGAAGATAAAGAGTGTTTGTACACAGTGCATGGGCCAATCAAAGGACTATGGGTGCTGGCCAGCAGAATACTTCCTGGATCATTGGCAGGATGTAACTGGGAATAAGTGACCCATCATGAAGTATGTGAAATCAAACCACCTAACAACGCCTCCAGATACCTGATCTGTGCCCTGTGGAATGACCCCTGATCTGTGGTTTGGTCTTGGTTGAAATTGGGAGTTATGGCCTTTGCAGCCCCCACGTTTGCAATGTTTGAGCAAACTAAGTGAGGGCAGATAGTGTTGTTTGGAAACATAGTGTTGTGGGAAGGTGTGGAAGCTGGATACAGTTTGATAGTGAGAAGTTTATTTTGAGGGAAGGATTGCTGCGTGGAATTAGTAGCACCGCCGGAGTCTGATGGCCATTTCACTGTTCATATAGGTACTAAGCAGTTTATTGGTTTCTGGACATCTACAGAAAGAAGGATGACAAATGTGTACGTTGAGCTTTTAAAGTGGTGCCCAAGTCAGTGCCACATAGATTTCAGGATTGGGAGGAAGTAAAAGAAGCAGTTAAACATGTAACAGATGTGACAAAGAGTCTACAGGTGTTGGAGACCATGGTCAATAAAGGGAAACAGGCATTTGAAGTGGTTCATCGGACAGCCATGTTATGTACTACATGAGGTGTTTGTGTGCAGTAAATCAGGAAGTGAGTAGCCTTACATTACCACCACAGTATGTGCCACAGCATTTTCTCGTATATTAGCAGGGGTAATCTGGTGTTGTATGAAGTGCCGTCGCCGTTCAGGAGCCATGGTAATACAAAATGGACACTTCTGCTCGCCACATCTTCGGTCAGCCCCTGACCTTAGCACCTCCTTCGCCCTTAGCTAGTACAGCAGGACATTTTGATGATACAGAAAGAATTGAAGAAATTATTGCAAACCCATGAGGATGATTGTATATATTGTAAAGAGTCATATTTGTAGTGGTAGATGGTTTACCTGCACAAATGAAAACAAGGGTGCCCTTGAACCTTTACAGCTGGGTTTGAGGTGAGTAATACGAGGTATGGCCCATTCCACCTGGGGGCTATAGCTGCCTTTCCTTGGTGTACCTTTATGGGGACACTGTCACCGGGCTGGAAGGAATGACCTGGAGAGTCTGATTCCCGTAGTAGAGCAGCTTGAACCTGATTGTGAATGAGGCTGACAGAAGACATTGACGTCTTGACATATTCCAACAATCGATCAATCATAGAGGATCAGAGGGTCGGCTTATGAGTGTGAGAAGAGTTAGCGGGTCGAGGTGAGGAGGTGTGGTGGGCTCCGGCCTGGTGGGGTAGGGGTCAGGGGTGCAAAGGCAGTTTATTGGAGATGGATAGACACTGCACTGGGGCCTGATACTGTCACACGCTCTTCACAGGGTGAATTCTTTGGAAATGATACTAGATATTTGCAGCAATGACAGGACAAGGAAAGGATGGGCTTCCGTGGGAACAAGGCTTGTGCAGAGCTGGCCTGGTGTACAGAGCTGGCCTGGTTTTCTGATGACCGGGCACCTCTGTGTGGGCACTGCAGCCCTTAGAGTGGATGTTCTGGGCCTAGTAAGAAATGGTGTCAGGACTTAACACAAAATGGAGTCACAGGTCTGGGGCATGGCTGGTGCTATTCATCTAATTCTATGCACCATTGGGCTTTTATATGCGCCCTGAAGGTGGGGGCTGCTTTCCCCTTATCTTTACATGGAGTGTGTTTAATTAGGGCATGAATAGGGGGGTGGGATAGGATAATTTCCTTCCCAACATTCCCCCCTTTCATTACTTCTACAGTAACAAATTTCCCCCTCCTTCGTTTCGTCATTCATTTGCCCTTCTTTCAGCTTTCTCCCAAGCTGGGCTACCTTTTATAGGCATCCACACTTCTCAACTTACCCCACGCTGTGCATATTGTTCAGGGGTGCAGGTCATTTATATACATCCTCCATCCCCTGCCAAATCTACCCACACTTCCTTATAATTCTCGGGGTCTGATGGGGGTGAAATAGTTGTATGATATAGAGTGTCCATCTCATCCCCATGGCCATGGCATATTGCAATCATGCAATATATTTGGCCATCATTTTCTCCTGTCAGTATTTGCACTTCCTGTGTATTACGAGGCACCTTTTTATCATTACTATTCCCGATTGTCACCATCATCATTGCACTATTGGTTATGGCTTTTGCACAGCATCGGAGACGCAACTGGCACACGCAGAAAATCAGCAGGATGAACACGATGGTGGGGATCAGCATTTTCATAGTTGTTCCGAGCCACAAAGGTACCCAGCTGAATGTCATTTTGACCCAGTCATCTTCTTGTATTCCTGCTTCCTTTTTTCATTTTCACACCAAGTTCATGCACCGCTGCTATCACCAGCGATAGTGTCCCATTTTCAGCAGAAGGTGCGCATTTGTGCAACATGAACTCCTGATCTTTTTGCAAACCCTGCCCTCCATAGCTCTGAGGAGGTTGAGGACATAGCGGTTCTACATTGTCATTAGACGAAGTGTTCTCATTTCCACCTTGATGACGTTGAACCCTTCTTCAGTGTAATTTGCTAACTGGATCAAGTCACACCTTACAATCTGGAGCCCCTTGGCGTTCACTCTTGCTTAGATTCTGGGCCCAAGAGATGAGACAAATGTCTGCAGAGTTGAAAAGCTTGTATTGTGCAAGCAGGTCAGAGGAATCTTGAGACAGATAGCTGGAAGATCGTTTTTACCTGAACAGGCTATCGTGCTGATCTTCTTCTGGGAGTTTTCGGAAGAAGGGGGGTGATGTAGTAGGCATTATGTCTGTCTTCTCTGCTGTTGCTTGCCCATCTTCAGGCACTGGCCGCCCCTTTAGACGGTTCTCGGGTACTACCAAGAGGGGTGTCACGATCCCTGCCCTAAGCCTGGATAGCCAGGCCAGGTGGGCTACTTCTACCCCCATCAGGCCCTCAAGGCCTTGACATTTGCCCCCAGACTCTCTTGGAGTCAGTCCTGGCGCCTTTGGCGCCTGGCTCATATGCTAGAGCGGTAATCAGGGCCCATAAGGGCATTGCACAATAACATGGATGCCTCCACATGGCTCAGTTCCTAAACTGAACCATGCGGTCTAGCATTTTGGGTGTGGCAGGCTCAGTGATACCTGGGATGCCTGCAAGCTATATAAGCCACACCCGAGCTCCAGTACACGCTTTGCGTTACTCTGCAGTCCTGCAGCATGACGCTCATCATGTCCAGCAACATCTGCGAACCAGGAAAGAACTGCACCTGAAAGACAAAGGAACATCGTTATTCACAGCAGCTTACCTGTGATTCCACCGCTAGCTGCCCTCTGCTCCTGCAAAAAAACATCCAAGGAACAGCGAGCCTCCCGAATAGTCGGACCTGCCAAAGGAGGAAAAACAAGACATTAGACTTTTACAATTGCACCGGCAGCTTACCTCTCGAGTTGCCCATCGGCCAGCACCGCCTTGGAACTTCTTGCTCTGGTGAGCGCCGCAACCTATGGGAACCAAGGACAAACAGGTTAGCAAAGGCAAGGCATTTGAGCGCTGCACATAGCGCTTACCTACCGACTCAAGGCGCTCTCACCATAATCACCCGTCGGTGATTCCGAATTCAACAAATGGCCCACCGCAAACTTTTGCGCATCTAAGGAGAGAGAAAAGACATTAGTGCAAGAAAGGCTTACAGTATACCAGTAATAAGACCTACCTAAAGGACTTTAAGGGGAGCATCAGTGAAGTAACTAGATCGCTCACCCCCACAAGGACAACGCGCCCCTGCCAAAAAGGCAGGATGGAGAGCACGCCAAAACAGATAACAAGGTGAGGAAAGGTCCGGGTAGGGGGCTGCGGGCATACCGGGTGTTGGGAGGCTCTCACCCCAGTTGCCCAGTATTGAACATTGCCCACATGTTTTCCAGGCAGAACTTCCCCGCTGATAATACCAGGGAGCGGCTGAGAAGGGTACCAGAGTCGCCGCAAGTGAGTGGCGTCCCCGTGGATACCAGGTGAGCGTAACAGAACGCAAAGCCTACCAAATCTGTCCACCTGGGTGCCATGGAAACATCAGAATTAGACCAATTGGCCCACTTATTGGGAAAACTTCGTGCAGAGGTTCACTCTGCCAGACAGGAGACTAACACTCTTCGGAGAGACTTGTTGGTGACTAAAGAGCATACCGAAGACATTAGCAGGCAAGTCTTGCAATCCCATGCGGGTCAGACACCTCTACCTGGAAACAACCCACTGATGCAAAATCCTAGTCTGTCATCCACAGTCTCTACTCCGGTACAAGTCGTGTTACCAGGTACAGTCCTTTGGCACCCCCGGAGAGGTTTTCTGGGGATCCACGTAAATACGCAGCCTTCATAAATCAGTGTCGCCTTAATTTTCTTTGCAGGCCTGGAGCATTCCCAAATGACCAAGCCCGGGTAGCCTTTGTTTTATCATACTTAAGTGGCAGTGCCGCGGAGTGGGCGGTACCGTTGGTGTCCCAGGATGCCCCTTTATTAAATAATTTTGGAGACTTTCAGAGGGAAATGGATAAACTCTTTGTTCGCCATACCCGTGAACAAGCTGTGAACAATGAACTCCTTTCCCTCCAAAAGGGAAATCAGGATTTGTTAACGTACATTGCTACTTTTAACCGACTGGTTGCTAAAGCTAGGTGGACTGAGAACAAAAGAACCACATTGTTTCATCGGGACTTACGAGGTGAATTAAAGGACGTTCTAGCTCAAGTGATTGACCCTCCCAGAGATTGTTCTGAATTCATAGACCTGGTTGTGCAACTGGATCACCAGTTGCAAGACCGAAAAGCAGACCGTTCCAAGATGGACCCTCAGCCTGGGTACGCTCGGCCTAGAGACAATGTACCTCGACTACAAGAGAATACTGTGGAACCCAGGCAAATTGGAGGGGTACAACCCCCTCTAACAAAACAAGAACGAGATAAAAGGAGACAACAACAACTATGTCTATACTGTGAGAAGTCCGGGCATTTCCTGAGGGACTGCCCAGTGAAACCTCAGAGGAAGCTCGTTGGAACCAGAGAAAAAGAGGAAGAGAGTCAGTCGGGAAACTGCCCAGCTCGGCAAACGTAGAGGTCAGTTTGTCGAGTGAGGTAAAGGAGCCACCGACCTCACACTTTGCAATTCCGGTGATCTTGATTAATAACCAATCGTCAAGAATGCATGCCATTGAAGCATATATCGACAGCGGAGCTGTTGGGAATTATATCGATCAGGACCTAGCTGCAGAGATGGGGCTTCCCCTATGTTCCAAGCTGACTACAGATAAGGTAACCATAGTGCATGGGACTGAAATCGCTTCCAGACCCGTAACCCAGCGCACAGCCGAATTAACCTTGCTGTGCCAGGACGGACACCGAGAACTCATTTTGTTCGATCTCATCAAGGCACCTCAATTCCAGCTCATACTAGGGATGGCATGGTTAGTTGCTCACAACCCCATGATTGACTGGCGGGCAAGAAAATTAAACTTTCCCAGCAACTGCTCTCCGGCCTGCTATTACCAAGGACACAAACCTGCTTTCAGTATCTCTACCACTCCAGAAGTGGCAGCTTTGGGAGTGACTAATACTTTGCCTGAAGAATACCAAGATTTCCAGGATGTATTCCAGAAAGACCAAGCAAACACCCTGCCTCTGCACAGGCCCTATGACTGCCAGATGGACCTTGTACCGGGTGCGCAGGTCCCTTGTGGCAAGATCTATGCTCCCACAGAACCCGAAAACCTTCATTTGAAGGCTTATCTAGACCAGTACCTCGCTAATGGATTCATCCGCCCATCCAAGTCCCCAGCAGCCAGTCCTTCGTTCTTCGTACCGAAAAAAGAAGGGGACCTGAGAACCTGTATTGACTACCACGCATTAAACCAGAACACTGTAAAGAACCGTTACCCCTTGCCCCTTATCACTGAAATGCTGGACCAGGTCGAAGATGCCCAAATTTACACCAAACTGGACCTTCGAGGAGCATACCACCTGGTGCGGGTCAGAAGCAGAGACGAGTGGAAGACTGCTTTCCGCACCAAGTATGGTTTGTTCGAATACCAAGTCATGCCCTATGGGTTACGCAACGCCCCTGCAGCGTTTCAGTATTTTATGATTGACGTTTTGAGAGAGTTAATAGATGTCTGCACCCTAGTATACATAGATGATATCTTAGTGTACTCAACTTCAAAACAGGATCACATCAAGCACGTCCATTCAGTTCTCTCCAAGCTCCGGGAACATCGTTTATATGCAAAAATGGAAAAGTGTTTTTTCACATCACCGAAGGTGAATTTCTGGGTTTCGTTCTTACTTCAGGAGGCATCAGAATGGACTTGCATAAGGTGGACGCCATTTTGAAATGGCCATCTCCAATGTCAATAAAAGGGGTAAAGAGCATGTTGGGTTTTGCGAACTTCTACGGCCGGTTCATACCAGACTTCTCGCAAGTTGTACAACCGATCACCACATTGTTAAGAAAAAATAATAAGAAATTCGCCTGGACCGAAGATGCGGAAAAGGCTTTTCAGGAACTAAAGAGAAGATTCACCTCAGCACCGATCCTGCGACATCCACGTCCAGACTTCCCATATATTGTGGAAACAGACGCTTCCAGTATAGCTATGGGAACTGTCCTCTCACAAAGGGATCCCGAAACTGGCCAGCTACATCCAGTGGCCTTCTGGTCGAAGAAATGTTCACCTCCAGAAATTAATTACACCATCACAGACAAAGAACTCTTAGCAATCAAATTCGCCTTCAAGGCCTGGCGACACTATGTTCTGGGAGCCAGACACACCATTACAGTTATTACTGATCACCGAAATCTGCAATATCTTAAAACAGAATAGGCCCAATCTTCACACCAACTGCGATGGGCTCTCTTTTTCGCCGAATATGATTTTGTCATAACATTTCGACCTTGCATGGCAAGCGCAGGAAGAACAATATTCCATCCAAGACCGTTTACCCTTCTTTAAGGGCCGCCTATACATCCCCACCAAGAATTTACAACAACAAGTCATTTCTGGGTACCACGATTCCCTGATCGAAGGGCACCCCGGGATTACCAAGACCTTAGCCAAGGTGAAACATAACTTCTGGTGGCCTACGTGCGAAGAGATATCATCCAATGCATCCAATCTTGTGGAGTCTGCGCACAAAATAAATCGCAAAAACACAAACCATCTGGCCTTCTGAAACCTTTGGACATTCCTCCAGCGCCATGGCACACCCTTTCCCTCAACTTCATCACTGATCTACCTACCAGTCAAGGATTTAACACCATCCTTGTAGTTGTTGACCTATTCTCAAAGATGGCCCATTTTATTTCACTCAAAGGCCTTCCAGATGCCTCCACTCTAGCCATGGTGTTTCTGGATGATATTGTCAAATTACACGGCTTCCTATCGATCCTGATCTCCGATCGAGGTAGTCAGTTCGTTTCCAACTTTTGGAGAAAGTGTTGTGCAATGGCACAAATTGACGTCCGGCTATCCACTAACCACCACCCCCAAACAGACGGCCAGACCGAAAGGACCAACCAGACCCTTGAGCAATACCTGCGGTGTACGTTACATCACGAGTTAAGAGAATGGAAGAATTTACTGTGGATAGCCGAGTACGCTTACAACAACTCCTTACATTCCAGTACTGGACAAACACCCTTATATACTCTATATGGCAGACACCCACGTACCTCAGAATTGGATCTCCCAACCAACTTAGAAATGCCAGCGGTAAAAACCCTTCACACCAACATCACTAAGGCTTTCAAAAAGGCCAAAGAACATCTAATTCATGCCAAAGACTAGCAAAAAGAATTTGCCGACCAACACAGGACTATGGCCCCCGATTATCAAGTAGGAGACAAGGTTTGGCTAGCCACCAGGTTCATACCCATCAAAGGAACCCTGACCTTCCAACCCAGGTATTTGGGACCCTACACCATCAAGGCGGTTATCAATCCGGCGGCCGTCAAATTAGATTTACCATCCAATCTACGCATCCATCCGGTATTTCATGTGTCCCTTCTAAAACCAATGCAGCCAGGTACACGGATTAAGGCAGCACCAAAACCCATTCTTGTCGATGGAGAACCAGAATTCGAGGTTAAAGGCATACTGGATTCTAAGTACTCAAGAGGGAAGCTATACTATCTAATCGATTGGAAAGGTTTTGGACCCCAAGATAGATCCTGGGAACCCTGTGAAAATGTTCATGCACCACGTCTGATTAAAAGCTACCATCGAAACTTCCCAACTAAACCTGGGCCGGACAGAAGAAACACCTAGAGAGGGGCCTTAGGAGGGAGTGCTGTCATGATCCCTGCCCTAAGCCTGGATAGCCAGGCCAGGTTGTGCAGGGCTACAGTCTGCAATAGTCCCTGTTGCTGTCTCACTTTCTGCTGTGAATGGAGGCGCAATTTGTTTTGATATGCATCTAATCGCACGTGTAAGCTGTGTGAGATATTCTTTGAATTCTTCCCCTAGGACTGTGGCTCTCCGATGAGCATCAGAGGCCCTTCTCACTGGTGAAAGTGGCTTTTGCATGGGTCGACCAGTTACAATTTCATGGGGGGGACAGGTGGTGGTCTTTGCTAGGCTGTGTGCACAGCTGGAACAGTGCCAGAGGCAGGTAGTACACCCAGTTTATATTTAGGGAGTTACACAGTTTGGACAATCTACTCTTGAGGAGGCTGTTTATTTTCTCTACCATCCCATTCACTTGTGGGTGGTAAATTGAGCACATTTTATGTTTTATCCCTAGCATTGACGTGACCTCCTTGAACAGTTGATTAAAGAAGTGTGTTCCATTACCTGATCATATGACCTCACACACTCCCCATTGGGGGAATACTTCTCTTACAAGGAATTTCACTGCACATTTCACGTCAGGGTGGGCACAGGACCCTGCCTCTACCCATCGAGAAAAAGGACACACCACCACAATGAAGTATCGAGCCCCATTGCATCTCTCACCAATGTCTGTGTAATCAATGTGTAGTTCATGGAAGGGACCCACAGGGTCATCTCTGTACTGAACACTTGGCATGTAGTGCACTGGACCCCCATCTTGTTTAAGTATTTCTCCAGGTTTGGGATAAACCAATCTTCCTGGAGATCGGCAGCTATGTGTTGTTTTGAACTGTGTGCTGGGTATTGTAGCTGTTTCGAATGATATGTACAATAATTCCACTTGCATGACAACCTTCCCTGTCATCTGTTGATTCCATAGCAGATCAGTGGGTGACTGTGCACAACCATGTTTAAGCCATAGCTATTGCTTCACATTTGGTGCTCTACTCCACCACTCTATGACCTGTGATATGGGGAGTGCATTATAGGCATCTGTTTTGGGAGTTCCCTCTTTGCTTGTTACAATGCATTCTGAACTCATGGGCATCGGGAGATACGCTGCTTTTTTGCCTGCCACGTCTGCAGCTGCGTTTCTCAAAGGTTTTTTGTCCGTGTTCTGTGTATGTGCTTGATATTTAACAATGGCCACCACAGAAGGCTCTGCAAGGGCTAGAATCAATTTGTTCAGTAACTCTGCATGTTGCACTGGGGACCTATCCACCCTCCTGAATCCTCTCCTTCTCCACCTTGATAGACCAGCATGTACCGTTGTGGTGACGTATGCTGAATCAGAATAAATTGTCACACAGCATCCATTGGTGGCATGAAGGGCTTCAATCAGTGCTATAGGTTCTGCTGCCTGTGCGGAATAGTGCATGGGCAATCGTTTCTTGATCATATTCTACCTCTTCTATCCTCACTATTGCAGCCCCTACATGATTTCCTCCTGTTTCTTGGCCAATAGACGCTGACCCGTCAATGAAGAACACTTCTCCCTCCTCCAAGGAGTACTCTTTGGCCTTTGGAATGTCATCCCCTTCTCCCTCATATGTTGTGCAGTCGTGCTCTTACATGTCTTCAACAGTGCATGGTTCTGTAAGGAATGAGGCCGGATTTACTGTCTTACACCGTACCACATGGATGTTGGGGCTGGACAAAATAAATTCATAAACTGATGCTCTTTGTGTGGTCAGGGTGGATTTTGATAGTTCCAGAATTGCGAACAGTGAGTGTTCAACGTACAAAGTGACAGAGCACCCCTTGATAATGGTCAACCTTTTTTCAATTGCAAAGGCAGCAGCTGAAATGGCTTGTTCACATGCAAACTGACCCTGCATTACTGAATCGAGTGTGCCACTGTAATAGGCCAGCGGCTTGTGTACCATTGAACTTTTCTGTGTCAGCACTGCAGTCATTAGGGTTCATTTGAATGTGAAAATAGATACAATTCCTGATCATAGTGGGGTTGCTAGGATTGGTGCTGTTGAGATCTAACATTTTAGGTAATTGAAGGCTGTCACCATTTCTGCCTTCCAAATAATGGCTGTTTTTTCTTTCTGTGCTTCCTTCAGTCCTTGTAAGAGAGGCCTGGTGTAGGCTGCATAATCTAGGATCCAGGCCCTGCCATAATTGTGCGCACACAAGCAAACTACCATTGAAGTACTGCTTTGCCGCACTCCCTGCTCCTTTGAAGACTCAGTATTTACTACAGCTCGACTACGGCTCTTCTGGCTGTATTTGGATTATTATTGCTTAACGAACCTAAGCTCTGCCCCTTTTGTGGGAGTCTCTATAAGAATCAGCTGGTGCGCGCAGACGCGCACGTGCACTCAAGCGAAGTACCATTGAAGTACCACTTTGCTGCACACCCTGCTCCTTTGAAGATTCATCGTTTACTACAGCTCTACTACGGCTCTTCTGGTAACCAGAGACTTTAATTACTGTCAGACAGAATAGTGCCCTGAGCACTCTTGGACATTAATACATCTATCACTACTAATGTGCTGTTTTATTTTGTTTCCTTAGGCTGTATTTGGATTATTATTGCTTAACAAACCTAAGCTCCGTCCCTTTTGTGGGAGTCCCTATAAGAGCCAGCTTGTGTGCGCACACAAGCAAATTACCATTGAAGTACCTCTTTGCTGATTCAACAAGCGGGGACCCGTTCTTGCGGTGCCTGTCTCTAAATTTGAAGTGACGATAACTGCAAAGTTGAGTGGTTTTTCTTGTCATTCGTTTGATGTATCATCGACGTTCGTATTTTTTATTTTGTCTGAATTCACGTAACATTCTATTCAGCTGTTCTTCTGTTTGTTTCACATTATTCTCAAGTTTTCATTTTTGCTTATCATAATACCTTTTTATTTTCAATATATTGTCTGTTATTTTGCAGTGTTACCTAATTATTAGAAACGTTCAATTAGATTCACATGTTGAGTTATACGCTCAAGTCCCATGTACCAGTCAATATAGCGGTTATGTCAACCACTGTAACCCCCAAATATTCTAATCAGAAACGAGTGACCAAACAAGCAATAGTACTTTCTCCTGCCACACCCATATTACGCAAATTGACTTTAGCTGATATACGTGGGTTTTGCAAACTTCAAACTGTTTCGCGGCTTTCTACTATTATGTCTTTAGCAACTATCAATCTTGATGAGCAAAATGATTGCGTGGAGCATGACGGTGCTTCTATATCAGGACCGGCTAATATTGACATCTTAGAACGTTCCTCTCATACATCTCATTCACTATCGCTGGAACCCAGAGTTTTCAATCAGGTAGAGAGAGACAGCACTGCGTCCACAGCCATTCCAACTTTACTGAAAGCCCTTGCACAAATCATTTAGGAAAATACCATATTAGCAGCGAACAATAATATATCTTCTGCTGATGTTGTTACAAGTATCGAGTCCTTTAGTCCTGATACTGCTGCTCCTTCTGATATATCCATTCATGCAAGTCTACAGGATCATTTATTAAATCCATCACAGTCCCCTGTACTATTCAATCATAGTACATCACAAATCTCTGTCCCCTCAGATTCATATACCAACCCCACCCCACGTAGACCACAGGAGGTTCAAAATGAATCTAAGAACCTTAACAACATGATAGAGATAACCTTAACAGCCATTAATACAACTGTTACTATTTTGCATAAATGGTTCGAAACGTTAGACACCAAAATCAATCAACAATCGATACAAATCGATAAAATCATGCAATGGATTAATACTGAGATGATTCCTAAAAGATTGAATTCTGGACATCGAGAATATTCTACTCAATCATACGGTCATAGTCAAAACAACTCTGCTATTCAAGTTATTGTACAAACCCCTCTTAATAGTGCTTTACCTATGTTCTCAAAAATGATATGCCCATCTGAGGTTCCTTCAACGGACATTCTGATAATTGATAGCAAGAACCCACAATCAAATAACTCTGATAGTCATTCTCATAAACAACTACAGCATTTTGATATCATTACAAATCATGCCATCATCGAAAATGATATTAAGAAAACATTTAAGAATAAAATGGTGATGCCACAACAAAAGAAATCAAAAAACATAAAAACGGACTATCTGAATAAAGGCTCTGTGGCAAGGCAATGTATACATTCCATGTCTACAGCTCAGCGACATGCACCATACAACCTTCAGTGTGACTGATTCCCAGAATTCTAAGCTTGATGGCAAAATCTCTTCAGAAGCCCTTCTGTCTTTAGATCAACGACGATCAGAAATAAGAAAATCTGTTGACATTTATTTATCAAGTCAATCAAGAGATGCGATCAGCTCAATTTCAAAGGCCCCACCATCAGTACCCAACTTGTTAAAGAAGCATAGTAGCAAATTCAGACAGTGTAAATGGCAACCCTAAGCACAACTAAGGCACCATTTTTAAAGCTCTATGAAACTATCAATGATTCAGAGAACACATTGCACGCACTAAATCAAAATATAAAAGAGCATATCTCCGATCTGGATGGATTTGCAAAAAGACTTGATCTAAGGCTTGAAAAAGAATCTGACACTTCATGCCAATGGCAAAGCCGTTTATGCGATCTTGCATGTAAAAACACAAATGACAAATATCTCCTCATGGAAGCAATCCTAGAGGATAATAAGTGGATAAGAAAATCCTGTGAAATAAGAGCTACCGTTACTGGTACAAACAAAGACATCCAAAAGATGAGCCCATTACCTACTGTCCCGAGGAAAAATTCTATTTTGGAACCAGATCGGAAAGATCCGCACAAAGAAAGACAGGCCCCCTTAAACTGGACAAAGGCCAAGCAAACACAAAAAGAACAAAAGGGCAGAGAGAAAAGATTTCTGGCCATAAAGAAGATCCTCCATTATATTCGATGTTCCAAGAAGGGCAAGGCCAGGATAAGAGGGAAATCATGGATATAAAAATTAGTTCCTCAAATCAGCCCACACAAACATCAAAAAAGAAAAGAGAAAAGCAATCAGGAAAACGCAAAGCAAACGGCTCACAAGCATTTCTAAGGAATATGTGTACCCCGCCACAAGATGACTTCCAACCACCCACAAAGAAAATAAGAAGAGAAGTGACTCTAGGCAAAACCATCAGTAAAAATCTACATATGAAAATGACCAATACACAGGGAGAATATTGTGAAGAAGACTCAATAGTGAATCTAGATGATTCAGACTGTCTGAGTGATCTCATAGAAGTAATCAATAATAACCATGAAGATGAAACATGGGAGAATATCAGTTTATCTGACTGGTAAGTGATTGACAAATATTCTACACAAGACAGCAAAAAAAGAAAGGATGACCAGAAGTGTGGAGCCCAAATGATCGAAAAGAGAAGGCAGGATCTCCGAAAGCACATACAATCCAAACAACCATTACATAGAGATGCCAGGAGGGAAAGAAACGCCATGGAGGGTGTAGACCACACAATCAAAGACTCAAAAATTAAAGAAACAAACTGGAACCATAAGGAAGCTCGGCCCTCTAGAAAAAACCATGAACAACGAAATGAGGAAGAAATAGAGAAAGAGAGGAAATATACTAAAAAATCAAACGGTAAGGAAAAAACATCAAGGTTATCATCAAGAGAAAAAGAAAATGATCAAAACAACGACTCCCGAAAAAGCTCAGAGAAAATTAGTTTTATGGAAATTGTTCAAACATTATTTTTGCCAAAATTGAAACTGGAAAGGACGACCAAATACCGGGAGAAAATATTGCTGAATAGGAAAACTTTAACTACATTGTTAAATTAGCTCCTTCGAGGGGATAAGCTCACAGAAGATGACATAGCGATTATTGAATTCATAGATGAAAACAGGATGGACCTGATTGCTACACATCTCAGGTCAGAGAGGGCAAGAGACATGGTGTTAAAAACAAAGTCAAAATGACTTGTCATGGGCCTGAACTTAACTAAAATGGAAGAACCAAAGCGAAATACAAACCATGCAGATAAGGGTCAACACAAACATGAGCGCCCGACTATCAAGAAGTCAAATAATTCAGACAGGCAACCATCTAATCATCCAAGGATGCCTGAAAAGCCCTTCAAGGAAAGGACAAGTCAAAATGAAGAGAAGAGAGAGGATACTGGGAAAAACATACAGCAAATACGAACTCACAGATTGACAGACAGAATGCTAGCATAAATAAAATATACAGTGGATAACTCAAGACCACATTCAAAACACCAGGATGATGAAGTAACCCAACCGGCCAAATTAATAAAGGATAACGGCCCCACAAAAATTGGAATGCAGAAAAAGAAGCAATAGAACGAGGAAGAGGAACAACCCCAAAAATCGGTTTTGGCATCATGGAACACGAGGGGATTTGGACATCTATACTCGCGGGAAACTGACTTCCTAACGGATTTCGAGATTATATGTCTACAAGAATCCTGGATCAGAACTCGACCGCTCTGCGAGGATTACCAAACTTATATTAACCCTGCGCTGAAAGGCCCAAAGGGAAGACCAAAAGCAGTTTTGCTGACCCTAATTAAAGAGGAGTGTAATATTCAGATCCAAGATCACCAAACCCTTACGTCCAAATACTAAAACTGATCAAATAAAGGGAAACTGGAAACCAGATTCCTCCTGATTAACACCTACCGGAGCACCCAAGACATAGATTTCGACAGCTATACTGCATCTATTACTGGACCCATGGATCAATCCATGGAGGAAGACCCCGATCAAATGATCTTGATCTGTGGGGACCTAAACCTGAACTTTTTGGACGGAAAGGGAAGACTGAAAATAAGACCTGATTTAGATGAATTGGAAAAAAAATGGTTGATGGAAATGGCTAGCCGTGACATGAACATGCTAAATGGCCAGACATAGGGCGATATTCCGGAAGCTGATACCTGGTTCTGCACCTCTAACAGTGCCTGCCTAGACTACTATTTTGTGTCTAGAAAGACATTACTATACATCAAATCACTTACAATAAAGAAACAAATAATAAGTGACCACGCATTACTATAAATTGCTCTAGTATGAAAGGAAAAAAACCAAGACCAAGTTGAATGCCTGCAAAATGGAATTAACCTGGGGAAGAAATCGACTTAGAATTAAACCCACTAATATTCTGAAACTAGCAGAAAAATTGGCAAATAGCATCATAAGTAATAAGAACACAACAGAATATAAATGGATGCTAAAAGACTTTGAATTGAAAGGAAATCCTAAGGAAAAGCCTACAATTGAACGGAAACATGTGTATAACAAAGAACTAGTTAAGAAGTGGAGGGAGTATAGAGCGGAGCAAAGAAGACTATGTCGAAGCCTCCTCCCGGACAAATTAGATCTGATAAGACGGAATAAGCAACACTATAAAAACTGGATAAAATCGTCAAAAGCATGGAGAGCAGAGGGTGGCACAGAAAAAATGCTAGTGGCAGTAACAACGGGGAAGGCGCGCTCCTTGTGGGAAATTATAAACAAGGGCGATGACCTCCAATCGGCCATAAATACAAACCAATTATCAAAAGAAGTCTGGAAGAATCATTTTACTGCACTTTTCAATGATGATACGGTCCGAAAAAAACCCTGAGATTAACAGAATGAGACTCTGTGGCTCATAGATATTGATAAAGACGACATAACGACAAGAACCAACCACCTAAGCTCCTCGAAAGCAGCAGGGCCAGATGGCATTTCAAATGGGATGATTAAAGAAAATGGCTAAGCTTGGTCAGATTTTATCCTGATTCTGTTCCAGCAAATCTTAAAAACCAGGAAAATACCATCATCATGGAAAGAAGCGTTGATTGTCCCGATTTTCAAAAAGGGGGACCGGATGAACCCAAAGAACTATAGGCCAATAGCCCTGTTAGACTCAATTGGAAAGATCTTCTCATCAATCCTTTTACGAGATCTTAAAAACTGGGACATAAAGGTAGACATTCTTGGCAATCGTCAAATGGAAGTGGGAACCTCCTTGAACCTGTTTCTGATAAACCTACTAAAATCAAGAGTATTTTTTTATTTTTATTAAAATGTTTTGTTTGAATTAACAAACTTTTCATTTGTCCATACCTATAAAAATTGTCAGACGTTACCATTCGAGTTATTCATCTACGTTTACTCTAGTAAAGTCATTCCAAAATTTGATCACATTAAATATTAGGCGTTGGTTGCTTCCTTCGAGAAGTTCCGCCCATCTTTCCTCTGTTGTCAATTTTTTAAAGACTTTATATAAGTCTCTTTTCGCTTTCAAGGCTGGACATATCATGATCAAATGAAAGAGGGTTTCTGGTCTAACTTGGTTGCAGAAGCGACATGCATCAGATTTATTATGTGTTTTATCTATCAATGCTTGATATTCGCGGGTAGGCAATATATTTAGTCGAAAGCGCAGGAACAAATCACGAATATTGCAACTGAGGAACTGTACCAAATATTTAGGTAGTTGATTAAGTGCCCTCACCTCTGTTTCTGCATGAAGGTGCCGTTTGTACTTTTTCTACAATTGCACTGTTCTTAACCAATCATTCGTTTGTATTTTCCGTTTTGCATATTGTGGTCTATTAATCAACAATTACTCTGTGATGTCTTCCGCTCTCATTTTCACTTTGATTTCATTAGACCATTTCAGTAATGCTGCTGTTTGGAAAGCTTCGTTTTTTTCTTTGAGGATTTCCAAAGCTGGTATTTCATCTGCAGACATGATTTTTCTTAGCAAGTCCATTTGTTTCCATAGTACTATCGATTGTACCGATTGTAAGGCTAATTCAAATCTTAATCTGTTCATAGGAAACATTTTAGGCAAGGCAAGTGTTTTCCTCCAGAATAGTGCCTCATAAACAGGCCATCTCATTATTTTTTGATTAATGAGTGTTTCGCTTGCATATGTCAAAATTGGGATGACTTTTTGTTTGTACAGCAGAATCGTGGCTTTTGCCGAATAGGTTCCGTATTTTAAGTGAAAGAGACGTCCTTGTTTTGCCAAAGATCTCGCTTTTGCTTCAATGTGTTCTTGCCACTCTGCTTCGTTAGCTGATGGATTGATTCTAGCCCCTAGATATTTGATTGTTTTGGTTGTCATGATCACTTGATTTTCTATCTGAATCTTCATATTATGTTGTGTCTTTGTTTTTAAATTAATCAGTTTCATTATTCTTGTTTTGTCGATGTTGATTTGTAGCTTGTTGTCGACCATGTAATCTTGTGCTTTATTCACTGTTTGCTGCAATCCTTTCAATGTTTTGTCCAAAATAATAATGTCGTCTGCATAGATTAACGTTTGAATGGTTTCACTATTGATTTTTGGTGGATTCGCTAAATTGGTTTGAATTTTTTCTCCAAAGTCGTAAGTAAAAAGGTTATAGAGACACGCAGCTAATGGACAGCCTTGCTTTAGGCCGTTCTCAGCTGGAATGAAGTCAGTCACTCTTCCCTCTTTTGTCAAACGGAGACATATTGACGTATTAGAATATAGTTCTTTTATTGGATTCAGAATATTTGAAAGGCAACCCCATTCTCTTAACTTAGCCCATAAGAGTTGTCTATTAACTGAATCAAAAGCAGTTTTTAAGTCTATGAAGATAGCATAGAGTTGTTGTGATTTAGCCATTGCTTCATGTTTCAACATATTCAGCAGTAGGAGGTTGACATTGGTACCTATGTGTTTGACAAATCCTGTTTGTCTTTTGGCTTTTTTATTATTGTCTTTCGCCCATAGATTCAGCTTTGTTTGTAGGAAGCCAGCAAATAAATTACCCAAAGGGTCCAGCAAAGTTATCGGTCTATAATTGGCCGGATCTTTTCTATCTCCAGTTTTGTAAATTGGGATCAAAACCGCTGTAGCCCAGGACTGAGGTATTTTTTTTCGTCTTTTCAATTAGTCCAAATAGATGACTCATAAACATGGCGCAATGGTCTGGGGCTGCTTTTAGATCGCTGTTTGCTAGCCCATCAGG
This sequence comes from Ambystoma mexicanum, assembly GCF_040938575.1. Taxonomy (NCBI): domain Eukaryota; kingdom Metazoa; phylum Chordata; class Amphibia; order Caudata; family Ambystomatidae; genus Ambystoma; species Ambystoma mexicanum. Next base: position 287,461,648 of record NC_090941.1, on the reverse strand, counting down.
TCCTGGAGCTCTCGACGATTTGAGTAAGTTGATGGTATTAATGATGATTTCATTGTCCCATTTAAGGTCCCACGGCTCATCATCTCTTTCTCTAACATTCCTAACTGTTTGTACAGTCTTTTTGTATAATGTCGAATAGTACATCACCCATCTGTTTGCATCCACTTCTTGAATCACATTCTGTCTTGACGCTGATATGTTCAACATTGACCATAGCTGACGCGTATTTTTTTGGTTAAGTGCTGCCAAGATTGTTTCTGCATTGTTCTGTTTTAACGATGCTTTGATAGCTTTTATTGCATTGGAATACTTACTCTTTTCTTTTTTTATTTCCATTTTAAAATTAGGAGCTTTGAGTTTTCACAATTTTCGTGAAGATTTGTAGTGTTGTTTCTTTTTTGTTTGAACTTCGATATTGAAGTAATGAGGGTGAATTGGTTTTTGCTTATTCTTTGCACCCTTCTGTTGGTATTTTTCTAGAATCCAACCATAATCCACTTTTATGTTGTCTTGGATTGGTGCACCTTCAAAGGTTGAGACTATTTCCGACATTTGGTTGAGTTTTATCCTGAGTCTGTTCATCCCATTTGTTAGCTCAAGGTCAGGTAGTATTAGGCGTTGGTCACTTACTGGCTGACTGGACCATTCTATCTGGATTAAATGGTGATCACTATCCTGCTGAATTGAGTTTCCTGTTGAAGTGGTTAAGCTTCTGATTCTTTCCGATGTAAATATGTAGTCGATAATTGAATTAGATGTTTCACCTGACCATGTTGGTAAATGTTTTCCTTCAGTGTCTGTTTGTTGTGTACTTAAATCTATGTTTCTCTGTTTCATTTCTCTCATCCATTTTTTTTGCTCTACTCGACAGTGAGCTAGGGTCTAACATCTCACCTTTTTTATCAAATAAATGAAAGTTAAAATCTCCTACTATAATGAAATCCGTTCCGCTGTTATCGCTGGCCACGTTGTCAATTTCATCGTATATGGAATCGATAAATTTCGTCTCCGACATTGCATTAGGGTTCCAATATATATTAAAGATGGATATCAAATAATCATCCAAGGCGACCACTGTTGCATCCTTGTGGTCTGTTGCTATTTTGATGGTTACATATTGCGCCCACAGATGTATGCTTTTACTTGCTATGATTGTCCATGTTGGGAATATTTTTGATAGTATCAACATTCCTGTTGCGGGTCTACCCTGTTGTGCTGTAATCGCCGGATTCATTAGTGTACTAAACCCATCGCAAATCACCTCTTCAGTTAGCCATGTTTCTTGCAAACAGATGATATCCAAATTGTCCAGGCATTTTGAGTGTTTTTCTAGGAGATGTTTATTTCCTCTTGTATTCCACGATCCCAGTGAAATTCTACACTTTTGGGTTTCATTCTTTTTTCGTTGTTATAGATAGGTTTTCATTCCACTTTGCTTAGTCTTCAAATTTGGTTTCATTTGTGGGATCTCGCGATAATCTTGCCATATGGCTTGTGAGTGCGGGTCATCTTGGGCCTGTATGTTTGTGTTTGGGTTATTCCGATTTTGAACAACCTTTATTCCTTTGTTCTGGTCCTCATTATTGATTGATTTCTGATGCCTAAATGGAGCCAGATTTTTTGCTTTTTTTTCAGCTAATGCCCGAGAGACAAAGATTTCCTCAATTCCAAATCCTAGTTTCTCAAATTGATGTTTCGTTGCTAGAACCATTTGCATTATATCTTGATTGTAAAAGTCAATTTGAACCTCTTCCATATCTTGCTTATTTGGAAAGAGTACTAGATCTAGATCATCCGATTTTATTTTCTCCACTTGTGGGATTGCTTTGAACAACCGTAGAATATTGGCTCTATTCATTATTACCGGATCTTCTGTAATAGCTGTCGTTGGAAATAGAGCTATTCTATAGGCGGATGTTGTAGTCTGTGGATTTTGAAATTTTGGTCTAACTAAAATGGGACTTGATTGTGACATCAGGCTATTATGTCTGCTATCTTCAGGTTGCGTCTCTAGTGATAACCATGATTCATCGTTGGATACTATTGAATATTCCAATGCAAAGCTATTTGTCTCTTCCTCCTCAGATTCAGTTAAGGTTTGTTCCATCGGCGTATCTTGGTATTCATCGACGACGATCAGAGTCGCGTCTTGTGAATTAATTGATATGGAATTATAGTCACTCATATCATCAGCAATTGATAAGTCTATTAATGGAGTAGGTTTTTCGAATTGACTAGGTATCTTGTTATTGATTATTTCCAGCAGGTCATCCAATGGTTCGGGCATTATGTTCATATCTACATTGGTCTCCTCTTTTTGTGTTACCGCCCTTTTTCTTTCAATGGTTTTTTGTTGTGTACCTTTTTGTTTTAGAGTAGGCTGCTTGTTGGTCTTCTTTGCCTAATCTGCTAATGTTTTCTGTGTTAACTTCATTTTTCTCAAAAATGTGCGAGATCCATTCTGTTTTTTTTTGTTGTTTTGTTTTTGATTACTCTTTGGTTTAGTTATTAGATCTTGTCCCACAATTCCACGCTTCAAGAGATCAAATATATCGAACGGGGTACAAGCTGGTGGTTCGGTATTAACTGGATGTGTGGGTATTGGCAAATTTATTGGCGTCATCGGGATGATTTGGATTTCATATTGAGAACTTTGGTCTGATTTATCTTCTTTTTTTATTTCTAACTTCGGTTTGCGTATGAATTGTTGCATGTTGTTTTTGTTCCTTCATGTGAGCCTGTTTTTTTGTTTTATCATCCATCAATTTTTTGGTAATAGTTGACACCGTCTCCAAGAGATTCTGTTTGTCTACTCGGTCGACTCTTGCCAATTCAGCTAATCGCGATTGCCGTACTCTAGATGCTTCGGCTTCTTGTTTTAACCGTTCTTGAATAGTATTTATGAATGTTTCCAAATATGTTTGTTTAGTCATTATCATTGGAGCAACGTTGCCTGATCTTTTGTAGAATCAACCATATATTCCTGTATCTTTAAAAACGGAATCATTGCAGTCGACAGCACTGCTACCAATGTATTTTGTAGGTCTAACATGGTCGTTGGGATTCTTTGTTGCAATTCCGGTGCTTGGGATTGGTGTTCCGCTGTTAAATTCAAGGAGGAGGCGTCGGATTCTTCCGTCTTAGGCTTGGGTGACACTTTGTTCAACTGGATTGTCTTTTTAGCACCAATTGAACTGGAACTTGATCGCATAATTGGCGTGGAGGTCTTGATATTATTTAGGTGATTTGGCGTAATTACCCCGTCAAAGACCTTGTTTCTTTTTTCCTGGGACTCCATAATGGCGTCAATTTCGGTGATATCAAGAGATAGGCGAGTGCTATAGGTTTGTTGTGATCAATGTTCTTAATCACTGATGGTGTGTATGTTGACTGCTAAAGTAATTTGGCCGCTTTAGCTCGCTCTTGTAAGGACGGGGTAACGCAGTTATCTTCTTCACCTGTTTTCGTCCGATTTTTCCCTATTGGTTGATCTGGGTGTGATATACCATCAGATGGGGTCATCTGCGCCACACATGTATCTCCTTGGTTATTATTCATTAGTTCTTCTAGTTGAGGGTTCAGTGAATAACTATTTACAAGCATGGAGTTGTTTGTTCCCGCAGCTTTAAATGCAATCGATTTTTGCGCATTGTGATTATTTGGTCTATTCGAATCTGTTGAAGCTTTTACAGCTATATTATCTTTAGTCGGCAACTGCCCTTTAAGAAATGGAAGTACATTTTCTTTTTTCGGTATTGCTCTTACATTTATTTTCGGTGTTTCATTGTTTCCTTCTATGAGTATATGTTCTGTTTTGTTATCATCATGTGGAGTGTTTTCCTCTTGTCGTATGAGCAGCGGGATTTTGTGAATTTGTGCAGTAGATTCCTCTAACTTCCCTTGTAGCCTAGTTCTTGGTTTTTGTGTTTCCATTGCTGGGTTCTGCAACTCAACTGGGCGTATGACACAGGAAGGGATTTTCAGATCTGTTGATCAGCACTTACCGCCTTGACCAGCCGCAAACAGCAGACAACAGCGCGCCCTTTACTCCACGCGGGCTTCACGCCGCAAGGGCTGCGCTGTTCTGCTTTTGAGGCTTGCAGCAGGGGGAGTGGCTTCTGTAGGTCACGTGACATGAGTCATGTGTTGCAGCAGGCTACCGCTCACTTCAACTGCTCGCAGCTGGGCCGTGAGACTTGCGCGATTCGGAGCGGCTGCAGGAATTGTCAAACAAAGCTCCTCGTGTACGAAAGGCAAGTATATGCAATATCTCCAAACAGAGTTCTTGTCTCAATGTAGCAGCCACACAGCAGACAACAGCGCGCCCTTTACTCCACGCAGGCTTCATGCCGCAAGGGTTGCGCTGTTCTGCTTTTGAGGCTTGCAGCAGGGGTAGTGGCTTCTGTAGGTCACGTGACACGAGTCACGTGTTGCAGCAGGCTACCGCTCACTTCAACTGCTCGCAGCTGGGCCGTGAGACTTAAGCGATTCGGAGCGGCTGCAGGAATTGTCAAACGAAGCTCCTTGTGTACGAAAGGCAAGTATATGCAATATCTCCAAACAGAGTTCTTGTCTCAATGTAGCAGCCGCACAGCAGACAACAGCGCGCCCTTTACTCCACGCGGGCTTCACTTCATCAAGAGTATTGGACACAAAAGGCACCCTTTACCTAGGGCTTATAGACCTGGAAGAGGCATTTGACACTGTCTGCAGAGGCCTCTTATGGATAAAATTAAAAAAATGGAATTTGCCCGGAAGATCTACTGGAAGCAATACAAGAAATTTATACAGACACCACAATCCAAATAATTCGATCCAAAGGAGGAGAAAAAACAGACAAGATCAGGATCTCTAAAGGCATCAAACAAGGGTGTGCCCTGGACCCATTTCTGTTCATCTTATACATGGCGGACATGCAAACATCGCAAGAAACAGTTCAGGCTTTCCCGCCAAAATTAGAAAATGAAGATCTGGCTTGGGTCCTATATGCGGATGATGTGGTTTTTATCGACCAAATGGCAATAGGACTGCAAAGAAGATTGGAGGGTTTAAGAACTACCTGGATAAAAACAAAATGAAAATAAATATAGAGAAATCCAGAATCCTAATAATGAATACAGTCCGAGGTGCCAAGAAAAAAATCCCATATACGTGGTCACTTGAAAATCAAGCCCTAAAAGTGGTGGATACTATATTATACTTAGGTGTGATGATAAACAGGAACATCAATGAGCAAGCCCAACTTGAACTCTTAAAAGAAAGACTAATAAAACTAACCACCCAAGGCAAAGTACTGCATCAAAGATATGGAACATATTCTATGACTCCAATCATTACCTTTTTCAAGCAAAAGGTGATACCAGTACTGACTTACAGGGCAGAGTCACTGCTAAACTTAACATGGGAAACTTGGGGAAAATTGGAAGCATACTTTTGGTGGAAGATACTCAGACTTCCAAATTGCTTGCCAACTACCACAATTAGACAAGAACTGAGGCTCCAATCCACGGCCTCCATAGCCCTTTGGAAATCACTGTCTCTATGCCGCAAATGTATCATTTAGAAACTGGCAGCTCCCTTAACAAAGAGGATAAAATCTTGGGAGCATGGAAACAAAAATGTATAGATATACTACTATAGAATGACATTGATATAGAAACCCCAAAAGGCAACCCTGATAAAGCTAAAAGACGCCTAAAGGAAAAAGACTAGCTTGAAACGGATACATTAAAAGCAGAGAACAGATACTGCTTGAACATTATATGGGGAAAAAAAGCAGTAAATCATCTCCCAGCGCACATGAAGAAATGTCCATTGCCCATTTATCGTGATCTCTTGATGCGATGTAGACTGAACACATTACCTTCGCGGGAAGTGCAATATCTGAGAAAGCAGATAGCTGAGCAGGAAGCCCAATGTCGATTCTGTAACAACCCGGAACAAATTGAAACTACGAGACATTTGGCTCTCTACTGCCCAGAACTGCAGACAGCAAGAAATAGATATCTGAGAAAATCACTGGCACAAGTTGACTATATCGCCGAGGAGGAATGGTGGGAACGACTAATGACAGTTCATAAAATTAGTCAGACACTGGAGGTGCTCAAATTAGTAGAATGGATCTTCAAGGAAATAAGGACAGATGACTAACATCTAGACAAGGGAATACCAACAAACTGTGAGACTAATCTACCCACAAGGAGTCGAAACTCTACTTGACTATTTGTTAAAGGTTAAAAAGGTATTAATGTTTAACCAATAAAACAAAAACAAAAATAGTAGCAAATTATCAAACCAATTCCTGTCAGTATTTGGGTACTGAATCCCATACCAAAATGAACCAATCTGAAAATGATCTTGCAATGACGAATCATAAAAAATGTATGACAAATCAGAAAGCACAACATGCAAACAAGTTCAATATACATGAACATCACTATTCCCTAATTATGAAATGTCGATCACCACCTTATGAGCTATATGTTCTCAAAAGTGTTCTAAACATAGTCCAGGAGATCTTTGAATTAGAGGATATTTCATCCTCTGACATAGTACAGGTCGATTTCTTATATGAAACCGACGTGTCTATTGTCAGATTATGGTTCTCTTCAAGAGTAGTTCTAAATATGTTGTGGAGCGTCAAAATGAAACTTTTCACACTTGGTTTCATTCTTCCTCAAGACCAATTTCTGGATGATGTCAAAAAAATATCTAATAAGGTTTATAGTGATGGCATCGAATGCAAAAGCCTAGAGAAAAGAAATGCATAGAAAAAATGCATTTTATTTTTCATTTTTTTAATGGGGGTCCCCCCAACCCCAATCAAGCTCCCGGCTTGAGCGTTATTTTTACAGGGGTCACTTTCTTTTCCATTCCCATATCATGGGGGTTGGTGGTCCATAGGAGGGTCGGTACCTGCTGCATGTCTGTTTCATAAAAGGACGGCGGTCCTCTGACAATAGCCATGAGGGGGGTTGGCACTTTTCTGTACTGCACCATAATATCACAAGGGATGCTGATTTCTAGCACAATTTCCCCATCATTGTTGTCAGCCAACAGCTCTTCATCAGTTAATTTGCGCAATAGTATATTGGGATCAATGCATAGTACTGTCCGCCACTCGCACCCATGAATGTCAAGACCTATTACAACAATTATTTTAGCAGACACTTGTACCCCTTCTAGATCTAGGGACAGGATGGTATAAGCAACCATTTCAGCAGATAATAATAAAAATAATTTGGTTGCTACAGGGCGAAAGACTAAATCTGAGGGCACTCTCCACTCTTTTCTAGCAAGTTCAGGTACTGCTCTTGCTAACACTCGAATTCCATAAATCAACATGTCGAGGTTCACTGGTATTCCTTCACCATTATCTCATTTTCCACGGCATGGATTACCAACATTGCTCTTAGTTTTTTTATTTAGAAGTTAGGGAGCTTCACGCATAGTGGTAGGGTCAGAAAGGCATTTTTCCTTTAATTTAAATAAACCACCTTGTATCATGACCCACTGTAATCCGAGTCCTTCGCCTAATCCGAGTCCTTCGCCTGGTTCACCACTACCATAAAATGTATGGTCTCTGGTGGAATACAGGACAATATGGTAGCTGGGTTTCGCACCAAGGGAAAAGAAGGTATCACCGCCAGCATTAGTAACTCAGAAGTCTTGGACACAATTATGAAACCCCTTCCCTGGCTTCTTCACAGGACGAATAGGCATATACTGCATGGGCTACTTGTCAGAACAATAATTCCCTGACTCAGCAATGATTCATTGACTGGGGTGATGCCTGCCTCTGCTTCAGGCTTCAAGAGGTACTTGGGTGTGCAAGCAACCTTTTAAACTGTTTTATCTTTACTAGTTCAGCAGTGTGTATATATCCCACCTTATTATCATGGATGTCCCACATACTCTCTGGTATAGAGTCAATCAACTTACGTATGTCTTACAACTATTGCTCATCCTTCTCCCGTACTCTCCCTTTTGTTTCTTCCCTTAATGTAGCCATCACTGCTATCACATTATCTAGAGGCACACTCGAAAATACCCCATCCAGAGTGCAATAGATAGTGCTCCTCATTTTGCACACCACATCTCTCCCAATCAGATTTACAGGTGATGGAGGACTAAGAAGAATAGCATTTTTTATCAGCAATGGGCCCTAACTTGACAATAAATGGCTCTGTCACCTGGTGCACAATGGTGGAATTCGATATGCCTACCACTCTCACGTCTCTCCTGATATAGGAATATGTGGAAAGATATTAATTCCCAAAGCAGATATATTTATCCCTTTATCCATCAACCATGGCACCAGTGTCCCTTGGACCTGGCATTGTGTAAAAGGACCTGCCTGGTCAACTGGGATCATTAGTGCTTCCAGAGTTCCTTCCCCATCTGGTTGTCTGAATCCATTTGTATCATCCACCACATGCTTGTGGGTCCACAGGACAAAAGGGTTAGTGTTTGGATTTGGGATATGGGGCATGGGCACTCATTTTTCCAATGGCCATCTTGTAACAATAATTACAAATCAAGGAATTCAGTGCTATGGCTCTAGGAGCCTAATGATTATTATATTTCCCTGCACTTGTTGACCCTGTGCTCCCCACTTGCAGTGAATCAAACTGTCCCCATTGTCGTGGTTTGCTGCAGCTGTCCCATATATGCCCCTGGCTGGGTTTGGTATACCTGTGGACACATCAGACCTCTACCTCTACCCTTTTGCTGGGCCCCTTTTTTGACTGATTGCCTGGATAGTGTGCTGTTCATTGAGCTGTCCATGCACCTGTCCCTGAAGACTATGCATCTGCACCATCAGGAATTTGTTCTCAAAGGTTTCCTTCTTCTGCTCCTGGCACATGACACAATGATTTGCCACCACCACCAGCTCCACTAACAGCTTGGTCTTCCAGCCTACATACACATTCTTATGCTGCATCTCTACCTTCGGAAGCAGGCCAAAAACAAACATGTTTATTTATTTATGTGTTGGACATTTGTAAGGCGCCTATACAACAAGTGGTGTTTCAAGGCTCCACAAGACAAATGGGGGGGGGGGCAAGGGAGAAAGTTACAATAATGGTCCTACTAGCCCTTGTGACATTTGGATCGTGCAAGTGCAAAAACAAAAAGTGCAAGGGAGGGGGGAGTGGGAAATGCAGGTCAGAGCGATAAGTGCTAAGGTGGGAAGGAAAGTTGTAGGGGAAGTCCAGAAGTTATGGGGAGGCCCAAAGGGAAAGTGCCATGGAGAGCAGGTAAGCACAGGGGGGGAAAGGATGGGAAGGGGAATGGGAGGACTGGGTGGGGGCCTGGGCCAATGTAATACTTAGAGGGAACCAGGAGCCAGTCATAGAGGGGGAGAAAGGAGATAGCAAAGGAGAGGAAGAGCGAAGGAGGAGGAGAAAAGGAAGGTCTTGAGGAGCTTCCAGGAACGGAAGGAGATCTGGCTCAAGCCTGAGGATGGCAGGAAGACCGTTCCAGAGGGATGCTCCTGCAGAGGAGAGACATCTACCCACCACTCTTTGCTTAGAAAAGCGAAGAATTCGCAAGGAGTTATAGCTAGCAGACCAAAGGTCTCTAGCAGGGAGGTATTTAGGGAGGGAGAGGATGTAGCAGGGTCACAGACCCCAGAAAGCCATGTGGATGATGCAGAGGGTCTTGAATTTGATCCTAGCAGCAACCGGGAGCCAGTGGAGAGAAAGTAGGGCTGCAGAGATGTGGTCCCTGGGCTTGAGGCCTGAAAGGTTGGCTTTTGGTTGGGTAGGTCTTTTCAACTCGGTCTAGGGCTGCGGGGGCTATGGGGGTGTCCCCCTCAACCCCTGCTCACTATACTGTGAGAGGGGCTGGTGGGGGTGTCCCCTGCAGCTGTCCAGCAGTCCCCCCAAAAAATAAAAGGGCCGCAGTGGTGTCCACTGCAACCCCTGCACACTATACTGTGAGCGGTGGTTGCAACTGTCTCGCAGTCCCCCCAAAAAAAGGGCTGCAGGGGTGTCCCCCCAACCCCCGCTCACTATACTATATATATGTATAGTATAGTGACCAGGGGTTGGGGGTACACCCAGGCAGCTAACCCAAAAACAAAAAAGGAAAGGACTGTGCGCCGCCGGTTCCTGATCACGGAAGTGAAAGAGAACAGGTGTCGCAGGGACAGAGCGAGGCGAAATGCAAGGTAAGTAGGGGTGGGGGTTAGGGTAGGGGTGTGTTGGGGGTGTGGGTAGGCGTGTGGGTGGCGGTGTGGATAGAGGTTTGGGTAAGTCGGTAATGTTCAGGGGAGAAAAGACTGAAGATTTTTTTATTTTTTTAAAAATCTGTCTTTTCCACATTTCCGCTTCGGTCATTCAACCCCAAATCGTGCCTTTCCTGTATGTCATGGACATTTCAACTTCTGCTGCATGTGATGTCTTGTCTTTTCTTTGTGTGAATAACGTCTGCGCCCTTTGTGGCAATAGTGTACCTGCTTGTGAGTTAAGGAAGCTGCATAACACACATTCATGAAAAAAATTGTATAACTTTATGCAGCCAACTGAGTAGTACCCGGAGGACCAGTTTGTGAGAAATGGGTCATTTAAAGAACAATGGGGAAGGAAAATAGCTTAAAACTCCCAACTCCACAGTGCACTAAAGCCCCAATTTAGAAAACTTGGAAGCAGAGCATTCACTGCACCTTCACCACATCTCATGGTTGCCTGGCCAGAAGGCCAATCCACTGCCCCATTTTTGTATCTGGCCCTAATGGCAGCCCATTGGTGGTCATCAGCCTGGACAAAGAAATTTCACCAGGTGGATTTCCTGAAACACCAGATGGTGCTTTTCACCTGCTTGGGGATGATGGGGCATCGCTCACTCATGTTCTCACCTCCATCTCTCAGACTCCAAAAGGATTCCCTCCACTTGACTCTGAATGCTGTGGAGCAAAGGTTATTTTTCTGCCATCCCTGATTTCTGGAAATAGGATTTGAGGGAGCTACCAAACAGAACTAATATTAGCTGTAGCAAAACTGACAGCCACGAACACCCTCTTACTTTCAGTGGCTCAAGCAGCAGTTTGTCACTTTCTTTAGTGGAGGCTTACTAGATGCAGGTGGGGGCAAAGGCAGAGATATGGCAAGCATGGCCAGTGGTAGCCCCACCTCTAAATCAGGGGTGCTTGCAGAGAGCTAATGGGGTTGGTGTAAGGAAGAAATATCCTCCTTCCAAAACCCTTTAAATAGACACCTACTTTATGCAAATAAAGTGGCTCACAATAGCCCAGAAAACTGCCTCATGAGTGTGTGTGGGGGCGGAATGTGAGGAGGGGGTGTCTGAGGTCCATTATTTTCAATTCTTCTGATATCATAGTTTTTTTTTAGCTTCTTACTATTTGCATTGCTAATACTTTCTGACCTGCACATAGTTTCTAATCCAGCCTGTATATTATATATTAGGCCTCATTATAAGTTTGCCAGTCTGGTAACAACGGTACCAGTAAGCTTGCCAGTACCGTTGTTACCGGATCGGCAAACTCCGAGTTCTGCTCGCGGGTGCTTTCCCGCCTGCCAGGACTGGCCTGGCGGTCATACCGACACCCGCAAGCAGAGCATGTCGGATGCACCGGCACCATTCTGAATGGTGCCGGTGTATCCGACCTCCCCATTCCTATTGAGCCCTCTGGGACTCAAATGGGAATGGGGAGCATGTTTTTCCGGCATTCCGCGAATTGGCAATTACCGGGTCCGGCAGGGCTGTAATTACTCAGTAATTGCAAATCCGCGGGTGCCGGAAAAATGTGCACGTTTGGCGGCAGCCTGCCGGTTTTACCACCAAGGCTACCGCCAAACTTGTAATGAGGCCCATTGTGTGTGTAGGAGAGAATTATTTAATTTGACTTTATTATGAAAAGTTCTAAAACACGAGGAAGAAACTGCAGCTTGTGAACATGGTGGTCAAAACATGCATGTGAAGTGGTGAGGACACATCTGGGCTGAGGGGATCATATTGTCAGGACACATGGGATTGGTAATGGGCAGCAAAATGACCTTTCGCTTGGTTGCCAACAATCCTTGCGCCAGTTCTGCCCAAGGACTCACTCCAATCTTAGCAAGAGTAGCCAAATCCCATGTAAACATCACAAACTCAGCATATTCTTGCTCGAGATCTGAGTACAGGCTATACAGGCTTTCCGATCTGAACCAAAACATTTTATCATCTTGATACATCTATAGCCTCCTAAAGATGCTCACATAGCCAGTGTTCGACCCCACAGGGATTCACGGTTGTGTTTTGAGGACATTCACTGATGCCTTAACCGATAAGGTCCGAACAGGTTTCCTGCTCTTGGTGATTATAATCGTTGGTTTGCCAAGCGAAAAGGCAGATTAAATTCAACATGTGTATATACACCATACCCTAATAACTCAAACAGTTATTGACTATTTGGTTAGAAAATGAACGCTTTGTTTAAAATGAAGGGCCAACTCATTATGGTACTCAAATATCAATCACTACCAAGGGGAAAATATCACCCACTTTGGAGTTCACTCTGCACAGTTAATATGTACATATTGTGCATCAGCAGACCAAACTTCCCAGATATGGTGCTTTTATGGTCATTGTTTTGGTGGCGTTTAGTACACAACGGCTTCCACAGTGAGAGAATGTGATTTTTGTTTCATGTGTGCTGTACTCCGACGGTGGGCCTCATTACGAGGTTGGAGTAGCCTTGCCGGTAAAACCGGTAAGGCTACCTCCAAACCCACATCCGGGTCCGGCACCCACAAATGGGCAATTACCAGGCTATTCCGGCCCAGCCGGACCCGGTAATTTGCCTTTGGTGGGTGCCGTTCCCAGTACATCCCCATTCCTATTTGAGCCCCATAGGCGTCGGTGCATCTGACATGCTGTGCCGCACTGCCCACCAGCTCAGACCTCTCGGGCTAACAGGCACCCGCGAGCACAACTCGTAGTATGGCGGTACGGTAGCAAAGCAACGGTGCCGGTAGCACTATCAGCACCGTTGTTGCCTTACCACCATACGTATAGAGAGAGAGAGAGAGAGTGTGTGTGTGTGTGTGTGTGTGTGTGTGTGTGTGTGAGAGAGAGAGAGAGAATACAGTGGCTAATGTAGGTTAGTTTAAGTATAACTATCAAAGGACGTCACGTGTTATAAATAAACGAACTGCTTGAAAATATAAAGTACTTAATATTTGGTAGCGATTTCATCACCGCATTAAAGACTTCATTACTCACTTACCATATCTCCCATGTGTCCCTTGAGAACTAATTTACCAGAGCTGCAATTAATCAAAAATGGAACCGTATCAATCAATCATAGACCAAATTACTTTACAGGACTAACCAAATCTAAAGATGGATGTCCTCAGGCCAGGAAAAGGGAAAAACGGGTGCAGGATTTCAAGAACATGAGCAAGTCTTTTGCAAATCCTTCTTTCTCTAAAACACTCGGGAAGTATCATATACAACATCCAAAAATAAAATCTTCCAAATATGGAGTACTCAGCTTGCTGGGGATTCTTTTCCCGGCCTGCACTGCCAGGATGGTGTTTACTTGTCTGTTGTATCCGGTATGAAACATACACTAAACAACCTCAGTTTTACTTACCATGGTTATTGATGGCAATGCATTAAGTGAGCTAGGTCCGTATTAGAAGTGCTATCCGATTGCAGCGTCTCATCTTGACGAAATTCTCCCTGGCGTCAGACCGGGGGATTCTGAAGCCATGTTCCACACACGTGTGGGGTCCCGCGGGAGGGAAACTTGCTAATAAAACACTCAGTGAAACCTCGAAAAGCTAGTTGCTCACCACTGACACCACAGAGTTGTAGCTGATTGAACGTGTCTTTGTGTTCACAATCATGTCAATTGTGTAAAGGATTGGGACCGCGAACATGCGGTGAAATTTGAACTTTCCTCATAATTCCATAATATGTGATTCAATGAAATATTGTGCGAATCCCCAGTGGACAAACGTGGTCACTGATTAGATAGTGTGGTCTGGAGCTTAAGAAAAAGAGATACACGGTCCTTATTAAAAACACCTGATACCTCCAAAGCTTTTTTTTCAGGAAAATGTATTGATCTTTGTATTTACATGATGATGTCTGTCTTTTCTTTATTCTCCTTGGATTTAATCACACGAAAAACGTTAACAAAAAATACACTCTGCTTTGCATGTCAGCGCGCATATTGATCGTGCCTCAGCACCTTGAAACACTTGTGTATAGGCGCGTTATAAATGCCATATCATATCATATCAACGGTTAGGTGCTTACTGGTCATTCTTTCTCATCTTCCCAGTTACACTTGCTGAACGTGCACCATCTCTTGCAGCTGTTCGGTGCTCTTTGTCTAATTATTAGGTGAGCTAATATCCTGGGACGATAGCTCAGCGGCAAAGTGCTCTCCTTGGAAGCAAGATGAAACGGAGTACCACAGGTTCAATCCCCGGGTCCGTGGTTAGAAACCTCTGGGTATTAAGTGCGTTATAAATAACCAATCATATCATAGCTATCAAAATTAAGGGTCATAATATCGAAACTTTCCATCAGTCCAAGTGCAATTATCACTAGGGCAAATATTTTCCTAGTGCAAAAAACATATTCAGGGTAATTTCCTAAAGAAACTGAATTGATGGCATGCAGGGGACCACTGACATTAGCACTTCCATGCTGTAGTGGTGCCTGCATGCAAATTTAAACCTTTGCAAGGAGGATTGGAGAAGGAAAGAGTAAAAGTAGCGTAAACTCACTTTTACCACTTCCTTTTTTATTTCTTGTTTATGGATAGCTCTTGCTTTATTAAAACGACTGTCAGGCATGTCCAAAAATTATGTCGTATGTTGTGAACAGTTTGCAGTCCTATTGTTCTATGTTGTACCTCCAAATACATAGCACTAGCCCATTCTGAATGATCCAATGCCTACTAAGATTGTCAATTCCGTTTGCTTATCTTCTAACCCTCCCTGCATTGAAGCATTTTGAAACGCTTGTAAAGTATACAGGCGCTACATAAATGACCAATAAATAAAAAAATAAATACATGTTGCCCTATGTCTCATGAGAAACCAAACACCATCTGCAAATGCGCTTAGCAGGTGGAATCTGCCTGGTAGTGACCAGGTGAGAAACCGAGGCAGATTCTATAGATTCTCGCGGCTTGAAACACTTGTGTATAGGGGCGTTATAAATGCCATATCATATCATAGGAACCCATTCATTGCACACCTGCATGGAAATCTCATGCAGGTGTACGTGACGGACTGGCGAGACTGAGGAAGATTGCATGGCAGAGATCTGGTGCATTAAATCGAGGCAGAAAAGCATTACACCTCACTTGTCTACCTACATTTAACACATCACCTCATTTAAAATGAGGCAGATTATTTCAATGCATTTTTTTTCATTTCACCAGAGCAAAAGACAAGGACTAGGTAGATTATTGCCTCATTGCGAAATGCTTTGCAAGAATATGTTTCTTGAACAACTGCAATTTTGTCCATAGTGCTATTTGCACGTGCACTGATGCAACATTTCTCCAATACCGCCCCAAAGGGTTCTCTTGCACTGGTCCACATTTCAAGCTGCTTTGATGTAAAATATTTTTTACTGCAAAATGAGAAAGTAGCATTTTCACAAAGATCTTTTCCCCC
This sequence comes from Ambystoma mexicanum, assembly GCF_040938575.1. NCBI lineage: Eukaryota > Metazoa > Chordata > Amphibia > Caudata > Ambystomatidae > Ambystoma > Ambystoma mexicanum. The sequence continues at coordinate 287,445,998 of NC_090941.1, read as the reverse complement.
AGCTGTAGTTTCCAGTGCTTCTCCATTTGTGCAAATCCACAACATAGAGCACAGTCGAGCACATAGGCGGAATTTAAAACAGCTCCCAGAAGCATGTACTGCCCTTAAGAATCCCTGTGCCTGCTATCACCTACGGCAATTCATTGATAACATAACATCACATAAATAGTGTATGTGCAGAGCGCATGTTCTACCCATGCATAGGTATCTTGGTTCTATTGACAGATAACACATGTTTTCTGTTACCTAACTCGCTTGTACTGATGACACAAGTGAATGTGCAATTTCAGCAATTACCGATTCTGACTTCTGTGTGTAGTGCAAGTCAGAAGTGCATTGCACCAACTCCAGTGTTGACATGGCTACACTAAGCACCTCTTTCAAATTTTCCATAATTATTTCCTAATACATGTTAAGTCTGCTGAAGATTTTGAACTTTCTTATTCAAGCAGGGAGGTCTACTTCATGTACTATCACCAACCTGCCACGGTCTAAATACGGTGGGAGCTGACAACAGAGGACACAAACATATCACAACCTACTGGACTCCACTTGCTCTGCCCTGAAATCGAAAAACCTTCTTGTTTCTTGAATGATTGCACATTTGTATCGCAATTTATAATGCATGGATCTGATTCATACAGTCATAGGTTTATAAGTGGGAAAAGCACTGGAGAACTGAAGAAGTCAGAACTGTAAACTGCTCAAGTGCTCTCGTCTTAGTACTCATGTATGCCTACTTACAAGTATCACACGCTCGCAAACTGGAAGCGTATTAAGCTAATTTTCATTATTCTCTTAAGTCACCTTTTTGACACAATTAATAATAAAATTGAAACCATTCACTGTCATCAACAGCCAATCGCCATACGACTCTTCTTTCAACCCTAACATAGTTACTGCATGAAACAAGTGAAGTCCTAGAGATGAATTGGTTGATTTTGCAAAGGGTGGATATTGGGAGCCAGGCTATTAGGGCCTTCTTGGCCATGTGTTTGTGGCAGGACAGTCTGCTGTAAATGGTAAAGCCTAAGGATTTAACTGAGTATGAAAGTTGCAGACTAAATCCTTCTAGGCACATATCCTAATACTTGAGACATTGTTGGACAAGTAGTTGTTTAGCAGGGGGAACAATGAGGATGAATTTGGTCTTGAATGGGTTAATTTTGAGGTAAACAGACGGCATCCAGGACTGGATGATGGCTATGTACTTGTGGTGATGACTGATGTCCTTTTTTATTTTTGCTCTCATGTACAAATAAGTATTGTCTGCGTATTGGTGGGTATTGGTGGATGGCTATGTCAGGAGTGTGCCCAGAGGCTCTGTGTAAAGGTTAAAAAGGATTGGTGAGAGAATGGGACCTTGGTGGACTCTTCAGGAGACTGGGATTTGGTTATAATGCAACATGCTCATCTGGAGGGCCTGGTGTCTGCCTGAGAGGTAGGAGGTAAACCAATTCAGGACAGTGCCCGATAATCCCATCTTGTCGGCAAGGATGGAGTGGAGGATGTGGTTCTCAGCTGAGAGGTCAAGGAGGATGAGGGGGTATAGGTCGCCCTTGTCCATGATTTGGAGGACATCATCCACCACCTGGATGGTGCCTGTATCGATGCTGCCCTTGGAGCCCTGTCTGTTTGATTCTGGCAAGTAGTCCAAGATTTTGACAATAAATTGAAAGTTCATAATGGACCAGTAGTTGGCCAGGTTGTCTGTATCTAGGGTTGTTTTTCTCAAAAGAGGTCCTATGAGACCAGTCTTGAGGGTGTGCAGGAATGACCCTTCTGTGAGGGCTGCATTAATGATGCCGAGTAGTGCGTTGAGGCATGGAGCCATCAATTGTTTAATGATGGCAGCCAGGATGATATTGTGAGAGTAGAAAGTAGGTTTGAGGGAGGAAATTGCTTTAAGGAGGACTGGAGGAGAGAGAGGAGAGAATTCAGCCCATCGGTGCAATGTGTTTGGCAGATTGCAGGGGGGCTAATGCTGTGGGAGGTTGATTTGATTGTCTATTTTTTCACATAAACGTTGTTGATTCCATCGCATTTTTCGTGAGTTGCTGGCCCCTTGGGGTCTGGTGAGGGTTTGGTACAATGCTTTACTACAAGGCTTTGCTCCTGTTAGAAGCTGCTGCGATAGTGGTGGTGTAGTGAGCAGCTTTGATCACGATAATTAGACTCCAATGGTTCTCACGGACAAATGTAAGGTTGGTAAGATCTTCAGTGTTATGGTTTTTGGTGCCAACATTTCTCTAGGGCCCTGATTGAGAATTTGTTGGAAGCGAGCTAGGTGGCTTTCCAAGGAGTGGACGGTTTGGTATTTGTGTGGCTGCTTTTTAGTGGGCAGAAGTGTCCACCAGTTTCATAGCTGAGTTGTTGAATAGTTCTAGGTGGACAAGAGGCATTCCCTGTGGTGGGGAACTTTGTGAAGTTTGCTTGCAGCTCATTGACTGGAAAGGTTTTCAATGAGCGGCACTGAGTGAGGGGTAAATGAGAAAATCTGGAGATGAGCCGATCAGCTGATTGACAGGGTCGGACCACATGACCAGCAGCCTTCTCAATACTGTCTGCCTGAGCTGGCCTTGAGTCCTTAAGTAGCTGCCTGGAAGCCATGGAATCTGATGGTGGATGGAGCAGCTGAGTGGCAGGGCCTGGTCGCGTGACCTGCAACCTCATCAACGCTGTCTGTCTGGAGCTGGGCTGGAATCCTTAAGTAGCAGCCTGGAAGGCACAAAACCTGGCGGCAGGTGGAGCAGCTGAGTGGCAGGGTCTGGTCACGTGACCAGCAGCCTTATCAATGCTATCTACTTGGAGTCCCTAAGTAGTTGCCTGGAAGGCAGAATTAATCACAATCCTGCTAAAATATGACAATATAGCCTCCCTTACTATCTAGCTACTGTTCCATTGGTCTTATTTGATATGTCTATAATAAAACGGTATTTGTAATGTACAATTATTTTTTAAACAATCATTCCCTCTTATTTTAAATATATTGGGCCTCATTACGGGGTCCAGCGGCAACCGTGCTGGTGCTACCAGCAGGTTGCCGCCACACCTGTAATGATTTACCAGTACCTGACTTCCCGGTAACACTGGTGGATTACAACCATGGCGGTCCAGGAAGTCAGGCGCGAGCAAATGGTAAATCCCCATTCCCATAGAGTCCAAAGGGGACTCCTTGGGAATGGGAACCACGGAAGGACCGGCACCGTTAATAACGGTGCTGGTGCTTCTGTGAAAACTCTGCAAGCAGGTACCATTCCGTCTGGTAGGCCTGACCTGCCGGGCGGGACAGTCCCCGCCTCGCAGAGTTGTAATATGCCAGTCCGGAAGCAACAGTGCCGGTAAGTTTACCAGAACCTTTGTTTCCGGGACCGGCATAGTTGTAATGAGGCCCATTGTCTTTGTTGAGGAATACATGCTGTCTACAGCATCAGCACCTACCCAGGTGTGTTAAGAAACCCTGGCCAATCAACCATTCGTTTTAACATTGTTAGAAAAAACCAAGAAAAGCAGGCATTGCCTTGTGCAATATATAGTTATGGTAAAAAAAGAGCAGAGAGAAAACAGGCGGTTATATCCCTGATGCAGAGATCTAATAAATGTAAATAGTTTAGCTTCTAAGTCCTTACCTTAGACAACCCTGTGCCTTGTTTCAGAAAAAATATTCATTTAAAGATTGATGGTTGCTCACTATCTAATGCTGATGTTGCTTCACTCCTTGTGTTGATCAGTTGACAGTTTAATTTAAACCAATGTCTATAGAGAAAAGTACATCACACGAAACTCTTTAGCTTTTAAACGTCTTCAAAATTCTTTTCATTTGTTTAATGCTTATTATGTCCTGGGGATGTGACATGGCACTCCCCCATTGGCCAATATCAGAATTCAGAATATGGAATTTCTGAGCCATACTGGCTCGTATAGCCCGGAGATGAGCCAATGGTACCTCAACCTACCAGCGCCTTCAGATCATACCAATGGTACATAAGGCGCTATACAAATGCAAAAAACCATAACATAACAATGGGGGAAGGCCTCACCATTCATGCCTCATTACGGGAACTCCACGCTGCCATTCATGCTACCATCGCCGCATGACTCTCAGGTCGATGAAGCCATGCTCGCCTCTCATCTCATGAAGATGCAGGAAACAAATCATGTCAAACAGATACCTCTTTCATCTAAACATTAAGAATCTCCACTTGTATCATAAATCTCCACTAATCAAAGTTGCCCATAAAAACCTTGAGGAGACACCTTTATAGGACCATGGACAATGACATAAAAGGGAGTAACAATTTAGGACATGTAAGGGATGTATCAAATAAAATAGCAATGAAATGTCTCTGTGCCCCAGTCAAAATAAATACCAGTAAAATAAAAACAAAGCCAGGCTAGACCAACAATAACGCACCATCTCAAAGAAGGAAATTATCTCGCTGACACTTAAAATAATCACCTGAGATGCATTAGTTTATCTTCCATTGACAGGGGCAAAAGACTACTTTAAGAGTAGAGGCAATCAAACAATAATAATTGTATAGTCAGATTACCATGGGTAGAGAATAAACATTTATCAGACCATGCACTGGTCATTTTAATATTTGATGATTCTCAAACGATGTACAAACATTCAAAAGTGGCTTTGGGTGGATCAATAATAGGCCCTGAATTCTTCAGTTGCATACATTCCCAACCAAAAGACTTCAAGGGGCTGATTCATGAAACAAACGTGCGCCGAAAATCCATGCGCAAGCAGGCGCAAGGGAGCACAAGCGTGAGAAACGCAGCGCACGCTCGCGATTCAAGGAAGACGCTGCGCGTGCTTCCCGCTGTCCGTGCTCCCAATCCAGCCATGGCGCACGCAGGCATACACGGCGTGCGCTATGCGCACAGCAAAAGCGCACATAGCGCGGCGCACACAACCAAAGTGGGCGGAACAGTGGGTGTAACACGCAGAATGGGGAACAACGCGTGAAAAAGAAGGCGTAACTGGGGAAGTACTGCAGGGAACTACACGGAACGCCCACACGCACGCGAACAACCCGTATTCATGGATCTGAATACGGGAAACCCGCGCACGGCAAAAGACGCACACAGGCGTCAACGCGTCCGCCACACGAAGGCAGATGGAAGCGTCCCCGCGCACAGTACAAAAGTGCGCGCAAACAACAAACACGTATATACAGCTACGATGAATTCCCCATTTGTCGCAGCACTGATCATGGGACACCGCAGGAGGAGGAGAATAGCCAGGGCACGCATTTTCGCACCACGGACAAGCCTTTTTGGGATGCCTGACGACCAGGTCTATGGCAGGTATAGGTTTCCACCCCACATCATCCTAGACCTGGTCAGGGAGTGGGAAGATGACCTTACATCCCCCACCCTTTGCTCCCAAGCATTGAGCCCCTTGGAGAAGGTGCTCAATGTCCTGCATTTTTTGGCCACTGGGTCATTTCAGCGGACTACTGCCATAGTGGGGGGGGGTCTCACAGGCCACGCAGTCACGCTGCCTACACCAGGTACTGGCAATCATGACAGCGCGCCCCTCAGTCCGCAGGCACATATACATGCCCAGAACACCCGCAGAAAGGCAGGCCGTTGTACTGGATTTTTTCAGGGTGGAACACTTCCCCAAAGTGCTCGGTGCCATAGATTGCACCCATGTGGCCCTACGTCCACCTAGGGCCACTGAGCACATCTACCGAAACCGGAAGCACTGGCATTCCATCAATGTACAGGTGGTATGCGATGCAAAGGGAATCATCACCTCTGTCTATGCAAACTACCCTGGCTCCACCCATGACAGTTTCATATACAGAATGTCCGCCCTGAGCCGGGCCCTGGAAGCTGGGCAGCATGGCGACACATGGCTCCTAGGTGAGTACAAATGCCCTTGCACATGCATGCAAGTCACACACAGACAAATACCCAAACCCTAATAATCTCAACTATTATCACCTCCCCAGGGGACAGTGCCTACCTTCTGAGCAACCACATGATGACGCCAATCCGGAACCCCACCACACCACCCCAGGTAAGATAGAACACCGCCTATATTGCAACCAGGGCCATAGTGGAGCACACATTCGGAGTGCTCAAGTCACGTTTCCGCTCCCTTGACCGCTCTGGCGGGCAACTACTCTATGCACCACCAGTAGTGTGCAGGATCATTGTGGCAGCATGTGTCCTGCACAATGTTGCAACATGGCAGGGCGTCCCGGCGGACATGGTGGTGCCCCCACATCCCCAACCACAGGCACAGGCGCTGCCCATGGGAGGGGACAGGGCACGTGACGAGGAAGCCCGGACCCAGCTTGTGGCCACATTTTTCACCAAAACTCCCACCCCTGCGGAGTGCACACAGGCCTGGCACATACCAGGTGACAATCGATGATGACAAAGAGACAGTCAACTGTCACAACCCTACCACCCTGAGATAGTTGCCATGGAAGTGCCACATCGTCTGCATCCCTAGCTACTTAAACACAAGCTATCCTGTGTGACCAAAAGGCACACATATGACATATGACATGATATGGCCTATACACAAGTATTTCAAGGTGCGATGAGGCAGGGAGGGGGGAACAAGGGAAGCCAGACAAAGGTACTACTAGGCCAGGTGTCATTTAGATTGTGCAAGTGCAGGGGTAGGGGGAAGGGAAAAGTGCAAGGGGAAGGGGAGAGGGGGGGAGTGCAGTACAGGGGAAGTAGACCAAAAAACAAATATATAGGTCATCTGGTGGCAACTGCAAAGGTAAGTGCAGACAAGTGCTGGGAAGGGGGGGCTGTAGGGATAGAGAGACAGTACCGCAGTGCAGGGGTTGCCAGGGAGGCAGTGCAAGTGGAGAGTGGCTGGGCCAGGGACTGAGGTCGGTAAGAGTGGCCCAGTTGCAGATCCAGTGCAGTTCCAGTGAAGAATTCCGCAAGGGAGAGGCAGAGAGAAAGCAGAAGCAAAGAGGAAGGTCCTGAGGTGCTTCCCGAACTGGAGATGGTTCCCCTCAAGTTCAAGTGAGGCAGGAAGGCTGTTCCAGAGGGAGGGCCCTGCCGCGGAGAGAGATCTACCCCCAGCTAGTTGCTCTGAGAAGCGGATGACCCTGACATGCAAGGTGTGCATCACACACACCTGCAAAACAGGCCATGGCAATCACTGTTATGTCACTCAAACCCTCCCAAACCACAACATGACATGGCAAGCAATACCCATACACCAACACAGTAACAATAAGGTACACATTGCCATGTCCAAAATGTACAGTGGCATCAGACAATGATGCCTGAACTGGAATCAGATGAAATGACTGACCAACAACCTCCCACCCAAAATAAGTCATTTCCAAATGCATTACAAGAGTTGTAGACGTAACATAACAATGAATGCCTGTCTGCATGCACATTGTGCATTGCAAAATCAACACTGCAGCTTCTGTGTGCTGTGTCCTACTCCTGCAACACACTGCTCAGCGCACAGCACAGTGAACAGCCATTGTGTGTGATGCACACCCTGAGCATCACATCTAAGCGACAGACCACATCAAAAAGCAAATTAGGCATGTACAGGATCCATAATTGGTCACAGAACATGTGCTGCAGGGACACAGTGGCCAGCAGAAGGCAAACAGTGTACACGATATGCAAGGGTGGGAGTACATGTAGTGCATCAGAGTGCAAGTGTGTGGGTCTGCAAGGACATGCACTCAACATATGGATGTGCACTCAAGTGACCATCAGTGTTCTCTACACATCACATGTGAACATTCACCATGTGTACACCCCAGCATGTCAAACCACAACTATCCCCTTGCACCTGAAAGGTAAACACAACACATGAACAGGCATTGATCAGCACAACACAACATGTACATAGGATACCACCATTACAATGTCAGAGTTCCCATCACACTGCAGGGCAAGGCAAGTATCAACAACAACACCCCCCCCCCTCCCTCACAAATGACCATGACCCACTGAACAACTGCACCTGGGTCATGGAGCCTTCAACCCTCAATTCCACCTGGCCAAAGGATCACCTTTACCCTTCGTCACCATCTCCCACCTTGTGTGTAAAAAGGTGCCTGCACCCTCAGAATCCACACTCATTTCCAAAATCACAAAATCCAAGGCATAAAAACGAACCCGAACACCCTCCAGTAGATGACTTGACATAGCAGTACCTCACAAAGGCCAAGTACTACCACAATGATGCAACAACCAAGGTAGCACAGTAAAACAATGTCACAACAGGATGTGAACCATGTGTGGTACATAACATAGTATGATGCACCATGAACGGATGTGTACTGTCACAGGTCCCGTGTACAGGCGCGGGTGTGTCACGAAACAACCACCCCCACCGTGGTACCTGAGACCCTGGTGGGGAAGGAGGTTCAGGGATATGCAGTCGGGACAGGTGTTGGCACACTGGATAACTGGAATGAGTGGCAGGAGAGGGGACGAGGAATGACACATGAAAGTAGGGAATGCACGAAAATGTACTGCCTGCATGAACACATACACAATCCAAACAAACTTGGACATCATTGTCATGGCCTTCTGTAGTCCAGGCTTAGGAGTGGTACGAACCAACCACCCCCTCTAGGGTTTTGGCGCCTGCAAGTTCGGGGCTTACACAGGCATCCGCAACTCCAGCGGGGAAAGAGGGTTAGGGAACTTTGCTTGGATAGGTATGGGAAGCAGGAACACCGGGTAGAGGCTACAGGGTTCAAAATTGCATAGGATTCCGGGTGATTAGGGGGAAAAAAACATACCAAATTGAATCACACATCCATCCATGCATTAGTGCACCCCCCAGCAAGCCTATGCAGAGCAGTTTGAAAGAAAAATAAAAAGACACTTTGCTCTGGTTTTGAGTGCTGGCCTCCTGCCTGTGCACTCTCAGGTCCGGTTACAGGAGCACTACAATGCTGCAAAGAGAGTCACAGTCAACAACCTGTACATGTCAATTACACAAAAACACACCACCAAACATGCCCCATAGCAACAAACTACTCTACAAACAGACAATCTGGTGTAGATGCTTTGTACCCATATATAACATTACCCCTGTGACGGGTCATACACAGTCAATGCAGTAAGTCATCCGCCGGTGGGTGCGTGGTAAATGGAACACCAATGTGTCACAATTCACACAACATGCAATGTTCCCTGGGTAAGCAGACAGACCCATATAGCAAGCCATGACTTCAGAGCAAGTTGCGTACCACCATGACCAAAACAAAGTTGGCAGTGCATTTATCATAAAGTACATGGAAATGAAATGCACTGCACCCGAGTATGTCCCTTGCTGTATTGCTGTATGTCCCTGTGAGATACCCCTTTCCATGTCTCGGAAGGCTACATGGTTGATACAAGTGCCTCAATGGACCTTGGTGTACCGCAGGGCATGTGCCACTGCCCCTGCAGGTGTCCCAGACAACCTTACAATCAACAGCCATCAGTCCACCAACACATCTGAGCTGCATTGTGTGCTTCAACACCAATATTCGTCCAAGCTCACCCTCAGTGCTGTGACTAAGCCTGCATGTGCAACTCGCCTGGTGCAAGCTTTGCTGTGTTGTGGCCCCCCTGTGCTGCTCACCTTGCCTGGAGTTCCTTGGAACACGTCAGCAGTTCTAGGATATATGTCTGCAATCCCTGTGCCTCTGCTTGTGCACACATGTGCATGTGGGCACCAACAAACGTGTCCAGAATTCCGTCGTCCAATGGGCCATGTCTGCTGGCAAAGGTGCTCTGGAGGCTCATCCCCCTGCAGAAAGGGCATGAAACACATGATTAATGCTTCAAAGTCATCTGTGTGTGTCTCTTTAGGCATCTCAATTCTTGACCATGTCAGAGAGTCACATCATAAATCACACCATCAGTCCATCTTTCACATCCAAAGTGTATAACACTATCTACAGCATGAATTGCAACAAGCACGTGTACAGTAAAGATAAGAAACATACTACACAATGCATAGCAATGAATGTACACATTAATAATGAAACACCCCATCTAGAAAAAGCTGAACAGTGGACAATAACACCAAAATCATCCCCACTAGGGGTGTAAACACAAGTCACACAGCACCAGACATGCCACAGATTTGACAGTCCAAGGCCCTTGTGTAAAAGTTTGTGACACCGAACCATCCTTGCGAGCCCATGGATAAGGGAGGCAGGAGTGGCATATGTGAGTCAAGGACCCCAAGCAGCAAACACATACACAAGACAAGCCTGAAGGGCCCAGGTGGAACAGACAGTGGATGCCTTCAAAAGCCACAAAGCACCGCACCGTCACATGAAAGCACAATAGACGGGCAATTTTAAACTATAGTAACTATTAACTAATTACACTAACTATGGAAAACCTACATTACCTAATTAAACTATCAAACAGAAACTTAACTAACTAAACTAAAAGAAAAATCAAAAATGGCCACATACGACCCGGGGGGGAGCGGTACAGGGTGCTGCTCAACATCCACATGCGATGATGCTGAGCCAAAAAAAAACCTCCATGGGCTCAACGCCTGCACAGCCCGACCTATGTGGGAGATAGATGGTCGTCCGAGTCTGGCTCATCCTTTAAAGGAGGACGTGGCACAGTAGCCTGGCCACGCCTAGCCGCAGCTTGCCCCTCGTTGGCAGCAAGTCTGCCGGACGGGTGAGCCTGGTTCTGTGTGGCGATGTGATGTAGGTCTGCATGCAGAACCTCACGTGATACACGTGCTTCCTCTTGCAAGGTAGCACGTGTAACACGGAGTTCCTCCTGCAAGGCCTGGCTGGACAACCGCTGCACCTCCCAGCAAGCCTGTAGCTCAGCCAAGATGGTACGCTCAAGCTGTGCAAACCTCTCCTCTGCCTGCTGCCTCTGGGACATCATAAGGACACCCAGAGTGGATCTGAGGGAAGCATACTCCTCCCTCAGGGCATCCATGTGCGCCTCTGCATGAGCAGCAATTGCTTGACGCAGAGACGACATTTCAGCCTGGCGTGCCCTGTCTGAGGCCGCCATGCCCAGCCTGAGCGAGCGGGCCGTGGACCATGCCGCCTGCTGCTGGAGAAGCACCTGCCTAGCAGGGGGGAGCACAGATCGGGCCACACGCTCCATGCTCTCAGCGATGTTCTCCATTGCTGCCCCCTGCCGTTCTGAATTGGCAGTCATGTCTTGCTCCAACTCAGTATACTGCGGTTGCGCGCAGCGACCGCGTTGCCGGGCTTGAGCCCTGCGGGACCCAAGGACTGGGGGTCCTCGCTGTGTTGGCACTGCCCACGGCTGCACGACTACATGCCCCCGTCGACGTGATGTCCCAGGCACATCAGTGACTGGTGTGGAGGGTGACCCTGCATCCCGATCCACCACGGGCAGAGGAACCAAGACTGTCTGATCCCTCAGTGCAGGTGTCGCAGACAGAGGAGTGTCCACATCAGAATCACTCACCCCTGACACATGGACTTGATGCTCATCCAACTCAACATGGACGTCAGAGTCGTCATCAAGGCTGGACTCATAGGCAGCCAGAGACAAGATGGACTGTAGCACCTGGGGGGTTTCGTGGCCTACCACCCACGACCCCCACTAGTGGAAACAACCCTGTGTCTGGCATGACAACACCATCCTCCGCCTCCATTGCGTCATCACCTGAAAAATAGAGAGAAAAAAGGTCACTACACATGTCAGAAGCACACAACACACACACACACCGACAGCAAACGCATCAGGCAGACATGTGACACACAACATATAACCTGGCATGCATGCTGGGTCAACTTTGAATTGCTTCTGTGATCAGACTTGTTGAAAGGTGGCAGTTTCCATGGAAGTGGGTCTATGCAGTGCAGAAAATGTGTACGCCACTCACTACCTACATGTACAAGGACTCAATGTGAAGGCAGTGCAATGTCAAATTCAGACATCACGTGCATTGTGCATTCAATGTGTACCATATCTAGAAGCCAAGCACCCCTCCACCCCAGTACCAAAGCAGGGATGCCTAGCATGGTATCAAAAGGCTGACCATACACCTGTGTATTGACAGGCAGTGTTGACTGGCATCAACAGCTAAATGTGATTCAAGTGACAACACTGCAAATGATGCAGGGACAGTAAGCAGGACAGATGATGAAAACTCTGGATTCCCCCCATGTGTGAAGAAGACGCAACAACAGTTGGACAGAGTCATTGGCCATTGAACAGGCTGAGGCCTGTGACCCACACAGATTGTCAGACCCTAAACATGTGTGCAACGCAGGACTGAGCCACATTTGACATGGGAAGGCTGATGAGATGGCAGGCAATGTATGTAACCAAGGACTTGTATTACAGTGATCATCCAGTCAAGGACACATAGGGGCATGCGTGCAATGCACATGGAGCATGAATGGGCACTCATGTCCCTGCGGGAGATCTGACCTATGCACAGTACAAGTGAGATACCCTGCATCAAGTACTAAGGCTGTACCACACGGCATATGTTTGGCAGATTCTACGCTGTAAGTTAGCATCTACACAGGACGCATGAACAAGAAAGTACACATTGGCAAGATTGAAGAACACCAGTGCAAAGGTGGAACTGGGGCGCAGAGTGGCGGAGGAGGGGCAAGGGAGCATGCCTACATGGAGTCCCCGCATGCAGGCAGAGGAGACATGCATGACGGAAGCATTGCATTACTTACACATCAGAACCATGTACACATCACATGTAGCGGCAATCATGCACAACATATCCCACAAGTGAAACGCACACGTCCTCAACAAACACGCATCAACACTCACTGGACTGGGCATCAAAGTCCAGCATCTCTCCCACTCTTTCTACCAATTCAGGTGGTATGAACTCCGCAACGAGTGCCTCATGCGGAGTGAGCTCTTCCTCCTCTGGTGCAGGCCCACCGCCAGTCACCAGAGTCAAGTTGTAATTAGAGGCACGCTTAGCCTTAGTGCTGCGTTTGATGTCATTCCAACGCTTTTTGCACTCTTGCGCCGTGCGCACCTCATGGCCGAATGAACTGACATGTTCCGCAACATGCTTCCAGTGGGTGTCACGTTGGGCAGCCGTAGTCTGACTATTGGCACCCACTAGCATGTCACGGCTGTGGCCCCGCACGTAGTCCACGAGGAAGTCCAGTTCCTGCTTACAGAAAGGCTTTTTCCTCAATGTGCAGGAGGTCGTGGCTGTGTGTGGGGTCCCAGCCTGTGCTGCAGGTGCAACCTTCCTCCCCTTGGACTGTGGCGCAGACCCTGGCTGGCTAATGCCGCCCTGACCAGTATGTCCAGTGGGTTCGGTGGATTGTGCCAAGGGAGTGGCAGGTAGAGGGATGACCAAAGGCCTGACATGTGTCAGTGGCAGCTGGGTGCCCACTAATGGACCCTGCGCAGCAACACCAGCTGTGGCAGGGTCATTGACCGCAACGGTCCTGGTTGGCAGACTCACAACCGGGGTGCTGTTGGGTGCATCTGCCCCTGCACTTGCCAACACCCGGCTGTTCGGGGCAGCAGATGACATGACTGCCCCAGGGACACGTGTCTCGGTCTGAGCAGCCCGGCCTGCCCCTATGGTTTCCCCCCTGGCCTGATGGAGATCTACCAAGGGCTCTTCAAGTGCCAACACAGCCTGCGCTGGCAGACCCTGAGCCTGGGTGGCGGTGTCCACAGCTGCACCGGCAGCTACCACTACCCTTTGGCCCGTGGCAGTCGATGGAACGGACTGCCGGGTCACACGGGCGCCAGTGCCAGATGCAGAAGCTGCATCCCCCGGAACCACAGGGGGTGGTGGCATGACTGCACCGACACATGGCACAACATTGTGCTCAAGTGGCGCACCCCTGCCTCTTCCCCCTCTGTGGCCGCCCTGGACACCCTGGAGTCCCCCTACTCCCTGGTCACCATGGCCACGTCCCCGACCACGCCCGCCACGAGGAGGACGCCCAGCTGAGGCGCCCCTCACCTTTGGTGGCCTCCCAACCATGGCACAGATGTAGTAGTGCCGGCACAGATGGAGTGGTGCCAATGGGAGGTGTACACCACAATTGACCTGGGCAATTGGGGTGAAGGGGGTGGGAAGCAAGATGTTAACAGCCCCCCTGCACCTGCAAGGCTGTATGTGACCCCGGTGATGTAGTGACGGGTCACGCAACGCTCAGGCACCCCAAAACTGCAGTAAAACCATGCACGCAACCCTGCAGCCTACGTGCGTGGATTCAACCTCCCGCAGTACGCGGTGGCACCCAGTAACACGAATATCGCGTACGCGTGGGACACGCACGCTACTATGACATCGAAAATGGGTGCGATACACAGGGGCACCAGCAGTGGGAAAAAGAGCGTGTGCGACTCACCGTCTGACTAGCGCGATGCAGAAAAACATGCATAGCCAATACTCTCGCCAAAAGAAGAGATACGTCCTTGATAGCTGTGAAGTTGTGATGGCACGCAAAACAACAGGAAGCAGCAACACACATCGGTCTCCACGAAAGGCACGTACAGCGAACTGCTGGGCCCGCTCACCTTTAACCCGTGCTGAGGGAAACGCACGCACGCGTCACGTCACTTACGCGCATGGGCCCTTTCCCCGTATTACACGCGGACGTGCAGTTTTTTCACGCGCGCTGAAATGGCCATGCACGCCTGTGCACGTCACTTCACAGGGGCGCTTGCGCTTGAGGGGCCTTCTGTCCAATGAAATTGCGTATGCGTGCAGACGCGCTTACGCGCTAAGGGCCTTTCCTCGAATTACACGCTGACGTGCCGAATTTTCACGTGCCAAATCACTCCGTATCAAGCTGGCCACGCGTAAGCCCACGGAAGACCACGCTCCTGCCCAGAAGGCCGAACTACTGCCCCCCAGAGCCCCGAGCACGCTCCCACCTGCCATCTGCTGCTGCCTGACTGCCTGCTGCCCACGTGCCCTGCCATTTGCTGCCTGCACATCAGCCAGGGGTGCTGTTGCTGTGACCACCCCTGCTGGAACCGAAGACTCCCGGCTGGGATTCCATCGCTCCACAGCCCAGCCCCAGGACCCAGTTGCCCACCCACTCCTGCCTCTGGGGTTGTCATGTCGGGCACTGCAACATCTGGCACCACTGACAACCCCAGGCCGGAGAGGCAGAGGGGCACCAGCTTCAGTGCCAGGGAAGTTGGTGTCCTGGTGGAGCAAGTCCTGGGGCAATATGATGCCATCTTCGGAAGTTCCTGCGCCGACAAGGAAGGACGGACTCGGATCTGGACTGACATTGTGACTGCCATCAACGCGGAGGGGGTGGCAGTCCGCGACTTCCAACATGTCAAGAAGCGCTGGGAGGACTTCAGGTCCAGGACACTGAACAAGGCCCGGCGCTTCTTGAAGGCAGCGGATGCCAAGGGGCGCCGGGGCCACTTGTCGGAAGATCAAATGATGGTCCTGGAACGCATATCCCCAGCGCTCCACGTCCAGGTCCTTGAGAGGCAGACCCGTCTGGAGTCGAGCGGTAAGTGTACATGCATCCTGATTGTGAGCTGTGCGTGTGGTGATGTTTCAGTAGTGTGCAGGTTGCACATCTGTTTGTATGGGGTCGAGTATGGGTGGTGGTGTACAGGGCCGTGGGGCTAACACATGCGAGGGCTGGAATGTGTGAGACATGGATGGTGCTTGTGTGTGTAGGCTTGCATGCCAAATGCAGTTGTGTGGGCACACATGTTTGGATGAATGTGTATGTAAGTAGACATGTCCGTGATGTCACGCATGTATGTTGTTTTCAGCTGCATGTATCAGCACTGTGTACATGTGCATTTGTGTGTATTTGACAAGGGTGCAACAGTGATGCAACATGGATGCATGTGACAGCGGGATGTGGAAGCCTGATTGGCAGATGTGACATGGATGCCCATCTGAACACTGCGACACTTGCCAGAGGTGTACACATGCATGCAAGTGTGGTGGTGTGT
Source organism: Ambystoma mexicanum (assembly GCF_040938575.1). Taxonomy (NCBI): domain Eukaryota; kingdom Metazoa; phylum Chordata; class Amphibia; order Caudata; family Ambystomatidae; genus Ambystoma; species Ambystoma mexicanum. The sequence continues at coordinate 287,430,071 of NC_090941.1, read as the reverse complement.
GTACATGTGTGGTGCACTTCCTGTGTTGCATGTGATGTCTGGCTCAGCTTTGCCTGCTCATGCTGTTGTATGTGTATGGATGGTGCTGGCAGTTGCGATATGGCTGTGGAATGGCTCATGTGTGCGAGTTGAAATGACATGTGTATTGGGGATTGTGATGGCATGTCTGAGGTTTGCCAATGCCACTCATGTACAACTGTCATGTGTGTATGTGTCCATTGTACAGTGCCCTGATGCCTGTGTTTTATTTCTCCCTGTCTGCAGCGTCAACTGATGAAGAGGGCGGAGAAGGTGCTGTGGAGCACAGCAGCGGGGATCCCACCGCCAGCCGGAGACGCAAGGCCCGGCTCCCCTCCCAGGTTGTCACCTCGTCGGGGAGTGAGGAGTCTGGTGCCGTGTCCCAGGCCGCAGCTGCCGGGGGGAGGTCCAAGAGGCGGAGGTTGGAGTTGGACTCCTCGGCAGCAGAAGGGGCAGCTGGGACCTCACAGGGCCCAACGGGGGAAGATGGCACGGACTCATCCAGGTTGGTGGGGGGTTTGGTGGAGGAGGAGGCCGTGCAAGCAACAGAGACGGGGCCTGGAGGTGGGGATCCCACTGGTGCTAGTGGTGCAGTGCAGGACCAGGGACAGGAGGCAGCACAGGCCGCCGCGGAGGTGCCTGTGTGCAATCCTGTCCCTGATCCTGTCCCTGCATCATCTTGCACCAGCAGGGATGCCTACGTCCAGACCCGTTTTCAGGCAGGGGATGAGCAAACGACAACTGGCCTTCCTCTGCCTGCGGACGTGGCTATCCGGGTCCGGGTTGAGCCTGTCCTGACTGGTGTGGCGTTGCGTCAACGGGCCATGCGAGGTGACCTGCAGTCTTTTCATGAGGAGACTGCACGTCATCTCGAATGGCTCGTTGACCACGTCAGCCTACTGGGACAGGTCACCCAGGCCGGATTCCTCTGTTTGATGGGGCTTGCTGCGACCCCCTCCTCAACTGAACCCCTTACGTGCCAGTCGTCCTCCATGCCATCTTCCCACCCATCAGTCACCTGGGTGCCCTGTGGAGCTGCCTCTGACGGTGTGGCCAGGCTGGTGGAGGAGGCATCCCTGCCACAGTCGGGAGTCGGACGTCCAGCAGGGGTGGCCACATCAACGACTGCACCCCAGCCGGCGGAGGATGTGCAGGCAGCAGGAGGCAGTGCACGGGCAGAGGCACAGCAGCAGCAGCAACGTGGTGGGAGCCATGAAGGCTCGGGGCCTTCAACATCGGAGGGGCAGGCATCCGCCGGAGGGCAGGAGGACCCAGGACAGAGAGTGTCTTCCATGTGGCAGCGGTTGGGCCACACCATAGATGCGGAGCGGCAGCGGGCAGAAGAGGCACGGCTCACAATGGTCAGGGCGGAGAACTCCATGCGGAGGGCCCTGAGGCGGGCCGAGTGCCTCGAGGCAATCCGCAGGGGGTTGGAGGTGGACACGTCGACGGCCCTGCGGACCCTCGGGGCCATGGAGGAGTACCGCCTCCGGGACATTGAGCAGGAGTTCGATGATGCCCTGGCCCGGGACATCCAAAAGTGAGCCGTCAGACTAGCCCGCTGCCCTTGTAGATAGTTATGTAGTTAGTGTTAGGTTTCCTTTGTTTTTGTTATTTATTTTGGACCTTTTGGACATTGGCCACATTTTTGTATATAGTTTATTTTATTAGTTAGTGTTGTTAGATAGGTTTCATTTCTTTTGTTGGGATAATGGACCCTGGCTTGTTCGTCTGTACATAGTTGACTGTTGGATTTTATTTTTCTTTCACAATTTAGCCATGGAGCAATGGCTTTCAATTATTATTTCCCATTGGATTTTCTTTTGTGGACAATGACTTTGGACACCATTACTTTGGATTATGATTTTTGGTTTTGCTTTTTTTCACGGACATGCTTCTTTTCTTTTTTGTACATTCCCATTTCTGTTTCTTTATTTTTGAATCTATTTATGTTTCCTTTAATACATATTTTCTTATCGAACTTAATGTGTAGTATCATCTCATTGGTTTCATGCATATCATGATATGGGTTTTGAGATTCACTGACACCCATTGGGTGTATGTGAGGGACATGTGTTTCTTTCGAAACTTGCAATTGGTGTTCTGTCATGTAATTGCCATTTCTGAGTGGGTGGATGCAATACTCGGGTGGGTGTTTTGCATTTGGAGGCTGACCATAGGGACCAGGGATCTAAATTGTGATGACATGTTGGCTGGGGAACATGAGTTGGGGCCTGCTGGCAGGTGCCCCACAGTGCTGGGGGGTGGGGGTGGTGGGGACATGAGTTGGACATGGGTGGGGGCCTGCTGGCAGGTGCCCCACAGTGCTGGGGGGTGGGGGTGGTGGGAGACATGGGTGGGGGCCTGGTGGAGGCTGCCCCTGCACTGCTGGGGGGTGGGGGTGGTGGGGACATGAGTTGGACATGGGTGGGGGCCTGGTGGAGGGTGCCCCTGCACTGCTGGGTGGTGGGGGTGGTGGGAGATATGGGTGGGGGCCTGATGGAGGCTGCCCCTGCACTGCTGGGGGTGGGGGTGGTGGGGACATGAGTTGGACATGGGTGGGGGCCTGGTGGAGGGTGCCCCTGCACTGCTGGGGGGTGGGGGTGGTGGGGACCTGAGTTGGACATGGGTGGGGGCCTGGTGGAGGCTGTCCCTGCACTGCTGGGGGGTGGGGGTGGTAGGGACATGAGTTGGACATGGGTGGGGGCCTGGTGGAGGGGGCCCCTGCACTGCTGGGGGGTTGGGGTGGTGGGGACATGAGTTGGACATGGGTGGGGGCCTGCTGGCAGGTGCCCCACAGTGCTGGGGGGTGGGGGTGGTGGGGAACATGAGTTGGACATGGGTGGGGGCCTGCTGGCAGGTGCCCCACAGTGCTGGGGGGTGGGGGTGGTGGGGACATGAGTTGGACATGGGTGGGGGCCTGCTGGCAGGTGCCCCACAGTGCTGGGGGGTGGGGGTGGTGGGAGACATGGGTGGGGGCCTGGTGGAGGCTGCCCCTGCACTGCTGGGGGGTGGGGGTGGTGGGGACATGAGTTGAACATGGGTGGGGGCCTGGTGGAGGGTGCCCCTGCACTGCTGGGGGGTGGGGGTGGTGGGAGACAGGGTGGGGGCCTGCTGGCAGGTGCCCCATAGTGCTGGGGGGTGGGGGTGGTGGGGAACATGAGTTGGACATGGGTGAGGGCCTGCTGGCAGGTGCCCCACAGTGCTGGGGGGTGGGGGTGGTGGGGACATGAGTTGGACATGGGTGGGGGCCTGCTGGCAGGTGCCTCGCAGTGCTGGGAGTGGGGGTGGTGGGAGACATGGGTGGGGGCCTGGTGGAGGGTGCCCCACAGTGCTGGGGGGTGGGGGTGATGGGGACATGAGTTGGACATGGGTGGGGGCCTGGTGGAGGCTGCCCCTGCACTGCTGGGGGGTGGGGGTGGTGGGGACATGAGTTGGACATGGGTGGGGGCCTGGTGGAGGGTGCCCCTGCACTGCTGGGGGGTGGGGGTGGTGGGAGACATGGGTGGGGGCCTGGTGGAGGGTGCCCCACAGTGCTGGGGGGTGGGGGTGATGGGGACATGAGTTGGACATGGGTGGAGGCCTGGTGGAGGCTGCCCCTGCACTGCTGGGGGGTGGGGGTGGTGGGGACATGAGTTGGACATGGGTGGGGGCCTGGTGGAGGCTGCCCCTGCACTGCTGGGGGAGGGAGTGGTGGGGACATGAGTTGGACATGGGTGGGGGCCTGGTGGAGGGTGCTCCTGCACTGCTGGGGGGTGGGGTGGTGGGGACATGAGTTGGACATGGGTGGGGGCCTGCTGGCAGGTGCCCCACAGTGCTGGGGGGTGGGGGTGGTGGGGAACATGAGTTGGACATGGGTGGGGGCCTGCTGGCAGGTGCCCCACAGTGCTGGGGGGTGGGGGTGGTGGGAGACATGGGTGGGGGCCTGGTGGAGGGTGCCCCACAGTGCTGGGGGGTGGGGGTGATGGGGACATGAGTTGGACATGGGTGGGGGCCTGGTGGAGGCTGCCCCTGCACTGCTGGGGGGTGGGGGTGGTGGGGACATGAGTTGGACATGGGTGGGGGCCTGGTGGAGGGTGCCCCTGCACTGCTGGGGGGTGGGGGTGGTGGGAGACATGGGTGGGGGCCTGCTGGCAGGTGCCCCACAGTTCTGGGGGGTGGGGGTGGTGGGGACATGAGTTGGACATGGGTGGGGGCCTGCTGGCAGGTGCCCCACAGGGCTGGGGGGTGGGGGTGGTGGGGACATGAGTTGGACATGGGTGGGGGCCTGCTGGCAGGTGCCCCACAGTGCTGGGGGGTGGGGGTGGTGGGAGACATGGGTGGGGGCCTGGTGGAGGCTGCCCCTGCACTGCTGGGGGGTGGGGGTGGTGGGCACATGAGTTGGACATGGGTGGGGGCCTGGTGGAGGGTGCCCCTGCACTGCTGGGGGTGGGGGTGGTGGGGACATGAGTTGGACATGGGTGGGGGCCTGCTGGCGGGTGCCCCACAGTGCTGGGGGGTGGGGGTGGTGGGAGACATGGGTGGGGGCCTGGTGGAGGGTGTCCCACAGTGCTGGGGGGTGGGGGTGATGGGGCATGAGTTGGACATGGGTGGGGGCCTGGTGGAGGCTGCCCCTGCACTTCTGGGGGGTGGGGGTGGTGGGGACATGAGTTGGACATGGGTGGGGGCCTGGTGGAGGGTGCCCCTGCACTGCTGGGGGATGGGGGTGGTGGGGACATGAGTTGGACATGGGAGGGGGCCTGCTGGCAGGTGCCCTCCAGTGCTGGGGGGGTGGGGGTGGTGGGGAACATGACTTGGACATGGGTGGGGGCCTGCTGGCAGGTGCCCCACAGTGCTGGAGGGTGGGGCTGGTTCCCACGCACCCCTGGAATACACGTACCCTGCTGATATCGCGTGTGAAAATTCCCGCACACCCCTGAAATACACGTACCCTGATGGAATCGCGTGTGGAACTTCACGCGCACCCCTGAAATACACGTACCCTGCTGAAATCGCGTGTGGAACTTCCCACGCCCCCCTGAAATACACGTACCCTGATGGAATCGCGTGTGAAACTTCCCACGCACCCCTGAAATGCACGTACCCAGCTGAAATGACGTGAGGTACTTCCCGCGCACCCCAGTGATACACGTAGCCCGCTTGCCGTGCTGGTACAGGGTTAGCGCAGCCCTTTGCGCTGGATTGGGGATTTTGATGGCTTTTCCCTGCGCGAGAGGCGTTCTTGGGGGCGTAACTGGCGCTGCTGCAGGGTCGCTGCACCACTGTGCGCCACGGCTGGTTTTGGTAGCTAGAATCCATGAATACGCTGTGCGCGGAAATGGGTTTTGGCGCACGCGTCTGGCCCAGGGATTCGCACGCGCACACTGTGCGCCAGCCGGGTGCGCCACTTGTGCGCTGAATTCTATGAATTACCCCCTAAATGTATAATGAAGCATTTAATGATCAGTCAGTTCTATGAAACTGCACTAAAAGAAACTTGAGAAGAGCCACACTGTCCCACACGATATGCAACCATAAGAAAACTAAAGTGAAATCACAACTCGACAAACAATCAAATTAAACAAATTAGAAACTAACCATATATTACTGTGTTTATGCTGCATTGGTTTTCAGGAGCTAGTAAGCCTTAACATGAAGATAACAAAATCAGATTGCAAAATATTAACATTAGATTTGCCCCAAATATTAGGACGATCACTAGCAATTGTTTTTAAATTTGATTTGCTGAGATGAAAGATTAACATGGTAAACCAAATGTGTGAACATTTAAAGAAGAAATTAAGAATCATGCCAGTGTATATACATCTGAGATTCAGATTAATTTCACCTCCATTTGGTGCCTTTTATGGTTTTAGGCTAAAGACAAGACACACACAAGGAGAGGAGAGGAAGACAAAGAGCATGACAGAGGAAGAAAAGGTTGTGAAGAGGCTGGGTGCATAGGTTCCTTTATTCTCCTCTCAGTAAATACCAACCAGTATATTGGTATATCCTGTGCAATCTCATATTACCTGTAGTATAGATTCAGACCAGTCTAAGAATTAATTCTAGATCCTCTCCATGTAGTTATTCCCGTTTTGAACATCTTGCTCTCATATGAAGATAATGTAATCATAACCTTTACCCTGTCCTCTCTTTTGGGAGCAGTCACTCTTTCATACTCTCAGGATCATTGTTTTCCCCAACACTAGTCTCCTTACCAAGAAACCCCTTCTTCCCCATGGTGCCTGTCAGATTTTCTCATCCCATGGATATGTCACGGCAGAGACTGACATATTAACAAATTATCCTTACGCAGGGCAGAACGCTCTTGACAACTATCCCCAGAAGGATTCCGCTCTATTGCCGAACCCGTACATGTTTATTATTTTATTTTATTTTTATTTTAGCATTCATAGCAGCGCCCAAGACCGTAGGGTATCACGGCGCTAGTTACATTAAGTGCGAAATGAACAGGTTATCATGTGAGAAACAATGCATAATGGTTACAACATGCAGCAGGGAGTTAAAAGCATACTTTGGCAGAGCCGCGCCTCATGGTGTGGGGGGCTACATCAGAAATGCATGTGCAAGTAGGTAAAATGCAATATTGGAATGCCTCACCTCATGGTGCAGGGTGCCCATCAAGAATGCAGGTACAAGTAGGTAAAATGCAACATTGGAATGCCTCGCTTCGAGGTGTTGGGGATACATCAAGTATGCAGGTACCATTGGGTAAAAGGCACCTACTCACCTACTCACAGATGTAGCCCCCTGTCACCTCATGCTGCGAGGGGCTACATCAAGAATGCAAGTACAAGTAGGTAAAATGCAACATTGGAAAGCCTCACCTCATGGTGCGGGGGCTACATCAATCATGCATGTACAAGTAGATAAAATGCAACACTGGAATGCCTCACCTCATGGTGTGGGGGACTAAACCAAGTATTCAGGTACACAGAGGTAAAATACAACATTGGAATGCCTCACCTCATGGTGAAGGGCTACATCAAGTATGCAGGCACAGGTAGGTTAAATGCAACATTGGAGCAGGTGCATGGATTTGGAATGCCCCACCTCATGATGCAGGGGCTACATCAAGGGGACATGAGTTGGACATGGGTGGGGGCCTGGTGGAGGGTGCCCCTGCACTGCTGGGGGATGGGGGTGGTGGGGACATGAGTTGGACATGGGAGGGGGCCTGCTGGCAGGTGCCCTCCAGTGCTGGGGGGGTGGGGGTGGTGGGGAACATGACTTGGACATGGGTGGGGGCCTGCTGGCAGGTGCCCCACAGTGCTGGAGGGTGGGGCTGGTTCCCACGCACCCCTGGAATACACGTACCCTGCTGATATCGCGTGTGAAAATTCCCGCACACCCCTGAAATACACGTACCCTGATGGAATCGCGTGTGGAACTTCACGCGCACCCCTGAAATACACGTACCCTGCTGAAATCGCGTGTGGAACTTCCCACGCCCCCCTGAAATACACGTACCCTGATGGAATCGCGTGTGAAACTTCCCACGCACCCCTGAAATGCACGTACCCAGCTGAAATGACGTGAGGTACTTCCCGCGCACCCCAGTGATACACGTAGCCCGCTTGCCGTGCTGGTACAGGGTTAGCGCAGCCCTTTGCGCTGGATTGGGGATTTTGATGGCTTTTCCCTGCGCGAGAGGCGTTCTTGGGGGCGTAACTGGCGCTGCTGCAGGGTCGCTGCACCACTGTGCGCCACGGCTGGTTTTGGTAGCTAGAATCCATGAATACGCTGTGCGCGGAAATGGGTTTTGGCGCACGCGTCTGGCCCAGGGATTCGCACGCGCACACTGTGCGCCAGCCGGGTGCGCCACTTGTGCGCTGAATTCTATGAATTACCCCCTAAATGTATAATGAAGCATTTAATGATCAGTCAGTTCTATGAAACTGCACTAAAAGAAACTTGAGAAGAGCCACACTGTCCCACACGATATGCAACCATAAGAAAACTAAAGTGAAATCACAACTCGACAAACAATCAAATTAAACAAATTAGAAACTAACCATATATTACTGTGTTTATGCTGCATTGGTTTTCAGGAGCTAGTAAGCCTTAACATGAAGATAACAAAATCAGATTGCAAAATATTAACATTAGATTTGCCCCAAATATTAGGACGATCACTAGCAATTGTTTTTAAATTTGATTTGCTGAGATGAAAGATTAACATGGTAAACCAAATGTGTGAACATTTAAAGAAGAAATTAAGAATCATGCCAGTGTATATACATCTGAGATTCAGATTAATTTCACCTCCATTTGGTGCCTTTTATGGTTTTAGGCTAAAGACAAGACACACACAAGGAGAGGAGAGGAAGACAAAGAGCATGACAGAGGAAGAAAAGGTTGTGAAGAGGCTGGGTGCATAGGTTCCTTTATTCTCCTCTCAGTAAATACCAACCAGTATATTGGTATATCCTGTGCAATCTCATATTACCTGTAGTATAGATTCAGACCAGTCTAAGAATTAATTCTAGATCCTCTCCATGTAGTTATTCCCGTTTTGAACATCTTGCTCTCATATGAAGATAATGTAATCATAACCTTTACCCTGTCCTCTCTTTTGGGAGCAGTCACTCTTTCATACTCTCAGGATCATTGTTTTCCCCAACACTAGTCTCCTTACCAAGAAACCCCTTCTTCCCCATGGTGCCTGTCAGATTTTCTCATCCCATGGCTATGTCACGGCAGAGACTGACATATTAACAAATTATCCTTACGCAGGGCAGAACGCTCTTGACAACTATCCCCAGAAGGATTCCGCTCTATTGCCGAACCCGTACATGTTTATTATTTTATTTTATTTTTATTTTAGCATTTATAGCAGCGCCCAAGACCGTAGGGTATCACGGCGCTAGTTACATTAAGTGCGAAATGAACAGGTTATCATGTGAGAAACAATGCATAATGGTTACAACATGCAGCAGGGAGTTAAAAGCATACTTTGGCAGAGCCGCGCCTCATGGTGTGGGGGGCTACATCAGAAATGCATGTGCAAGTAGGTAAAATGCAATATTGGAATGCCTCACCTCATGGTGCAGGGTGCCCATCAAGAATGCAGGTACAAGTAGGTAAAATGCAACATTGGAATGCCTCGCTTCGAGGTGTTGGGGATACATCAAGTATGCAGGTACCATTGGGTAAAAGGCACCTACTCACCTACTCACAGATGTAGCCCCCTGTCACCTCATGCTGCGAGGGGCTACATCAAGAATGCAAGTACAAGTAGGTAAAATGCAACATTGGAAAGCCTCACCTCATGGTGCGGGGGCTACATCAATCATGCATGTACAAGTAGATAAAATGCAACACTGGAATGCCTCACCTCATGGTGTGGGGGACTAAACCAAGTATTCAGGTACACAGAGGTAAAATACAACATTGGAATGCCTCACCTCATGGTGAAGGGCTACATCAAGTATGCAGGCACAGGTAGGTTAAATGCAACATTGGAGCAGGTGCATGGATTTGGAATGCCCCACCTCATGATGCAGGGGCTACATCAAGGGGACATGAGTTGGACATGGGTGGGGGCCTGGTGGAGGGTGCCCCTGCACTGCTGGGGGATGGGGGTGGTGGGGACATGAGTTGGACATGGGTGGGGGCCTGCTGGCAGGTGCCCCACAGTGCTGGGGGGTGGAGGTGGTGGGGAACATGAGTTGGACATGGGTGGGGGCCTGCTGGCAGGTGCCCCACAGTGCTGGAGGGTGGGATGGTGGGGACATGAGTTGGACATAGGGGCCTTCTGGCAGGTGCCCCACAGTGCTGGGGGGTGGGGGTGGTGGGGACATGAGTTGGACATGGGTGGGGGCCTGGTGGAGGGTGCCCCTGCACTGCTGGGGGGTGGGGGTGGTGGGGACATGAGTTGGACATGGGTGGGGGCCTGCTGGCAGGTGCCCCACAGTGCTGGAGGGTGGGGCTGGTGGGGACATGAGTTGGACATGGGTGGGGGCCTTCTGGCAGGTGCCCCACAGTGCTGGGGGGTGGGGGTGGTGGGGACATGAGTTGGACATGGGTGGGGGCCTGGTGGAGGGTGCCCCTGCACTGCTGGGGGGTGGGGGTGGTGGGGACATGAGTTGGACATGGGTGGGGGCCTGGTGGAGGCTGCCCCTGCACTACTGGGGGTGGGGGTGGTGGGAGACATGGGTGGGGGCCTGGTGGAGGGTGCCCCTGGTGGCTGGGGGTGCAGGGGGACATGCGTTGGTGGGCAGTAGTGCAAGTTGACATGTGGGTTGGCTGGGGTGCATGGCCATGGTGGATGGGGTGCCTGCAGGACATGTGCAGGGTAGGCCCCTGTGGTGTGAGCCACCTGCAGGGGCTGTGGAGGGTGTATAGGGAACACCTGGGAGGACCCACACGTGCATTTGACGTGTGGTGCTCCCCGCGCACCCCTGTAATACACGTACCCTGATGGAATCGCGTGTGATACTTTCCGCGCAACCCTGATATGCACGTACCCTGCTGATATCGCGTGTGAAACTTCCCGCGCACCCTGAAATACACGTAGCCAGGACATTCGCGTGTGTAACTTCCCGCGCACCCCTTATATACATGTACCCTGCTGACTTCGCATGTGAAACTTCCCACGCACCCCAAGATACACGTAGCCAGGAGATTCGCGTGTGTAACTTCCCGCGCACCCCTGATATACATGTACCCTGCTGACTTCGCGTGTGAAACTTCCCACGCACGCCAAGATACACGTAGCCAGGAGATTCGTGTGTGTAACTTCCCGCGCACCCCAAAATACACATAGCCAGGAGATTCGCCTGTGGAACTTCCCACGCACCCAGAAATACACGTAGCCAGGACATTCGCGTGTGGATCTTCCCGCGCACCCCTGGAATACACGTACCCTGCTGATATCGCGTGTGAAAGTTCCCGCGCACCCCAAAATACACGTAGCCTGGACATTCGCGTGTGGAACTTCCCACGCACCCCTGGAATACACGTACCCTGCTGATATCGCGTGTGAAAATTCCCGCACACCCCTGAAATACACGTACCCTGATGGAATCGCGTGTGGAACTTCACGCGCACCCCTGAAATACACGTACCCTGTTGAAATCGCGTGTGGAACTTCCCGCGCACTCCTGAAATACACGTACCCTGATGGAATCGCGTGTGAAACTTCCCGCGCACCCCTGAAATGCACGTACCCAGCTGAAATGACGTGAGGTACTTCCCACGCACCCCAGTGATACACGTAGCCCGCTTGTCGTGCTGGTACAGGGTTAGCGCATCCCTTTGCGCTGGATTGGGGATTTTGATGGCTTTTCCCTGCGCCAGAGGCGTTCTTGGGGGCGTAACTGGCGCTGCTGCAGGGTCGCTGCGCCACTGTGCGCCACAGCTGGTTTTGGTAGCTGGAATCCATGAATACGCTGTGCGCGGAAATGGGTTTTGGCGCACGCGGCTGGCGCAGGGATTTGCACGCGCACACTGTGCGCCAGCCGCGTGCGCCACTTGTGCGCTGAATTCTATGAATTACCCCCTAAATGTATAATGAAGCATTTAATGATCAGTCAGTTCTATGAAACTGCACTAAAAGAAACTTGAGAAGAGCCACACTGTCCCACACGATATGCAACCATAAGAAAACTAAAGTAAAATCACAACTCGACAAACAATCAAATTAAACAAATTAGAAACTAACCATATATTACAAAAACACAGATTGCAAAGAGCAAAGGCTAAAGAAGCGATCCCAAACTTTACAAATATAATAAAGTCCACCAAAAATAACAAAAAGTGGATTACCAAATAAAATGGCAAACTACTAGCATTGCAAACTAAACTAATCGTTGCTAAGAGTAAAATACAAGATGTTTAGACTCCAACCTAAAAAAACCTGTAAAGTCAACCTGAAAAAACACCTGACTGATAGTTTCCAATAAGTACAAAGATGAAAAAGTTGTCTCCTAGGAAAAAATCACTTAAGCAAGACATCATAAACATAATTGTGACAAAAATAAACAAATGCTTAATAGGGAATTTGAAGAAAATTAGATTTATGAAAACATAAGGATTTACAGATTGGAAAAGCAGCAAGCACTGTTGGACTAATGGCCAAGATATATAAAATCCAGAAAAAATATGAAGTTCCAATACTGCAAAAGCTATTCACTTGGATTAACAGAAAGGGTACAATCCCTCAAACATGGCAAGAAATACATATAACTGTCTTTTTAAAGGAAGGGAAATACCATGAAGAGTGTGGCTCTACTACGGTACCAGTAAGCTTGCCGGTACTTTAGTTCCTGGACCGGCAAACTACGAGTTGTGCTCGTGGGTGACTTTCTGCCCGCCAGGTCGGACCTGGCGGGTAGAGCGGCACTCACGAGCACAGCATGTCGGATGCACCGGTACCAATATAAACGATGTTGGTGCATCGGACCTCCCCATTGCGCCCTATGGGGTTGAATGGGAATGGGGAACATCTTTTTTCCGGAGCCCGCAAATGGGCAATTACTGGGTACGGCAGGGCCGTAATAACCCGGTAATTGGCCATCCGTGGGCACCGAAAAAAAATGACACTGGCGGCAGCCGTGCCTGTATTACAGGCACGGCTACCGCTGATGTCATAATGAGGCCCAATATCACTTTTGAACATGAACTCTGAACAAGTACCTAAAATCTTAGCTGCAAGGCTATAACCTCTTAACAATGAGGATATTGAAACTCAATAACGCCATTATATTACAACAACACTCAAAACTCATAGAATCATCGTGCCAATCCAGTGTCAGGAAAAGATTAAAATCACAGATGCTAAAAATGAATTTGACAGTAAACTGTTTGTTCTTATGGGCTATCTTACTTTGAAGCAACCTACCACCTAAATGTATAAAACTAGACAGATGCCAAAACACAAAGCACACCCTAAGAGTAATAACTAACCAACTAGTATTTACTACTTTTTATATTCAAGGGAGCATTAGGCAAAAATGCCCAGTGACATCATTAATGTATATTTAGATTGACTCAATTGCAACAGTTATATGTAATAATAACTAATGAAATAATAACTAATGAAAAAATAACAAATACGAAATAACTAATGAAAAAATAACTAATTCATTTAACGTTGTTTTTGGAGGGGTTCCCACCAAAGCTCCCCCTTTTTTAAAATAATAATACTTTTCCCCCACTGCCAAAACCACTATTCCCTATCACAACCACATTTTTATTTTTTTACAAAATTAGTTCTTTTGGAATTAGTTTGTTTTTTCATTCGTAATTATTTATTTGTTGTTTTGGATTCAATATATTCCCTGCATACCAATCGCAACAACTAGAAAATAAGCTTGGCTATTGTGTTTCCAATGGAACTCTTCTAGAAATAAAATGTGTGTTCGCGAATAACATACTCTTACACATCACAGGCAAAATAAGTGAAGAAACAATGATGGAAAAATCAATACAACAATTTGGAAAAGTTTCAGACTTACAACATACAATGCTGGATGCGTCTATTACAAGTTTGGTAGTAAGCACAGCAGTAATTCCATGACCTTGTGGTAGTACAAAAATGCATCAGTTCTAACGATAAATGCATTTTGCACAATTACGGCCAAAATACCATGGGCCTCATTATGAGTTGGTCGGTATTCTGGTAGTATTTCTGCCAGAATACCACCCAAATGAATTACTGTTACTGCCACTTGGACCAGTGGAATCACCACCTGATTACAAGTGGTGGTGGCAGTGTAAATCCACATTTTCTATGAGTCCATAGGACTCTACAGGGCTTTTTGGTGGAATGACCGTGGCAGTAATTCTGCTGAGGTGATTCTGCCAATTTTGCCAATTTTTCGGCAGAGAGTTGGAGGATTTACCTCCAGTATGATGCTGGAGGTAAATCCTCCACTCCAGGGCCATACTCGTCGCATTGCGGAGCAGGAATTTTGCTGGTAGTTCTGTTACTGCCAATTATTTTCCTGCTGCACCATATATTTTATGAGGCCCCATATTGTGGGCTAAATATGTAATTATTCGGGGAATTACCATTACCGGTGTAATATCAGCAGAGTTAAAGCCAAAGAGAAAACCTGGAAACAGGAACCTCCACAGTGGCCATTTTGATAAACTCAACCCATTTTAAGTCCATAATTTCCTGTACCCATCTAGACCTCAGACCCACAAGAAAGATGCCCGGATACAAGAGCAAGGCAAAGGCGCTAGAAAGGTGTTATCAAAACCACAAGCCCAAATGTATTGAGGGGGAGATGCAGGTGCTAGCAGAGGAGATGGTGTCCAATACAGAGCAGCCCAGCACCATAGTACATGCACCCAAATGAAGAACAGCATCTGGAAGCACATCATGGAAAGGTAGTGGTGGTGGACACAGTTGGTAAAAGTGGGGCATTTCAGACACTTTCCCCCCATTACTGTCAAACTCACAATGAGGCCCTATCGTCATCACTCTGCGCCAATCTTTTTTCTGGCTGAATTTTGTCTCTACCTTTACAATTGTACCATCCACAATAGCTATTCTTCATATTATTATCTTTATTTTGGTTTCTGTTGCTGCTTGCTCATTTTAACAGATCTAAGTGCCTATCAATTGTTCATAATGAGTGTTTCAAGCTCACTGATAGTCCTTGGAGTTTTTCTTACTGCTATAAACAATTATTAAAGTAATGAAACACTGAAGATCTAAAAAAAAACTGCATGTGTTTATGCTGCATTGGTTTTCAGGAGCTAGTAAGCCTTAACATGAAGATAACAAAATCAGATTGCAAAATATTAACATTAGATTTGCCCCAAATATTAGGACGATCACTAGCAATTGTTTTTAAATTTGATTTGCTGAGATGAAAGATTAACATGGTAAACCAAATGTGTGAACATTTAAAGAAGAAATTAAGAATCATGCCAGTGTATATACATCTGAGATTCAGATTAATTTCACCTCCATTTGGTGCCTTTTATGGTTTTAGGCTAAAGACAAGACACACACAAGGAGAGGAGAGGAAGACAAAGAGCATGACAGAGGAAGAAAAGGTTGTGAAGAGGCTGGGTGCATAGGTTCCTTTATTCTCCTCTCAGTAAATACCAACCAGTATATTGGTATATCCTGTGCAATCTCATATTACCTGTAGTATAGATTCAGACCAGTCTAAGAATTAATTCTAGATCCTCTCCATGTAGTTATTCCCGTTTTGAACATCTTGCTCTCATAAGAAGATAATGTAATCATAACCTTTACCCTGTCCTCTCTTTTGGGAGCAGTCACTCTTTCATACTCTCAGGATCATTGTTTTCCCCAACACTAGTCTCCTTACCAAGAAACCCCTTCTTCCCCATGGTGCCTGTCAGATTTTCTCATCCCATGGCTATGTCACGGCAGAGACTGACATATTGACAAATTATCCTTACGCAGGGCAGAACGCTCTTGACAACTATCCCCAGAAGGATTCCGCTCTATTGCCGAACCCGTACATGTTTATTATTTTATTTTATTTTTATTTTAGCATTTATAGCAGCGCCCAAGACCGTAGGGTATCACGGCGCTAGTTACATTAAGTGCGAAATGAACAGGTTATCATGTGAGAAACAATGCATAATGGTTACAACATGCAGCAGGGAGTTAAAAGCATACTTTGGCAGAGCCGCGCCTCATGGTGTGGGGGGCTACATCAGAAATGCATGTGCAAGTAGGTAAAATGCAATATTGGAATGCCTCACCTCATGGTGCAGGGTGCCCATCAAGAATGCAGGTACAAGTAGGTAAAATGCAACATTGGAATGCCTCGCTTCGAGGTGTTGGGGATACATCAAGTATGCAGGTACCATTGGGTAAAAGGCACCTACTCACCTACTCACAGATGTAGCCCCCTGTCACCTCATGCTGCGAGGGGCTACATCAAGAATGCAAGTACAAGTAGGTAAAATGCAACATTGGAAAGCCTCACCTCATGGTGCGGGGGCTACATCAATCATGCATGTACAAGTAGATAAAATGCAACACTGGAATGCCTCACCTCATGATTCGCGTGTGTAACTTCCCGCGCACCCCTGATATACATGTGCCCTGCTGACTTCGCGTGTGAAACTTCCCACGCACCCCAAGATACACGTAGCCAGGAGATTCGCGTGTGTAACTTCCCGCACACCCCAAAATACACGTAGCCAGGAGATTCGCGTGTGGAACTTCCCGCGCACCCCGAAATACACGTAGCCAGGATATTCGCGTGTGGAACTTCCCGCGCACCCCTGGAATACACGTACCCTGCTGATATCGCGTGTGAATCTTCCCGCGCACCCCAAAATACACGTAGCCTGGACATTCGCGTGTGGAACTTCCCGCGCACCCCTGGAATACACGTACCCTGCTGATATCGCGTGTGAAAATTCCCGTACACCCCTGAAATACACGTACCCTGATGGAATCGCGTGTGGAACTTCCCATGCACCCCTGAAATACACGTACCCTGCTGAAATCGCGTGTGGAACTTCCCGCGCACTCCTGAAATACACGTACCCTGATGGAATCGCGTGTGAAACTTCCCGCGCACCCCTGAAATGCACGTACCCAGCTGAAATGACGTGAGGTACTTCCCACGCACCCCAGTGATACACGTAGCCCGCTTGTCGTGCTGGTACAGGGTTAGCGCATCCCTTTGCGCTGGATTGGGGATTTTGATGGCTTTTCCCTGCGCCAGAGGCGTTCTTGGGGGCGTAACTGGCGCTGCTGCAGGGTCGCTGCGCCACTGTGCGCCACAGCTGGTTTTGGTAGTTGGAATCCATGAATACGCTGTGCGCGGAAATGGGTTTTGGCGCACGCGGCTGGCGCAGGGATTTGCACGCGCACACTGTGCGCCAGCCGCGTGCGCCACTTGTGCGCTGATTTCTATGAATTACCCCCTAAATGTATAATGAAGCATTTAATGATCAGTCAGTTCTATGAAACTGCACTAAAAGAAACTTGAGAAGAGCCACACTGTCCCACACGATATGCAACCATAAGAAAACTAAAGTAAAATCACAACTCGACAAACAATCAAATTAAACAAATTAGAAACTAACCATATATTACAAAAACACAGATTGCAAAGAGCAAAGGCTAAAGAAGCGATCCCAAACTTTACAAATATAATAAAGTCCACCAAAAATAACAAAAAGTGGATTACCAAATAAAATGGCAAACTACTAGCATTGCAAACTAAACTAATCGTTGCTAAGAGTAAAATACAAGATGTTTAGACTCCAACCTAAAAAAACCTGTAAAGTCAACCTGAAAAAACACCTGACTGATAGTTTCCAATAAGTACAAAGATGAAAAAGTTGTCTCCTAGGAAAAAATCACTTAAGCAAGACATCATAAACATAATTGTGACAAAAATAAACAAATGCTTAATAGGGAATTTGAAGAAAATTAGATTTATGAAAACATAAGGATTTACAGATTGGAAAAGCAGCAAGCACTGTTGGACTAATGGCCAAGATATATAAAATCCAGAAAAAATATGAAGTTCCAATACTGCAAAAGCTATTCACTTGGATTAACAGAAATGGTACAATCCCTCAAACATGGCAAGAAATACATATAACTGTCTTTTTAAAGGAAGGGAAATACCATGAAGAGTGTGGCTCTACTACGGTACCAGTAAGCTTGCCGGTACTTTAGTTCCTGGACCGGCAAACTACGAGTTGTGCTCGTGGGTGACTTTCTGCCCGCCAGGTCGGACCTGGCGGGTAGAGCGGCACTCACGAGCACAGCATGTCGGATGCACCGGTACCAACATAAACGATGTTGGTGCATCGGACCTCCCCATTGCGCCTTATGGGGTTGAATGGGAATGGGGAACATCTTTTTTCCGGAGCCCGCAAATGGGCAATTACTGGGTACGGCAGGGCCGTAATAACTCGGTAATTGGCCATCCGTGGGCACCGAAAAAAAATGACACTGGAGGCAGCCGTGCCTGTACTACAGGCACGGCTACCGCTGATGTCATAATGAGGCCCAATATCACTTTTGAACATGAACTCTGAACAAGTACCTAAAATCTTAGCTGCAAGGCTATAACCTCTTAACAATGAGGATATTGAAACTCAATAACGCCATTATATTACAACAACACTCAAAACTCATAGAATCATCGTGCCAATCCAGTGTCAGGAAAAGATTAAAATCACAGATGCTAAAAATGAATTTGACAGTAAACTGTTTGTTCTTATGGGCTATCTTACTTTGAAGCAACCTACCACCTAAATGTATAAAACTAGACAGATGCCAAAACACAAAGCCCACCCTAAGAGTAATAACTAACCAACTAGTATTTACTACTTTTTATATTCAAGGGAGCATTAGGCAAAAATGCCCAGTGACATCATTAATGTATATTTAGATTGACTCAATTGCAACAGTTATATGTAATAATAACTAATGAAATAATAACTAATGAAAAAATAACAAATACGAAATAACTAATGAAAAAATAACTAATTCATTTAACGTTGTTTTTGGAGGGGTTCCCACCAAAGCTCCCCCTTTTTTAAAATAATAATACTTTTCCCCCACTGCCAAAACCACTATTCCCTATCACAACCACATTTTTATTTTTTTACAAAATTAGTTCTTTTGGAATTAGTTGTTTTTTCATTCGTAATTATTTATTTGTTGTTTTGGATTCAATATATTCCCTGCATACCAATCGCAACAACTAGAAAATAAGCTTGGCTATTGTGTTTCCAATGGAACTCTTCTAGAAATAAAATGTGTGTTCGCGAATAACATACTCTTACACATCACAGGCAAAATAAGTGAAGAAACAATGATGGAAAAATCAATACAACAATTTGGAAAAGTTTCAGACTTACAACATACAATGCTGGATGCGTCTATTACAAGTTTGGTAGTAAGCACAGCAGTAATTCCATGACCTTGTGGTAGTACAAAAATGCATCAGTTCTAACGATAAATGCATTTTGCACAATTACGGCCAAAATACCATGGGCCTCATTATGAGTTGGTCGGTATTCTGGTAGTATTTCTGCCGGAATACCACCCAAATGAATTACTGTTACTGCCACTTGGACCAGTGGAATCACCACCTGATTACAAGTGGTGGTGGCAGTGTAAATCCACATTTTCTATGAGTCCATAGGACTCTACAGGGCTTTTTGGTGGAATGACCGTGGCAGTAATTCTGCTTAGGTGATTCTGCCAATTTTGCCAATTTTTCGGCAGAGAGTTGGAGGATTTACCTCCAGTATGATGCTGGAGGTAAATCCTCCACTCCAGGGCCATACTCGTCGCATTGCGGAGCAGGAATATTGCTGGTAGTTCTGTTACTGCCAATTATTTTCCTGCTGCACCATATATTTTATGAGGCCCCATATTGTGGGCTAAATATGTAATTATTCGGGGAATTACCATTACCGGTGTAATATCAGCAGAGTTAAAGCCAAAGAGAAAACCTGGAAACAGGAACCTCCACAGTGGCCATTTTGATAAACTCAACCCATTTCAAGTCCATAATTTCCTGTACCCATCCAGACCTCAGACCCACAAGAAAGATGCCCGGATACAAGAGCAAGGCAAAGGCGCTAGAAAGGTGTTATCAAAACCACAAGCCCAAATGTATTGAGGGGGAGATGCAGGTGCTAGCAGAGGAGATGGTGTCCAATACAGAGCAGCCCAGCACCATAGTACATGCACCCAAATGAAGAACAGCATCTGGAAGCACATCAGGGAAAGGTAGTGGTGGTGGACACAGTTGGTAAAAGTGGGGCATTTCAGACACTTTCCCCCCATTACTGTCAAACTCATAATGAGGCCCTATCGTCATCACTCTGCGCCAATCTTTTTTCTGGCTGAATTTTGTCTCTACCTTTACAATTGTACCATCCACAATAGCTATTCTTCATATTATTATCTTTATTTTGGTTTCTGTTGCTGCTTGCTCATTTTAACAGATCTAAGTGCCTATCAATTGTTCATAATGAGTGTTTCAAGCTCACTGATAGTCCTTGGAGTTTTTCTTACTGCTATAAACAATTATTAAAGTAATGAAACACTGAAGATCTAAAAAAAAACTGCATGTGTTTATGCTGCATTGGTTTTCAGGAGCTAGTAAGCCTTAACATGAAGATAACAAAATCAGATTGCAAAATATTAACATTAGATTTGCCCCAAATATTAGGACGATCACTAGCAATTGTTTTTAAATTTGATTTGCTGAGATGAAAGATTAACATGGTAAACCAAATGTGTGAACATTTAAAGAAGAAATTAAGAATCATGCCAGTGTATATACATCTGAGATTCAGATTAATTTCACCTCCATTTGGTGCCTTTTATGGTTTTAGGCTAAAGACAAGACACACACAAGGAGAGGAGAGGAAGACAAAGAGCATGACAGAGGAAGAAAAGGTTGTGAAGAGGCTGGGTGCATAGGTTCCTTTATTCTCCTCTCAGTAAATACCAACCAGTATATTGGTATATCCTGTGCAATCTCATATTACCTGTAGTATAGATTCAGACCAGTCTAAGAATTAATTCTAGATCCTCTCCATGTAGTTATTCCCGTTTTGAACATCTTGCTCTCATATGAAGATAATGTAATCATAACCTTTACCCTGTCCTCTCTTTTGGGAGCAGTCACTCTTTCATACTCTCAGGATCATTGTTTTCCCCAACACTAGTCTCCTTACCAAGAAACCCCTTCTTCCCCATGGTGCCTGTCAGATTTTCTCATCCCATGGATATGTCACGGCAGAGACTGACATATTAACAAATTATCCTTACGCAGGGCAGAACGCTCTTGACAACTATCCCCAGAAGGATTCCGCTCTATTGCCGAACCCGTACATGTTTATTATTTTATTTTATTTTTATTTTAGCATTCATAGCAGCGCCCAAGACCGTAGGGTATCACGGCGCTAGTTACATTAAGTGCGAAATGAACAGGTTATCATGTGAGAAACAATGCATAATGGTTACAACATGCAGCAGGGAGTTAAAAGCATACTTTGGCAGAGCCGCGCCTCATGGTGTGGGGGGCTACATCAGAAATGCATGTGCAAGTAGGTAAAATGCAATATTGGAATGCCTCACCTCATGGTGCAGGGTGCCCATCAAGAATGCAGGTACAAGTAGGTAAAATGCAACATTGGAATGCCTCGCTTCGAGGTGTTGGGGATACATCAAGTATGCAGGTACCATTGGGTAAAAGGCACCTACTCACCTACTCACAGATGTAGCCCCCTGTCACCTCATGCTGCGAGGGGCTACATCAAGAATGCAAGTACAAGTAGGTAAAATGCAACATTGGAAAGCCTCACCTCATGGTGCGGGGGCTACATCAATCATGCATGTACAAGTAGATAAAATGCAACACTGGAATGCCTCACCTCATGGTGTGGGGGACTAAACCAAGTATTCAGGTACACAGAGGTAAAATACAACATTGGAATGCCTCACCTCATGGTGAAGGGCTACATCAAGTATGCAGGCACAGGTAGGTTAAATGCAACATTGGAGCAGGTGCATGGATTTGGAATGCCCCACCTCATGATGCAGGGGCTACATCAAGGGGACATGAGTTGGACATGGGTGGGGGCCTGGTGGAGGGTGCCCCTGCACTGCTGGGGGATGGGGGTGGTGGGGACATGAGTTGGACATGGGTGGGGGCCTGCTGGCAGGTGCCCCACAGTGCTGGGGGGTGGAGGTGGTGGGGAACATGAGTTGGACATGGGTGGGGGCCTGCTGGCAGGTGCCCCACAGTGCTGGAGGGTGGGATGGTGGGGACATGAGTTTGACATAGGGGCCTTCTGGCAGGTGCCCCACAGTGCTGGGGGGTGGGGGTGGTGGGGACATGAGTTGGACATGGGTGGGGGCCTGGTGGAGGGTGCCCCTGCACTGCTGGGGGGTGGGGGTGGTGGGGACATGAGTTGGACATGGGTGGGGGCCTGCTGGCAGGTGCCCCACAGTGCTGGAGGGTGGGGCTGGTGGGGACATGAGTTGGACATGGGTGGGGGCCTTCTGGCAGGTGCCCCACAGTGCTGGGGGGTGGGGGTGGTGGGGACATGAGTTGGACATGGGTGGGGGCCTGGTGGAGGGTGCCCCTGCACTGCTGGGGGGTGGGGGTGGTGGGGACATGAGTTGGACATGGGTGGGGGCCTGGTGGAGGCTGCCCCTGCACTACTGGGGGTGGGGGTGGTGGGAGACATGGGTGGGGGCCTGGTGGAGGGTGCCCCTGGTGGCTGGGGGTGCAGGGGGACATGCGTTGGTGGGCAGTAGTGCAAGTTGACATGTGGGTTGGCTGGGGTGCATGGCCATGGTGGATGGGGTGCCTGCAGGACATGTGCAGGGTAGGCCCCTGTGGTGTGAGCCACCTGCAGGGGCTGTGGAGGGTGTATAGGGAACACCTGGGAGGACCCACACGTGCATTTGACGTGTGGTGCTCCCCGCGCACCCCTGTAATACACGTACCCTGATGGAATCGCGTGTGATACTTTCCGCGCACCCCTGATATGCACGTACCCTGCTGATATCGCGTGTGAAACTTCCCGCGCACCCTGAAATACACGTAGCCAGGACATTCGCGTGTGTAACTTCCCGCGCACCCCTTATATACATGT
This sequence comes from Ambystoma mexicanum, assembly GCF_040938575.1. NCBI lineage: Eukaryota > Metazoa > Chordata > Amphibia > Caudata > Ambystomatidae > Ambystoma > Ambystoma mexicanum. Next base: position 287,407,451 of record NC_090941.1, on the reverse strand, counting down.
ACCCTGCTGACTTTGCATGTGAAACTTCCCACGCACCCCAAGATACACGTAGCCAGGAGATTCACGTGTGTAACTTCCCGCGCACCCCTGATATACATGTGCCCTGCTGACTTCGCGTGTGAAACTTCCCACGCACCCCAAGATACACGTAGCCAGGAGATTCGCGTGTGTAACTTCCCGCGCACCCCAAAATACACGTAGCCAGGAGATTCGCGTGTGGAACTTCCCGCGCACCCCGAAATACACGTAGCCAGGATATTCGCGTGTGGAACTTCCCGCGCACCCCTGGAATACACGTACCCTGCTGATATCGCGTGTGAATCTTCCCGCGCACCCCAAAATACACGTAGCCTGGACATTCGCGTGTGGAACTTCCCGCGCACCCCTGGAATACACGTACCCTGCTGATATCGCGTGTGAAAATTCCCGTACACCCCTGAAATACACGTACCCTGATGGAATCGCGTGTGGAACTTCCCATGCACCCCTGAAATACACGTACCCTGCTGAAATCGCGTGTGGAACTTCCCGCGCACTCCTGAAATACACGTACCCTGATGGAATCGCGTGTGAAACTTCCCGCGCACCCCTGAAATGCACGTACCCAGCTGAAATGACGTGAGGTACTTCCCACGCACCCCAGTGATACACGTAGCCCGCTTGTCGTGCTGGTACAGGGTTAGCGCATCCCTTTGCGCTGGATTGGGGATTTTGATGGCTTTTCCCTGCGCCAGAGGCGTTCTTGGGGGCGTAACTGGCGCTGCTGCAGGGTCGCTGCGCCACTGTGCGCCACAGCTGGTTTTGGTAGCTGGAATCCATGAATACGCTGTGCGCGGAAATGGGTTTTGGCGCACGCGTCTGGCCCAGGGATTCGCACGCGCACACTGTGCGCCAGCCGGGTGCGCCACTTGTGCGCTGAATTCTATGAATTACCCCCTAAATGTATAATGAAGCATTTAATGATCAGTCAGTTCTATGAAACTGCACTAAAAGAAACTTGAGAAGAGCCACACTGTCCCACACGATATGCAACCATAAGAAAACTAAAGTGAAATCACAACTCGACAAACAATCAAATTAAACAAATTAGAAACTAACCATATATTACTGTGTTTATGCTGCATTGGTTTTCAGGAGCTAGTAAGCCTTAACATGAAGATAACAAAATCAGATTGCAAAATATTAACATTAGATTTGCCCCAAATATTAGGACGATCACTAGCAATTGTTTTTAAATTTGATTTGCTGAGATGAAAGATTAACATGGTAAACCAAATGTGTGAACATTTAAAGAAGAAATTAAGAATCATGCCAGTGTATATACATCTGAGATTCAGATTAATTTCACCTCCATTTGGTGCCTTTTATGGTTTTAGGCTAAAGACAAGACACACACAAGGAGAGGAGAGGAAGACAAAGAGCATGACAGAGGAAGAAAAGGTTGTGAAGAGGCTGGGTGCATAGGTTCCTTTATTCTCCTCTTAGTAAATACCAACCAGTATATTGGTATATCCTGTGCAATCTCATATTACCTGTAGTATAGATTCAGACCAGTCTAAGAATTAATTCTAGATCCTCTCCATGTAGTTATTCCCGTTTTGAACATCTTGCTCTCATATGAAGATAATGTAATCATAACCTTTACCCTGTCCTCTCTTTTGGGAGCAGTCACTCTTTCATACTCTCAGGATCATTGTTTTCCCCAACACTAGTCTCCTTACCAAGAAACCCCTTCTTCCCCATGGTGCCTGTCAGATTTTCTCATCCCATGGCTATGTCACGGCAGAGACTGACATATTAACAAATTATCCTTACGCAGGGCAGAACGCTCTTGACAACTATCCCCAGAAGGATTCCGCTCTATTGCCGAACCCGTACATGTTTATTATTTTATTTTATTTTTATTTTAGCATTTATAGCAGCGCCCAAGACCGTAGGGTATCACGGCGCTAGTTACATTAAGTGCGAAATGAACAGGTTATCATGTGAGAAACAATGCATAATGGTTACAACATGCAGCAGGGAGTTAAAAGCATACTTTGGCAGAGCCGCGCCTCATGGTGTGGGGGGCTACATCAGAAATGCATGTGCAAGTAGGTAAAATGCAATATTGGAATGCCTCACCTCATGGTGCAGGGTGCCCATCAAGAATGCAGGTACAAGTAGGTAAAATGCAACATTGGAATGCCTCGCTTCGAGGTGTTGGGGATACATCAAGTATGCAGGTACCATTGGGTAAAAGGCACCTACTCACCTACTCACAGATGTAGCCCCCTGTCACCTCATGCTGCGAGGGGCTACATCAAGAATGCAAGTACAAGTAGGTAAAATGCAACATTGGAAAGCCTCACCTCATGGTGCGGGGGCTACATCAATCATGCATGTACAAGTAGATAAAATGCAACACTGGAATGCCTCACCTCATGGTGTGGGGGACTAAACCAAGTATTCAGGTACACAGAGGTAAAATACAACATTGGAATGCCTCACCTCATGGTGAAGGGCTACATCAAGTATGCAGGCACAGGTAGGTTAAATGCAACATTGGAGCAGGTGCATGGATTTGGAATGCCCCACCTCATGATGTAGGGGCTACATCAAGGGGACATGAGTTGGACATGGGTGGGGGCCTGGTGGAGGGTGCCCCTGCACTGCTGGGGGATGGGGGTGGTGGGGACATGAGTTGGACATGGGTGGGGGCCTGCTGGCAGGTGCCCCACAGTGCTGGGGGGTGGAGGTGGTGGGGAACATGAGTTGGACATGGGTGGGGGCCTGCTGGCAGGTGCCCCACAGTGCTGGAGGGTGGGATGGTGGGGACATGAGTTGGACATAGGGGCCTTCTGGCAGGTGCCCCACAGTGCTGGGGGGTGGGGGTGGTGGGGACATGAGTTGGACATGGGTGGGGGCCTGCTGGCAGGTGCCCCACAGTGCTGGAGGGTGGGGCTGGTGGGGACATGAGTTGGACATGGGTGGGGGCCTTGGGAAGGTGCCCCACAGTGCTGGGGGGTGGGGGTGGTGGGGACATGAGTTGGACATGGGTGGGGGCCTGGTGGAGGGTGCCCCTGCACTGCTGGGGGGTGGGGGTGGTGGGGACATGAGTTGGACATGGGTGGGGGCCTGGTGGAGGCTGCCCCTGCACTACTGGGGGTGGGGGTGGTGGGAGACATGGGTGGGGGCCTGGTGGAGGGTGCCCCTGGTGGCTGGGGGTGCAGGGGGACATGCGTTGGTGGGCAGTAGTGCAAGTTGACATGTGGGTTGGCTGGGGTGCATGGCCATGGTGGATGGGGTGCCTGCAGGACATGTGCAGGGTAGGCCCCTGTGGTGTGAGCCACCTGCAGGGGCTGTGGAGGGTGTATAGGGAACACCTGGGAGGACCCACACGTGCATTTGACGTGTGGTGCTCCCAGCGCACCCCTGTAATACACGTACCCTGATGGAATCGCGTGTGATACTTTCCGCGCACCCCTGATATGCACGTACCCTGCTGATATCGCGTGTGAAACTTCCCGCGCACCCTGAAATACAAGTAGCCAGGACATTCGCGTGTGTAACTTGCCGCGCACCCCTTATATACATGTACCCTGCTGACTTCGCATGTGAAACTTCCCACGCACCCCAAGATACACGTAGCCAGGAGATTCGCGTGTGTAACTTCCCGCGCACCCCTGATATACATGTACCCTGCTGATTTCGCGTGTGAAACTTCCCACGCACCCCAAGATACACGTAGCCAGGAGATTCGCGTGTGTAACTTCTCGCGCACCCCAAAATACACGTAGCCAGGAGATTTGCGTGTGGAACTTCCCGCGCACCCCGAAATACACGTAGCCAGGATATTCGCGTGTGGAACTTCCCGCGCACCCCTGGAATACACGTACCCTGCTGATATCGCGTGTGAATCTTCCCGCGCACCCCAAAATACACGTAGCCTGGACATTCGCGTGTGGAACTTCCCGTGCACCCCTGGAATACACGTACCCTGCTGATATCGCGTGTGAAAATTCCCGTACACCCCTGAAATACACGTACCCTGATGGAATCGCGTGTGGAACTTCCCATGCACCCCTGAAATACACGTACCCTGCTGAAATTGCGTGTGGAACTTCCCGCGCACTCCTGAAATACACGTACCCTGATGGAATCGCAAGTGAAACTTCCCGCGCACCCCTGAAATGCACGTACCCAGCTGAAATGACGTGAGGTACTTCCCACGCACCCCAGTGATACACGTAGCCCGCTTGTCGTGCTGGTACAGGGTTAGCGCATCCCTTTGCGCTGGATTGGGGATTTTGATGGCTTTTCCCTGCGCCAGAGGCGTTCTTGGGGGCGTAACTGGCGCTGCTGCAGGGTCGCTGCGCCACTGTGCGCCACAGCTGGTTTTGGTAGCTGGAATCCATGAATACGCTGTGCGCGGAAATGGGTTTTGGCGCACGCGGCTGGCGCAGGGATTTGCACGCGCACACTGTGCGCCAGCCGCGTGCGCCACTTGTGCGCTGATTTCTATGAATTACCCCCTAAATGTATAATGAAGCATTTAATGATCAGTCAGTTCTATGAAACTGCACTAAAAGAAACTTGAGAAGAGCCACACTGTCCCACACGATATGCAACCATAAGAAAACTAAAGTAAAATCACAACTCGACAAACAATCAAATTAAACAAATTAGAAACTAACCATATATTACAAAAACACAGATTGCAAAGAGCAAAGGCTAAAGAAGCGATCCCAAACTTTACAAATATAATAAAGTCCACCAAAAATAACAAAAAGTGGATTACCAAATAAAATGGCAAACTACTAGCATTGCAAACTAAACTAATCGTTGCTAAGAGTAAAATACAAGATGTTTAGACTCCAACCTAAAAAAACCTGTAAAGTCAACCTGAAAAAACACCTGACTGATAGTTTCCAATAAGTACAAAGATGAAAAAGTTGTCTCCTAGGAAAAAATCACTTAAGCAAGACATCATAAACATAATTGTGACAAAAATAAACAAATGCTTAATAGGGAATTTGAAGAAAATTAGATTTATGAAAACATAAGGATTTACAGATTGGAAAAGCAGCAAGCACTGTTGGACTAATGGCCAAGATATATAAAATCCAGAAAAAATATGAAGTTCCAATACTGCAAAAGCTATTCACTTGGATTAACAGAAAGGGTACAATCCCTCAAACATGGCAAGAAATACACATAACTGTCTTTTTAAAGGAAGGGAAATACCATGAAGAGTGTGGCTCTACTACGGTACCAGTAAGCTTGCCGGTACTTTAGTTCCTGGACCGGCAAACTACGAGTTGTGCTCGTGGGTGACTTTCTGCCCGCCAGGTCGGACCTGGCGGGTAGAGCGGCACTCACGAGCACAGCATGTCGGATGCACCGGTACCAATATAAACGATGTTGGTGCATCGGACCTCCCCATTGCGCCCTATGGGGTTGAATGGGAATGGGGAACATCTTTTTTCCGGAGCCCGCAAATGGGCAATTACTGGGTACGGCAGGGCCGTAATAACCCGGTAATTGGCCATCCGTGGGCACCGAAAAAAAATGACACTGGCGGCAGCCGTGCCTGTATTACAGGCACGGCTACCGCTGATGTCATAATGAGGCCCAATATCACTTTTGAACATGAACTCTGAACAAGTACCTAAAATCTTAGCTGCAAGGCTATAACCTCTTAACAATGAGGATATTGAAACTCAATAACGCCATTATATTACAACAACACTCAAAACTCATAGAATCATCGTGCCAATCCAGTGTCAGGAAAAGATTAAAATCACAGATGCTAAAAATGAATTTGACAGTAAACTGTTTGTTCTTATGGGCTATCTTACTTTGAAGCAACCTACCACCTAAATGTATAAAACTAGACAGATGCCAAAACACAAAGCACACCCTAAGAGTAATAACTAACCAACTAGTATTTACTACTTTTTATATTCAAGGGAGCATTAGGCAAAAATGCCCAGTGACATCATTAATGTATATTTAGATTGACTCAATTGCAACAGTTATATGTAATAATAACTAATGAAATAATAACTAATGAAAAAATAACAAATACGAAATAACTAATGAAAAAATAACTAATTCATTTAACGTTGTTTTTGGAGGGGTTCCCACCAAAGCTCCCCCTTTTTTAAAATAATAATACTTTTCCCCCACTGCCAAAACCACTATTCCCTATCACAACCACATTTTTATTTTTTTACAAAATTAGTTCTTTTGGAATTAGTTGTTTTTTCATTCGTAATTATTTATTTGTTGTTTTGGATTCAATATATTCCCTGCATACCAATCGCAACAACTAGAAAATAAGCTTGGCTATTGTGTTTCCAATGGAACTCTTCTAGAAATAAAATGTGTGTTCGCGAATAACATACTCTTACACATCACAGGCAAAATAAGTGAAGAAACAATGATGGAAAAATCAATACAACAATTTGGAAAAGTTTCAGACTTACAACATACAATGCTGGATGCGTCTATTACGAGTTTGGTAGTAAGCACAGCAGTAATTCCATGACCTTATGGCAGTACAAAAATGCATCAGTTCTAACGATAAATGCATTTTGCACAATTACGGCCAAAATACCATGGGCCTCATTATGAGCTGGTCGGTATTCTGGCAGTAATTCTGCCAGAATACCACCCAAATGAATTACTGTTACTGCCACTTGGACCAGTGGAATCACCACCTGATTACAAGTGGTGGTGGCAGTGTAAATCCACATTTTTTATGAGTCCATAGGACTCTACAGGGCTTTTTGGTGGAATGACCGTGGCAGTAATTCTGCTGAGGTGATTCTGCCAATTTTGCCAATTTTTCGGCAGAGAGTTGGAGGATTTACCTCCAGTATGATGCTGGAGGTAAATCCTCCACTCCAGGGCCATACTCGTCGCATTGCGGAGCAGGAATATTGCTGGTAGTTCTGTTACTGCCAATTATTTTCCTGCTGCACCATATATTTTATGAGGCCCCATATTGTGGGCTAAATATGTAATTATTCGGGGAATTACCATTACCGGTGCAATATCAGCAGAGTTAAAGCCAAAGAGAAAACCTGGAAACAGGAACCTCCACAGTGGCCATTTTGAAAAACTCAACCCATTTCAAGTCCATAATTTCCTGTACCCATCCAGACCTCAGACCCACAAGAAAGATGCCCGGATACAAGAGCAAGGCAAAGGCGCTAGAAAGGTGTTATCAAAACCACAAGCCCAAATGTATTGAGGGGGAGATGCAGGTGCTAGCAGAGGAGATGGTGTCCAGTACAGAGCAGCCCAGCACCATAGTACATGCACCCAAATGAAGAACAGCATCTGGAAGCACATCAGGGAAAGGTAGTGGTGGTGGACACAGTTGGTAAAAGTGGGGCATTTCAGACACTTTCCCCCCATTACTGTCAAACTCACAATGAGGCCCTATCGTCATCACTCTGCGCCAATCTTTTTTCTGGCTGAATTTTGTCTCTACCTTTACAATTGTACCATCCACAATAGCTATTCTTCATATTATTATCTTTATTTTGGTTTCTGTTGCTGCTTGCTCATTTTAACAGATCTAAGTGCCTATCAATTGTTCATAATGAGTGTTTCAAGCTCACTGATAGTCCTTGGAGTTTTTCTTACTGCTACAAACAATTATTAAAGTAATGAAACACTGAAGATCTAAAAAAACTGCATGTGTTTATGCTGCATTGGTTTTCAGGAGCTAGTAAGCCTTAACATGAAGATAACAAAATCAGATTGCAAAATATTAACATTAGATTTGCCCCAAATATTAGGACGATCACTAGCAATTGTTTTTAAATTTGATTTGCTGAGTTTAAAGATTAACATGGTAAACCAAATGTGTGAACATTTAAAGAAGAAATTAAGAATCATGCCAGTGTATATACATCTGAGATTCAGATTAATTTCACCTCCATTTGGTGTCTTTTATGGTTTTAGGCTAAAGACAAGACACACACAAGGAGAGGAGAGGAAGACAAAGAGCATGACAGAGGAAGAAAAGGTTGTGAAGAGGCTGGGTGCATAGGTTCCTTTATTCTCCTCTCAGTAAATACCAACCAGTATATTGGTATATCCTGTGCAATCTCATATTACCTGTAGTATAGATTCAGACCAGTCTAAGAATTAATTCTAGATCCTCTCCATGTAGTTATTCCCGTTTTGAACATCTTGCTCTCATATGAAGATAATGTAATCATAACCTTTACCCTGTCCTCTCTTTTGGGAGCAGTCACTCTTTCATACTCTCAGGATCATTGTTTTCCCCAACACTAGTCTCCTTACCAAGAAACCCCTTCTTCCCCATGGTGCCTGTCAGATTTTCTCATCCCATGGCTATGTCACGGCAGAGACTGACATATTAACAAATTATCCTCACGCAGGGCAGAACGCTCTTGACAACTATCCCCAGAAGGATTCCGCTCTATTGCCGAACCCGTACATGTTTATTATTTTATTTTATTTTTATTTTAGCATTTATAGCAGCGCCCAAGACCGTAGGGTATCACGGCGCTAGTTACATTAAGTGCGAAATGAACAGGTTATCATGTGAGAAACAATGCATAATGGTTACAACATGCAGCAGGGAGTTAAAAGCATACTTTGGCAGAGCCGCGCCTCATGGTGTGGGGGGCTACATCAGAAATGCATGTGCAAGTAGGTAAAATGCAATATTGGAATGCCTCACCTCATGGTGCAGGTTGCCACATCAAGAATGCAGGTACAAGTAGGTAAAATGCAACATTGGAATGCCTCGCTTCGAGGTGTTGGGGATACATCAAGTATGCAGGTACCAGTAGGTAAAAGGCACCTACTCACCTACTCACGGATGTAGCCTCCTGTCACCTCATGCTGCGAGAGGCTACATCAAGAATGCAAGTACAAGTCGGTAAAATGCAACATTGGAAAGCCTCACCTCATGGTGCGGGGGCTACATCAATCATGCATGTACAAGTAGATAAAATGCAACACTGGAATGCCTCACCTCATGGTGTGGGGGACTACACCAAGTATTCAGGTACACAGAGGTAAAATACAACATTGGAATGCCTCACCTCATGGTGAAGGGCTACATCAAGTATGCAGGCACAGGTCGGTTAAATGCAACATTGGAGCAGGTGCATGGATTTGGAATGCCTCACCTCATGATGCAGGGGCTACATCAAGGGTACATGAGTTGGACATGGGTGGGGGCCTGGTGGAGGGTGCCCCTGCACTGCTGGGGGATGGGGGTGGTGGGGACACGAGTTGGACATGGGTGGGGGCCTGCTGGCAGGTGCCCCACGGTGCTGGGGGGTGGGGGTGGTGGGGAACATGAGTTGGACATGGATGAGGGCCTGCTGGCAGGTGCCCCACAGTGCTGGAGGGTGGGGCTGGTGGGGACATGAGTTGAACATGGGTGGGGGCCTTCTGGCAGGTGCCCCACTGTGCTGGGGGGTGGCGGTGGTGGGGACATGAGTTGGACATGGGTGGGGGCCTGGTGGAGGGTGCCCCTGCACTGCTGGGGGGTGGGGGTGGTGGGGACATGAGTTGGACATGGGTGGGGGCCTGGTGGAGGCTGCCCCTGCACTGCTGGGGGGTGGGGGTGGTGGGAGACATGGGTGGGGGCCTGGTGGAGGGTGCCCCTGGTGGCTGGGGATGCAGGGGGACATGCATTGGTGGGCAGTAGTGCAAGTTGACATGTGGGTTGGCTGGGGGGCATGGCCATGGTGGATGGGGTGCCTGCAGGACATGTGCAGGGTAGGCCCCTGTGGTGTGAGCCACCTGCAGGGGCTGTGGAGGGTGTAGAGGGAACACCTGGGAGGACCCACACGTGCAATTCACGTGTGGTGCTCCCCGCGCACCCCTGCAATGCACGTACCCTGATGGAATTGCGTGTGACACTTTCCGCGCTCCCCTGATATGCACGTACCCTGCTGATATCGCGTGTGAAACTTCCCGCGCACCCTGAAATACACGTAGCCAGGACATTCGCGTGTGTAACTTCCCGCGCACCCCTGATATACATGTACCCTGCTGACTTCGCGTGTGAAACTTCCCACGCACCCCAAGATACACGTAGCCAGGAGATTCGCGTGTGTAACTTCCCGCGCACCCCTGATATACATGTACCCTGCTGACTTTGCGTTTGAAACTTCCCACGCACCCCAAGATACACGTAGCCAGGAGATTCGCGTGTGTAACTTCCCGCGCACCCCAAAATACACGTAGCCAGGAGATTTGCATGTGGAACTTCCTGCGCACCCCGAAATACACGTAGCCAGGACATTCGCGTGTGGAACTTCCCGCGCACCCCTGGAATACACGTACCCTGCTGATATCGCGTGTGAAACTTCCCGCGCACCCCAAAAAACACGTAGCCTGGACATTCGCGTGTGGAACTTCCCGCGCACCCCTGGAATACACGTACCCTACTGATATCGCGTGTGAAAATTCCCGCACACCCCTGAAATACACGTACCCTGATGGAATCGCGTGTGGAACTTCCCGCACACCCCTGAAATACACGTACCCTGCTGAAATCGCGTGTGGAACTTCCCGCGCACCCCTGAAATACACGTACCCTGATGGAATCGCGTGTGAAACTTCCTGCGCACCCCTGAAATGCACGTACCCAGCTGAAATGACGTGAGGTACTTCCCGCGCACCCCAGTGATACACGTAGCCCGCTTGCCGTGCTGGTACAGGGTTAGCGCAGCCCTTTGCGCTGGATTGGGGATTTTGATGGCTTTTCCCTGCGCGAGAGGCGTTCTTTGGGGCGTAACTGGCGCTGCTGCAGGGTCACTGCGCCACTGTGTCCCACGGCTGGTTTTGGTAGCTGGAATCCATGAATACGCTGTGCGCGGAAATGGGTTTTGGTGCACGCGGCTGGCGCAGGGATTCGCACGCGCACACTGTGCGCCAGCCGCGTGCGCCACTTGTGCGCTGAATTCTATGAATTACCCCCTAAATGTATAATGAAGCATTTAATGATCAGTCAGTTCTATGAAACTGCACTAAAAGAAACTTGAGAAGAGCCACACTGTCCCACACGATATGCAACCATAAGAAAACTAAAGTAAAATCACAACTCGACAAACAATCAAATTAAACAAATTAGAAACTAACCATATATTACAAAAACACAGATTGCAAGGAGCAAAGGCTAAAGAAGCGATCCCAAACTTTACAAATATAATAAAGTCCACCAAAAATAACAAAAAGTGGATTACCAAATAAAATGGCAAACTACTAGCATTGCAAACTAAACTAATTGTTGCTAAGAGTAAAATACAAGATGTTTAGACTCCAACCTAAAAAAACCTGTAAAGTCAACCTGAAAAAACACAATAGTTTCCAATAAGTACAAAGATGAAAAAGTTGTCTCCTAGGAAAAAATCACTTAAGCAAGATATCATAAACATAATTGTGACAAAAATAAACAAATGCTTAAAAGGGAATTTGAAGAAAATTAGATTTATGAAAACATAAGGATTTACAGATTGGAAAAGCAGCAAGCACTGTTGGACTAATGGCCAAGATATATAAAATCCAGAAAAAATATGAAGTTCCAATACTGCAAAAGCTATTCACTTGGATTAACAGAAAGGGTACAATCCCTCAAACATGGCAAGAAATACATATAACTGTCTTTTTAAAGGAAGGGAAATACCATGAAGAGTGTGGCTCTACTATGGTACCAGTAAGCTTGCCGGTACTTTAGTTCCTGGACCGGCAAACTATGAGTTGTGCTCGTGGGTGACTTTCTGCCCGCCAGGTCGGACCTGGCGGGTAGAGCGGCACTCACGAGCACAGCATGTCGGATGCACCGGTACCAATATAAACGGCGTTGGTGCATCGGACCTCCCCATTCCTCCCTATGGGGTTGAATGGGAATGGGGAACATCTTTTTTCCGGAGCCCGCAAATGGGCAATTACTGGGTACGGCAGGGCCGTAATAACCCGGTAATTGACCATCCGTTGGCGCCGAAAGAAAATGACACTGGCGGCAGCCGTGCCTGTATTACAGGCACGGCTACCGCTGATGTCATAATGAGGCCCAATATCACTTTTGAACATGAACTCTGAACAAGTACCTAAAATCTTAGCTGCAAGGCTATAACCTCTTAACAATGAGGATATTGAAACTCAATAACACCATTATATTACAACAACACTCAAAACTCATAGAATCATCGTGCCAATCCAGTGTCAGGGGCAAGATTAAAATCACAGATGCTAAAAATGAATTGACAGTAAACTGTTTGTTCTTATGGGCTATATTACTTTGAAGCAACCTACCACCTAAATGCCTAAAACTAGACAGATGCCAAAACACAAAGCACACCCTAAGAGTAATAACTAACCAACTAGTATTTACTACTTTTTATATTCAAGGGAGCATTAGGCAAAAATGCCCAGTGACATCATTAATGTATATTTAGATTGTCTCAATTGCAACAGTTATATGTAATAATAACTAATGAAATAATAACTAATGAAAAAATAACAAATACGAAATAACTAATGAAAAAATAACTAATTCATTTAACGTTGTTTTTGGGGGGGTTCCCACCAAAGCTCCCCCTTTTTTAAAATAATAATACTTTTCCCCACTGCCAAAACCACTATTCCCTATCACAACCACATTTTTATTTTTTTACAAAATTAGTTCTTTTGGAATTAGTTGTTTTTTCATTCGTAATTTTTTATTTGTTGTTTTGATTTCAATATATTCCCTGCATACCAATCGCAACAACTAGAAAATAAGCTTGGCTATTGTGTTTCCAATGGAACTCTTCTAGAAATAAAATGTGTGTTCGCGAATAACATACTCTTACACATCACAGGCAAAATAAGTGAAGAAACAATGATGGAAAAATCAATACAACAATTTGGAAAAGTTTCAGACTTACAACATACAATGCTGGATGCGTCTATTACAAGTTTGGTAGTAAGCACAGCAGTAATTCCATGACCTTGTGGTAGTACAAAAATGCATCAGTTCTAACGATAAATGCATTTTGCACAATTACGGCCAAAATACCATGGGCCTCATTATGAGTTGGTCGGTATTCTGGTAGTATTTCTGCCAGAATACCACCCAAATGAATTACTGTTACTGCCACTTGGACCAGTGGAATCACCACCTGATTACAAGTGGTGGTGGCAGTGTAAATCCACATTTTTTATGAGTCCATAGGACTCTACAGGGCTTTTTGGTGGAATGACCGTGGCAGTAATTCTGCTGAGGTGATTCTGTCAATTTTGCCAATTTTTCGGCAGAGAGTTGGAAGATTTACCTCCAGTATGATGCTGGAGGTAAATCCTCCACTCCAGGGCCATACTCGTCGCATTGCGGAGCAGGAATATTGCTGGTAGTTATGTTACTGCCAATTATTTTCCTGCTGCACCATATATTTTATGAGGCCCCATATTGTGGGCTAAATATGTAATTATTCGGGGAATTACCATTACCGGTGCAATATCAGCAGAGTTAATGCCAAAGAGAAAACCTGGAAACAGGAACCTCCACAGTGGCCATTTTGAAAAACTCAACCCATTTCAAGTCCATAATTTCCTGTACCCATCCAGACCTCAGACCCACAAGAAAGATGCCCGCATACAAGAGCAAGGCAAAGGCGCTAGAAAGGTGTTATCAAAACCACAAGCCCAAATTTATTGAGGGGGAGATGCAGGTGCTAGCAGAGGAGATGGTGTCCAATACAGAGCAGCCCAGCACCATAGTACATGCACCCAAATGAAGAACAGCATCTGGAAGCACATCAGGGAAAGGTACTGGTGGTGGACACAGTTGGTAAAAGTGGGGCATTTCAGACACTTTCCCCCCATTACTGTCAAACTCACAATAAGGCCCTATCGTCATCACTCTGCGCCAATCTTTTTTCTGGCTGAATTTTGTCTCTACCTTTACAATTGTACCATCCACAATAGCTATTCTTCATATTATTATCTTTATTTTGGTTTCTGTTGCTGCTTGCTCTTTTTAACAGATCTAAGTGCCTATCAATTGTTCATAATGAGTGTTTCAAGCTCACTGATAGTCCTTGGAGTTTTTCTTACTGCTATAAACAATTATTAAAGTAATGAAACACTGAAGATCTAAAAAAAACTGCATGTGTTTATGCTGCATTGGTTTTCAGGAGCTTGTAAGCCTTAACATGAAGATAACAAAATCAGATTGCAAAATATTAACATTAGATTTGCCCCAAATATTAGGACGATCACTAGCAATTGTTTTTAAATTTGATTTGCTGAGTTTAAAGATTAACATGGTAAACCAAATGTGTGAACATTTAAAGAAGAAATTAAGAATCATGCCAGTGTATATACATCTGAGATTCACATTAATTTCACCTCCATTTGGTGCCTTTAATGGTTTTAGGCTAAAGACAAGACACACACAAGGAGAGGAGAGGAAGACAAAGAGCATGACAGAGGAAGAAAATGTTGTGAAGAGGCTGGGTGCATAGGTTCCTTTATTCTCCTCTCAGTAAATACCAACCAGTATATTGGTATATCCTGTGCAATCTCATATTACCTGTAGTATAGATTCAGACCAGTCTAAGAATTAATTCTAGATCCTCTCCATGTAGTTATTCCCGTTTTGAACATCTTGCTCTCATATGAAGATAATGTAATCATAACCTTTACCCTGTCCTCTCTTTTGGGAGCAGTCACTCTTTCATACTCTCAGGATCATTGTTTTCCCCAACACTAGTCTCCTTACCAAGAAACCCCTTCTTCCCCATGGTGCCTTTCAGATTTTCTCATCCCATGGCTATGTCACAGCAGAGACTGACATATTAACAAATTATCCTTACGCAGGGCAGAACGCTCTTGACAACTATCCCCAGAAGGATTCCTCTCTTTTGCCGAACCCGTACATGTTTATTATTTTATTTTATTTTTATTTTAGCATTTATAGCAGCGCCCAAGACCGTAGGGTATCACGGCGCAAGTTATATTAAGTGCGAAATGAACAGGTTATCATGTGAGAAACAATGCATAATGGTTACAACATGCAGCAGGGAGTTAAAAGCATACTTTGGCAGAGCCGCGCCTCATGGTGTGGGGGGCTACATCAGAAATGCATGTGCAAGTAGGTAAAATGCAATATTGGAATGCCTCACCTCATGGTGCAGGGTGCTACATCAAGAATGCAGGTACAAGTAGGTAAAATGCAACATTGGAATGCCTCGCTTCGAGGTGTTGGGGATACATCAAGTATGCAGGTACCAGTAGGTAAAAGGCACCTACTCACCTACTCACGGATGTAGCCCCCTGTCACCTCATGCTGCGAGGGGCTACATCAAGAATGCAAGTTCAAGTAGGTAAAATGCAACATTGGAAAGCCTCACCTCATGGTGCGGGGGCTACATCAATCATGCATGTACAAGTAGATAAAATGCAACACTGGAATGCCTCACCTCATGGTGTGGGGGACTACACCAAGTATTCAGGTACACGGAGGTAAAATACAACATTGGAATGCCTCACCTCATGGTGAAGGGCTACATCAAGTATGCAGGCACAGGTAGGTTAAATGCAACATTGGAGCAGGTGCATGGATTTGGAATGCCTCACCTCATGATGCAGGGGCTACGTCAAGTATGCAGGTACAAGTAGATAAAATGCAACATTTGAAAGCCTCATCTCATGGTGTCTGGGCTACTACAAGAATGCAGGAATAAGTAGGTAAAATGCAACACTGGAATGCCTCACCTCATGATGTGGTGAACTACATCAAGTAAACAGGTACAAGTAGATACAATGCAACATTGGAATGCCTCACCTCATTGTGCGGGGGCTAGATCAAGAATGCAGGTACACATAGGTGAAATGCAACATTGGAGCGGGTGCACGGATCGGTATAACCTCACCTCATGATGCAGGGGTTACAACATGTATGCAGGTACAGGTAGGTAAAATGCATAATTTGAGAGGGTGCACAGATTGGGAAAGCCTCATCTCATGGTACAGGTGGCTACATCAAGTATGCAGGTACAAGTAGGTAAAATGCAACATTGGAGTGGGTGCACAGATTGGGAAATCCTCACCTCATGACATTGACAGGTAGGTTGCAGGCAGTTACAAATGCAGCGCAAGTCTGGAAGGACATAATTAGGCAGGTTGCAGGCAGTAAAAAATGCAGTGCAAGGCTAAAAGGACATAATCAGGTAGGTTGTAGGCAGTTACAAATGCAGCACAGGGCTGTGGAGTCATAATCAGTAGGTGCAGCTGAGTCAGTAGGATATCAAACAATAATATACAAGATATTAAGAACAAAGAAAGCGAAGCACAGTCTATGTCAGCTGGAAAAGCCTTACCCAGAGGAACGGGTGTTGCATCAGCATAGTGAGGCAGTGGGGTCGAGGGTCAAAGCTGTGATGAAGAGTTTAATATAGATTCTTTAGGAGCAGGAGAGGAGACATTATAGGTAGAAGACTACCAGGTGTTAGAAACGGGTAATGAAAAGGAATAATATAGGCCCTTACAGCAATGCCAAAGAGTATGCTTAGGAGGCAGTCAGCAGTAATAAAAGTAGCCTTGTGTAGGTAAGCAGTTATTAGTACATGCCTAGGCAGGCATGTGTGTGATGTTTGCTCCAGAAGCCCCACCAGGCTAGTAAATGTCCCTTTCCACCGTGTTATGTGTAAGAAGTTGTTTCTTTGTCCGGAACTTGTTGAACAGAGTTCTCTGTCTTATGTATGTTGTCTCTCTGTTAGCTGGAAAAATAGCTCAGCGGGTTGAGCGTCCACTGCTGCGGTCTGTGTATGATCTGCAGGTGCGCAGGTTCGAATCCTGGCAAGGCCAACTCAGCCATTCATCCTTCTGAGGTAGATAAATGAGTACCAACTTCAGTTGGGTGATAGTGTATGCATATATCTATTTATTATTATTGGTGGTTAGTCTTTATATATCAAGCTGAATGTATGTATGTGTGTGTATGTTTGTCCGGCTATACAAACCCCACCGTTGAACCCACGTCTACCAAATTTTGCATGGTTTCTTCTTTTGTCATGGGCAAGATCGTAGTCTATGTTTGGATGCAAAAATCTTAAGTGCAAAAAATGTTTGGGATGTGTGTGTGGATGTTTGTCCGGTTATACAAATCCACACCGTTGAACCCACTGCTATGAAATTTTGCATGGATTCCTCATTTGTCTGCGGCAAGTTTGTAGTCTATGTTTGGATGCAAAGATTTCACTCCATAGACAACCTCATTTACTGATGCTCTGCCCGATTCACTACAGTAGGTACTCGAAGGAGGCAAAATTGGGAAAAGTGTCTGAAGCAAAATGTTCGATGTACTACTACTGTATACAGTTCAAAAGTGTTTATTACAGCATTTTAGAGGGAATTAAAAAAAAAATGTTAATTATTTTTATCATACCACTCCAAACATGGAAATGGCAAGGTTACAGTTTACTTAAGTTCATTCGCGAGAACAGAGCACAATCAGTCAATCTCTATTGGACATTTTCTCAAATATGCTGAAGCCATTTAGTGACTAAAACATGCCACACACAAAACGAACATCACTTGGAAAAGCTCCATCTGATGCAAAGTGAAAATCAATATCAAGAGCTTCTGAAGCACAACAACAAACAGCAGCACGACTTTCCGACTAGAGGACAAGTGCAACTTTCTCCAGGGCAAATGAAATGCCAGAGCAAACTGAAGGAAGACTTGCTGACATGAGGACAAGAGCAACATCCTCCAGGGCACATTAGACACCAGAGCAAACTGAAGCAAGACGTGCCGACACAAGGACCAGAGCAACATCCTCCAGGGCACATGAGACACCAGTCGATCAGGATATGCACAACGCCAGGTACGCCAGCAAGTTTAATATAAACCTTTCACCCACACATATAAAAACCATCAACTCATTAATACAATTTCCCATATATTACAGTTAAATAAAACAACAATTGTTTGTACAATCTCATCAAACTTTACACTAATAAAATCACCCACATTTCTTCATATCACATTCTTTAAATATAGCAGCAAAAAGAAGCTATAGTTGAAACTCTCTCACAACACAGAAAATACGTCCACCAATCATCCAACGAGAGTCTTTCAATTTCGTCGAAAGTCTCTCCCATGTACAATTTTCTTATATCCTTTAGACCAGTACAAAATAGCAACAAAACCTACATGACCATTTCTTGTCCTTGCATTGTTTCCTCACAACTAAGACTTCCATAGTGGGTAGCAGATTCGTACGGAATCTTAGGTATTGTGATCTATAGAAGCTGCAAGGGAACTTCACCATATATTTAGGCAAAACATTGCAGGCTCGGCATTCTGCTCCTGCATTTTGATACAGTTTGAGGTGTAGTCTTTGTTTCAGTGTTTCTACTTAATCCTTCTTCCCAAGCGTATTCTTAACTGAAATTGGGTTGCATAATATCATTTACTCAGTGGTGTCTAAATCAGCTGTAATATTACAACAAGCCCTTCTCCAATCTTCTAAGATTGGTTCATTAGAAGTACACCAGCCCAAATCCTCTCACCGATGGCCTAGCTATTCATTTTCTATAGAGAGACAGGGTCTTCCACTGGACCATTGCATATAACGAGACGAGGCCTAGTTCATATTTAATCGCCTTCACTGGGGTCCTCTGTTAGGTAAGAATTGATGCAGTCGCACTGTGTGAGACTACACAACACATATCTGCTTGGTATTAGGTATACCCACCTTTTGGTATAGGTCTGTACTACACAGGTTGGGAGAGTGACTGAGCAGCCAGGCCTATCTCAAGTGGGGTAAATGTGAGCTGTAGAGCTGTACAAATGAAATCTGTAAATACAAGTAGCAAAGTAACACTTACACTCACGGTTTCAGTTATAAATATTTTTTTTTATTTAATTAACATCAATGTTTAAATACGCATTCTTTAAAAAGGCAATTTGTGTAACAATGTAAATATACTCCTATCCCCTCCCTCCTTCCACTCCCCGCTCTTCCTCTGGCCTTTTTGCAGCCATCTCTCCTCCCTCCTTCTCTGCCTTTCCCCTGTTCTCCGCAGACAAGGTTTCTAGACAAGTCCGATCTATGAAAATCTTGTTGAAATAGGTTCATCCCTGTTCCTCCAAAACTATCAAGGACCACATCGACTCCTGGCTCCTACCCTGGCTGATTTCTGCAATCACTCCTTCTCGACTGGAGTCTTCCCATCCCTCCTGAATCACTCCCTTGTGCACCCCCTTCTTAAAGAAACCCTCTGCCGACCCCTCCTGCCCGGCTAACTATCGCCCAATCTCCATCACTCCCTTCCTGGGCAAGCTTCTGGAGAAACTGGCCATCTCACAGCTTAATCT